>NC_141687.1:1247545271-1248244495 GCF_964263255.1 Lissotriton vulgaris | reverse complement strand
CCGGTGCGCGCACCGGTGCGCTGCTATAGATATATATATTTTTTTGAACCTAAATTACTCAAAATCCACTGGAGCACATATCTTGAGACATAGCAAAGGCACATCGGGCTACCAGTCCCTACAATTTTGCCAAGTTTGGTGGAAATCCATTCAGCCGTTCGGGCTAAAAGTGAAATCGACCGCCCTATGGAAATTAACATGGGGAAAACGCGTTTTGGGACCCCCCTTTTATCTCGGCCCCCGCTTGACAAATCCCCCCCAAACTTTCAGGGAAGGACCGGAACGCCGCGAGGCCATTTTCAGGAAATTTTCAGGCAGATTCGTCAACCGGCGCAAAAGTTATTCCAAATAGAATTTTGAGATTTAACATTGAAAAAAATCCTAACTATAACTACCTACTGGCGACCGCCAGTAGGTAATATATATATATATATATATATATATATATATATATATATATATATATATATATATATATATATATATATATATATATATATATATGTATGTATGTATGTATATATTACCTACTGGCGGTCGCCAGTAGGTATATATAGTTAGGATTTTTTCCCTATGGGATTTCTGAAAATTCTATGCCTAATAACTTTTGCGTTTGTGGACGGAATTGGCTGAAATTTTCAGGAAAATGGCACATTTTGTTTCTGAGCAGACCTTGAAAATTTGGGGGGGTTTTGTGGAGGGGGGGCCGAGAAAAAAGGGGGGTCCCAAAACGCCTTTTTCCCATGTTAATTTCCATAGGGCGGTTGGACTCACTTTTAGCCCGAACGGCTGAATGGATTTTCACGAAACTTGGCAAAATTGTAGGGACTGTTAGCCCGATGTGCCTTTGCTAGGTCTCAATATATGTGCTTCAGTGGATTTTGAGAAATTAACGTTTAAATCAAGATATATATCTGTAACAGCGCTCCGGGCAGCGATCCGGTTCGCGAACCTTTCGCGTAACGGAACTTTGCGATGAGAAGCTGATTGGCCCTCCGGTGTCTGTCAACATTCTAAACAGTCCGGAGCGGCCGCCATCTTGTCTCTCGGTAGGATCGAGAGACAAGAGGAGGCCAAAACAAAGGGGGAAATTACCATAAGGGGGCATAGTAGATCCTCGTTGACCCCCTAGGTTTTATGTGGAGGTTTTAAAAGGGCCTAGGAGGGTCCCAAAAAAAAAATTTTTTTTTGCGTGGTAAGCGCCAAGTTCGCGAACCGGATAGCTTTCTGGGCAGCGAACTTTATGGATAAAAGAATGAAAGACTTTTCTAATACTGTATGTTAATTGTTTGTTGTTTTTCTTGTTTTTTTTTGTTTACTTTATTTATTTATTTTTTTTATTATGATTGTGTTTCATACTTTATTAAATTTTCTAACATTTCATTGTCAGAAATGTCATAATTTATTATAGGGTGTAATTGTTTTTCATTTTGAAGCAAGTTGTCTACTGCTTCAACACATTGTAGAAGTTCGTGGTCTCTACTGTCATCCATAAAGTCATCAAGTTTGTCTTGGCTGCTCTCCTTCAGTTCAATCGAAAATGAAACTTGCTGCTCGCCTTCCATTTTGCCTGAAATTTGGATTAAAAAAATATATATTAGTAGAGATAGGGCACTGTTGGGATTAATTTTAGATAGGCAGTTTTTATCAGTGAATTTATCTTTTGGCAGTGTATAGTATGAGAGTGGAAATAGGACTAAAAAAAAGTGTATGTGATTTAACCAAGACACTACTACTACAGAGGGATAGTGTATATGTAGCAGAAAAAGTCTACTATATTAAGTCATAGTGCACAATATATTAAATTATAACTTACCTTCACAAAGAAGTTGAAGTTTTTTGAAGCTTTTGAAATAGGAGGTACAACAAGAAGTAGTAGTCAAAATGGCTGTGTTTCCTTCTCTCCCTTTATATATATACAGGTATATAACCAATCAAATGTCAGGTAATAAAAGTAGAAAATGAAAGTAACATTTTCATTGGTTGTCAATTCCAACAATTCAGATGTGTTTTGTGAAGTAATTTACCTCACGGTACTTGGAGAGGTCTACAGGCTAAATGGCTAAATGGAATTTCAATGAAATTTGTGAGAATGGAAGGGATTGTTATGTAGTATGAGCTAATCTATATTTGGTGAGAGTGTTTCTAGTCGTTATTCTGTAAATTACTTTCCCGCCTTTTTTTAGGACCGCTTTCCGGGAAGCTGCCCGGTTAGCGAACCTTAAGCGTCACGGGAGTCCACCATTTTGTGTTTCGTTCGCATTAAGATACAAGATGGAGGGCAAATAATGTTTAGAATGGGTAGAAGGGGTCATGGTAGACTTATCTTGACCCCCTAGGTTTTCTGAGCGTGGCTGAGGAGGCTTATATGTGCGGAAAAAAATTTTTTTTTAAAAAAATTCCGCGAGGTTAGCTTTCGGTTAGCGAACCGGGTAGCGCTCCGGGGAGCGAATTTTGTGGAAAATTAGTGAAAAAAGTTAGAGAAAAATAATAATTGTGAGTGATCAGATGTAGGGTAGCTCTGAGAAGAGCTTTTGGGTTTATGGTACATTTAGGTACTTATAAGTAGGTACCAATGCAGAGTCTTAAATTCAGAATGAAAATTCTGTTGCCCTCATCTGAGAAGTGAACTCCATCTCCTCTGTAGATATCTTGCATGTAGTAACGCAAGTTATTGTTGTACAGAGAGCCCATTCCATGGTCTCTCATGTAAGCTGAAACAGATTTGTTTACATGCTTCCTCGCTTTCTCAATTTGTGGACAAAATTGGTTGGACCACCTCCATTTCTGTCTTTGGCATATATTGGAATATACCAAGGCAGTTTGAGGAAAAAGTGCCATTAATTGCTCCAAGGTGTCCTTTAAAAGCATTTCCAGACCTACCCCTGTCAAAGTGCCCAAATCATTACCTCCACAGTGCACTATTAACAGGTCAGGTTTTGGCAAATGCATAAAGGTTTTCACCAATGGTATCAATTGGTGACATTTTAATCCTCTTTGGCCCAACCACTTAATTTCCACATCTTGTAAATTGAGGTTGTGTAAATTTCTGCTCTCAGCATACCTTTGAGCCCAGTGGATGTAACTATGTCCAACAATCCAGACGTTAAACATGGTGGAAGAAGGTTGTTCTGCAGTCAGATGAAGTGTGGTAATGAAAGGGCAGTTGAAACAGTAGGAGTTTCTAAAGAAAAAAAACTGTGGATTTACAATGCTAATGATTCATTAGCAGTGATTGGTGCATTTCCATTTCTGAAAACAGAAAGTTAGGGTGCATGGATGTGTTCTTTGAAAGATGTAATTTGAATGGTCAAGGAAGAAACATTTAATGAAAGATTGCACTGGATACGCAGGTGCACTGAGAGTTCAGAGTTCAATTGAAACATTGTTGTGTGAATTTGCAAACATGAGAGGTCTTCCAGGAGGTGGTTGCTATGGAAACAAGGCAGACAGGGCAGAGGGGGGAAGGGTTTTGATTTGAAAAAAGTGAGGGAAGAGGTATGATTGGCTAATATGAGAGATATGTGAAAAGAATATCTGTATTTCTGTGCTTTCAATAGCTGCAGCCTTTGGAGTGCATCCTTTTTCTTCTGCTGAAGACAATTTGGTGTATTTCTGAGACTGTTTTCAAAACTCAAAAAATATTTGCTAAGGTGAGAAAAGATTTATTTAATTTAGATAGAGAATAGTATGATTTAAGGAGAAAATGATGAAGAAAGCTGTGTTTTTAAAATGTGGTTTTGTCTCTAGTGATATACTAATAGAATTAGTTTCAAAGAGAAATTATAATTGCATATTTGGTGTAACATTCTGGCATGCAGTTACACAAGATATTGTAATACATGGAGGCCATTTCATGGTCTGTTATGTAAGCTGAAACAGATATGTTGCTTTTAAAAACGATTTAAGAAATCAATTACATTTCTAGATATGTACTGCTAGAGCTTCATAGGTTGTTTTGGGCCATATTTATAAGGTATTTGAGTGTCTAAGATGTTGTGTTCGCCTTTTAAAATGTAAAGTGTTCCTCATGGGACAAGTGTCTTGTAAATACGCTCCCACTTGTGCTTGGCAAATTTAGATTTTGATTATGGGAGTTACCTAGCCATGTTAATAGTGTCCCAAAAATGGTGCTAGGGCATTCCAGAAAACACTTTCATGTGTCTCAAGGACATTTTTAGTCATTTCTTCATGAATGCAGGTATACAATTGATTTATATGCTGTGTTTAAAAACGAATTTTGAAATGAATTAAATTTCAGGATATGTACTGTTAGAGCTTCATAGGTTGTTTGGGGTCATATTTAGAAGGCATTTTAGTGTCTTTGAAGTTATTTTTCCCTTTTTAAATGGAAAGCGTTCCTCATGGGGCCCTGAGCAGTTCTTAGCCATGTTATTTAATTGGAAGTGGATAACATGGCTAAGAGCATTTGCTGGAAAATGCATGAATATCGCTGATTTTTCTGCTATATTCATGCATTGTGGCCGTTTTTTTCACATTGCTTCATAGGTTGTTTGGGTTCATATTTAGAAGGCATTTTAGTGTCTTTGATGTTATTTTTCCCTTTTTAAATGGAAAGCGTTCCTCATGGTGCCCTGAGCAGTTCTTAGCCATGTTATTTAATAGGAAGTGGATAACATGGCTAAGAGCATTTGTTGGAAAATGCATGAATATCGCTGATTTTTCTGCTATATTCATGCATTGCGGCAGTTTTTTTTCACATTGCTTCATAGGTTGTTTGGGTTCATATTTAGAAGGCATTTTAGTGTCTTTGATGTTATTTTTCCCTTTTTAAATGGAAAGCGTTCCTCATGGTGCCCTGAGCAGTTCTTAGCCATGTTATTTAATTGGAAGTGGATAACATGGCTAAGAGCATTTGCTGGAAAATGCATGAATATCGCTGATTTTTCTGCTATATTCATGCATTGTGGCCGTTTTTTTCACATTGCTTCATAGGTTGTTTGGGTTCATATTTAGAAGGTATTTTAGTGTCTTTGATGTTATTTTTCCCTTTTTAAATGGAAAGCGTTCCTCATGGGGCCCTGAGCAGTTCTTAGCCATGTTATTTAATTGGAAGTGGATAACATGGCTAAGAGCATTTGCTGGAAAATGCATGAATATCGCTGATTTTTCTGCTATATTCATGCATTGTGGCCGTTTTTTTCACATTGCTTCATAGGTTGTTTGGGTTCATATTTAGAAGGTATTTTAGTGTCTTTGATGTTATTTTTCCCTTTTTAAATGGAAAGCGTTCCTCATGGGGCCCTGAGCAGTTCTTAGCCATGTTATTTAATTGGAAGTGGATAACATGGCTAAGAGCATTTGCTGGAAAATGCATGAATATCGCTGATTTTTCTGCTATATTCATGCATTGTGGCCGTTTTTTTCACATTGCTTCATAGGTTGTTTGGGTTCATATTTAGAAGGTATTTTAGTGTCTTTGATGTTATTTTTCCCTTTTTAAATGGAAAGCGTTCCTCATGGGGCCCTGAGCAGTTCTTAGCCATGTTATTTAATTGGAAGTGGATAACATGGCTAAGAGCATTTGCTGGAAAATGCATGAATATCGCTGATTTTTCTGCTATATTCATGCATTGTGGCCGTTTTTTTCACATTGCTTCATAGGTTGTTTGGGTTCATATTTAGAAGGTATTTTAGTGTCTTTGATGTTATTTTTCCCTTTTTAAATGGAAAGCGTTCCTCATGGGGCCCTGAGCAGTTCTTAGCCATGTTATTTAATAGGAAGTGGATAACATGGCTAAGAGCATTTGCTGGAAAATGCATGAATATCGCTGATTTTTCTGCTATATTCATGCATTGTGGCCGTTTTTTTCTCATTGCTTCATAGGTTGTTTGGGTTCATATTTAGAAGGCATTTTAGTGTCTTTGATGTTATTTTTCCCTTTTTAAATGGAAAGCGTTCCTCATGGGGCCCTGAGCAGTTCTTAGCCATGTTATTTAATAGGAAGTGGATAACATGGCTAAGAGCATTTGTTGGAAAATGCATGAATATCGCTGATTTTTCTGCGTTATTCATGCATTGCAGGCCTTTTTTTATCACATTTGCAAGCATTTCTTAGCCATGTTATCCAATGGGAGGTGGATAACATGGCTAAGAGCATTTGCTTCAAAGGTTGTTTGGGGTTATATACCATTTTTGGGAAATTATTAACATGCCTATCTAACTCCCATAATCAAAATCTAAATTTGCCAACCGCAGGTGGGAGCGTATTTACAATAAATTTGCACCATGAAGAATGTAAAATAGCATACTAGATACTCAAATAACTTATAAATATGATCCAAAACATCTTATGAAGCACTAGTAGTGCATATTTCCAGAAATGTATTGGTTTTCATTTAATGATTTACTTCATTGGTAGGCCTTCACATGTTTTTTTACCTTGGTTTTTTTTCAGTGAAAATCTTATCTGCAACCATGTGTTGGCCTCACCTCAAATAAACAAAACAGGTGATGGACTGAATGTGGATCAATGACACACATTCACCCCAGTCCAAAGATCTGGGCCTAAACAAACCTTTAGATAGGCTACATCTTATCGTCATCCTGAATTAATGATTTAAAATATTAGGGAGTGATTTATGAGTGTTGTATGCCTGTTTTGTACCATTGAGTGTCATTTTTGTGATGCAGTGCTGGTGGAAAATATTTGCTATGTTAAATAATTAGTACAGCATTAAGTTTTAGATGACTGTTATTTATTTACTGTTTGGTAATAGTGGTTAATAACATTTTATATTATATTTTTTCACAGATTCAACTGCAGATTCTTTCATAGTTTGGAAAATGCCTTCCAGAAGTCGAATACGAAAGGCTAGAAAACGTCAAAGACAGCAGGATGATGTTTTATTGCAGCAGTCCTCTTCCCCAAATACTTGTCAAAACACCAAGAAAGGTCCGGGTAAGAGCACGAAATCATTCTTAAGAAATATTTGTAGTAAAAAAAATTTTGCTCAAAAAAATGTGTCTCTTAACAAAAAGAGAAGTAATTTAAATGGAAAGGAGAGACCCATCACAAATGTTACTGGTAGAGGAAGAGATAACTCTGTGCATGATAGTAGAAGGAAACAACAGTTTAGGGACATTCGACAACGAATGTTCCGTAATAGGATATTAGTTAATTTATTGAAAAATATTAAAAAGAAAGGCCAACAGAAAGCGGCATTTTATAGGAAGAAGAAAAATGTAGAGAAAATTATTGATCATGCTTTTGAAATCAAGCGAAAGTTGTTTATTTTGGTAATCAATAGAATTAGGAAACTAAGCAAGGTAATTTCTGATTTCAAAACAAAAAGTAGATGGAAGAGAGTAGTAAATCGTACTAACTTTTGTGAAGTTTTTTCTGGAGAATGGATGCATAGTTCAAGTTCTGAGGCATTTTTTAATGAGGAGACTTATTTTCAGGATAATGATTTGGTGCATGCAGTTGACATCAGTGGTCGAGCTTATGAAGTGAAGGATGGTTGTCCAGTTGAAAAAGAACTACTTGTGACAACAGAGACAGAAGAGGCGCTAAGTGATGAGGTTTTAGGAAGACGTCCTAAGGGTCCTGTGTACATTTGGAAGTGTAGTTCTATTTGCAGTGTGCGACAGGTTTCCATCAATTTGCTATGTGATTTTATACGGACATTTAATAAGAAAAGTTTGAAGCAGAAAATGAAGTTGTTGCAAGATTTAGATCCTTGCAGAGTGAGACAAATGACAGGTTTGCGTGGTCATTCACTGGCTTGTCTTTCCAGGAGAGTATGCCAGAGTGTTTTTCATCATTTCAGGATGCTAGCAGTGCATCATAATAAAGTGAGAAAATTAGTGAGAATGTTGTATTATGCTAAGAGTCCAGCAATTATGCTTAAACAGTTATGTGCTGCTCTTTTGCATGGTTCTGAAATAGATGTGAAGAATCTTTGTGAAGAAATTGAGTTTTGTTACTTTGGTAGTAAAGATGAGAATGTTCAAATTGACCCTGAAGTAGAGGGTAATGTGGAAGATAATGTACAGGTTTCCAGTACAGATAATTTTCAGAAGGAAATTGCCACGTTTCAGATGAAATCAAGTGAGAGGCCTAATTTCACTTGTGTATGTTGTCGACGCACTTATTATAAGAATCAGACTAAGGTAGTGGATTTATATGCAAAAAGTGAAAGGGAAAATAATAGTGAATGGAAGGATTTAGCCACATACTTGATGGTAGAAAATTATTTTGATTTGGGATCGGATCAACGTGTGTGTACTTATTGTTGTAATAAATTAAACCAAAACCAGATGCCTGCTAGGGCAGTTCATAATAATCTGGAATTGGTTGAGATTCCTTCTGAATTGAAGGATTTAAATACTTATGAATCTATTTTGATTCAAAGTATCCATCCCTTTCAGGCTATTGTAAGAATGGAGCCAAAGACAGGGAAATTGCCTCCAGCAGATTTACAGAGAGGATTAAAGGGAAGAGTTGTTTATTTGCCTCTAGATTTGAACAAAAACATTAACACAATTGGAATAGAAAAAGTGGAAGAGGAACCTCTGGTTATCTTGGTTAATGGGGTTCCGACAAAGAATAAGAAAATATGGCAAGATTTAGTGGATGTTAGGAAAGTCAAAAAGGCAACAGTGTATTTGAAGAAAAATAATAAGTACTATAAGAATGTATATGTTGCAGAAGAGGAAGTAAGTGATGAAGAGGATAGCGATTTGTGTGCTGGCCAAATTGAGAAAGTAGAGGCCTCTAAAAGTGAAGAAATATATGAACATTATAGTGTTCATCCTTTGCATTCCAAGGAAGTGATGGGGAATGCTATTGAGTTGTTTCAAATGAAACAAGCCAAAGGGAGTCCCATTAGTGTTTGGGAGGAAAGTTTGGAAGCTCGGTGTTTCCCACAGCTATTTCCCACAGGTCAAGGAGGAAGATATGATGAGCGACCTCGTGAAATTCCTGCGTCTGAATACCGGACTTTACGATTGTATGCAGAAGATCCTAGGTTTCGGCAATGCATTCCCTATTTGTTTCATCTCCTGTTTGAAAGCGATCTGTCTGGACTGTCATATGCAGTGAACCACATCTTAAAAAGTGGTATACAGATGCGAAACATCTCGGCAAGTGACTTTATGCATAAAGTCAATGTCCAAGACAGTATTTTGGATTCTCACTTAATTAATCTCATGGCGTGTCAGCGTGGTACTAATGAGTACTGGTACCGTCGTCATGGTGACTTAAAATGTATGCTGAGGAACTTAGGAACTCCGACATGGTTCCTCACTCTGAGCTGTGCCGAGTATGGCTGGGATGACTTACTTGAATTTCTACGAGAGGCAAATGGAAATATTGAAAACATTGAATTCAAGACACCTGGAGAACTGTGTTCTTTGGATCCTGTGAATGTATGCAGGTACTTCAATCATAGATTTGAAGCTATGATGTCTTTCATCACAAATAAAAAGAATCCACCTCTTGGAGAGGTGTTGGATTTCTTCTGGAGAAAGGAGTACCAAGCAAGAGGTGCCCCTCATATACATATGTTGCTGTGGATCAAGGATGCACCTAAATTTGGAACAGATCCGGATGACTTAGTGATGAATTTCATCGAACAGTATTCTACGTGTGCTGTTCCAAACGCAACGGAGAAGAAAAGTCTAAGAGAACAAGTTCTACGTTTCCAAAGCCATCGTTGTGGAAAGTACTGTCGTCGTAAATTCAGAAACAAGGACAAGTTCTACACCAAATGTCGTTTCAACTTTCCACGACCGGTGATTTCTAAAGGAAGAGTGAACAGTTTGATGTCTTCGCTGCGACATAATGTGACGAGGAAATCACCCAAGAATACATACAATTTGAAAAGGAACGAAGAGTCCAAGTACATCAATGACTACAACCCAGTGATTTTGTCCATGTGGAATGCCAACATGGATATACAGTTTGTGGCTGACAACTGTATGGCTGTGGCTCGGTATGTGACATCTTACATCACCAAAAAAGAAAAGACCGAACTGAAGGATATGTGGGAGGACATTTCCCATGAAAAGAGCCTCAGCAAGAAGTTGTACAGTTTCAGTCTGAAGATGTTGTCGCATCGAGAAATCGGAGCTTACGAATGTTCTGATCGATTGTCTTCAGCAAGTCTCTATGCCAAATCCAGGAGTCTCGTTTGGGCGAGTCTTGGTCTTGCTGCAACGCGAAATCGAGTTCTTAAACCTGTTCGGGAAATTGAGTATTTGGCAGAAAAGGAACCAAACAGTACCGACATTTTGAAGACCAACATGTTGGATACATATTATCCAAATCGAAGCAGTCACCTTGAGAATATTTGTCTATATGAGGTTCTCCAAAATTATATATTCAAGAGGAACATCAAAGAAGATATTGAGAAAGGAGTGTATGCTGTAATTGGAAGTGAGGGATGCCTGGTCAAGCAAAGAAAATGCCAATTAGTAAACCATCGAAAATTAAGTGGCGAATCTCCAGAAAAAAAGGAGTTTTTCTATTTAGCACTTTTGCAACTTTTCAAGCCTTGGCGTGCAGAAGAGGAACTGCTTGGAGATTTCCTCTGTTACGAAGACTCTTTCAATGCAGCCAAGGAGTCCATAGAATGTCCTGCTTTTTCTAAATATCAAGAAATGCTAACTTTGGAAATTGAGCAGGAAGCAACGATTGCAGCCGAGATTGCCAGAGACAGTTCTCAGGACAGTCAGAGTTCTGTTTCATTGAGTCAAGATCCACTTGGAGGACCTATTATCGAAAATGAAGCTGCCACTGCTATGAATGAAGTAGAAAGAGCCATGGCACATGCTCAGGAGGATTCAGTTAACTTACAAGACTTGGAAAAACAACTCAACGTTGAGCAGAGGAAAATATATGATGAAGTTACCAAGGAAATTGAGCACGGATTAAGTCATGAGAAGAAAGAGTGCTCGTGTACGTCGTTGAAGCCTGTCCGACTGTACGTGAGTGGAGAAGCGGGAACTGGAAAAAGTTTCCTCATTAAAGCAATCTCTTGTTATTTGCAGGAAAGGACTGAGTCATCGCTGTCTTGTGTTGTCACCGCTCCTACTGGACTGGCAGCACATAATATTAAAGGTATTACTTTGCATCGTCTATTGATGCTGCCGGTGGAGCATGACAACAAATTACAATACAACAAGTTATCTGGAGATGCTTGCTGTGAAGTTTCAAGAGTTTTGAGGAAAATGAAACTACTTATCATTGACGAAGTAAGCATGGTTTCCAATGTCATGCTTGCCTTTGTGCATTTGAGAATGCAAGAAGTACTTAAAACTGAATATGATGTCTTATTTGGTGGGAAACACATTATTGTTTTCGGAGATCTTCTACAGCTGACACCAGTAAAAGGTCAACCTGTGTTCAAAATACTCACGCATGAAGATACCAGGAAGTGCCTAGGGAGCATTGGCAACGTCAATATATGGTTAAACTTCAATTATGCAGAACTGCATCAAAATATGCGTCAGGCAAAGGATGAAGATTACAAGAATATTCTACAAGATATTAGAATTGGAAAAGTGACCGAGCATGGGAAAGAAGCTTTAAATGCACGGTTACTGTCAAATTTGTATCCCAAACAAGATATTGTGCCTGAGAATATTTTTCAGAAAATTACTGAGAAGAAATCCGGGATATGTCTCATGCCAACTCTTGCAGAATGTGCCATCTTCAACAACAAAATGTTGAATTTAGAAAAGCAAGAGATTGTGAAACTTGAAGCTATCGACAAATTAGAGCATATGGGATCAACAATTATTTTGTCAGACAATTTGAAATCAAAATTGGATTCATTAGAGAAGACTATATCTAAAACAGCGGGTTTTGAAAAGACTTTGAATGTGTGTTTAAATTGCCGAATTATTTTGAGAAGGAATTTACATGTAGAAAGAGGTCTGGTAAATGGATCAATGGGTAATGTTGTTGATTTTGAGAAATACAGAAATAGAGATGGAATAGAATTTTTAAAAATTAAATTTGATGGCATTGAGGAAGTACAGCAAATTGGTCGTTGTTCTGCTAGGTTTTTGCTTGTTAAAGATTTATATGTTCGCCGTAAACAGTTTCCTGTTTGCTTGGCATATGCGGTGACAATCCATAAATCGCAAGGTTTAAGTGTAGACTGTGCATTGGTGAATATTGGCAGTTCTGTGTTCAAGGAGGGTATGGCATATGTGGCATTGTCACGAGTTAGAACTTTATCGGGATTGTACTTGATTGACTGTGATGTCACAAACATTTGTGCGGATCTAGATTGTGTTAAGGAATACAATAGGTTAAGAAGAGAGTATGCGCCACATTTGCCTCAATATCCTTTGTTTGAGAAACGTGTGGTAGGCCGCAAACGTAGAAATAGCAGTAATAGTAGGGAGGTTGTTGCAAAAAGACTAAAAGTCAATGAACCGAAAATTGTTAGCAGAAAGAAAGTGGATTCTGTTGAAGATGTTGTCGGTTTTCAATTTGAAAACAGTTCTGGTGTCAACTGCTATGCAAATGTAGTGGTTAATGTTCTCTTTTCACTAGAGAGTTTAAAAGAACAGATTCTGTTGAATTCTGAACAAATTTTATGCTGTTTGTTGAATTCTGTTTTCGAGAAATGTAGCAGTGATCGAACAAAAGTAGAAAGTGTGTCTGAAGTTCGTTATCTGTTAGATGAATGTTCAGGTCAAACAGACTTCTCTGAAAATAATCAGCAAGATTGTCAGGAGTTTTTAATGTATATGCTTGATATATTGCAAGTTGAGGGTGTAGATGTAGATCACCTGTTTGGGCTTTCTTATCAATGGCAGCATGACTGCGAGAACTGTATGGTATCAAGTACTACTAGTGTAGACTCAGAAAGATTTATATATTTAACTTTGCCAGACAGTAAATCAGTCTCCTTTAATAAGCTAGTAAATGCAGCGGATCACAACATGGAGTGTAGCCAATGTAAATGTGATATGATGTCAACATTATTTATACGTAGATATGGCCAGTATGTCATTTTAATGATGCAACGATGTAGGCCTGATGGAACAAAATTGTCAACTTTAATAAAAAATTTTGTGGCTTCTCAGCTGTCAATATCAGGGAGGACTTTTGTTACTGTAGCAATTATCTATCACGATGGTCCATCAACAACATCAGGACATTATACAGCTTACTTAAAGTCTGGAAACGGCTGGTCATTCTGTAATGATTCTGTTGTAACGTTCAAAAAAAAATTGCCGTTTGACCTTAAAAATTCTTACCTGGTGTTTTTAAAACCAAAATTTTAAGTAGAGGGAATGTAAGTCTGCAATGCTGTCTCGATTAAAAATTCAACTATATAAACCTAATGCAAGTAAGTCTGCTTCATAGTAAGCAGTATCAGTGTCATAGGAAAAGGAGAACATGACTGACAAAGAAGAGTAAGATATTAGTAGTCCAGGATTGTGAAAATAATCTCAAATATTTTATTTTTGAAAGTTGCGAAAATAGAAAATGTCGGGATTTGATTGGAAGAATTACAAGATTTGCGAATCGCGGCAACATGATTTGGCCTAGTGGAAACATGTGATATAATGAGAGAAGTTTTTTTTCTATGTAACATATTTCACGTATCGATGGAGGTTTTCTTTCAGAAAGTGGCGGGCTGAAAATATTTAAAGCACAACAGAGTGGATGCTGTTTATAGGAGATCCTTCGACGTCATTGAAAGTAAGTTAATTTTAAGAAGTTTTGAAATCAGATTTCTTAGGTTGTATGGGTTTTTTAAACACAGTCATTTTGATTGTGTTTTTTTTTCCCCGCTGTTACATGATGAATACCTTCAAGTCACTGATTTAAGTGAAATTTGATACATTCTGAGAACAGCAAAAATAAACCATTTAACATGTATAATTAATGTTATGCTTTTTGTCCTTATGATATACATTTAGAAATGTGTGGTACATATGGGTAAGGTGAGTTCTGTAAAT
Source organism: Lissotriton vulgaris (assembly GCF_964263255.1). Classification (NCBI taxonomy): domain Eukaryota; kingdom Metazoa; phylum Chordata; class Amphibia; order Caudata; family Salamandridae; genus Lissotriton; species Lissotriton vulgaris. Next base: position 1,248,230,544 of record NC_141687.1, on the reverse strand, counting down.
ATCAATTTTAATGCTTAGAGTGCTGTACTTCTGGGTAGTGTTTTTTTTTTATAAAAAAAAGAGGCCTCACCTCAAAGAAAGCTCTTGAAAGCACACATCTTATTTGCATCCTAAAACAATCATTTACAATGTTAGACACAATTTTATTATGACTTTACATCTTTTTTGCGCTGCTATTGCATCACTATTGTGAGACATTAGCAGTGCAAGAAAAACATCATGTTTCAAAATAGGCCTCAGTTCAGCAATATCAAGATACAGTTTCTTTCGAATATATATCTTTAGGATTGTGTAGGGAACGTAGAGAAGCAGAGACTTCTGTAAATGTCAAAGTTGTTGAAAAACTGTTTGTTTTTGAACCTTTTCCCTTGTCTTTTCTAATTTTTAAATACATGTTTTAATATTTTTTGAAATGTTTGTTCTTTGTTTTACAGATTGAAAGTATGAAAAAATATTTAAAAAAGGTAACAAGAATTATAAGGTAAATGTTTTCCACTCTTTTTACCCGCAATGCACTGCTGATGATGTCATTGACAGTATCTCTCATTTACTCTCTCTAGCTGTCTTTCTTTTTACATTATTCTCTGTTTACTTCCCTTATACTAACTCTTCTTTTTTTTTTAAAAAATATTTTTTTTAGTTCGCTTAAAGTTCGCGAACCGGTCAGCGAACTTGAAGCGAACCAAAAGAAATAGAGCTTGCCAGAGTGATAAACATTCTAGCAATTTTGTTTGAAAGGGGAGGTAGTTCTGAAAAGAACTGTTTTTTTTTGTTTTTGTTGTTTTATGTTTTTTTTGTAATTTTTTGAACATTTTTTGATTTTTTTGTATTTTTAGAACTGTTTTATGTTTTTTTTGTGTTTTTTAAGGAGGGGAGACAACAAAAAACAGGCTTTCAAAACGGCTCAACTGGAGCAAAAAAAAAGAAAATTACTTTTTGGGTGCATTAGGGCACTTATGATTTTCATATGCAATGTTCATGAGGTTGACACTCATGTTGCCATATGACAGCATAGCACCACAGTAAATACAAGACACCTTCATGTGCTGGAAGTTACGTTGGATGTTTGGCACAGTCTCTTGTGCCTCTCTTCCCGTCAAAGACAATGTGGATGTAGATCTTGCCACAGGAGTTGCCGTCGGATTGTCTACAAGATCCCTTAACTCAGCCCGGCTGTAGTTCAAGGGATGCCACCTGCTCATGTGACGGTGCATTGTATAGTTCCCCATACTGTACTTCTTTTCTGTGCCTCTCGACAATCTGTGGTCACAGATGAGGCAGGTGGCATATTTTGCATTCACTTTCTTGGTTCCAGGAGGGATGGTGAAAAACTGCCAGATGAAACTGGTTTTTCGTTTAGAAACCCGGGGCAACTCATCAACAAATTGTTGTCCCTCTCTCTCCTCTTCTTCTTCTTCCTCATCTTCCTCCTCTCTGTTAGTCATAATTTGACTGGGTGGTCCTCTCTTCTTATGGGGAGGTGGAGGTGGTGGTGGGGGTGCACCAGCTGCAGCAACAATGGAAGCCATTGTGGATCTTCAGATAAATGGTCTTTCTCTCACCAAGATGAAAGTCAGAGTGAGGAAATAAGGAGGGGTTTACTTGATTTGGGGAAAACAAAAGTTCTGAGCCAATGAAAAGTGTTATTTTTAGGTCACATGACCTAGTCATACATCATTTGGAAACCAAAAGTGAAATGAACCAATGAGAAGTTTGATAAACAAGTCACATGACCTGTTCCGCTTACGTTACGCGGCGCGCGCCGCGTCCCAGATCGCTTCCGGTTCGCGGTCCGGAGCACTTCCGGGAGCGCTAACGCGGCGCGTCATTACACGCATTACGCGATAACGTGATACGTCGCGCTTCCGCGGCGCGTCACTGTTCCGCTAACGTAACGTTGACCGGTTCGCGGACTAGATCGCGGCATCAAGATGAGCTAACGGAAAGCTTCCCGGTTCGCGAACTAGAAGCGAAGAAAAAAAATATTAAAAAAAAAATTATCAATAAACATCTAAATATATTTTGGGATTTAAAGAATAATACATTTTACAGCTACAGATGTTAGCTTTTAAAAAACCAATGAAATTCACTGAAAAAACCATAGGTTATAGACCATATATAGTTAGAAATTTGCATTTAAAAAACCATTGAAATTCAATGAAAAAACCATAGGTTATAGACCATATATAGTTAGGAATTCGCATTTACAAAACCTTATTTTACTCGCATAAAACCATTGAAATTCCATATATAGTTAGTTGCGCTAACTATATATCGCGCACCCGCAATCCACTGCTGATGATGTCACATATTACATCATTCATGACATGGTCAGTGACATCACTGATGACATCACTGATGACATCTCAAATGACATCACTGATGACAACATCCAGTGACTGTATGTTTCTGTGAAGTTAAAATATGTCTTACATATTGAAGAATGAGTGGATGTATAAGTGTCTGGATGAAGGATTTAGTAGGTGCATGACTGACTGTATGAGTGAGTGATTAAATGTGTCTCACTGAGTGCATGGGTTAGTGACTAAACTGTCTTAATTTGTGCATCATTATGTCTGTTGTTCTGTAAACTGTTGCATGTGTTGATAAGTAGCTATATGAGTAACTATATGGGTTATTGATTGGTTACCTTAGTATTTGTATGGGAGACTGAGTGTGTGTGTGGGTGGCTGGGAGGTGTATGACTCTGTGCATAGATGTGTGAGCAGTTGATTCACTAGATGTATGGTTTCAAAAGTGCATGTGGAAACAGCTGTATGGGCAGTTGACTGTGTGCATGAGTGTATTGGTGAGTGAATGGATATCTCAGTGCTACATGTCAAAGTAAGTACATATGTAAAACACAGTACATGTGAGAGTTGACATATATAAATAACTGTGCATAAGAGCCAGTGAATGTGTGAGTGGCTGTATGGATCATTGTGAACTTGTATCAGGGATTGTATAAGAGAGTAAATATGTGTTAGTATATGTTTGAATAAGTAAAGTTTGCATAACTGTATAGTTGAGGAAATGGAGGTGTGATTGATTCTTTGCATGACTGACTAGGTGTGTGAGTAACTCCATGGATGAGTGACAGTCTGTGAGTGTCTGTTTACACTGATTGTATCTAAGGTTATATTAGAGTCTGAAGAGGTTCATCGTATTATCACATGAATGATAAAATCAGTGATGTGATCAGTAATGTCAAATGAGATGTCATCAGTGATGTCATCAGTGATGTCATTTGAGATGTCATCAGTGATGTCATTTGAGATGTCATCAGTGATGTCATCAGTGATGTCACTGACCATGTCATGAATGATGTAATATGTGACATCATCAGCAGTGGATTGCGGGTGCGCGATATATAGTTAGCGCAACTAACTATATATGGAATTTCAATGGTTTTATGCGAGTAAAATAAGGTTTTGTAAATGCGAATTCCTAACTATATATGGTCTATAACCTATGGTTTTTTCATTGAATATATATATATATATGACATTTAAACTTTACAGAAACACACAGTCACTGGATGATGTCATCAGTGATGTCATTTGAGAAGTCATCAGTGATGTCACTGACCATGTCATGAATGATGTAATGTGTGACGTCATCAGCAGTGCATTGCAGGGGCGCGATTTATAGTTAGCTGAACTAACTATAACGGCCGAATTTCTCTGGTTTTGTACAAGTGAAATGTCCAACTAACTATAACGTCCCTGAAACCTGTGGTTTTTTTCATTGAATATATAGTTGTTCCATCTCTGCTGAATAAACAACTGCTTCAAAAGACTGTTGGTGTCCGCTGCTGCTGTGATTTTTACGAGACAGCAGCGTGTGTTTGGTGTTACGATGCTCGCCTGCTCGCCGTGGACCGCCGTTGTTAAAGGAAGGGGAAAGGCGATTTCAGTGCTCTGCACTGAGCTACGGCTGTGATATATATATATATATATATATTCACTGAAAAAACCATAGGTTATAGACCATATATAGTTAGGAATTAGCATTTACAAAACCTTGAAAATTCACTGAAAAAACCATAGGTTATAGACCATATATAGTTAGGAATTCGCATTTACAAAACCTTATTTTACTCACACAAAACCATTGAAATTCCATATATAGTTAGTTGCACTAACTATATATCGCGCACCCACAATCCACTGCTGATGATGTCACATATTACATCATTCATGACATGGTCAGTGACATCACTGATGACATCACTGATGACATCTCAAATGACATCACTGATGACATCTCAAATGACATCACTCATGACATCACTGATGACATCTCATTTGACATTACTGATCACATCACTGATGATATCATTCATGTGATAATACGATGAACCTCTTCAGACTCTAATATAACCTTAGATACAATCAGTGTAAACAGACACTCACAGACTGTCACTCATCCATGGAGTTACTCACACACCTAGTCAGTCATGCAAAGAATCAATCACACCTCCATTTCCTCAACTATACAGTTATACAAACTTTACTTATTCAAACATATACTAACACATATTTACTCCCTTATACATTCCCTGATACAAGTTCACAATGATCCATACAGCCACTCACACATTCACTGGCTCTTATGCACAGTTATTTATATATGTCAACTCTCACATGTACTGTGTTTTACATATGTACTTACTTTGACATGTAGCACTGAGATATCCATTCACTCACCAATACACTCATGCACACAGTCAACCGCCCATACAGCTGTTTCCACATGCACTTTTGAAACCATACATCTAGTGAATCAACTGCTCACACATCTATGCACAGAGTCATACACCTCCCAGCCACCCACACACACACTCAGTCTCCCATACAAATACTTGGGCAACCAATCAATAACCCTTATAGTTACTCATATAGCTACTTATCAACACATGCAACAGTTTACAGAACAACAGACATAATGATGCACAAATTAAGACAGTTTAGTCACTAACCCATGCACTCAGTGAGACACATTTAATCACTCACTCATACAGTCAGTCATGCACCTACTAAATCCTTCATCCAGACACTTATACATCCACTCATTCTTCAATATGTAAGACATATTTTAACTTTACAGAAACATACAGTCACTGGATGTTGTCATCAGTGATGTCATCAGTGATGTCATTTGAGATGTCATCAGTGATGTCATCAGTGATGTCACTGACCATGTCATGAATGATGTAATATGTGACATCATCAGCAGTGGATTGCGGGTGCGCGATATATAGTTAGTGCAACTAACTATATATGGAATTTCAATGGTTTTGTGTGAGTAAAATAAGGTTTTGTAAATGCGAATTCCTAACTATATATGGTCTATAACCTATGGTTTTTTCAGTGAATTTTCAAGGTTTTGTAAATGCTAATTCCTAACTATATATGGTCTATAACCTATGGTTTTTTCAGTGAATTTTCAAGGTTTTGTAAATGCTAATTCCTAACTATATATGGTCTATAGCCTATGGTTTTTTCAGTGAATATATATATATACATACATATATAAACATATATCATCGGTATATCTATATAAATACAAACATAAATGCATGCATACATATACTTATATGCATTTTAGGGTTGTTAGGGCGTTTTCGTGTGTATTATGTTGCTTTTTTAGGGCTTTTGGGTCAATTAAGTAGGGTTCCCGGAGCCTAGGGCTGAGGGGCCGGTTCAGTTTCGTGCGTATTGGTGTTGGCAAGGTTTTGAGGGATTTTGGCGGTTTTTGGTCGAGATTTGGCCGTTTTATGGCCTTTTTTTGTGTTTGCGGGGACGCTTATTCGGGTTAAAATTCGTCCCCGTTCCAGTGGATGGATTGGGCTGATTTTTGGTGAGATGTTAGGGAATCGCTGGAACTAGTGTCCAGCCAAGTTTGAAGCGGATCGGAGCAGTGGAAGTGCTTTAAAGAGCAATTTTTGTGCGGAGTAGCGAATTGCCATGTTATTCAATGGGAGTTTTTGGTGCGCATGGAGAAGGTGAATTTGGGGTGTTCCAGTTGCGCTAGAGGGACAGGGCTTGGGTGAGCTGTAGGGAGAGTGGATCGGCAGGTGTGCCGAATTTTGGGGATTTGTTGGCCGAAGGGAAGGGTGTGCTTGGGCAAAGTCGATTTGGTGAAAACGGTGCGTTATTTACATGAAAGTTGAAAAAACACTAATAAAAGCAAAGCTAAAAAGCCACCTCATTACAAACAGAATGGCTTTAACTTAAACGAGGGCGAGATCTATTGCATTTTCAATGCTTGTTTACTTTGGTTCCATCAAGAAGGCATTCAGATGTGTCACACATTTGCCATAAATTCTGAATGTTAGCACTCTAGTTGCACATTAGATCACTGTAGTAATGCTACTGCTCACCAGGGACGTCTGCTGCTGGTATTCAAAGTGCATGTTTCAGTCTGCATGTCAGAATTTTTTTAATGAAATAGAAGAGGATTTGAGAAGTCACTCAAAATGATCCCTAATTTTTCTTTCTGAAGCACTAATCATACTTTCTATGGCAAAATTAACCCCCTCATGTTGTTCCTTTTTAAATTGAGTGTTTTCAGACTTACCACTTCATTCCAATCAAGATGGCTTCTGGTGTGCCATACTTTTGTCATAAGTAAGACTGTTAGCGCTCTAGTTGTTCTTTAGAACACTCTGGGACATTCTGTCATTGGGCTATACTTGGGGTACATCTGGGTGATATTTGGGCTACATTTAGGCTCTTTTGTCTCTGGTGGCCATCTTGGGAGACTATGTCAGAATTTTTTAATGAAATTGAAGAGGGTTTGAGAAGTCACTCAAAATGTGCCCTAATTTTTCTTTCTGCAGCACTAATCATAATTCATATGGCAAAATATACCCCCTCATTTTGTTCCTTTTTAAATTAAATGTTTTAAGAGTTACCACTTTATTCCAATCAAGATGGCTTCAGGTGTGCCATACCTTTGTAATAAGTAGGACTGTTAGCGCTCTAGTTGTTCTTTAGAACACTCTGGGACATTCTGTCATTGGGCTATACTTGGGCTACATCTAGGTGATATTTGGGCTACATTTGGGCTCTTTTGTCTCTGGTGGCCATTTTGGGAGACTGCATGTCAGAATTTTTTAATGAAATAGAAGAGGATTTGAAAAGTCACTCAAAATGTGCCCTAATTTTTCTTTCTGCAGCACTAATAATACCTTCTATTGCATAATATACCCCCTCATTTTGTTCCTTTTTAAATTAAATGTCTTAAGAGTTACCACTTTATTCCCATCACGATGGCTCCAGGTGTGCTATACCTTTGTAATAAGTAGGACTGTTAGCGCTCTAGTTGTTCTTTAGAACACTCTGGGACATTCTGTCATTGGGCTATACTTGGGCTACATCTGGGTGATATTTGGGCTACATTTGGGCTCTTTTGTCTCTGGTGGCCATTTTGGGAGACTGCATGTCAGAATGTTTTAATGAAATAGAAAAGGATTTGAGAAGTCACTCAAAATGTGCCCTAATTTTTCATTCTGCAGCACTAATCATACTTTCTATGGTAAAATATACCCCCTCATGTTGTTTCTTTTTAAATTAAATGTTTTAAGAGTTACCACTTTATTCCAATCAAGATGGCTTCAGGTGTGCCATACCTTTGTAATAAGTAGGACTGTTAGCGCTCTAGTTGTTCTTTAGAACACTCTAGGAGGCTGCAGTAGAACACAAAGGAATCAACTGACAGTCTCTGTCCTTGTTGGATGTACATGTTTTACTGAGAATGTCAGACTTCATTTTCACATGACTGAGAAAGATAATGTGAATTTACAGAAAATATGCTTTCAGTTTAGCTTATAGATCCCCTTCCAAACCACTGTGGGAAAATCATGAGATATTAGTTTTCTTTCAAACAATATTCATGATATCACAGCAGAAGGTGTTTTCACATGGTAAAATCACCTTAGAACCCACCACAATTCCTAAAACGAGTATGGTACCATCAACAAATGATTTATAATGTAACTAAAGTCCTAAAACCCTCTATAAACTACAATGCTTTTTAATGAGGTGCTATCATGTATATTGGTCCCAAGATGGCTGCCAACACTTCTTGGATGAAGTGCTGACAGCCAATCAGATCAGATGTGTGGTTAGGCTCCGCCCAGATATATATCTTTTTTTGAACCTAAATTACTCAAAATCCACTGGAGCACATATATTGAGACCTAGCAAAGGCACATCGGGCTAACAGTCCCTACAATTTTGCCAAGTTTCGTGCAAATCCATTCAGCCGTTCGAGCTAAAAGTGAGGCCAACCGCCCTATGGAAATTAACATGGGAAAAATGCGTTTTGGGACCCCCCTTTTTTCTCGGCCCCCCCTTGATGAAACCCCCCCAAATTGTCAGGGGCTGCTCAGAAACAAAATGTTCCATTTTCCTGAAAATTTCAGCCAATTCCGTTAACAAACGCCAAAGTTATTAGACATAGAATTTTTAAAAATCCCATAGAGAAAAAATCCTAACTATATATACCTACTGGCGACCGCCAGTAGGTAATATATATATATATATATATATATATATATATATATATATATATATATATCTATATATAGTGAGCTTACTAACACACAACATCATTTTTGGTTATTTGAAATCATTTATGATTAACAAGTATTATCAATAAAACAAATTCAAATGTAGGAATATCTATTATAAATTAAACTTAACTGAACTACGATTGATTTTTTATGTCCTCAGACAATGTTCTCACATTGATTAGGTTCTTATGCCCAATACAAGAACCCAAATGTGCCCAACACTGGGAACATTTCAAAGGAATGTCTGCCATCCTTGAAGTATGAGGAAAGAATTATATTAATTTAGGGGGAAAAGCAGTACATTTGTGAATGCCAGACTACGATTTACAAAGAGCAGAAATTGCATAAACATAACTGTCAGACGGCATTTTCACACTCGATTCTATAAAAGCCTACGGTACTCAAACTGACACCATAACAGAATCATAACCCCATTTTATAACACAAGGGCTTCAGCGTGCGCCATCCTTGCATGGCCGCATGATGGCATATATCCAAAAAATATGCAATATATACTAAATACCTATCTCTAATACAGTCAGCACTACAGGGGTGATTTACTAATATTTTGCACTGGGTTTATGTCATTAAAGTTACACAAATCAGCAAAAAATAATTTGTATTTACCTTCCAGCACAAACCTTGTTTTGCTCTGGAAATTGACTAAAAGTAACACAAAATAGTGCAAAGCGCTTCTTTGTGTTACTTAACATCAAGGGGGAATTACATGGAGATTACCATGTAATCACCCACCCTTTTTGACGCAAAATCCTATCTGCCAAAAATGTGAGATAGGATTTTGTGTGAAATAATAAAGCCTTTTGAAACCAGTCATTAAAAGGAGACCTGTTTTCATTTCTCCTTTCTTTTCCGACTGTGCTTGTTTGCTGCACTGTACAGCATACATACAAAGTAGGAAAAGTTTTAGAAGTTGTCTAAGCATAGTATTTTGCACTGAAAGGCAACCCTTCTAGTGCAAAACCTATGCTAGACTCTAGCACATATTTTTGAACTAAGATGCAAAAGTTTTTGGAGGCTGCCCTGCGTTGGCTGACAATTTCATAAAACTGTTCCGACTTGTTATAAAATTTGGGTTGAATTAGAAAGAGATATGAGTTTGCTAATTCCGAAGGTAATCTCTGTTTGAATGTATGACAAATGCCATTACACTGTCCTTCCAGATAAATTGTTTAAATAGATTATGGAGTGACCTTTCATAAAACTCTCCCTCATGAAAAATGAGAGGGGCTATGGCGTATGTTTTACTTCCTAGATAAATCCGTCCTCCTTTAAAGTTATAAAATTCAGTTTTAATTTCAGTGCAATCTGTTTTTCACCTTTGTAGACATATTTGTAACTGTTATCAACAATTAGAGCTGACATAACTTCTTCTCTACAGTCTGGACATACATTATTTTGCACAACTTTCTTTATTAATTTGTCAAATGACACTATTTTGCAATGTGGTATAATTACGGACACAAATTGCTCTGTATTAATGTGAATTGTTGTGGTATATTGCCAATTTCCACATTCATGAGATAGCTTATTCCAACGATATCATTTATTGGTACTTGCTCATTTTTCTAGAATGTCTTACATCACCATCAGAAATTCTTAGCCATCTTGAGAATTGAGAGTAAATGTTGTGCCACCTGTACGTACATCAACACAATAATGTATCCTGTTGTTGACTAACAAGAATATTTCTGAATTCACACAGTCCTCAGGAGAGTTGACAGAGGTCTACAAAATGTTTTTTCTGCATTTGTCTTATTTTCCTGAAGCACTGGAGGTAGCAAAAAGAGAACATTGAAACCGACATAGATCCAGATACATTGGAGAACTGACATCCAACCAGTGGTGGCCGCCGCAATAAAAACTGATGGGGCAGGAGAAGGGGAGTATGGCGGAAGAAAAAATAAAAACTCACGTACTTGCAAGCCACCACCTCCCTTCCGTCCTCTTTTGTTCCTGACTCAGGGTAGCTCACATGCTCCCAGACTCCTCTAAGCCAATCACGAAGATACGGTCATGCTGGTAATAGTATTTCCAGCATAATAGTGCCGTGATTGGTCAGGGAGGCCTGCTTTGCTGCTCAGACAGTGCCTGTGAGCCTGGGACCGTTCTCCACCTGGCTGTTCAACATAGCTGGGTGGAGAAATGCTAAGTGCGAATGCCGGTTTGGCCATCGTAAGACAGATGGCCACACCCTAATGTGCACTTATGGCGCCGACTACTCCTCCTTCCTGCTGACTACATTCCAGACCCTCCCTGCCCTAAACTGGTGCAGTACTGAAAAGTACTGAAAAAAATGATAATACCATGGTGCTATCATCATTTCAGTTTTCCTTTTTGCTCAGTATTGAAAATTCACCCAAATTTAAACATTTCCAATGCTGCCTAATGAATTCTTAGTTTGTTTATGGAGCAGTTTATTAAACATTGGCTGACCTTTTACAGGGGGTGGTGAAGTAAATCCCCAAATACTTTATCTTGTTTACCACCAAAGAGAGTATTGTGGTTTGCCCTGAGAACTGCCTACATCCTCAGATGTACAAAGTTACACATTACGTTTGATACCATACTCGCCTCATTTATAATCAGAACCTTCAATTTTTTAAGAACCCTTGATACTTGATAGCAAGTATCACCAGATAACGTATGTACTCCGGCTTGCTTTCATGCTCCACTGGCAATGTCAGAAGTCAATGCAAAGTAATACCTTTTATAATGTGTGTAGGAAGTCGAGCTGGAACTGTGGAGAAACAAAAAGGTTGCAATCAGTCCTTTTGTGGACATATGCAGTAAACACTTTTATGAGGAAAACATTTGCCAGTGCCTTCTTGCCCACTAAAATAAAGAAGTATAGGCTTGAATACAGTGCATGCACATTCAGAGTTATTGTGCAGTATTCCGTGGTCCTATGATGCTGTTATCCCCTGGTACGTCTGTAGTTTCTCTTCATTTCGTTGCCCTACTAATCTGTCTAAGTCTATAAATTGAATCTTGACCTGATCCATCATTTTCTGTAACTCACTTAGGACACTAGCTGCCTCCTTCACAATAATTGGCTGCCCAAGTGCATCTTGACTATGAGATCCAGGACTCTCCCTGCCTTGTGGACTATCCTTTGCTATCTAGGCTGCTACTGTCTCCTCTTGTTCAATTTCATCATTCCACATTTTCAAATAAGCAGCAAATACTGAACATTCAATCTGGTATTTAACAGCATTGAAAGCATCCTCAAAACAGTTGTATTGACCTAACAGTTCTTCTTCATGATGCTAAGGTTTAAGCAGTTGTAGTAAAGCCAAATAAAAGAAGTCTCTCTTATCTTCACTTTGACAAAAGAGTTTGCGGAGACTTTCTTTATTGTGTCTCACTAAATAACCATTACATCCAGTAACAGCAAACTTGCCACTTTCAATGTTTTCCAATACCTTATTTCTGAATTTGTAGAACTGAACTACTTCATACAGAGCAAGATTTTTTAAATGGACACTTCGATTTGAATAGTAAGTATCCAGCATATTGGTTTTCACAGTCTCTGTACTATCAGGATCAAAGTGTACAAGGTATTCAATCTCATCAAAGGATTTCAATACTCTGTTACAAGTAGAATTGATTTGGACTTTCCATATAAACTAGAAGGACTTAATATGTCACTTGTTTTTGGTGGTAGTAGGAAGGGACTACAATCCTCAGCAAGCCTCGTGAAGAGAGGAGGAGGCAGGGAAAGCAGTGGAGCATCAGTCAGGTGCCACAAAAGGGTTGTTTTCTTCCAGCGGTACATGATGTTTTTGGTGGTAGTAGGGGCAGACTACAGTCCCCAGCAAGCCTTGTGGGGGAAGGTGGAGGCTGAGAGAGGAGTGGAGCGCTGGTTGGGCACCAACAAAAATACAGTCATCACCCAGAGGAGCCTTAATCTTTCTAAGGTACTGTTGTCTCCATACTTCTTATAAGTAATTATCCATAACTGTATTTTCCCCTATTGTTATAATATGGGGAAGCTTAAATTCTCTTTGATTCCTCCATTACCCATGCAGGGACCAACAATGGATGGCTTGTTGCAGCGGGCAGTTTGGGTGATTAGTAAGGATATTGAGCTGGCAGAGCGCCGCCTACCCCTTTCCTCTCCAGACAACCCACAGAGTTCGCCTGGGTTAACTGTTGCTGATGACGGTCTGAGCACATTACATGGGAGGTCAGGGAGGTCAGGGACCCGAGACATTGTAATCAGCAGTGACTGCACCCTAATTGAGGAGCTTACCAGGTGCTCTGAGGGGGCAGAATCTCAACACAAAATTCACTCTAATTGCGTTATTACTAGAGGCCAAGTAGGCAATAGGAAGAGAGCTGAGGATGGGGCTGAATCAAAAAGACAGTGCTCTGGCCCATCAACCCTTCCGCCAAGTCCTGGCCTTATTTTAAGGGAGAAGGATGGGATTGGAGCTCCCACGATAGTGGAGGATCTGTGTAATTGGGCCCTGGTATCTATTATGTGCTTCTTGAACCCTATCCTGGATCGACTAGAGAAAATAGAAAAAGAACTGGCAAAACTGTACTTCAACTGTGCAGTGCACCTGTGGTGCCTCCTGCTTACCCCGAAATTGCCTCTTTGTTACCTAGCCCATTGCAAGTATCTGCAAAGCTTATCTCGTCATCCAAAGGGCTGCCCAGTCAAGTGGGGTGGCAGGAGTAAGCAGGCAGGGAGGAAAATCAGTCCTCAAGGCATTCCGAAGGGGAGAGGAAAAGCCCAGGAGCAAGCGGAGGACTTTTGGGATATAGAATGGATAATTCTTACCCCCAGCTCTCACCAGAGTGCACGCTTGATGTCTTTAGTCTTGAAAGACTTTCCGGTTAGCCCATCAGCAGCTAGAAGACTTTTTTACCATGAGAAATAAAGAAATTCATTGGTTAAGGGGCAGGTCCAAGTAGCTTATTGATTTCTATAGGGAGATTTTATTGATCAGAAGAATGCCCTGGTTGGGCCCGGAAAGAAGGAAGTTCCCGGGTACTATATCATTATCAACTTCAAGAGTGCTACTCGCTGAAAAATGCTTCAACGCCTTGTCAGGGGTGGTAAGCGCTATATAAATACAATTACAGTTACAAGTCACATAGCTTGGCTGTATCATCGTTAAAGCACTTTTACTTCCAGCGCTGGGGTTCAGGTCCTGTCCAGGTTTTACCATTGGGCTATTTTTTCAGGCCAAATGTGCTTTCCTCTAGAGCTGCGCAAGAAAGCTCTTTTCAGTCATGGGCCTTGAGTCAAGCCTTCAATTTTGAAGTCTGGAATTCTGTCACATCACTTGCCTCCTTGGAGGACCTGGACGGACTACTCCCTAGTCTGGAAAGGGGCACACAGTATGGATCCCAACCTGACATTAGTGGGTTGGAAAGCTATGTGCATTTAAGGCAGCAGGGGCCTTTACAGATCAGTTTCTCTATGGTTTCTAAGGCCCCTATACCTGTCTTATAAAAATGGCTTTTAGACAATTTTAGTGTCAATGGTTACCACTACTTTTGCAGTGCAGCTTCCCCATCCAGCACAGCGCAGTCTGAGGGGAGGGGGGCTTAACTATTTTAATTTCTGTTCAACTAATAGGTCTGTCATCCCGAATTCTTAGTCTTTTGCCTAAATGTCAGATGATTTTAATACAGATTCCATATTCATTCAATGTGATTTTGATCAACCTGAATAATTATGTTTTTTAACCAGGTACTGAGGCATGTATTTGAGGGTGTAGAGAATGTTTGAGAAGTTTTTATGGAGAATTATAACAGGGAAACCTAAATAGTCTGTGGTGGTGATTTCAACATTAGGCTGTGGTAATAGTGAACTCTGACCTTGTGGAGCTCAAGCTATAACGATGGATGGGATTCTTCGCACTTCCAACATACTCCAATGGAGAGAGTCTGAATGGGATCATGGTTTCCAGGAATTTGGATTTTGCCAAGGGATTTTAGGGCTTGATGGGTCTACCCTGTTTCCCACTTATACTGGTAATACTAAGGGAAGCAAGATATACTTTTTATCCTATCTTTGGATTTCGCAGAAATTATCTTGGGGTATGAGATCATTGTTTCCTGTATTAGTGATCCTAATCCCCTGGTATTGACTCTTGATTTGCACTTCGGGGGTATCACAGGGAGAGACTATGCCACTAACAAATTCACGCAATAAGGGCATAAGAATAAAATGGGAGAATGTAAATAAGGGGTCCTTCCTGACTAACTTGGTCAAGGATGACTTGCATTCTATTCTAACATTGATATTTGTAGAGAAATCACTAGGGGACATTATAGATGCTTTGGTGCCCTGTGTGCTGAAGTAGCTAAAGGTCTGAGGTTTAATAGAGCAGTGAACCCAAAGCCTCCTACAGGTTGGTTCAATCATGCATGCACCCTGGCCCATAAGATCCTGAAATTGGAACTTTCCAAAATTCCTAGCTCCAGAGAAGAAATTAAAAGTGCATGGTAGTCTTATAAAGATACCCTGGATGTCAGGAGATCTGAGTTAAGAAAGACTGCCTGGGAAGAATTTGTGAACAGTGTGAGATTGAGGGGTTGTGCTGCCTATTTAGAGAGACAGCTGCACGTAGAAGAGGATTGGCCTACCAGTACATCGTGTGATTGGAAGAGTGCAAAAGTCTTGAGGCTGAACTTTTTCATGTCGAATGTCCTATTGACCTTCTGAACTTTATTTAAGGGAACAGCTGTATGTAGAAAGAACTTGCTTAGTATTAGGTGGTGTATGTACTGGGGGACTGCCCTTATGACACAGAGACAACTCTATATAGAAGAGGCTTGCTGCATAATTGTAGCTAATATATGTGGTGGGAACTAAACTCTTGAAGATTAGCTTTGTTCAGGGAGAAACTTGAATGTAGAAGGCATAGTAATCATTTTTTAAAAATAATTATTTTTTATTGATGACAACCTTTATACATTCCGATTGCAATTTCAAGCATTACTTAAACAATATGTTTAGAATGTGTCATGCTTTTACATTCCTATCTCTAGCATCTAATCATATGAAAACTATCCATCACTCTAAACTGTTCTCATTCAATGTCTGTTTCAGGATGATGTGTTACATGCAGGGGCTCACAAATATTTCCTCTGCATTCATTTCATTTTCCCCATATATGTGACCATTTCTTGGAACAGCCTTGTGACTCGTATACAGTCCTTTCCATTACCATGCACCAGTCCATATCTTTCTTCCATGCAATTAATGTTGGTGCTTCATGTGCTTTCCACCGTTTGGCAGTGTTCCGCTTAGCCACAGTCATCCCCAGCGCCACCCAGGTTTTCTCTTTACCCTTTAAGTCAGTAGGATCCCATACATTCAGAAGACATGATTTTATCTTGGGATCTGCTTGTTTTCCCAGCACACTTGCCTTACACTGGGTCACCTCTGCCCAATAACGGTTAATGTGAACACATTCCCAGATGATATGAATAAATGTTCCCTCTTAGCCACGCCCCCTAGTACACCCAGGGTCGTCTATGTAACCCATGTTCACAAGAGTGGTACTTGATAAATATGTTCTATGTAGCACCTTGAGTTGTACCAGTCTTAATCTTGACGAGATTGCAATTTCTTTGGGGAATGACAATGCCTTTTGCCAGTCATCATCCTTCAACTCTCCAATATCTCTCTCCCAGTGTTTACAGAGTTGTAGGAGGGGGTCAGGTATAGGCTTAGTAATAATTGATATGCATAGTGGGGGATGGGCCTTTTAATGCTGAGTTTTTTTAAGAGAACAACTAAATGTAGAAGAGAGTCAGCCTGCTAAAAGGTGGTGTAAGTGATCAGCGACAAGCCTTTTGACCAGACATTTTGTTTATCAGTCAGAATAATGTTATTTGGTCTAACTAGACCATAAAAGTGCAAAATAATATTAATACACACCTCAATGATCCACAGACCACATACAATAAACAGCTTAACCTTAACAATCATTAAAAGTCTGTTAGATAAATAGTCATTAAAAATAACAACATTAAAAACCATTAAGAAAAATAAGAATGGATGCGTATCACTTGTTACATGATGACCATAGCCCTCTGCTTTATGGTGTGTTGAATGTAGACAGCAGATAAAAAGCAGATCTTCACAGTAGTGAGAGATTGTTAATAAATAAAAGCAACTCTACAATATCAAATGTTCGCCTCTTTTAAAAAAGCAGCATTTTCTCAGCAATTAGTAAAAATTTGCAAAAGAAATAAAGTGTAACATTCACGGACTGTCTGACTACTGCAATGTAGAGGACTTCGAGGGACCCCAATCTCTGTGGCCAAAGTCGCTCCACATAACCAGAGGAGTCTTCACAGAGACACCCTCGTCAACCGCATCACTCCCAGAGCATCCTTTGATCATATTTTGCCTGTATCCTCAACCCTACGTATTGGGACCTCTCCATTAAAGTCTATAGCGGTCATCCTGTGAAGTTTGGAATTTACTTCAAAAATGCTCTTGTGGCCAGGTAACTGTCTGACGTTGTATGACAGAACAATGCAGGGAAATAGTCTGCATGCCCCTTACCACTCATTTTTTACCCGCATTATTCTAGAACGCAAATGCTTTTTCAATGTATGCCGTTACCATGCATTGTTTATATATATATTTATATATATATATCAGGGGCCAATCAGGGGCATTAGAAGTGGGTGCCCATTTCCCTGCTCTGCGCTATAGGCGGTTAAACCCCACCAGCTTTCCCCTGAGAGGTGTGCCCGCTCTCACCCACTCCAAGCGGCGAGTCTGCTGTGCCTTGGGTGGCACAGCCCTCCAACTATCTCTGGGGCTGTATGTCCCCATCAAGCCTACATTCTGGGCAGCCACTGCCCCCTCATGCCTTTGACTGTTGGAGAGGACCCCTTGAGGTAGACGTGCATGAGTATAGCCTTTGTCCCTGTACTGGTCAAACCCGGGGTCCCCCACCTGCTAGCAACTCACTAGGGGGAAATCCCACTTGACCGCTCTCCTCACCCCGCCTTGGCTTAGTAACTTCAGCCACCTGGAGGGGTTCCCGAGGGCTGGGCTGCCAACCTAATGGAGCCAAACCATGAAGCCATTAATACTTCACGCTGAGCAGTTGGAGCCAAAATCGACATAATTTAGATAGATGTCGGATTTCTGCAGTCTGATCAGAGAAAGCTTGCAGACCACATCTCCCATATGCAGAGAGAACTACAGGACATTTACTCAACTACTCAGGATTGTCTTCGTCAGCTTTCAGATTTGAAAAACTGTGTCTGTTTCCTCAAGGGCAGAGACAAAGACGCCAAGGGCTGCTGTCGAATAAAAGGTGCCAACGCAGCAGACTTCCTGAAATAATGGTCCCTCATGCTGGCTGAAAACCTTTCTTCTCAATTGAAAGAGCGTACCACCTCCGGGTGGCCAAACTATTACACTACAAAGAAAGCGGCGGGAATTGAACCCTGGTCCCGGGCCGACTCCTGCTTCCGGGTCTGCCGCCTCTAACCAGTGAGCCACACCACTCCACTCCAGTCGGTGCTACCAGATCTACTCATTTCTAAAACGCAAAAATGCTCAGGTTGTGTTTTGTCAGGAGAGCCACACCACAGCCCCGGAGATGCCCCATCTCCAAAAGGGATGGTGTAGGCAAATCTTCTCCACAACCTATTCTGTGTTTGCCCATGTGACCTGTATCTGGGTTTGGCCAGTGGTCCCTTTTATGTCCAGGTAGACCCAAAGGTAGATAAGTTTTCATGCAAGGCTCCTTAGATGGGGAGCCCCTCGTCCCTGGCTACCTCGATGGCCCAATATAGATCAATCTGCTTTTCTAACTAGCTTCTCGCTTTCATTGTCCCAGCATGCACTGCTCTGCGAGACATTTTGTAAGTGGAATTTTAAAAGTGCTGCTACCAGAGGCTTTTGCTGGCCACCAGCGTGTGGTTACGTGCGCGTGCAGCCACCAGCTTTCAGTGCCCGGCGCCATCTGGAGCGCCATCGCTTTCACTTTTGCTGCAGCGCACGCACAGGTGCACACACAACTCCCGCTTCTCCCCCTCCCCCACCATGCTTGTTCTCCATCAGCGTTTGGTTTCTGTTTCTTTCTAGTATCCTTCATGTATGACAATCACCAGCTTGAATCGCGTACTGGGTCCACACTGCTCTATACACCCTAACCGTTATATCTAGGGTGGCGCCACACAATGGATATACCACCATCATATGTGGCATTTGGTGTGCATGACTTGTACACTCCCACCTGTGTCCGTGCTCAGCCTCTGTCTAGGTTGCCATGCCGACAATAGACTCATCAGCACCCTTGGCCCCTTTCCTTTGTTATGGCTTGGGTGCGCTTTTTTTCTTCATATACCCATCTGAGGGTTATAAGTCCTTCAATCATCAACATTACGATCTTATGCAGCGCTTTATTAGATACTTTTATTTTGAAGCCTATATGTGGTATTGTGTCTTATCTTTATTTCTATTGTAGATTGTTTGGAATGTAGATTCTTTACTAGGTCCTTTTGAATGTAATGATGTGCATAGCATTCTTTAAGTTTATCGGTTGACAGAAACGGTTGGAGACCTGACAAGTTCGGAGGAGTTTCCTGCGCACTAGTGGGTCCTTATTCGGCACTTAATAAATAGATTTATTTTGATAAATCTCTTCCCCCTCTCGTCTTTACAATGGCGATGAGGTGTTTTTAATGTGCTGACCCACTGTGCACTTTTGAAATTGTTGTGGCGTGTTTTGTTTTCGACGCGACAAGATTCCTGAGACTTTGCGGAAGAAGATTCCTGAAGTTTGTGCCTCTGTTCATCACTGTTTGAAGGTTTGCCTACGCAGTTCACTTCTTTCAACTTGGGGAATAAAAGGTATTGTAACCTTACCATTGTATTGGGTGCTCGCGGATGCCAGCTTGTGGATTTCAGCGCGAGGAATGCTGCGCGAGAGACGTTCCTGAGATTCGAAAGTGACGTGTGAGCTGACGCTTGTGGAGAGGTTCTACGCTACTCTCTGACGTTTCTTTGCTCTACGCTGTGCTTCATCTTGCACGGTGCCTGCACGCTTCTATGACCATTTTGTTTACTTGGTTGCTAAGTGATTCAACGTGTACCTCATCAGCGGCCATTTTAAAGTATCATCGATACTTATTGTCTACCGGTACCGATGTATGGGCGCTTTTATTAAGCTACAATTTTTGCACTGAAGCGGTTTAATCCTCAAGCGACCTGATTGGTATTCATCTTCATTTCTTTTATTATTTAAAAAAAAAAAGATTTGAAGTTCCTGATGTTTATTTTATTTTCTTAACTTTTCTCTGCAAGCTTTCAGTGATGCGCTCACTTGACTGAATTCTTACTTCGGCGCATTTATACAGTGATGCACACACTTGTTTTTCAGCACTCAGTTTACAATTAATTATAACTTCTGCGCATTTATTCAGTGACGCGCACACTTAACTTTCAGCACTCAATTAACAAATAATTACTATTTCGGCGCATTTATACAGTGGTGCGCACACTTAACTTTCAGTGTTCATTTTGGTATTACACTTCAGTGATGTCCATATTCGAATTCTAATTAGATTTATTCACATTTTACAGCATTATTAGTAATTTAGAGCTTTATATTTGTTATTAAAATATTTTATTGTACCTATTCATATTTTAGTCATTACGGCTACATCACAAATTTGTAATCAACCTACGATTTTCTTACAGATTCCAGGCAAACCAAAGTTAGAGTGAAAAAAATGGCTTGAATCTTTTGAAAATTACATAATTGCTATAGATGGTTCTAAATTTTCACCTGAAAGGATGAAGGCCATTTTGTTTAGTTTTTTGGGAAATGCTGCCATTGAATTTTTTTAAAACCTAATTCCCATTCCACCACCTAGTGGTGGAGGTGAACGCTGGAATGTTTATAAAAAGCTATTGCGAGGTTAGGAAAACAATTTTCGGATGAGCCAAATGTGTTAATTGAAAGACATGCTTTTCACAAAAGGAAACAACTTCCAGATGAAACCATTAAGGAATATGTTGCAGCACTTAGAGTTTTGGCTGCAAATTGTGAATATGGTGCAATTGTTAACTATTTTCTTAGAAATCTATTTATTTGTAATTGAGAGTCAAAGAAAATTCAGGACAGACTTCTGACCTGTCGGAATCCCACGTTAAGCGAAGTATTAGATCTTGCAAAAAGAATAGGGAGGTCAATTATTTCCTCTAACGTTATTTCGGCAGAAGAATCAAAAAAAATTCCTCATCACCTCCTATTTGTACTATACAATCTTACAATAAGGGCAAGTTGTTTCAGATGTGGTGCCAAAACACATTTAGCGAATTTTCCTAACTGTCCTGCTTTAAAGAGGAATTGTATAAAATGTGGAAAAGTTGGTCTTTTTTCAGTGGTCTGTCATGCACAAAAGAAAACTATGAATTCTACTGTTAATAGTATATCTAATATTGAACATGATGTGCAAAATGTATTACTTACACTCTATGATGATGCTAACAATGTAACCTTTCCCTTTAAAGTACCCTTAGGTAAAGTTTTAGTGGGTAATGTGCAGTTCGAAGCCATGGCTGACTCTGGGTCACCCATTACCATTCTTTCAGGTATTTTTTTTAATGAAAATTGGAAGAATGTTGATCTTAAAAAGAGTGATGTAAACCCGAAGGCATTTGGCAATTTTGAAATTTTCATGTTAGGATTCTTCGAAGATACATTAGAATTTGAAGGAAGGAAAATATTTACAAAAATATATGTAGCCATGTAGTGTAGTTCCTATATTCCCAATAGGCTCTGCGCATTGGAATAATATATTCAGCAATGTAGACGAAGGACTGAGGTCGACTAGGTCTCTACTGACTATATTAGACTTAAGGTTTGCCAGCTAGCTCAGAGGTCACTAGAAACTTTCTCGAATAAACGAGGAGGAGTTTAACCTCCCTGGATAGACAAGAAGGGATTAGCTTCCGACAACTATATAACATGACAACTTTGCTCCCTCAGAATAAGAGTGTATCTCCAGAGTCGTGTGAAAACAATAGACAGCTATTTCACTCAGTCAATTGTGCGTTCTTAGTTTCACCAGAGTGCAGAGAAGAGAGAGACGGGCGTTTTCAATAAAAGGTATAATTTATTGCGCAGTCTTCCTTCTCATGCAAGAGAAATAAATTGCCACAATTGCAATACTTAATGTAAAGTAAATTGCGTACAGTAAAAGGAGT
The DNA here is from genome assembly GCF_964263255.1 of Lissotriton vulgaris. Taxonomy (NCBI): domain Eukaryota; kingdom Metazoa; phylum Chordata; class Amphibia; order Caudata; family Salamandridae; genus Lissotriton; species Lissotriton vulgaris. Next base: position 1,248,208,735 of record NC_141687.1, on the reverse strand, counting down.
ATTATGAAATAATACTGTAAAAGCATTGATATGGTTTCTTAGCCATAAGATACTTTAAAATGGATAAAATATATACATACATATATACATTGACTAACGTACTCAACTGGTGCTTCTAAAATACGCCTACCCCGGTGTACCTGACCTAAGCCTAATACGTGGGAAGGAGTAAGTAAGTAGCAGTTTAAGTTAAGTTGGTTTTGCCAAGAATCTGATTCAAGAATTCTCTTTAAGGTTTAGTCAGCACCGTACCTTGGGAATAGAATGTAGGAGGTCTGGTATCTCTTTCCTCAGGACTCGATATCCCAGCAACCCGCAAGGGTAGGCTGGAAACGCCGGAGCTGGATTTTCTCAGCAGGAGAAAAGACAGCGTCTTTCTCAGCGCGTCAAAGAGGAGGGGCAGCGTCCGTGGGCTCTCGCATCAGCCTGGCTCTCGGGCAAGTAGATAGCTGCTCTGCTCCAAAACCACCACCGTGTGTTTGCTTAAGGCAACGTTGGTATATTTATACCTGAAAGGTGCCGAATTCGACGTAAGGTTTGGACATGAGACGTCAATAAAGATGTCACTAAGAACTGACTGTTCCTTTAGTGTTCGCAGGAGTTTAATGACAAATCAAAACAAAAGCAAACAGGGATTTCCCAGGTTGCTGGAGGTTTGGTGTGTCGAAAGAACTTGTTGTGCTTTCTAGGAATCCAAGGAAGTAGCTTCTGCCGTGCTTTGGAGTGCAAGGGCTATTTACTTAAATAGGGATCTGATTTTTATGCCATTATAGGGATATTATTGATTATAGCCGTACAAGGGCATAAAAGAGCAATATTGATTTAGGTTCCTAGATAAAAACACAATACCCACTCCACGATCTAATGTCCATCATTACTAAAAACTAAGCAATAGTAAACATTTAAAGTGCATGTGTATTCCAACCCACCCCAAAATACATTTTTGCATTTGAAACGGTGTTTGCGAAATACACGAAAGTGATTATTGGTACTGTACGGTTTTCAAGCAGTGCGATCATTCAGTTAAACATGCTTATATATATTAGCTGAACGATTTGGGAAAATTACACATGAAATGGCTCTTAATACAGAAAAGAAGGTTGAGACTATTCCATCACATATAAATACAGTTGCTGTAAAATGTGCTAGAGGCTGAGGTAATATTGTCTCTAGAGTTCCTAAAAATAGTAGCTCTGTTCTTTAAGAATAGTTCTACTTTAAGCAGAGTTCATGTGCCAGAAAAAAAGGTAAATATTTTGGAAATTTAAAAAAAAAAATCACTTTCAGGGGAGAAAGATACTTCCAAATGTTTTCAGTAGCTTTTGTTTATCAAAGCCGAAGGCTGAATTCAGAGTTCATGGGAACGCTGTGTGCTCGTTGCTTAAAAGTTTATTCTTTCTGTTCAGGGGAGAACATCATTTCAGACAGACTCACAAAAAATTGGTCTACATATTCAGGTGAGAGTTCGACCAAGTTTGAAAATGCCGCAATAGTGCAGTCGTAAGAATGATTGCTATCATCGATGTCAGGATCAGCAACGCTCACAGAAGGTCGTACCTGGGTGATGTTGCTCTCATCTCGTACTTCACCGCCACCTAATCGTAGTAGTGAAGTCTCAACGAATGCCGTCATCAGGATTGGTAACCGCTGGGGACAACACGATGCATGAGCCGTTACAGGACTTAGCAAAGTATCGATATCCATTGGTACAGCTGATTGTAGTGTAAGACAGGTGTCCAACACGCATTCTTCTCCGCATAGCATACATCGAAGCACAGGTAGGATGCAGTTTTGCCATATAGGTCTGAATGAAAGAAACCAGGTCATATTCAGATCTCTTAGCCGTGCTAATCCAAGGACTCTAGTTATGCGGTCCCGATAGTGTATTGCTAGGATCGTTTCTTCCATCGTTGCTGGAGTCTTGTCTGCGACTTGGCTTGCCATATCGGAGCAGAAGGGTCAAAAATAAAATTCCTGCTACTAGTCCCAAAAGTAGTGGTAGGCCGCCAAAGACAGAATGGACAAAATTGGGAAAGATGCCCAGAACTGCTTCGAAGGGTATTAACAGTCCCGAAAAAATTGTCTTAAATACATGTGCGAGGCCACTGGTATCTGACATATTTAGAATTTGGCTCAGCATTTGTTCGAAATGCACGGGGCAATTAGTTGATAAAAGTGTATGTATCTCTGCTGTTGTCCTTGCAACTTGAACATCATACGTTTCTTTTGATGACGTTAAAGGCACAGTTGTCTGTAAAAGAACAGACTTCATTCTGCTTAAAGTATCAATTAGTATAGAAGAGATATTCAAAGAAGGCCAAATTGTCGCCTCTGTATCAGGAGGGCCGTTTGGATACAATACTTGCATACAGCAAGTGGCCATGGAACTAACACTTACGAGATATGCTTTCCCTGGCACCATGCCACAACAGCTGTGGTCCGTTATTAGAACGTAACTCCCGTTAGAAAGTTGTCTAAAGAATGGCTCTATCTGTGTTGCAGGTATGCCGTGCTGGTGGCATGAAAGGTTATTTGAAGTCCCCTCACTGTCCCCATGCAAATTAATACCTTGGCACAGAAGTATACCGTTTAGTGATCGTTTACAATTGTTACTACTAAGAAATACATTCTGTTTCTTGTCACTATAACATGTGTGTGTGTAAGGTAATCTCCATGATGACTTAATGTACCCTTTACCCAACCTTTCATACTGGCCTGCTGGTATATACTCTTGGCAATTTTTAAATTGGAAAGTTGTTATCGGAATTGTGATTATTCCGTGTATTATCCATTCAATGACAGGTCTTTCTGACATTGTCAATGGTAATCTCTCAAGTTTTTCAATGCTCAGAATCGTGTAGTCTGCTCCTTTTTGTGCCAAACTGATTTGTTTATCAGTAAGGTTAAAGATAGAGAACAATGACGTTGTGTTTATTAGACGCCATGGCACGTATCCTGAACGTAGATTTTGCAACGTCCAGCCTAGCTGTACAATAGAATGTAATTGGGACTGACCGTGTTGTAACATTAGTAAGTCCTGATCTATTATATCGATAGCAGATGATACAATACTGTCCAGTGAATATATTCTGGAGGACAGAGTCATTAACCCATTGTCCACAACAGAAAGTGATTTTTCCAAATTAATACAATCAATTTCTCGTATTTTCTCTGCTGTCTCAATTTGAGTTACTTTCCAAGCTTCGTTGTACGCAGCGTATATACCGGCCCCTATGAAACGTTTTTGACGCTGTTTTCGTGGTCCCATTATGAAATCGCGCAAGTCAGCACCGTCTTTAAGTAAAGTCAGGTGTTGCTTAATTTCTGCCAGTGTGGATGTCTGTAGCCATTCAAGGCATAGTTTTCCTACACTGTATGTTGTTACTATCCCTGGATGTTGTCTCTGGGAGTATCTAGGGTCTGGTCCGGTCATTTTGAACCCCTGTATTTTGTTCAGGAATCTATCCTTTACAGTTATTTGTGTGTGTTGGCCAGATCAACCACTTTTTCCAATCAGGATGTGTTCTATTTTGGTGTAAAATATGGGATACGTCTATCTCATTATCTGTGGTGGTATTATCAGGTATTGGCTTTGGAATAGACGGTTTGTTTAGGTCTTTAATCTTAGCTAGGCCAAGACAAGTAGTCTGTTGAATGGTGTCATTCAAGAACATTATTTGTTCTGGGATCATGCAGGCTCGAAATAATGCTTCTAAACCTTGGACCTGCCATTCTTTTGTACCCCACATGGCTTTTGTTTCAATGTTATTTTTCCAGAAATCAAAACCAAATGTAATCATTTTTCCATAAAATGTTTCTGAATAAATCAATTTAGTATTTGTCAACATAGTTTTTATCCCTGTTTTTATCTAACAGTTTATAATAAAATGTTTCTGCATCACTTGTGTTAAACCCTGAGAAGTATGGGAATTTCTCATAAAATGTTTTCGAACTGCTTTTAGGTGGAGTTACACAATGTTCCCATTGATTATTCTTGAAAACATTTCTAGGTTGAGCAGATTTATGCAAATAGTGGTGTGCAAAGTGGTTATACAAGTACATTTGTTCATAGTTCGATGAACCCTATAAATAATCATGTTCTGTAAATGTTGCTGACATTACTAAATCTGACATCATATTATTTATGCTTTTAAAGTCCCAATCATCAGAGAATGTATTTGGTTTTACAAAGTCACTTAATGAAACCTTGAATTGATGTGGATATTTCAAGAGTTCAACCGGGCCATAGATTTCGTAATCCATTTTGTCCCAAACTACCCCACCGGGTATTGGAATGGCTGTGACATTCACTGATGACTGTTCTCTTTTCTCGATGTGAGATGATTTGTGTGGCTTTAGGACCAAGTTGATGTTCTGACTTGCTGTGTCCATTGTACTGTATTTTCCCTCAATGAATTTTCCCAAACAAAGTTCCATGATGAGCCAAAGCAGGAGGAAAAGTACACCTAACACAATCCAAAATTCAATCCATGGAGAAATCAGATAGGTTTCTTTGAGTTGAGGAAAGAGTTCAGTTACTTTATCTTTGAAAGTTTTTGTTGCTGGCGTTTCTTCAGGTTCGCTTGGATCTTCAGAAAAGTTATCAAAATTGATGAAGTAGCCAGATGCAGTTCTGTCAATTGTTGGAATTGGTTCTGAATTTTCTTTTGCTTTTTCAATTTTTCTTTCATTAGCATAGTCTGAGGCTACATCGTTGTAGACTGGTGTTTCTTGACGAACTGGTGCAATTTGGGTTTCAAGAGGCACAAGTTCCATGGCATTGTTGCATAGTCCTGTTTTATTCACTGCAGGTTTATCAAATGTGATTAGTCTCTCAGTTTGAACCTCTTGGATTGTAGCAGGTTTTGGAATTCTGCTAATTCTTGGGAGTCCACTGGGCCTACTACTCATTATTGGCCACATGATTGTGGTTTTACCAGGTCGATGGATACAACTCGGTTCTCCTTTTCACCAGCAAGGGGCGGTAGTACAACTGATCTTGTTCCGCTGACAGCTAAGACAGGTACTGCTTTTCTGTAAGAAGGCCCAAATTCCTTCTTCACCGCGATCTTCTCTCTGACTAGATCCCCAATCTTTGGAATCCAGACAGGCCTTGCTGGGACAGGTGGTTTATCTTCAGTGGCTGTTGGCTGCTGTTTTAACGTTATGTTGCTCAGGGCTTTTCTTGTTTCATTTAAGTCCTGTAAAACAGCCAAACGATCTTTGATGTCATAGCATTTTTTCTTATCTTCTACCACTGAAGTCTGACTATCTAAATCCTGAATATACATTCTAGTTCCGAACAATAGTTCGTACGGGCTGAAACCTTTTAGAGAATTTCTTGGTACATTATTAAGACTACTGGACACTTGTTAAATGTTGGACCCACCCATCACCCGAACCTAATACCTTTGCCGTTATAGATTGCTTTATGTCTTGGTTTTTTCTTTCCACAATCCCATTTCCCTCAGGATGGAAGGGACAAGAGTACCTCAACGCAATGCCCATGCTGGTCATGGCCTCCTTATAAGCTCGAGAGCTGAAAGCAGGATCCTGGTCAGAATGTAGCATGCCAATTGCGTATGTGCCGATAAAGACTCGCAAATCTTTTATAACAGTTCTGGCGTCAGCCGAGCGCTGGGGCCTGTATTTTTAAGTGAATCTAGTCTTAAAAGGAAATTAATGCGATGCTGGATTTTACGTATAGATAGCCTTATGCTAACAACAAGAATGGCCATGGCAATACTCCGGTCGGTTCACTACTGCGATCTCTGTTACAGTTCGGACAGCTCATTGGAAATTTGTAATGTTGCAGGCTCATCCCCGGCCACCAGTATTCCGATTGTAATTCTTTCAGAGATTCCTTAATCTCTTGGTGCCTTAGACCCAATCCCATGTGTGCATCCGCTATTAAAAAGATTCTCCTGTTCGTTTTTGGAATTACTCTATTCCCCCACTCCAGGGATTCGAGCAAAAGGAACGGAGTTTGCATCAATTATGTATGTATAATTGAGTGGATAGTTCACGGGTAGGTCTGCACAGTCGCCTTTTGAAGACGTTTTTACCGCGAGCATGGTTTCCCCGTCTATGTATTTTCCTGAACGCTTTTTTGTGGCTACGAAAGCCGGTTGAGTTGCTTCCGCTGTGGCTGTATTGGCCAATGAATTCCCTGCAACGTGAACACCATCACATTGATGACTCAGTGTATGTATCACGTGAGTCTTTCGTAGTTCTTTATGCAAAAGAACTACCTGTTCCCAAAGCTTCTTATGCTTTATTGTGGCACCTGTGCAATCTTTGTAATCATTTTGAATCCAGTTCTATAAGTCATTATTGTAAGATTTGACGCAGAAATGCGAATCGCACACTATTAGTGTCGGGAATTCACGATCGGCATTTTCAAGCGCCATCTTTAAAGATCTGATTTCAGCTCGCTGAGCCGAACAGTTTCTCAGTGATTTAGTTTTTGTTATTTTTGGTCTGAATTTACCACACAGCCAGCGACCTTTAACAATCGCGCATGCTGCATTGTAGGATTTATTATCCACATCGTAATGTTGTACTAATCTGTCCGTATAGATTATACAAGAGTACTGTTGAAGAGGCAGAATTTCGATTGGCAGAGGATATTCTTCTTCATATTTCAAATCTTTCAGTTTTTTCATGTCGGGTCATGTCATTTCGGGTCAAAATAGTATTTCTTGTCTTCTGCAGCAAGAGAATTTTCCCATTGTATCCATTTTGGATCTAATGCCACCGTTTTTAGATTAACTGGGCTTAATAATGCCTCAAGGGCTGATTCTGTTGTAAAAACAGTTATTCTTTTGCCTTGAGCTTGGGCTCTTTCTTTTGCTACAGCAGTTTGAACCGCATTTATAATATTTTCTGTGAGACTGAATGTTTTTTCAGCTTCTGTGTACAAATGTGATTTGTAAGCTATTGGTACCGTTTCTCCCTCATTAGAGGTCAGGTACGTGAATCCGCATCTTCCTGGGATGACTCGGATTACAAGGTTGCGTGTGTTGTCACGAGTTTGTAATTTCGTTTTAGCTAACATGTCTGTTTGCAATGATCTCAAAATTTCTGTGTGTTTCTGAGTCCAATTGATTGGTTTATAATCAGGTTTTATTAATTCATATAGAGGTATAACCCTCTCTGCATAATTTGGAATGTAATTTCTTCAGAAATTCAGGAAACCTAGTATTGATTGTAAGTTCTTCAGCGTTTTTGGTGCTTGGAGTACAGCCCACTTCTCTAAGAAGGTGTCTGCTAGGCTTTTGCCTTCACTTGATATTTCATATCCTAAAAATAGGACTGTTAAATGGGCAATTCGTGACTTTTTAAAGTTGAATTTGTAACCTTCAGCTGCAAACCCAAGTATTATGGTGTTCACTCTTTTCAAGTGAGTATCCAGGCCATCATCTGTGAGATAGATGTCATCGACATAAGATAATGCCTCATCATCATATATTTGTAGCAACTCTGTTACCCTTGCTGAGAATAATCCTGGGCTATTCTTGAATACCTGTGGGAGTCGACAGAAATTTTTCTGTGACCCCATTATTGAGAAAGCGGTTAAATACCTGCTTTCCGGTGCAATATTTTGACAAAAGAATCCATTAGAGATGTCTAATGTTGTTTTGTACTTTTTGCGAATGATGTTATTCATTAGTGCTGCACTGTGTGAGTTTTGTACTGCAAACGTTTTGTAACATGAGTTAAGGTGTCTGTAGTCCAAGACTAGACGATATTAGTCGTCTGGTATGGAGACAGGAAACAAAGGATTGTTCATTTGAGAGGTGCATGTTTCGATCACCCCTTGGTATTCAAGTTGATCTAGGATCTCCCTGACTTGTTTTTTAGCTTCTTGCTTAATTGGGTACTGTCTTTGTGCAGTTGGTTGACATTTTAACTGGATTTTGTGAGGAGGGGAGTCCTCATCCCATCCTACATGATTCTTATATAATGCAGGAGCTTGGGCTACTGCCCATTTTCTTGCATATGTGTATTTTCTATGAATTGGAATATGATTTGAGAAGGCAGGCATAATCATTTCTTCACCATGAGGGCACTCCCTGACAAACTCTGGTGGCAAGTCTTTCTCAGCTAATAGGATGTCATAGCCTTTTGAGAGGTTAACCCAAAACAGACCCCTTACCTTCCTAGTCTTATCTCCCTCTATACGCAATGTTATTTCGTATATTTTATGAGGTTCGCTAACTCTGGTATCTGCAGTTTCCACCTGAATGTATTCATTTGTGTCCACTGTCTCCAGATGATTCATCAGGATCGTGCGAGCTATGGTCACTTCTGCTGCGCTGTCTAGCATTGTCTGTGCTCACTCTCCGTTTTTCAGCTGTGTCCGCAGTATCCTCAGCATGTTTGATTATTTTAATACTTGCTATCTTCTTTCTTGGAAATTGTAATTTTTTACTTTGAGCAGGTTCCTTGTCTTTGGACTTGACGTGCTCTTCCCTGTGTTCTGACCGTCCTCTTCTTTCCGATTTCTGCGAGGAAGTCTGAAAAGATCGAGAGGGACGTGTATCAATATCTTGATATCTATCAGGTTTTTTCAAATTATCCCTATTTCTAAGGTTGTATCTTTTTTCAGAGGGTTCTCTTTGGGGAGACTTGTGTTCTCGATTTGGAGATCTTTCTCTCCGCCGAGGAGATCTTCCTCTGGACTGGAATCTTTTTTCTTTGGGAGTAGATTGTTTATTTCCATCGCAGCTCTTTTTTGGAGTGTTTAGATTATTTTTTAATAAATATCTTTTCAGGATTTTTAGTTAGTTGGGGTTTTACCGGTTTCCCACCCAAACTATCTCTACCTAGTTCTTCATAGGATTTTTCTATGATTCTGGAAAGTTCAATTGGTTGGTCTGCTATATCTGTTTCTTTCAATTTTTGGCGGATCGCCACAGATGCTGCTTCTCCTTTTATGTTGGCTAATAATATAGCCGAGACCTGCTTGAAGTCTTTCAGTAATTTCATACCCAGAGTTAAAGCAGGTTCTGGACCGTATTAATTTTGAATCTGTCTTAGTACATCTGGTATTACCGCCAGAGACGGAACACCATGTGTTTTTGTGTGAATGGAAGCAAAGACTGTGCCCCAAGTGTCACAATCCTCAACATATGGTGCGACCCCCATTGGAAGGCAGATAGTCAGAATTCTGTGTTTCTCACTAGGGGTAGTATTCGGGAATACTGCCTCTATTGGAGTTATCTTTTGTGCTAACCAGAATGGAATTTGTTCCCGTTTTGCGGGTGTTTTACCAAGACATGATTGTATGTTCTGTGGTGTAATTTTGTTTGTGTTTCACTGATGAGGGGTCAGCTGTGGAATGTTAATCGCTGGCTGGACTGTTGCAGTCCGCATTACATATTGGACTAACTGTCTATGAATTTTAAATAGTACTTTTAGCTGGGCTAAAAGTCCCCGGTCTGACATTTTTTCGATGTCTGGATGTGGTGTGTAGCTGGCTAGAACCGGCCACTTTGCTCCTGGTCTACCTAGTGGACCAAGCCTGGTAATGTGATCATTATGTTTTAGGGCGCCTTTAAACCAGAGCAGATGCTCTTGGTATTTTAATGGGATCTCAATCTCCTCGAAAGGAGTGTATTCATCCGGAGGTTCCTCTATTTTGTAATTGTGGAAATCTTTTGTTGTAGCACGTGCTGCTGGAAATTGTATCCATGAATAGAATACCTCTGTCTGCCGATACTCGTATGCCTCTATCACGAATATGACTGTACCACCTCGCGGTGTCAGGCCATTTTCTATAAGTTTTAGAGTTATAGTTCTTAGATTGACCGGAATGAGTATTGCATTTGGTTCTGTCTGTAGGAGACTTGTGTCCTCCTCTAGGAGTTGAGCTGCTAGTTTTACTCGCTCCCTTTCATCATCACTTTCTGTCATTTTACTGACTGAAAGTTTTTCGGTTGCAGAATTAGTTTCAAGGAGACAAAGATTAGGTGCACAATATTTTGGAACACTGTATCCTTCAACGTTGACTAAACCAAAACTATACATTGGAATCTCTTCCTACTAAGTTCCGGCGGAATTTAACCTCTTACCCACTCCAGACGTCTTTTGGAGTATTTATGGGAAAAAGGGTCTGTGTGAAAAAGCACAACTGAGTTACTCTAACGTCTTGCGTTAGTTTTATCGCCTTACCAAACGTTGGGCGCCATGTAGTGTAGTTCCAATATTCCCAATAGGCTCTGCGCATTGGAATAATATATTCAGCAGTGTAGATACAGGACTTAGGTCGACTAGGTCTCTACAGACTATATTGGACTTAAGGTTTGCCAGCTATCTCAGAGGTCACTAGAAACTTTCTCGAATAAACGAGGAGGAGTTTAACTTCCCTGGATAGACAAGAAGGGATTAGCTTCCGACAACCATATAACATGACAACTTTGCTCCCTCAGAATAAGAGTGTATCTCCAGAGTCGTGTGAAAACAATAGACAGCTATTTCACTCAGTCAATTGTGCTTTCTTAGTTTCACCAGATTGCAGAGAAGAGAGAGACGGGCGTTTTCAATAAAGGGGATAATTTATTGAGCAGTCTTCCTTCTCATGCAAGAGAAATGAATTGCCACAATTGCAATACTTAATGTAAAGTAAAATGCGTACAGTAAAAGGAGTATTATGAAATAATACTGTAAAAGCATTGATATAGTTTCTTAGCCATAAGATACTTTAAAATGGATAAAATATATACATACATATATACATTGACTAACATACTCAACTGGTGCTTCTAAAATACGCCTACCCCGGTGTACCTGACCTAAGCCTAATACGTGGGAAGGAGTAACTAAGTAGCAGTTTAAGTTAAGTTGGTTTTGCCAAGAATCTGATTCAAGAATTCTCTTTAAGGGTTTAGTCAGCACCATACCTTGGGAATAGAATGTAGGAGGTCTGGTCATGGGCATCCGCAGAAATGTTTCCAGGGGGGGCAACATTTTAACTTCATCATCATCCTCCGACATGATTGAGCACAAGTATTAAATACATTTTAAAAAATCTAATAAGACAAAGAGCTTAAATAAACAAAGAAATCCATAGGGGGAAGAGACAAATCTTGTGAGGCGCCACATCAGACAACCTGGCAAGTAATAAAACAGAGGGAAAACTAAAAATGACCGGAAAAAAACAAAAACATTCTAAATCAGGTTGACGCGGTTCTAGAGCATGGGTACTCACAAACTTTCTCTCAGGGGCCAAATTTACAGTGTGGTTTGTGGCCGAGGGCCGCACTGGTGGGGGCGGGGTCAGGGAGGGAGGGGGTGGGGCTAGAGCAACAAAAAAACTATGACCGTGAGGTTGAACACAGGTCCCTGCAGCGGACGCCTTCATCTGCTGAGCCACCAGACCCGGGATACACACATCTTTCTTTCTCTCTCTCTCTCTCTGTCTGTCTCTCTGTCTCCCTCCCTCTCTCTCTGTCTCCTTCCCTCTCTCTCTGTCTGCCTCCCTCTCTCTATCTCTCGCTCTCCCTCCCTCTCCCTCTCTCTGTCTCGCTCTGTCTCACTCACTCTGTCTATCTTTCTCACACTCCCTCTCTCTCACCCTCTCTCCCTCTCCCTCTCCCTCTCTCTCTCTCCCCCTCTCTCTCTCTCCCTCTCTCTCCCTCTGTCTCTCTCCCTCTCCCTCTCACTCCATCCCTCTCTCTGTCTCCCTCCCTCTCTCTCCCTCTCCCTCTCTCTCCCTCCCTCCCTCCGTCACTCTCCCTCCCTCCCTCTCTCGCCCTCTGTCTCTCCCTCTGTCTCTCTCCCCTCCTCCCTCTCTCTCCATCCCTCTCTCCATCCCTCTCTCTCCATCCATCTCTGTCTCCCTCACTCTCTCCCTACCCCTCCCTCTGTCTTTCTCCCTCCATCTCCCTCCCTCTTTCTCCCTCCCTCCCTCCCTCTCTATCCCTCCCTATCTACCCCTCCCTTTCCATCCCTCTCTATCCCTCCCTTTCTCTCCCTCCCTCTCTCTCCCTCCCTCCTTCTGTCTGTCTGTCTCCCTCCCTCTGTCTGTCTGTTGACCTCCCTCCCTCTGTCTGTCGCCCTCCCTCTGTCTGTCGCCCTCCCTCTGTCTGTCACCCTCCCTCTGTCTGTCACCCTCCCTCTGTCTGTCTCACTCCCTCTGTCTCCCTCCCTCTGTCTCCCTCCCTCTCTCTGGCTCACAGTCTCACTCCCTTTGTCTCACTCCCTTTGTCTCACGCCCTCTGTCTGTCACCCTCTGTCTGTCTGTCGCCCTCTGTCTGTCTGTTGCCCTCTGTCTGTTGCCCTCTGTCTGTCACCCTCTGTCTGTCTGTCACCCTCTGTCTCCCTCCCTCTGTCTCCCTGTCTCTCTCTCTGTCTCACTCCCTCTGTCTCCCTCCCTCTGTCTCCCTCCCTCTGTCTCCCTCCCTCTGTCTCCCTCCCTCTATCTCCCTCTCTCTGTCTCCCTCTCTCTGTCTCCCTCTCTCTGTCTCCCTCCCTCTGTCTGTCTCCCTCCCTCTGTCTGTCTCCCTCTGTCTGTCTCCCTCCCTCTGTCTCCTTGTCTCTCTCTCTCTCTCTCTGTCCCTCCCTCTGCCTCCCTTCCTCTGCCTCCCTCCCCCTGCCTCCCTCCCCCTGTCTCCCTCTATCTCCCTCCCTCTGTCTCCCTCCCTCTCTGTCTCCCTCCCTCTCTGTCTCCCTCCCTCTCTATGTCTCCCTCTCTCTATGTCTCCCTATCTCTATGTCTCCCTCTCTCTATGTCTCCCTCTGCCTCCCTCTGTCTCCCTCCCTCTGTCTTCCTCTCTCTCTGTTTCCCTCTCTCTCTGTCTCCCTCCCTCTGTCTGTCTCCCTCCCTCTGTCTGTCTCCCTCTCTCTGTTTGTCTCCCTTCCTCTGTTTGCCTCTGACTGTTCCCCTTTAATTGTCTCCCTGTCTGTGTCCCTCCCTCTGTCACCCCATCTTCTTTCTGTTGCCCTGTCTTCCTCCATCTGTCTCCCTCCCTCCCTCTCTCTCTCTCTCTCCCTCTGTCCCCGCCCTATCTGTCCCCTGCCCTATCTGTCTCCCTCTCACTGTCTCCCTCTCACTGTCTCCCTCAGTCTCCCTCCTTCTGTCTCCCTCCTTCTGTCTCCCTCCCTCTGTCTCCCTCTGCCTCCCTCCCTCTGCCTCCCTCCCTCTGTCTCCCTCCGTCTCTCTCCCTTGTGTGTCCCTCCCTCACTGTCTCCCTCCCTCTGTCTCGCTCCCTCTGTCTCCCTCCCTCTGTCTCCCTGTCTCCCTCTCTCATTCTCCCTCTCTCTGTCTCCCTCGCTCTGTCTTCCTCGCTCTGTCTTCCTCGCTCTGTCTTCCTCTCTCTGTCTTCCTCTCTCTGTTTCCCTCTCTCTCTGTTTCCCTCCGTCTGTCTGTCTCCCTCCCTCTGTCTGTCTCTCTCCCGGTCTGTCTCTCTCCCTCTATCGTCCCCCTCCCTCTGTCTGTTGCCCTATGTCTCTCTCCCTCTGTCCCCAGCCCTATCTGTCCCCCGCCCTATCTGTCTCCCTCTCTCTCTGTCTCCCTCTGTCTGTCTCTGTCTCCGTCCCGCAGTCTCCCTCCCTCAGTCTCCCTCCCTCAGTTTCCGTCCCTCAGTCTCCGTCCCTCAGTCTCCGTCACTCAGTCTCTGTCCCTCAGTCTCCGTCCCTCAGTCTCCGTCCCTCTGTCCCCCTCCCTCTCTGTTGCCCTCTCTCTCGGTCTCCCTCTCTGTCTCTCTCTCTCTGTCTCTCTCTCTCGGTCTCCCTCTCTTTCCCTCTCTCTCGGTCTCTCTACCTCTGTCTGTCTCTGTCTGTCTCCCACCCTGTATCTCCCTCTATCTGTCTCCCTGTCTGCCTGTCTCCCTCCCTATGTCGCCCCTTCCCTCTGTTGCCCCCTTCCCTCTGTCTTTCTCCTTCTGTCTGTCGATCTCTGTCTCCCTGCCTCATTGTGCTTATCTATAATAATGTCCCCCCCTCACCTCTTTCACTATTTTCTCTCGTCAATTATTTCTCACTCTTTCCTCTCCCCCTCTCCGTTTGTCTCTACTCCCCACTCCGTCTCTTATTTTTCCTTTTGGCTCTGTCTCTCTCTTTTATCTCTCCTCTGCTCTTACGTCTCCCTTAGCCTCAACATGGAGGGTTAGTTACATTTTTCCACTACAACATTGTCAAAATCGAATTTTCATTTTTTTCCATTTTAAGTCATATTGTTCTTTAAATGTAGTTATTTCAGTCCTTAGTGTTTTTTCTGGAGTATTTCCACTCTTAGCTGTATTAGCACTCTCCCCATTGCACAAATTCATAACAATGAAACTTTCAATTTCAATCTGGTCTGTCACTTCACAGTTTTTAAACTAAGAATGTTGGCACTAACCCCGCTCCCCAAACGACGCCCCCACCCACGCCCCTTAGCTTTGTATCTGTCCGTTGTGGCCTGCTGTGAGGGACTAAAGCTCAAGGCCCCTGCTAATTGTGCTGCTTGAAAGCATCAGCAGCTCCCCAAGAACTCAACGTCATCTCCTGAGGCCTGGGATGGGGGGAGATGCTCCATGCTGTGTCTCCTCTGCCGGCCCATTGTCATACTGCCCATGACAATGGAAAGGCTGCCTCTGTGACCTGCTGGGACTCACACTCGGGCTGTACTGTAGCAGCCTTTCAGGTGTCGCCCCAGCAGGAAAGTCGGCCCAGGTATGTGGGACCATCCTCTAGAACCGGGCCTGGATCCAGGGGGGGCAAGCGCCCCCTCTTGCCGCCCCCCCTGCGGACGCCCATGGGTCTGGAATCTCTTTCCTCAGGACTCGATATCCCACCAACCCGCAAGGGTAGGCTGGAAACGCCGGAGCTGGATTTTCTCGGCAGGAGAAAAGACAGCGTCTATCTCAGCGCGTCAAAGAGGAGGGGCAGTGTCTGTGGGCTCTAGCATCAGCTGGGTTCTCGGGCAAGTAGATAGCTGCTCTGCTCCAAAACCACCACTGTGTGTTTGCTTAAGGCAACGTTGGTATATTTATACCTGAAAGGTGCCGAGTTTGACGTAAGGTTTGGACATGAGACGTCAATAAAGATGTCACTAAGAACTGACTGTTCCTTTAGTGTTCGCAGAAGTTTAATGACAAATCAAAACAAAAGCAAACGGGGATTTCCCAGGTTGCTGGAGGTTTGGTGTGTCGAAAGAACTCGTTGTGCTTTCTAGGAATCCAAGGAAGTAGCTTCTGCCATGCTTTGGACTGCAAGGGCTATTTACTTAAATACTGATCTGATTTTTATGCCATTATAGGAATATTATTGAATATAGCCGTACAAGGGCATAAAATAGCAATATTGATTTAGGTTCCTAGATAAAAACACAATAGCCATTGATGGCAAGAACATTGTAGATGTTTTTGAATTTTTGAAAGATAAAGTCTAGAGCTCCCATCTTACTCCAAATACTTGTACTGGAGTTTCACCTTATTTTTTTATGAGAGGGAGACAAGCAAAATCTCTGTTAACACCTGTGTTTAAAAAGGAAGCCAGATTGGATAATTTGGAATCATCTATTGACAAAGCTAAGAAGAATATTTCTGATTCACGAATCTGTGGCAAAAACTATTATGATTAATTTCATAAAGTCAGAAGCAAAAATATTAAAGTAAATGATTGAGTACGTATCATCAAACCCACATTCCACAGCAAAGGTTCTTCTAAGTTCACTAATGCCTTCAAGGTTGAAAGGGTTACTGATACTTCTGTTCTTCTTAAGGACAAGGGTTGGTGGAATAAAAGTTCTGTTGTGGTTCTTAAACCAGGGCAAGAATTATTTTTTGATAAAGAAGGAGATGGTGTTCCTTTATGGATTGATCATGATGGTAGTGAAGCAGAAGGTAGTACTTGTGCTGGTGAAGCAGAAGGTACTTGTGCTGGTTCTTCTCAAACTACCTCAAGTACATGTGCTAGTTCTACTCAAACTACCTCATCTCAATCCAATGAAGAAGCAGATTTTTATTCTGATTCTTTGGTTCAAGAAACTTCTCTGTTACAAAAAAGAAACCATAGGATGCCTACGAAATTTGATGACTATATTTTAGCTGCTTAATGTATAGCTATTTATTTTGCATGTTTTATTTTTGTTTGTTTAAAAAGATACATGTGGTATTGTGTCTTATCTTTATTTCTATTGTAGATTGTTTGGAATGTAGATTCTTTACTAGGTCATTTGGAATGTAATGATGTGCATAGCATTCTTTAAGTTTATCGGTTGACAGAAACGGTTGGAGATCTGACAAGTTTTGAGGTGTTTCCTGCGCACTAGTGGGTCCTTATTCAGCACTTAATAAATAGATTTATTTTGATAAATCTCGTCTCCCTCTCGTCTTTACACTATAGCTTACTTTCCACACACAGGACTCTTCCTTTTCATTGATAGTCTCTCTTCCATGCCGGACACTTTGCTGGGTTTCCATAAAGATGGCGGACGCGCCTCGACCACATTCCTGACGTTCCTCCGCACTCACGGCATACATCCGACAATGATACCATCCCTGGGAATTACGCCCCCTTGAGTCTTTCTTTCCGCTTTTTGACACTTTGTGCGCCATCCATCAATACTATGGGGCAGATTTATGAAGGGCTTGCGCCACGTTTACGCCGCTGTTGCGTGACGCAACGGCACGGAAACGTGCCGCATCCCTGCACCCTATTGACAACGTGACGCATCTAGGAGATGCGTCACGTTGTACAGCACTGCGCCATGAGGAGGCGTTCCTGCGCAAGGGGGGCGTTCCTGCGCAGGAACGCCTCCTGAAAGTGGCTGAGTGAAATCTATGATATTTCACTCAGTCACTTTCAGGGCAATGCTGCGTCAAAACCCTGCGCCTGCTTGAAGCAGGCGTAAGGCTTGAGGCAGCATTGAAAGAATAGGCCCCCCCAGAGCATTGCTGGAGCTGCGTCGCGCTTGCGACGCAACTCTAGCAATGCGCCACATTTCCGGCACAGATGCGTCACGCATCTGTGCCGTTTTTGCCCCATGGTGCGCCGCATCATAAATGCGGCGCACCATGGGTGGCGTAGCTGTGGCGCACTGTGGCGCATGTTAACTGGCGCATCCCTCGGGATGCGCCAGTTAACATAAATCTGCCCCTATATATATTGACCAGCCTCCTCGCCAATGGATTCCACATTATCCAAAGGCGGTACGAGGAAGGAGCACAGGTCGCTCTCGGCTCCAGGTAAGCAGGATGCCTCCCGTTCTACGCTACACATATCTGGAAGTAGGTTGCCTTTCTAGCCGGCTTCTTGCTACACAACCATCTCCCGCTTTCCCCTCCTTCTTGCTTTCTCTCTTTTCATTAACTTTGATGTTTCCCTTGCTGCCTCCCCAGATCTTTAGATTTTTTAGTCTCCGGCTCTCATTGGCCTTGAGAATGGGGAACTGTGTCTGGGCACCTTGCTACTTGTCCGTGGGCCGGACCTTTATGTTCCCTCTGCTCACTCATCTTTACATTTTCCACCGCGCTTTTACTTTGAGCGGTACTGTACCAGGGTTCTCGCACACAGGCCGGGGCGTGAGCCTCTTACTTTCCTTTAGTCCGACTGTCAGCACATTACATTCTTGACTATCGCGCTGTACTATCGCGGTCCCTTGTTACATGTCTGGATTCCATATGCTGCACGGGGGCGCGCACTTCTCAGGGTCTCTGACAGCCAGCCGTGCACGCATGTATTTTTAATTACTTCCTTTCTGATGACGGCTCTTTGACTGTATTCTTCTATGATCCCACCTGCATTTAGAATCACCTTTGCGCTTGCAAGAACATATTCAGGTTGCTTGTTTTTTAATGCCTGTTATGCATTATCCATTTACATCCTGCTCTTTCCTTATGGCAGACGCATCACTTGGGCCCTTACCGAGGAGGCTTTTCATGACCTTGGAGTCACCACTATATTTGTGACCTCCCCGCTACTCAGACACGGTCCAGTCCAGACCCACAAGGAGACCATTTCTACGTCGGAATTCATTGCCAACTTTTGATACAAACACACGGTATGTATCTCAGGATTGTTAGACACTAGCTGTGGTAATTTATTTTGTGATCCCTCTATGTCCAACCTCAGATGGCAAAATACGCGTGATACTCGATGCATATTGTATCGTGACTTACACCCATATTTCACTAGCAACATTTTGCCAACTGCTGAGGTATTTTTCACGTACGGAAGGCGTTCTGTACATCCAGACGCCCACTCCATTGCTTGCGCTTTCCGCTGACCTTACCCATCTTCTACACGCCCAACAGCCCCACTGCGTGTTTTTTAATTAGTTTTTACCCAACCTAGGATTCTGATTACACACAGATGCTGCTTACACACGGCCATCATTGTTTTGTCCCCTACCCGCGACCCCGCGCATTTTTTAAGCTCAACCACCACAATACACGCGGATGATTCCATCTTTTCCTTATGCCCTAGGTGGTTTTCGGGCATTGGATGCTTTTCTTAAATGTAGATATTTTCAAAACCATGGCTTTCCAATCTGGGTGTTGCCCTTTTTTTGGCACGCCTAGTTTTTTTAAATCAAACTCAGGATTCCAATTGCACATAGAGGTCGCATACATACGGCCTACACTGGTTATCCCTTCCCCGCTACCCTTAGCATTTTTTCTAGTTCAATAACCTCAGTACACACAGACGATCCTATTTTAGATATGCTTTTGGCCCTCGGACCATTCAACATTTGCCATTCCACATCCCTCATCGACATAATATTTGCGCTACACGCGCCCCGGTTTCAATATGTCTGATAATTCTCTCATAAATTAGTCATGACGCATTAACTGGAAGATTAGCTCTGGGGGACCACACACATTTCTTGCATGGTTTTCTGTAGTTGTACCATCATGTGTATAGCATTTACATGTATGAGTTTCTGTAATTTTGTGTTAAAGTTGTGGAGTGTTGTTTTTTGTGTAAGTGCTCACCCCACATGGGATGCGTGGTCAGCTTTTGTATCTCATGTGATAATTAATGCACATCTTTTAAGAATTGTTTAGTATTGACATTGTCAAGGAGATTTATTCTTGTGCCTATGTGGTTATATATGTATATTTATACTATTCATGTTACACCTCTTTTCAACCCTGACGAAGTTCAATTCCTTTGAATGAAACACAATGGTTGAGGCTTTTTGCACCTATTTGTTGGATCACATAATAAAGAACATTTTCCCAAAAAAAAGAAATACAGACAATTCATTTGTTACTGAAACAGTCGATTGGGGTAGTGCACCCCTCCATTTGTTCACATTATTTATTAATACGTGAATCTTGTATGGCCACAATGAGCAATTCATAATTTTCAGATCAATTAAAACAATCGTCAGCTCATTAATATTGAGACACTACAAGTGCTCTATAATATAGATAATGCAGCTAGCTAGGTACACAATTTATTTGGAAGAGACCCCAATCCTCTAGAAGACATCACATTGATGATAGTAGCGAGGCTGCGTCTGCAATTTTCATGGCACTCAGGGATGCTAGTGGGATTGAACCATCTCTAGATATTGAAAGGAAGGCCCTTCAGAGTTCCCGCCGCCTGAGGTAGGGCTGTATGTAAGGCTGTGGAGGATAAGTCCCACTTCTTGCTATGGAAACCAGGCAAAATCTTTTGACAGAGAAGTCCTTCCACACAATCTTCGGCACCTGCTCTACCATTTTATGAAGGTGTCTTGAGTCCTGTTCTCACCATTTGACGGGGACAAAGCTGCCTCTTTTCGGGAAAGATTTAAAGAAGGAAGGGCTACACCTAGGTCTCTGGGTCTCCATCCTCCTCAGAGGAGCTACGAAGAGTTTTGGGGCTTTGCACAAGCTTTAATTTTCACCAAAGACAATTCACAAAGCCGGCAGCAACTGTCCAAAAAACAAGCATTGGCAAAGCCAATAGGTCTCGCCTTTGGGACCTTATAAGTGTTTAGCCATTCAACAGTTGTTGTTGCACCAAGGATACTGTGCTGCATAACTAAATACTTCCAATGTCCCAAAAGTGAGACCTATTGGCTATGCCAATGCTTGTTTTCTTAGCCCCACATAACATTTTGGGGACTTGATCACATAGTCTGCTCAGCCCCGTGCTCTCAACTTGATTCCTCCAGCTGCATTTGGTCCTATGCCCGGGGTGTGCGCTGCTCCAGTGGCATTCTCCCTTATGCCCCTGCTATTTCCTCCATGGTCTCCCCGACCTCCACAGTCCCCTTGGCCAAAGGCAATTTAGCACAGTGGCACTGCTCAACTCTTCATGCCCTTGGTGACTTGTTTGAGGACGGTTGCCTCCTCACTTTTGAGGAGCTCACCGACCAATTTGCATTGCATAGAGGGCAATACTTAACATATGGTTGCATACAACTACCTTCCGCTATATTTCGTACACTGGGAACACTGAACCTGAGATGTACTCCCTTGTCCAGGCTACCTATACAATGGGGAATGGGTGCAGATATTTCACATGGTTTTACAAAGCCCTAGTGCCCCGTAAGGCCAGCTCCCTCAACTCCCTTAAGGAGAAACGGTAAGAGGGACCCCAGCAGTGTCTTTCATGACTTGAAGGTGGCCCAGGTGCTGCCCTCCCCTTAGGATGTCTTCCGCAATGTCAAGCTTAAACTGAGCCAATATTAAATTCTTCACAGAGCATACCTTTCTCCACTGGTGGTCAACAAGTTTTACCCCTCAGATAACGCTGTCTGCCCCAGCTGCATTTTCGCTTCAGCTGACTTTCAGCACATGCTGTGGTTGTGTCCAACTCTGACGCCATACCGGACCAAGTATGCCGCCTTGATGTCTTCCCTTACCACCAAACCTATTCCCCCAAATTGGGTGTTGAAGATCTTCGGATCTATAGGAACACCAAACTGACCAGGTTGTGTCCTATTTCACCATCTTGGCCTGCCTCAGTGCAAAACATAGCCCAACCCTGGTGGGAAGTTGTAACCCTTCCTGGACAGCTGCCCACTTCAACTGGGCTGAAACAGAGAGTAAGGCCATACACAGGGTGGAGTCCATAGGTCTCCATAGACATCCCATTGCCTCTGTTTGGGATGCAATCTTAGAAGAGTCGAGATCGACCTTAACAGAGGAAGCGCCACCCCAATGCATTTTCTGCCTTCCCTTTCCCTTCCCTCCCTTTCCCTTAACCCTCCTCGCACAACCCCTATCTCCTCAATAGGACCCCACTCCCTACAGCGCGTGGATCCTGCTACCTTGCTAACCCTAGCCTCGAGTGACAACACCCACTGATCTAGCCTTCAGCATTGCATCCCACTCCGCTCACTGTTACTCATCTTTATTCCCCCTCTCCCCTGACACTAGGCCAATTCATCACACCCACCGCCATGGGTTGCACCAGCTGCTAACTTCCATAACCAACTTGACTTACCACCCTAATTCCTTCTCCCTGCCCCCAGCACATGATCGTAGGTTGGAATATGCTCCAGATCCAAGATCCAGTATCTAAGTAACCCTGGCTCTTCTCTTTCTTGTGGTGTATGTAAAATCTTAAATAAAATATTTAAAAAACACAAAATAATGTATATATTTCCTAAAAGTGTATATATTACTTTAGGATGTGATTTGTTTGCCGGTTATTACTGAATAAACAGCAGTGATCCATGTGAATTTGGGTACTAGCGAGTCAGAAATCTAGAGACTAACATAGTCTTCTAAAGTTCTGCTCTCAGGGCCCGTTTTTCCCAGCTGGAAAAATATGTAATCTAAGAAATATAAATTGGGCAACGTGTCCAATGATGCCATCTATTGATTCTGCTAACATTTACAAATTACTTGACGTTTGAAATGATGTTATATTGCATGCAATAGCACCAGAAGCTCGCCATGGACCTGTTGATGAATAATATAGGGTTACAGATTATGTCGCTTTAGCTTTCTGACATTTCTCCCAATAGTGTCTCACAAAGTTGCACGAATAGAGCACGTTTTGCTTGGCTATAAACAGGAAGTGAGTATTCACAAAATGGCGTCATTGGTTCTGACACCTTTATTTGCACAAAAAATAAATACGGGACTAAAAAATATAAAGCGCGCACATAGATTGGCGCTGCTCATGGGTCATTGATAACAGTATGTCCCACAATTCCTTCCAACAAAATGACACTCTGTCTGCGCTGCCCGGCGCCCGAACGTGTTGTCTGTACTTAAAAGTGATAATCTCTAGAATGTAAACCTGAAGCACCCTTTTTAATGAAACCTTTAGATGAATATCAAAGTGCTATTTACGCGCATCTAATATTTTAATTAGATTAGATTCCCAATTTAACCCATTAAAGGCCCTTTGATGAGCCCCATTTTAGTGTTTTACCCTCAGAAGCAAGAGGTAATGAATGCTGGACCTTCCTGATTTAATGAGCACCCCTGCCTTTCCTGCCCAATTCTCTTTCTCGCCTTTTATTTTCCCCTAGCTATAGAATTCAGTTAATTGAAGGAGTCTCTCACTACCACACATTAGGGCTTTCGAATTAGCATCCCTTTGCTGATTATGAAATGCAAGCAGACATGTTTGCTTTGATCTAGGGATTGTGCTGAAGTGGCCAGCACCCCCTGAAAATGAGCTGATGGCCTTGTTATCAGGCTAAAATACAGATGCGGCCATGTGTTGCAAAATGCTTAATCTCTTAATTGAGTACCGACTTTCCTTGCTGCAGACAGCACTGCGCAGCTTTATGATAGGCGGGCGGAGTGGATCCACACCTTTTGTAAAAAATAAAATGGCGACGTGAACTGTGATAACATGACATAACCATTATTATTGAAAATGTTAAACTTTTTGTCGGCGAATGGAAACTATGGAAATCACTCCACGGATTAGATTTTGCGCTGAATGCGGACTTTGAAAAGCTGTGCCTGCAGAGTATCATCTGTGGGTTTGTTCTTTTGATCTCGCTTGATAGAGATGCAAATTGACGTTGAAACTGAAGAGCTAAAGTGGCACAAAGGGGGCTGAAAAATATGACCGCCCATCTGGCGAAGCGGAGCTCCAAAACTTGATGTCATTCAAGTTAGGACGGCTGTGCAAAAAAGAAATCTGTTCTATTATGCAACTCATTCCTTTAATTAGGCCATGGCTCCCAATATGTTTAAACGTGTGATATTTTGGTTATTTCTAAAAGAAGGCAGAAAACACACAA
Organism: Lissotriton vulgaris; assembly: GCF_964263255.1. NCBI lineage: Eukaryota > Metazoa > Chordata > Amphibia > Caudata > Salamandridae > Lissotriton > Lissotriton vulgaris. The sequence continues at coordinate 1,248,185,598 of NC_141687.1, read as the reverse complement.
TTTTAAATGCGATAATGAAATGGATATTGTCCCTTATTCAATCTGGTGCAGAATCAAGGATTCCATTTTTAGATGCTGATTGGCACATGGAAAAGTGTAATTTGTATCCCATCTTAAGATACTGTAGGAGTGCATCATACTCATAAGTACTAAGCGCTCAAATATACTCTGTGTGATTAATGTTACTAAGGAGAATGGAGTATTGCACATTTAAAATACTCCACAGGAAGAATTTGTGTATAGAACGTGACTAATAAAAGTTTAAGTACCATTTATATATTATTGTGAAGGGACAAGTTAACATAGAATGTGTCTCATTGTGAGGTTGAGAAAATAGAATGTGTATGTCAAAACTAATGTTTAAAGATTTACTAGAATTATTTCTATGCAGGTGCATTTTAGAGCGACAACTTCATAATGTTTTACAATTTATACATATCTTAAGAAGCAGCATTTATTGTGTGTATAGAGAAGTGCACATATTTTGTAACCCTGTGCGCTGCTAACGTTGACTAGAGTGGGCCTCGAGAAACTAGTTCAGTTCAAGCTCACATTTAAAGTCTAACATAGAAGGGCTTTTTATGATGTTGGTCGGAGTTGCCTCTGACCAACACCGTCTCGTACTCGGGACTGACCAACCTGAAGTCTGCGGTTCCGACCGCCTGATTACGTTGCGACTGAACACTGTTCGGTCAGATTCCCACTGTTCTCTATGGGAGCTTGTGTCACAGCCATAAACTCACTGTATTACAGGCTCCTATAGAGAAATGTGTGTGTAAAATCCTGCACCCTGTGGCAAGCGCCCCACGGTGCTTGCCACACAGTGCAGGGTTTTACAAGGGGGGGTACCCTAGGTACCTCCTCGACCACCAACCCGTAGACTGCGGGTGCAAGAAGGCCCTGCTAGGGGCCCCCATATTCGCTGTCCGACAGCCTTTCCGTGTCTGACAGGCCGGCACGAAAAGGCTGTGGGAAACCAATATTGTAATCCTGATGGCGGAAGCACCGTCCATAGGGGATTGCGGTGCGGTTCTGATTGACTGTAAGACTCTGAGATCCGGTCAGAACAGAGTCAGAATGATTGGAAGGTTTACAGTCTGACTGCCAAAATCATAATTGGGCAGTCGGACAGCAAACCAACTGAGTCAGTCGGACAGCAAACCAACTGAGTCAGTTGGAATGCCTCCGACCATGGTCGGAAAGCCTCCGACTAGCGGATCGAATGTTTTCTGACCGATATCGTAATCGATCCCTTAATTCATACTTAACCTTCAACGTAGAATGCATTTGCTTGTAGTTTGTTTCCACTCACTGCAGGTATGAACAAAACCTTATTAGTTAGCTTAGAAGGGTTTTGTTTCATTAGATAGCAAGGTATGAGAAGACAAAGTTGGCAAGGAGAAGCGCAGTAACAAGCAAGGAGGCGAGTTCTCATGAAAGAGGAGAGAAATGAACAAGGACGAATGAAGTTGCAACTTATTGATGCGGGAAAGGTGGTGCATGTATACCGTTGTGCTAGAGCAATGGAAATTTACTGGCACGTGGGATCATCTACCCTGAATACAATGGATATTTTATATTGAAACTTAGTGAGGGACAGGGGAGAAACATTTTAGGGCTTCACGGGGACCAGATATATGCGTGTGCTTATGTGGATTTATGCTATTCTAAACATGGTTGGGGTGCCTTCTACTGAAGACTCCGCCAGCTGACACCTTTCTGATTACACCTTTACTGAATGCTTCTTAGTTTAGGGTTACCCTTTTATGGTAGTGAAGAGAGACATAGCTTGTTCACGTTTACTTTGGAGAATCCTTTGATGCAGTTTAATACTCAATTTTATTTCCTGATTATTTACATCACCATCGTAGAGTTAGTTGTCTGCTTTGTATTATATAGAGTAAATCTCTTGAGGAGATTTGGGCTCAATATGTTTGTCCTGAATTTCTATACGATAATGCTGAGATTGGTCTATATCAATTAGTTTCTAAATTTATAATTAAACCCTACTAAACTTAGATTAAGTTGCCAAGTGGATCATCATGGGACCACATTAGTTACACTGTATTGAGATTTTAACAAGTGATAGTTTTCTCCCTTTACCTCTCATGCTGTTATCATGACCATCGATCTGGATAGAAATTGTTTGAGTGGGCCCAATCTCCATCACTTACTTTACCTATTCCTTCTCATACGGTACATAGAGTGACCGCTGAGCCTGCTTCAGGCGAGGTCACCCCCCACGCGTCACCGCTGCTGCCGCTGCCTTTCTCCTGTTTCCTGCCTGTAGCAGCCTGCCACGAGCGACCCAGCCGCCGCTGAGCCGCCCGCTTGACACAGTCTTTTTCCCGCCGCTGCCTCCCTGCGGCCCGCCCCCAGACAGCCCATTCGCCGCCCCGCTCCCGCCACCCAGCTGACCCGCCCTCCCGGCGTCCTTCTTACGACGCCCAAACCCACGCGCAGCGTTGACGCGCAGCGGGCGCGCCAATTGTGCGCCAAATACGCGCCAAAGGTAAGCCCGTCTGCGCCCGTCTGCGCCTGGACCGCGCCCAGTGCCAGGACCCCTGGCCCCCGCCAAAGCAAGACGACCCGACGGACCTACGACGCCGCAACACTCAACGCACTCAACACTGGCCGAAACCCTACCTGCTACCAAGACGCACCCACGGACCCTTCGCCTGTCAAGCCTGCCGCTTCTCGTGCTACTGGACCTGCACGGCCCCCGCCAAGCCCGGCACCAGCAGCAACCACCTGAAGTGCATCCTGCTCAACACCCGCTCCATCCACAGGCACGCCGTGGAACTCTGGGACCTGATCGACACGACAGCACCGGACGTCGCCTTCCTCACCGAAACCTGGATGACCGCCTCCTCAGCGCCCGACATCGCCATAGCCATCCCGGACGGATACAAGATCACCCGGAAGGACCTCGTCAACCAGACGGGAGGAGGCATCGCCATCGTACACAAGAACACCATCCGCATCTCAACTAATACCGACGATACCTTCACCGCCGCTGAACACCTGCACTTCCAGATATACACTGACCCCAAGACCACCCTCCGCGGCACCCTCATCTACAGACCACCGGGACCACGCACACAATTCAGCGAAGACATCGCAGACTTCATCAGCCCGCACGCCCTTCCCTCCGCCAACTACATCCTCCTAGGAGACCTCAACTTTCACCTGGAAAACAACAACGACAGAAGCATCACCGCCGTGCTGGACAACTTCGCCAACCTCGGACTCAAGCAACTAGTGAACACCCCCACCCACTTCGCCGGCCACACGCTCGACCCAGTCTTCACATCCAGCAAGCACATCTCCTTCAGCCACACCACCGGACTCCACTGGACCGACCACAGCTGCGTCCACTTCAGCTTCAAAAAAAACACGACCCACAACCACCCGCAACAGGTCCCCCGCCGATGCTGGAGCAAGATCACCGCTGAGCAGCTCACCGCCTCCCTCAGCCAGAACACTCCCACCAGCACAACGGACCCCAACGAAGCAGCCAGCAACCTCACCAAGTGGCTGACCGCCTGCGCCGATGACCTTGCACCACTAAAGAACCCTCCCAGCAGACACGGCAGCAACAAAACCCCCTGGTTCACCGACGAACTCAAGGAATCCAAGAAGAACTGCCGCACCCTCGAGAAAGCCTGGCGGCGCGACCACACCACAGACAACAGGACCGCCCTCAAGCACGCCATCTGCAAACACCATCAGCTGATCCGCGCCACCAAGAAGACAGCACTCAAAGAACGACTGGACAACAACACCCACGACAGCAAGGAACTCTTCAGCATCGTCAAAGAGTTCTCCAACCTCAGCGCCGGAAACAACGACATCACTCCCTCGCAAGCCCTCTGCAACTCACTCGCCTCGTTCTTCCACCGCAAGATCACCGACATACACAACAGCTTCGACGCACACACCACGCACCCTACCACGGAACCAACGCCCGCCACCACCACCCTCTGCAACTGGACCCCGATCAGCACCGAAGACACCACCCGCACGATGAACTCCATCCACTCCGGATCACCAACCGACCCGTGCCCACACCACGTCTTCAACAAAGCCGACGCCACCATCACACCCCATCTCCGAGACACCATCAACTCCTCCTTCCACACAGCCACCTTCCCGGAGAGCTGGAAGCACGCCGAGCTGACCGCCCTCCTGAAGAAACCAACGACGGACCCCACAGACCTAAAGAACTACCGTTCCATCTCGCTCCTTCCCTTTCCGGCCAAAGTCATTGAGAAGACCGTCAACAGACAGCTGGCCGCCTTCCTCGAGACGAACGGATCCCTCGACCCCTTGCAGTCTGGGTTTCGGGCCAACAACAGCACCGAGACCGCCCTGATCGCAGCCACCGACGACATCAGAACCTTGATCGACAACGGGGAAACAGCGGCCCTCATCCTCCTGGACCTCTCTGCGGCATTCGACACCGTCTGTCACCGAACTCTAGTGAAGCGCCTCAGCAACATCGGAATTCGAGAAAAAGCGCTGGAATGGATCATCTCGTTCCTCACCGGAAGAACCCAGAGAGTCCGCCTCCCTCTGTTCAGATCCGAGGCCACCGAAGTCATCTGTGGCATACCACAAGGATCTTCACTCAGCCCAACCCTCTTCAACGTCTACATGAGCCCCCTCGCATCCATCGCACGCCAGCACAACCTCAACATCATCTCCTACGCCGACGACACCCAGCTCATCCTCTCCCTCACCAGCGACCCCACCACCGCCAGAGCCAACCTACACGAAGGGATGAAAAATGTCGCCGACTGGATGAGGAACAGCCGCCTCAAACTGAACTCGGACAAGATGGAAGTCCTCATCCTGGGATCATCACCCTCCACCTGGGACGACTCCTGGGCACCGCTTCCAAACCGACGGACCACGCACGCAACCTGGGCTTCATCCTGGACTCCTCCCTAGCAATGACCAGACAAGTCAACGCCGTCTCATCCTCGTGCTACAACACCCTGCGCATGCTCCGCAAGATCTTCAGATGGATCCCCACGGAAACCAGGAAGACCGTCACCCAGGCACTCGTCACCAGCCGACTGGACTACGGGAACACCCTCTATGCCGTAACCACAGCGAAACTAAAAAAAAAGACTCCAACGCATCCAGAAAGCCTCCGCCCGACTCATCCTCGACATCCCCCGACACAGCCACATCACCGGACACCTGAGAGACCTGCACTGGCTCCCCGTCAGCAAGAGAATCACGTTCAGACTCCTCACCCACGCACACAAGGCTCTCCACGACTTGGGCCCCAAGTACCTCAATGACCGCATGACCTTCTACACGCCCACCCGCCAGCTACGATCGACCGGCCACGCTCTTGCCACCGTACCACGCACCGCAGAGCCACCGCCGGAGGAAGATCCTTCTCCTACCTGGCAGCCAAGATGTGGAACTCCCTCCCCACCCACCTTCGGCGAACCCAAGACCATCTTGCCTTCAGGAAGCAGCTCAAGACCTGGCTGTTCAAGCAGTAACTTTCCCCTCCCCCAGCGCCTTGAGACCCTTCCGGGTGTGTAGTGCGCTATACAAATGACGTGATTGATTGATTGATAGAATAGGCACCAGCTGAACCAGATGATCATACAGGGTACAACATGTGCCCTACTCTTTGCTTTTGAACTATTTCAAGATGTTGGGTTTTCGCATAGATGAGCATGACGCAAAGGCTGAGTTTCCTTTTAAGGATGGGTATTAGGGTTGTTCCTACACACAGTCTTTGATAAACACAGTGTACAAGCATTGGCCATTTTTGATCAGTAGAGCAAAATCTTGCCTGCCTGCCCACCCCAACCCGTCCCTAGCACACTAGTGGACCTTGATTGACAATGGAGATGGACAAATCCTTACTAAGCTCGAAGGGCCAATATGGCCAACTTAAATCTGATCTGGAAGGTCACAGAATATGGTTTCAGGTTTCAGGCATGATTTGTTTGATGTGAGAGCCTTGCATCCGCATCCAAACACCAGCTTTATGTACTAGTTGGTGTTTTTTGCCAAGCTATCTGCAACAGGTCTATGCCTTTGGCAAAAGGGAATAATCCAACTTTTGTAGAATCTGAGCTGGTGTGAGTAGACACAAACTGATAAGGCCTCCATTACGAATTTTTCAGAGTAGTAAGAGGAGTTTATTGCAAATTTCAAAGGCTGATACTCTGGGGTTCGGAATTTAATTGCTGTGAAAAACAGCACCTGTTACCAGCTTTCCCCTTCACAGTGGGGAAAAGGATGCAGATTCTGGTGCTTTCTGCAACAAAATCTGCATATCCCAGTGTTTAGGGGTCTTTTTAACCTCTAAATATCGATAGGTTTGACCTACATGGAGGTCAGAAAATATGATCCACTCATAACTGCGACACCTGTGCAGATAAGGGTTTGCATGTGTGTCACAATGTAGCAATTCAGTCATAATGGAATCCTAAATGTTCATCAGAGGGAAATAGCCAGTCTTGGCTGCTGTAAATAGTTGAAAATCCCTGTTCATGTGTGAAGAAATAGGACATCACATCTGCCCACCTGAGTTCTCTTATGTTGTTGACTATCTGTAGTTCTCCTGTACACTCCCAAGGGGTTTATGGAACTAAATGCTGGAGAGAAGAGAAACTGAATGCAAGACAGACTATAGACTATACTAATGAAAGCAAAAAGGTTTAGAGAAGCTTACATAAACTACTGAGTATAGCGTCTTCTCAGCCTGGGTTCCCACCAATGACTATGCCACACAAAGAGCTTAGTATTGCATGTCTTTATTCTGTTGCGTGTATCTACAAACTCAAAATTCTAAAATAAGCTTTCATGGCATTGAGCTCTGACACCTACATCACAGCTCTATGAGGTACGGTTCTGTCATAAAATATTGCAAGGCACTACATCTCCCCCTGTGTTAAATAAAAAACTGAAACATTTTACAGATCAGTATATATATATATATATATATATATATATATATATATATATATATATATCACAGCAAACGCTGTCACAATCCAAAAGGAAAACAGAAACCACGGACTTGAAGTAGCTTCTTAAGCAGTAGTTTTATTCAGCAAATCTTATGGCAACTCGATGCGTTTCGGGACCTTGTCCCTTGTTCACGAGTGCCGTCAGTGTATTTTCGTTTCCTTAAATCCACACGTGACTTAATGAATCATAAAAAGGAAAACAGAATTCAAATCAAATAAAGAACACTTATACAGATGCTAAAGCCGTCTCGAGCAGTCTAAAATCAATAATATAATTAACTCATTTTGGCCATTGCATTAATGCGTATTGGGACACAAATTTTACAAATTTAAAGACTTCATTTCAGACGTTGGTCAGTGAAATAACAAGAAAGAATAGTTGTCAGCTCATTAAATAATAAACGTTGTGAACGCACCATCAACACCAAATGGTTATTGATGAATAGTGTGCAGGAAATATAATCCTTTGCCGCTTTTGCAGTAATTCTGCCTCAAAGGACAAAAAAATTATATATTTGTTAATCATCATATCATTGCCCAAGTGGGCGTACCGATTACTGTACTTTCCTTTGCGCTCTTTGTGTTACTCGTTCTTAACATATACATGTTAATAACATGACACACCAAAACTGAGTCTCATATCGAAATGGACTGACGTGCAGAAAAGGTTGTAATATACTTGCAATCTTCTTCAATTTCCAACTGATGATAACCTTTATTTAAATCAAGTAGTTGAGAGAAGAGTATGCACTGTTTAATTGCAATATCATGTCAACAATGTCTGGACCTGGATATTGTTCTCATTCAATTGCCTTAATTGCTTGGCGTATATCAACACTTAAGCATACAACTCCTTCACTGTCCTTCTTGGCACTACCGCTATGGTAGTGGTGAAGCTCTTGTTGACGTGGGCGCTAGAGCATACTGCCGTCACAAGCCAAACTTCGGACCCTTGGTGAGGCTCTGCACGAACTTCGTCTCCCTATACACAGATCTTGTCTCCGGGTACTTGATTGGCAAACTCCTGTGAGGCACAGCAGTTGAGCCCTAGGGCAGGAGTTGAGAGCTGGAGCTGAGTTTCTCCAGAGCGTGGAGGAGCAGGCTGGGACAGGGGAGACGCAAATGATCGTAGGCTGGGCCCTAGGGCTGTGGCCTTTCCCCAAAAGGTGTAGAAATGGGCAATATTTGGCCTCTTAGGGGTGGGGGGCACACACCCGGATCCTCCTTTCTGCTGCCTCTCAACTGCAGAGTTGAGCATGATGAGGGAGAGGAGAGGAATTGTTGAATTGGTAAGTGGCACAAGGAGGTGTGTCAGTGGGGCTTGTTGAAGTCTATTGAATTGTTTTTTTCCCTGTTGTGTAGTTCATTCTGCCCCCTCAACTGTGCAGCAGCTGTAGAGGCTGTTTTTCCCCCACCACAGCCTCTCCACTGTTCGCTTGGACCCCTCTATACTGTCACTGTTAGTAGGTGGTTAGCCTTCAATTTTAGCCTTTGAGAGCTCTGCTTCCCTCAGTTGTTGAAAAGCCAGCTGGAGTGTGGAGTATGGTCCTTCCCAAGGTTGTGAAGGCTGGTTTTGGGCTATAGAGGCTGGCCCTTCTTATACCATATTATTGCTGTTATTGTCTGATCTCAGTTTTGGGAATCTTGAAAAATCCGTGGAAATTCTGGAATACCCCTGAGAAAATTAAAGTTGCTTAGTCATGAAGTTGTAAAGTCACTTTTTTGTGGAATAAAGTTTTAGAGATCTAGAGTAAAAGTAAATAATGACTGCAAGAAAGCTGAGATCAAGTCATTTGATCCTGGGCAGGGCCTGTGCAAAGACTAAATCAAACCCTCTCCAGAACAAAGATGTCCCTGTTATGACGCTGATAAGGAAAAATCAGATATTCAGTTTATGGGAAAAGGAAAGGGAAAATAAGAAACCACCTACTGTCAATTTGCATGCAAAGGATTCTGATGTGAAGGGGGGACTGCCTATATTAAAGCAGGATCTCGTACGGTGTTCTGGGGGTATAAATAGCCCACCCTTTCACCCGACCTTGTCAGGCCTCCCCCAATCAGTGTCTCTGACCGTAGTTGATTATCCACATTATCAAAGCTCCCTGTCCTCCGATAGTAGCAAATGCCCAGGATGAGGATTTTACTTTACCAGACCTGGACATAGACCTCTGTAGGAAATATGACTTAAAGGATATTAGTAAGACTGTTGAAAATGAGGGTACGCCAGCTGTGATCGTCTCCGTGGGAATAAAATTGTTCAGTGGTACTCCTTCAAAAGATTATTTTTTGATATCTCATTTTTCTGTGAACCCTGATCTTTTTATAAGTGATTCCAACCCAGACACCCTCAAAAGAAAAGGTATACGTATCAGATACTTTAGTGTGCTTAAAAAGGTTATTATCTTCTATTTTAAAGCTGTTAGAAAAATTTGTTGGAGGTTCTGAATGTGTCTTTTATACGGTGACGCAAATATTAAAGGCGTTGATAAGATATAAAAAGGGAAAAGGAATAGGTCCCACTGAACCAGTAGAAATTGAAGGGGTTTTGACTTCCTGAAAAGGGAATGTTAAGAATGATATTGGTTGTCAAATTGACGTTTGCACTCAGGGCTGGTTACCCACAATGTAAGAAGATGGTTAAAAGAGTTGTAAATCCAGAGAGCTGATTTGAACCCACACTTGAACCTATACAATCTATTCTTAATACTACTCCTCCGTCTAATAGAAGATTTTAGATGGTACATCTAAAAGTTTGAACAGGAAGCACTTCCAATCTTTAAAACCAAGCTGAATCATAAAATAAATATCAGTGATTTTGGTGTTGCACGGTCTAAGGGAAAAAAGAGGAAATAAAAGCAAAGAGTAAAGAAGAAAAAACATATGCATGGATTTGCTAAAAAGAAACAAAGTAAATTATGTTTCAGAGAAGATATATAGGACACAGAGACTATATTTAGAACAGGGGGTTTAATCCAACCCTGCAAGTATTTCATCAAGGTATTGATCCTAAAAGTGATCATGTTAGCTTATAGGCTGAGGAGTTTACAGTGGAGTCAACGTTGGTACAAGGGGTGTTTCCCCTTTCCATATCACCTCCATTAAATCCAATGGTCCCTGAAAGTGATCATGCTAATGCTCTGTCTGATTGGCAAGCAGTGGCACCAATGGGAGATCAAAGAGCGTCCCTTATTGAACGAATGGTGGAAGGTTTCTCAGATTCTGGTAAAAAGAGAGGACTTTCAGACTAAGAAGGGCTGGAACCTTTTGGGTGTAATGGGACACTTATAGGTTGGAATTTATTGCCCTGTTTGATGGAGATTTAATCCTAAATAGGGCCTTGCTGCCTAAAGGTTTTTTAGAGATTGAAGTTTATTCAAGGTAGTGATATTAATTTAGTTTCCCTTTTACCCTGAGAAGCCGGGTTTAAAGCAAGAGTACATTTTTATTCTACAATTACTGTAAATTTGAGACTATGATTGTCCAAAGGTTTACAAAGTAGGGGATTAATGTTATCCCAAATTTAGAAGAGGTTGGATACTTTGCTATGGATAAAAAGGGCTCTGCCATACCAATTTCTACCTTTCAGTAAGGGGTCACTAATTGATGTAAAAGGGATAAAAATCCTCTAAGATAAAGACGGCAGACAAGTGTCAATTAGAGAATCCTTGCATTTCCCTCACAGGGAAACCTTAAAGATGAGAACTTCTAATGGAATTGGTTACCTGGCACATTACCTAGTGTTTCCCAGAGTAACTAACTGCAGCACCCCTTCTATTAGCAATGAGCTAAAAATCATATCCTGGGACATAGCAGGAATAAAGAATAGTTCGGAGAAGCTGCATTGTTTGAGTTCTGTAGAGGTAGATGTGGTTTGTTTCAGGAGACCTGGTGTGTGGGTAAACTGATTTGAGTTGATTTTATCATTTTAGATTGTAAGGCAACAACTTCAAGAAGGGGACATGCGAGGGGGGTTGGAATGTCTACTGTCTAATAAGATTCAATGGAAATACAAATGTTATAAAGATCCGAGTAATTTATTCCTCGCAGTAACTTTGCTTAATCTTGATGGAGATCAGAGAACACCCCAGTTAATGTTGGTAAACGCTTCTGTTCCTCCTGAGGCCGCTTATGATGGTTCTTCTAAGTGAGGTTTTTCTTATATTAAAAACGCATATGATAAGGAGTTTCCCCCACACATAATTCTTGTAGGGGATCTGAATTGTAAAATATCTAATTCTGCCTTAGATCAACTACGGGAGAAAGAAAAAGAGCCATGTGGATACCATAAGCTCTTTTTCCCTCAAAATGAGAACTAATAAGAAGGAAAATCTTAGTTACTGGGCTGAGAATGTATATGGTGTTATAGCAAATGTAAGGTTACCTTCTGACTCTCCAGCAGCCTATACACATATAACTCAATGGGGAGTATCCATTTTGGACTATGTGGTGGTAAGATGTGCTTCCTTCTTTTTATTGGGCGATTTAAAGGTTACCAATTCCCTTCTTAGTGACCATTAGCGACTGACTTTTATTGTACATTTTAATACTTCTCCAATTAATTTTTGGAGGTTGGATGGTCTGTCTGTTAGGTTTAATAAGAAAACAGGGAGAGGTCATTGGGCTTATAGGGCAATTGTAGGCCTTAGAGGTACCTTAGAGGCTTCTCTAAATACGCTCTCTGGTTGGGCAGGAAAAGAAATAGAAAGTTTTAACACTCTCATGCAGCAGCTAATTAAAGCTGTAAAACAAGTGAACCCAAAGGAAAGTTTTAAAGGGATACTACATTCCCTTCTCTGGTTAAATTGTGAAATGAACACCCAGGTAAGGAAATAATATCTGGATTACACCCCTGAAAGATTTTCTAGAGTGTTGGTATTAAAAAGGAGGATGAGTAAGCTGAAGGTCAGCTTAAGAAAAGAGGAAGAAGATAGATTTTGGATACAACTCAGGGTAGCAGTATTAAAAGGCCAGAAAAGCATGTTTTGGATGCTTGTAGAGCTAGAGCTAGATCTATCCCCGTTGCTATAGAAAAACTCAAATGGTCCGGTTTTATTCAGGGTCTCTATGCCGCAATTGAAAATGAAGGTGCCATAAAATATTTTACAGTAAAGAAAGTCCTTGCTCTGTATGAACCGCCCCCTGAAACAGAGATAGAACTTGTAATTAGGGAAATGCACACTTTGGTTTCGATGGTTCCGGATGTAATACCTATCACTGTTATAAAACAAAATGGTCCGCTTTGGAGTTAAATTATTAGCTCAGTTTTTAAATGTTGCTATGAAAGAAAAATGGTTCCCCCTCTTGGAAGGGGAGTATCATAGCTCCAATCTTCAAGAATGGAGACCATAACCTACCAGGATACTATCACCAGATCGCTCTTCTTGATGCAGTGGGTAAGGTCTTTGCTAAGTGTCTGTTACCCAGATTAGTGATTGGGCAGAAGTTCATAAAATCATACCTATGGAGCAAACTGGGTTCAGAATGAAGCATGGAACGATTGATAACATGACTGCCCTTCAGGTAATAAAGACAAATACATTAAAGTTAGAGGGAGAATAGTATACATGGCTAATAGCAAATTCTGCACAGCATTTGATAAAGTAGATCTCCCTTTGCTGTGGAGTAAGCTTTTAAATGTAGGTATCCCCAGTATCTTTTTAGAGTTAGTTCGTGACCTTCATATTGATACTTGGTGTACAGTTTTATTAGGTGGGTATAGGGGTTTTTCGCAAGCTATCCCTACCCCAAATGGGATAAAAAAAGGGCGCTTGCTTGCTCCCCTACTCTTCTCCCTATATATTTCAGACCTTCCTGATTATTTGGCGTAAAGTGAGGGTATTGCCCATATACTTTGGGTAAAGCCTATTGTGTGCCTTCTTCTGCAGATGACATAAGGCATTTTGATCTAACCCCCAAGGGTCTAAATAGCTGTCTGCAGGCCTTCAGAAAATTTGCTGAGGCTCATTAATTAAAGATCAAAGTATGTAAGTCTAAAAGTAAAATTATGTGTATGCAAGGGAGGAAGAAGCTGAAATATGGAAATTGTATAAGGTCTTTGGGTTGGTCAACAATTGGAAATTGTAAAATCGTATCCTTTTTGGGGGAAGATATTTCGCGGAGGTTTAAGTGTCAAAGCTCAAGTAGAAAATAATATGTCTAAAGCCACTTCTCAGGCTAAATGTCTGGACTCCGATTATAGGGTCACTGGTAAAAGAAATTGTGCACCTCTGTTGGATGTATTTTGTGCTAAGATACCTGCTTCCTTAGTATGTGTCCCAAAATTGATTGATGTATCAAAATGGAGCTTTTTAAACACAATGGAAGATCGAATTCTAAGAAGCCTGACCTCATTTAGCCCAGCTCCTTCTGTGTCCGCTTTCAGGCTAGAATTTGGGTTAAGAAGTGCTTAGGTGCAGTGCTTTGTAAGGGTAGTGCATTGGGCTTTGGGCTTGGCATGGAGTGACCTTGGTACACTTAGGTTCTGGCTATGAAAATACATTTTAGAAGGTCTAAAAGAAAATTCACTAATCTATAGAAGCTTTATGATAGCGACAGGTTTGCTGCAACTAGACACATCTTTGGTTTTCATTCTGAAGCTGCACCAATTAAAAGCTACTTTAAAACAGGCCACCTGGTTCTTAAGTTTCCGTATGGAAAGGGAGGCCTGTATCTTAAAGAGGTCTTAACATCCTGCTATTGATACCTGTTTGATAAACAAATCACAGGCTTCTACTTCGTGGAATCTGCCACATGAAGTCTGCTGTTTTTGGATACCGCTGAGGAAGGGCATGCTTTCTTTAAATCCCCTCCTAGCTAAATGGTATGGTTCATCAGCGATCTGTAACCTGTGTAAAAATGGTCTCCAAGATATTAACGACATTTTACTCATTTGTCCTGCTTTTTTATTATGTCGATGGAAATGCCAGAGGCAAATATGTTTTCAGTTATCTATCCTCTCAGCATCAGCAGTACTACAATTAGTTTATGCTCCTCCAAATGAAATATTTTGTAATAGAATTTTTAGCTTTTTTAAGTGCTTTATAAAATGATATTAAGGTGCACTAGGTTGTATGTTGTAAAGGCTGATAGAGTGTTCTATGTGGGCATTTTTAACTTTTTATAAATGTGTCATTTGTATTGTTTTGTTGTAATTCTGTGGTATATAAATGATTTATTTCTATTTTTATATATATTCCTTACATTCTTGCAGGATTGCACGAAAGACACTTATACTTTGTTCTGGCTGTATAACATGCTGCTGCTACTTGGAATTTTGTTAAATGAAAGCTTTTAAAATCTTGGATATCTTCTACGACTGTCAGATCTCATGTTAGGGTGGAATATTTTATTATGTGTGTTTAATTGGTTGGACATTTCACTCGTACAAAACCAGAGAAATTCAAACGTTATAGTTAGTAGAGCTAACTATAACTCATGCCCCGCAATGCACTGCTGATGACGTCACATATTACATCACTCATGACTTGGTCAGTGACATCACTGATGACATCACTGATGACATCTCAAATGACCTCACTTATGACATCACAATGACATGATCCAGTGAATGTGTGTTTCTGTAAAGTTTAAATATATTTTATATATGTTAATGCCAAGGTGTATTGTAGAAGGAGTTGGTGTATAAGTGTGTGGGTGGAGGATTTAATAGGTGTGGACTGACTGTATAAGTTAGTGATTAAATGTGTCTTACTGAATGCATGGGTTAGTGACTAACCTGTGTGAATGTATGTATCAGTCTCTCAGTTGTTGTGTAAGCTGCTGCATGGGTTGATGATTAGGTACATGACTGTCTATATGAGTTACTTATTGGTTGCTTGAGTATCTGTGTGGGTGCCTCAGCATTTGTGTGTGTGGGTTGGTGGGTGGGCGGTGTGTGACTTTCTGCCTACATGTATGAGTGGATAATTTACTGGGTGTATGGGCTCAATAGTGCATGTGGAAATAGCTGTATAGGTGAGTGAGTGTGTGTATCAGTGTGTTGGTAAGTGAATGTATGTCTCATTGGTATATGTGTGAGTAACTACATATGTAAAAGGCAGTATATGTGAGTGTTGGAGTATATAAATGAATATATCTGAGTAATTGTGGGAGTGGCTGTATACATGAGTGTGTGCTTGTGTCAGTGATTGTATAAGAGAGTAAGTATATGTCAGGATCTGTATGAATAGGTTAGATAGTGAATGTATAACTGTATAGGTGAGTAAATGGCAGTGTTATTGATTCTTTACATGACTAGCTAGGTGTGTCAATAACTCTATGGATGAGTGAGGGTGTATGAGTGTTTGTATAGGTGTATGAGTAGATATAATAGTGCTGTATTGATGAGTGACAGCATGTATGAATAACTGTATGGGTGAATGAATGAATATGTGTGTATAGCTAGGAATTAGTCAGTGGGTATATATTAACTGCTACTGATTTGTCTATGGTTTCGAAAATGGTAGTCTGTATTTTAGAGTGGGTGTATCAAAGGTTATATTAGGGTGTGAAAAGGTGCATCAGATTATCACATGGATGATGTCATCAGTGATGTAATTTGAGATATCACCAGTGATGTCATCAGTGATGTCACTGACCATGTCATGAGTGATGTAATATGTGACGTCATCAGCAGTGCATTGTGGGGGCGCGAGTTATAGTTAGCTCAACTAACTATAACGGCCGAATTTCTCTGGTTTTTTAAGACTGAAATGTCCAACTAACTATAACATCCCTGAAACCTATGTTTTTTTCAGTGAATTTCTAAGGTTTTTTAAATGTTAATTTCTAACTATAACGTCCCTGAAACCTATGGTTTTTTCAGTGAATTTCAAAAGTTTTTTAAATGCTAATTTCTAATTATAATGTTCATTAAACCTATAGTTTTTTCAGTGATTTTAAAATATCATTCCATCTCAACCTGGTGAAAACAGCAGATATCGCCAGTTTTCCAGCAATAGCTTCCGTAAAAAAAAAAACGCCATAAAGGAGAGCAACAACTAATGCTAATAATATGCAGAGTAGGCGTTCCTGTGTAAAAATAACACAAAACCACCACTTCCCAATATTTTCAATGATCAGCCAATTCTATGGTGTGATCCAAAAACAGGCGAAAAGCTGCGTTAGCAATAGGAATGTAACATCTGCCTTTTACTGGTGTAAAGTAGGACGACTACCTACAGTGTGAAAGGGAGTCCAGCCCAGAATCACTTCTGAAGACCAACACATGTCATAGAGCTACTGATCATGCACCTCCGAACCCCAAGAAGGCCACAACACCCACTGCCACCACCCTCAGGACCTCCCCCCAGACCACCCCCCCTACTACCACTGCGGCAGCGCACAACAGGACAGCAGACCTTCCAAAAACAGCTTAGCCCCTCAGCCAAGCAATAGCTAAATGTTGCGAGATGTGGCAACCAAACATGTGTGAAGGATGCAAGTCACCCACCAATAATAATGCACACAATACCAAGTGTAGCAGTGATGTGCTGGACAGACCTCACTATGCAGAGCGCAAACCTCTCCATGTTTACATATACTGCTGGTGCTTGTAGTGTTGTGGACAGTGGACGCAACCATGGTTGGGGATGATCTCGGTCATGTACCTGTGTCATCGTCCCCTGTAAGCGGAAGTGCAGTGGGCTGGTCCAACGTACGCCACTCCAGGTTAGAAGTGTGAATAAATAGGCCAGGGCTCTGGGAGTGGTTCACTTGTGTGAAGGCCAACGCGTCAGCCAGAGCGGCGATCCCCACCCCGCCACCTAGCTACCGCCATGACCGCAGGCCTCCTTGACACAAGCCCCCTGCAAATACAGTGGGCCAGCACCGCAGAGTTATGTCTGTACAGACTACTGCCTTCGATCTACACTGCAGACAGCAGGGCTCACAATTCTGATGGAGTCACGATTGCGGATGATGCACTATTAGGAAAAACACATTGCTCCCAGTGCGGCCCGCCAGACCACGCATCATCACAGGCTGCGTACACGCTGAGAGCCAGAGGTACTACTAACTCAGTGCAACACAAGTCAATGCCACGTGGCCTTATTAAGGCAGAATTCATTAGACAAAAGACACTGCTACCAGCGTGGCCCACCCGGACCACGCATCATTGCAGGCTGCGCACACGCTCAGTGCTTCAGGTGCCACTAACTCAGTGCACCATAAATCATCGCCACATACCCTTATTAAGGCAGAATTCATTAGACAAAAGACATTGCTACCAGTGCAGCCCGCCCGGACCACGCATCATCGCAGGCTCCGCACACGCTGAATGCTTCTGATGCCACTAACTGTGCAGCTCAACTCAACACCATGTGGCGGTGGGCCCTTGCTGACCGCTGCCTTTGGCCTACACTGTGGTCAGCAGGGCTCTCAATTAAAATTGAGTCTTGATTCATTAATTAGAGTCCGGTAGGCAACAAACTTTAACATCCCCAAAACCTACATAATATCCTTTTAGTATCCTTGCTTCAAGAACATTTTTTATATCAATTATGGCTTTAGTACAATGACCAAATTCATCTTGCAAGTCCAAAGGAACACTGAATGGCAGCCTGACTGCGGACAGCAGAGCACACAGTTCGAATTCATTTTTGATTTCTTAGTTGCAGAGTGAACTCTACTCTATGTTGTTGGATTTTCTCAAGAGGAAGTCACAAAAAGCATTCCTTGATGTCTGTGCTGACTAGTGCCTATAATCTACACTGGTGACAGCAAGGTTCACAATTCAGATAGAGTCGCAATTGCAGATGACGCAGTCCAGTAGGCAAGATACATTGCTCCTAGTGCGGTCAGCCCACACCACACATCATTGCTGGCTGAACACATGCTGGCTGTTACACCTACCACTAACTCTATACAGCTCAAGTCAGCGCCATGTGGCTGTGGGCCCTTCCTGACCAGTGCCTCCGGTCTACACTGAAGTCAGTTTTAACTGTTCATCCACAAGATTCCTGTTGTTTCCTTCTTGGCGCTGCAAGCTCCCAACTCCCCTGAGAACTAACCAGCTAGCAAGGAGGAGTACACTTGACTGAACTGGTTATTCCCCAAGGGAAGGGGGAAGTGGACAGAGAAAACAAACAAAACACTGGATCTCTTCTGAGATATCAGCCAGTTTTCTCTTGAAGTGTTCTGGGCCTCAGAGTGATCGGATATGTTCAACCACTAGTACCTATGCAAACCGGACACACTTGTAAATAGGGATAACTTGTGTTATACTAATACTCATTATAGTTGAACATAATCTGTACATACCATTTTAAGCTAAAGCCCATTCGCACACTCCTATTATTGCAAGACGCTGTGTTCTGACTTTGCCTCTTTTAAAAAAAAAAGAAAATGATACAAGATAAATCAACCTAAGCCATCAAACATTAAGATGAATCAACAGGTTAGTTATTAGTAAAGATTATTATAACTTATCACAGGTCTTAATCATACCTTGCAATAAGAAATCGTAGTCCACAAAATGGGTTCTGTTGAGTCAAAAGAAAGAGAGAGAAAAGAAAAGCAAACAGAACAAATTTTGCTCTAGCGTCTTTTGATTGCAAACGCTAACCAGTACTAAATATTGTGAATCAGCAGTTAAAATCACTACTGCCCAAACTAGAATCTTAGTTGCTCAAGGTATCATATTAATTAAGCTTGACCTTATACACTTAATAACTGTGGCAATTACATTCATCAAAAGTCTTTCAGTAAACCCAAAAAGACTTGTAGATAATTACACAATTGGAATTGTCTTTACCAAGAGTTGTTTCTTTTTAAACACGGGTCGGGAATTGTCTTTAACAAGGCTTGTTGATTTGTTGCCTGGCAACTAGACTCTTACTGTCTTTTCTCTTTCAGGAGACAGGATACGGAAGTCCTTGAAGATTGAACCAACCGGAAACCGAAGACGGAGAAACTGGAGTCCAGGAACAGCTCCGCAGACCGGCAGCAATCGAAGAAAGCAGGTAGGGAGGAACAGGAAGGAAAGGGAGGGAAAGGGAAGACTTGCGCGGACTGAAGGCAGGATCTGGGGAGAAATCCAGGTGAGGAGAGGAGCGGGCTAGCGGGAAAGAATAGCTGGATGAGGCAGGAGATCACTGGACCAAGACGGGAAATCCAGGCAGACCAAGCGATGTGTCAGGAAGCTCGCGGTGACGCTCGAATACAAAGCGAAGCGTCACCGTGAGTTAGAGCGCTGCTTAAATAGTCTCTTGTTAAGGGCGTCGGCTCAGGGCGTAGGCTCCTTCTCACGTGTGACTAGAGAAGCAGTTTGTTGGTAGGTTAGAACGTGCGTGAGGCCTTGCTCGTGATCAAACAAGCACTGTCAACTGCAAGAGCCCATCCAGCAACATTAAGTTGAAAACAAGCATTGCTACTCACGAGAACATAGGAATTAATGTAAACGATCATTGTCATTTTCCAAAGAACACATTTCCATAAATATACTCACAATGTAGTATACTAACAATGTTTGTACACTCCCTCACCTGACTATTAAGGAGTATCTTAACTTAAGGCAGCATGTGCACCCATGACAGTCAGCAGGGCTCACAATTCAAATTCAGTCTTCATTCATTAATTTCGACAATGTATTCCATACATATTTCATCTTTTGTTACCTACACTGCGGTCAGCAGAGCTCACAATTTACATTGATACATGATTTATTAATTGTAGACAGAATTGTACTCTATGGCCTCGGATTTTGTCAAGAGGAAGTGACAAAAAGCATCCCTCGATGTTGTGATGACTATTGCCTTTCATCTACATTGCGGACTGCAGGGCTCACAATTCAGATCGAGTTGCGATTGCAGATGACACAGTCCAGTAGGTAACAGACATTGCTACCAGTGCGGCCCTCCTGGACCAAGCATCATTGCTAGCTGTGCACACACGGAATGCTTCTGATGCCCCTACCTCAGTGTACCACAAGTCATGAACCCTTTTCGATAGAATCTTTTCTGTATTATATCACATCTGGTGCCCCTAACTTAGTGCAGCACAAGTCATGGACCCTTTATGATTGAATCTCTGTGTGTGATCCAATAATTACTGTTGTACTTGTTGCCAGCACCAACCATTCCCTGAGGGCTGGCTTACACTCACCCCAACCCATCCAGCACCGATGTCACTGGACATGTGAACCTGGTAATAAAAAGGGGCTGAGCGCACATGCCCGTACCCACTTCCAATATCTATCTAACTGTGTCTGTGTCTTCATTATGTATGCATGATGCTACCCCTGGACCCTACCACATTACATTCTGCTGTGGACAGCGCTCACAACCATGTTACCTCTGACAGTGGGGAAAACTTTGGTTATGTAACTTTGTCTTGGTCATTGTATAAGTACATAGGTAGAGACTGGATCATTAGAGTACTGCAAGGAGAGTGTATAGTGAATTTATAAGTGCATCGGAATTGGCGGAGTGATTGGATAAGTGCATATGTTGGCGGAGCCTACCGCCCGAGCATGAGCTTGGCTCTAATTGGCTGCCCTCCATGTGCCAAAAACGTAAATTTGTGCTTTGCATTGCCCTGTATTGCTACAGCTGCAACACTCCACTGAATGTACAATAAACATTCATATCCACACAGATATGTCATGTGCATAATCTTTCATGTGTGGATGAATGTAGGGTCAGTGACTCCCCTACCTTCCATGTTGGCCATGTTTTGGGACTTGGGTCACAGGGTGACACATTGGTGCTTGCTGCCCGGGTGGCAGCAGCACTACAACAGGGACATCAGTTGATTCCTCATACAGCCCAGGACGGAACCACACTCAGAGCTCCGAGTCATTGTTCAAAGCCTCACGCAGGATGGGCATACGCCAGGCCAGCCCACTCCGCTTACTCATACAGGGAGGGACAACAACACTACATGGCCCAGATTTTCATTGCAGTCATCTGCTGCTCACAGGTCTTGTAGTCAGTATGCCACAGTCACTCCCTGATGGGTGGTTTACACCCATACCACACCCATCAAGCACAGGCATCACAGGACATGTGACCCTGCCAATAAAAAAGGACCGGGTGCACGTGCTCCATGCCATTTCCATTTCAGACTTGGTGGCACTGGATGCACTGCGGCCGGCACAGGCACACCACCACAGGATGGTGACTTTCGGTGCACTGAGGTAGGGGCACTGTAAGTGCTGAGTGGGTATGCAGCCAGCGATGGTGCCCCGTCCGGGCGGTCCGGACAGGTCAGGTTTTGTGTGCCCTGCTGGACCACAGTGTAGGCCTGAACCATCGAACAGTGGGGGGCGACCGCCACATGGCGTGACCTCACTGGTCACAGAGTTAGTGGCACTGTAAGGGATGAGGGGGTGTTCACCCTGCGATGATGGCGGGTGCACTGGTATGTCCTCTGCCATGGTAAAATCAAGAAGCAGCACCAAATGTGAGACCTGGTGGCCTGTGGAGTGGGGCTGCATGATATGCAGGGTGCCCTGTCTGCGGGTCCCAGGCTCGGGGCTTGCAGCGGCACATGGTAGACCCTCTTTTGTACATGCAGGTTGTGAAAGGTGAGCAGAGAGCCTTGTTTGCGCAGTGGTGGTCAGTCACCTCCGGGTAGTGGGAGTGGATGTGGTGCAGCAGCCTGCATGTGAAGCGGCGGGCAGTCACCTCCGTGTAGTGGGAGTGGATGTGGTGCAGCAGCCTGGGTGCTCAGCGGTGGGCAGTCACCTCCGGCAAGTGGAGTGGATGGGATGCATCAGCCTGGGAGCACAGCAGCGGGCAGACACCTCTGGGCAGTGGAAGTGGATAGGGTGCAGCAGTCTGGGTGCGAAGCGGCGGACAGACACCTCTGGGCAGTGGAAGTGGATAGGGTGCAGCAGCCTGGATGCACAAAGGCGGGACAGCGATTTAGACGTGCGCAGTTGTATGTACTTTGCCATTACTGATTCTGTACTGTGTTTCAGATGAGTGAGCTTGAGGGCTCCACTATGTCCCAGTATGTGGTTGGAGACACACAGGTGGCGGAAAGGTGAGCTGTGAGGGTTTTGTCCACAGTGTGGGCACTCACTGTCCCTCTCCATCTCTTCCTTTCTCTCCTGCACACTCTTTCTCTCTCTCTTCCTCTCTCTCACACTGTTTCTTTCTCTCTCTCTTTCTCTCTCTCTCACTCTTCCTCTGTTTCTCTCTTCCTCTTTCTCACACTGTTTCTCTCTTTCACTCTCTCTTCCTCTTTCTCACTGTTTCTCTCTTACTCTCTATCTTCCTCTCACTTTCTTTCTCTCTCTCTCTCCCTCTCTCTCACTCTTTCTCTCTCTCTCTCTCTCTCTCTCTCTCTCTCTCTCTCTCTCCTTTGATGGACACATGACACACAATCGTATCTTGCTTTTTGTCTAGCAGGCTGTGATTCATAGATTGATGACCCCCCCCACGGACCTTTCACCACGAGACGATGACTTCAGTTCAACTGAGTTAGTGCCACCAGAGCTCAATGCATTTGCAGCCTGCGATGATGCATGGCCATTCTGGCAATCAACACCCATTCTGAATTGTGAGCTCAGCTTGACTGCGTGTATGCAATGGCTGAGGAAGTTGCCTCAGCACATGGTGGACCCTCTTACACACACGCCGGTGGTGGAAGGTGAGCAGAGAGGCTTGTTTCCACAGCAGCGGGCACTCTCCTCTGTGTGGTCGGAGTGGATCGCGTGCAGCATGCTAGGTGCACAAAGAGCGGGCAGACACCTCCGAGCAGTGGGAGTGGATGGGGTGCAGCAGCCTGGGTTCACAGGAGCAGGCAAACACCTCTAGGCAGTGGAAGTAGATGGGGTGCAGCAGTCTGAGTGTGAAGGAACGGGCAGTCCCCTCCGGGCACTGGGAGTGGATGGGGTACAGCAGCCTGGGTGCACAGCAGCGGGCAGACACCTCTGGGCAGTGGGAGTGGATGGGGTATAGCAGCCTGGGTGCGCAGAGGCGGCCAGACACCTCTGGGCGGCAGGAGTAGATGGGGTGCAGCAGCCTGAGTGGGCAAGGTGGACAGACACCTCTGGGCGGTGGGGGTCAATGGGGTACAGCAGCCTGGGTGCACAGGGGCGAAACTGAGAATTACCTCTGCAGTTGTATGTACTCTGCCATTACTGAATATATACTATGTTTCAGATGACTAAACTTGAGGGCTGCCCTATGTCCCGGCACGTGGTTGGAGACACACCGGTGGCAGAAAGGTGAGCTGTGAGGATTTTCTCCACAGTGTCAACACTCACCCTCCCTCTCTATCTCTTCCTTAAGGTCACTTCACACTCTTTCCCTCTCTCACTCTCTATCTCTTCTTTCTCTCTCTCACACTCTTTCTCTCTTTCTCTGTCTCTTCCTCTCTCTCTCAATATTTCTTTCTCTCTCTCTTCCTCTCTGTCTCACTCTTTCTCTTCCTCTCTCTCACACTGTTTCTCTCTTTCTCTCTCTCTACCTTGTATGTTACTCTTTCTCTCTTTCTCCTCTCTCTTTCACTCACAACACTCTCATTCTCTGTCTTCCTCTCTCTCTCACTCTTTCTTTCTTTCTCTCTCTCTCTTCCCCTCTCTCACTCTTTCTCTCTCTCTCCTTTGATGGACGCATGATGCACAATCTTATCTATCTTTTTGTCTTGCAGGTTGTGATTCACAAATTGTCGAGAGATGACAAGCCATGCCTGTACCTACTTTTATTTAGTTTTTTTGTTTAAATAAAAAGTTTTTTATGTAAATTCATAGATGACTGAGATTCTTATTTGTCCAACCTCACATGCATCTTCTTAATTATAATTGTGCGACCTCAGGCAATTTGTTACGTTCCAGGTTTCCTTAGGTTGCTGTCACATTTGTTTGTGAGGGGAGGATGGCGGACAAGGGGCTGGTGGTGGGGGCTGTCGGAGCAGTGTTGGGTGTCCGAGCTGCATGATCGTTGGCTCCATTGCATCTGTTGTAACATTCAGGTGTGGCTCTGGGCTGGGCTACCTTTCATGTTGCAGGTTGTAGTCCGACTTTACACCAGCTCAGAGCAGGTGTAAACTTCCTGCTACTAACACACCTTATCGCCTTTTTTGTACTCTCTTAGACAATCTTGCTGGTGGTTGAGAAACTTGCGAAGTGATGTGCTCGCTGCTTTTTGCACGGGAACGCCTACTCTACATCTCATTCGCACTATTTGCCGGGGTCATCCGTGACAATGCTTTTTGAGGCTGCTATCGCTGGTAAACTGATGATATGGGCTGTTTGCTTCAGCTTGTCAATGGTGCTTTAAATGTATCACCATTTTGGTTGCGATAAATTGCCGTTAACTTGGAGATATGTCCTTCAGAATATAACCCTTGGTGTTTGAAAGACTTAGGGAGTACCCGAGTGCCGCGCTGAGAGCTGCGCATCCATCGCTTTCACACGGGGGGCTGCGCTGAGAGCCGCGCTAGAGTCGCGACTCGACTTAAAAAAAAAAAAACGTCCACTTTCACTAATGTACATTTGCCTCGGGGACACCATCCCCCGAAGCATGTTGACATGTTCATTATTTGGAGAAAAAAAACGAGAAGTGGGCCGCGTTGGTCCTCGGCCCGTGGACAATTCCGGCCCCAAGGACCCTTGGACCTGGCCTCACTGTTGGAGACTGTGGGGGGAGCCCCAATGCCCCCACCGTACCGCTGGGTCCCCGCGTCCTGCGGGAGCCAGCATTGCTTTTCCACACAGGAGCTGCTGACATGCAGCTCCCTGTGTGGAAAATCAATCAGCTTTGGATTTTGGAAGCGAGCGCAGGGTTCCCTGCACTCGATTCCAAGATCCAAAGCAAGTTTGCTATGACAGGGCGGGAGCCGCGCGGCTCCCGCCCCGTAATAGCAAACAGCAGTGTTCTTGGGGTGGGGACCCCGGGACACTGCAGGAGCCAGCCCTGTGGGGTGGCGGTCCCCAGGGCCATCATGGGATCCAGGAGGAGGGTCCGCGCCCCCCTCCCAACATGAGTGAAGCCTTGGGGAGGTGGTGGTCCCCGGGGCTGCGGGGCCCTGGCCCCTGCTATTATTTTTTAAGAAATGCCCCCAGGACCTAGACCACCTGGGGCCTCATTAAAATAAAACACAGAAACCTGTGCTTTATTGTTTTTAAACAATTTCGGTGGAATTCGCTAGCCCAGCGCATATTGCTCCGAAATTTAAAGGTTCTTCTGGGACCCCCTGAGCAGGCCTATGGGGTCAGGGTGGTTCCACCCTGTCCCCTTCTCTTGTTTTATATCTTTATTTCTCTGTTTTCTGGTGACTCGCTGCTCCCGAGTCACAAGATGGCTGCCAACACTTCCTGGTTTGGAGTTTTGACGGCCAATCAGAATGAAGCTTGTGGTCATGGAAGCCAATTAGAATGAAGCTCGTGGTCGGGAGGGTTTGCGACTCCATCACTGCCCTAGATAGCGAAACTTTTATTTTTGGGATTTCTCAGCAACTACTGAATGGATTTACACCAAAAAGATCGCTTTCTGAACCAGGCACTACCTTTCTGCCAAATTTGGGTTAATTCCATTCACCAGTTTCGGCTGTAGCCTTGCCCAAAGTTTCCTAGCGGGATTTGATTTTTTGACTCTTACTTTTTGAATTTCTCAAAAACTACTGAACAGATGTACACCATTTTAAAAAAGGTCGCTTTCTGAACCAAACTCTATCTTTTTGCCAAATTTTGGATAATTCCGTTCAGCGGTTCGGGCTGTGCTCGTCTCAAACTTTTCTATGGAGAAAACATGTTTTGGGACCCCCCTTTTTTCTCAGCCTCCGCTTGATGAATCTCCCCCAAACTTTGAGGAAAGGAGCTGACCTGGATAGACTATTTTTTTGGGAGAATTTCGTGAAGATTCATCAAACAACGCCAAAGTTATTAGCAAATCAAAAAATGCTTTTCCTCTGGAAACTAGGTTCTAAATATAACTATCTACTGGCGACTGTCAGTAGGTAATATATATATATATAATGTTAGATTTGGGGGTCTCTAGTTGGCATAGGTAGGTACCTGTGACAAATAGGGACCCTTGCCTGTTAAGTCTCTCCTTTGCTGCGCGCAGCGCTTGTGGTATTTAGGCGCTTTTCTGCATTTTTAATCCCCCGTTTTGTCTACTGCTTAAAAATTGTTTTTAATTGATATCTTGCTTTTAGAATTTCTGCCCACCTACTTGCACCATAATTGTACCCTCACCGCGGCTTCAGCGGGTCCTCTCCAGCGCTCTCCTCGAACATCGACGCCATCTTGGGGGTAGGTAGGGGACGCTGTTAGGACGCCAGGCCAGCTAGCGCTCTAGCAGTCAGGCAGACTCGCTAGAGCCCTATAAAGGCTCAACATGCAGGCGCGCAGCGTGTGCGCGCTACGTGTGTGCCGTAGTACCGCCGGAGTCACGCCAGAGTACAGCCCGTCTGCGCCCGTCCGCGCTAAGGACGGGCTGGATGGCTGGGAGACTGGACGTACCAATGGTGAGTCCGTTGGGATTACATACTCTCTGCAGGAATTAACCAGCCTTAGGCCCTCTAAGTTGCCTTGTCATCATAGCCATCCCCCGGAGCATTTTCTGCTCTCCCCAGGCTGTCACTGCTCCTGTTCCAACACCACAGTGCCGCCTCCGGTTTCGGTGGTTACACCCGCGGGTCCTGACGCTAAAACAGTTACCTCTAGGTTGAGTGATAAGGGGTTTCTTTTGAATGCAAGATCTTTGATTAAGAACAATCTTGCTTTCAAGGACTTTGTACTGGCCAGAAAGCCAGCCTGGGTCTTCATCACGGAAACGTGGGCCAAGGACTCCTCGGGTCCAGACCTGGTTGAAGCGGTACCAGAAGGCTATACGCTGGTGAGGGAGGATAGAGTGGGACATATTGGGGGGGGGCTCGGCATCCTCTATAAGGACGGCCTTTCCTGCCACATTACGCCTTTCTCCGATTTCCCAGACGCCTTCCAGGCCCTGCAGTTTTCAATTAACGGAGCATACGCAGTACCGTTCAAGGGCTTTCTTATCTACAGACCCCCAGGGAATAGAACAGATTTTGGCCTTCATATGCTTAACATGTTGGAGCCACACTTTGGCTGTGAGCACCTCACTGTCTTGGGGGACCTGAACTTCCACTTAGAAAATCGGGAATCAAAGGAAACCCTATCCTTACTAGATATTTTTTTCTGGCTGTGGTATGCAACAGCTAGTTAAAGGTCCCACCCATCAGGCAGGCCATTAGCTGGACGGGGTCTTTTCAAATGACCCCAGGTTGACCATTGAGTCTCCCATACCTCTTTCTTGGTCGGATCACTATGCTATCCCCATTGATTTAATAACCACTACTGAGAATAGCAAGAAAAGTGAGCCTAGTAAAAGGGAACTGAGGCGTAAGCTCAGAAGTGTTACCAACGAGAGGCTTGCTCCCAGATTGCCAAGTTGGGCGATCTCCTCAGAGGAGGACGTCAGTTATGCGGTCGAGAGGATCGATACCGCCATTAAAATAGCCATCGAAGACCTTGCCCCTGCCTCATTGTGCTACTCTGCGAGGAAAAGTCCATCGGCACCGTGGTTCTGTGAATCATTAAGAATTCTCAGGCAGGGTGTACGAAGACAGGAGCGCCTCTGGAGGACTAGCTGGGACTTGAGAGAAAAGGAGAGACATAAAATCCTCCTAAAGAAGTATAAGAGGGAAGTGATTAGAATCAAACAGGAGTATTTTACCTCTCAAACCACCTCACTCTCTTCGCCGAAAGAGCTGTTTAAGATAGTAGACACGCTCACATCACTGAAGGTACCAGACCCCGTGATGAGTTCACAGCAGCTCTGTAATGACATTGCACAATTTTTTCAATCTAAAATTGTCGATATATACTCGGCCTTAGAGCTTCAGAGGGCGGCCCTGTCGTCCATACCGTGTCCATCTATCCCTTCTATAACATCCTCCAAGGAGCTGCTGCCGGGATGCTTGTCCAGCTTTCCACCCCTTTCCCTCCAGGAACTTGAAGTCCTTCTGTTAAAGACCAGATCGGGCTCTCCCCTAGACCCGTGCCCCTTGAAGGTTCTCAAACAATGTAAGGAGTCTCTCCTGCCCTTCTATTTAGAGATCATGAATCGGGCAATGAAGGACGGTACTTTTCCTCTACAATGGAAAAGAGCGGTTGTTAAACCACTACTAAAAAAGCCCACACTAGACCCGGGTGTCGTCAAAAATTTCCGCCCCATTTCGCTGCTCCCAGCCCCCGCAAAGATGCTGGAAACCCATCTAAACCAGCATCTTTCAGCCTTTCTGGAAACCTCTGGCCTCTTAGATCATTCGCAGCACGGTTTTCGGAGAGAGCATAGTACTGAGTCAGCCTTTACCATTGTGCTTGATAACATCCGCACAAAAGTGGATAAGGGCCAGACGTCCCTCCTCATTCTGCTAGATCTCACGGCTGCGTTTGATACCCTGTCTCCCTCAGTGTTAACATCTCGACTGAGGGAGATAGGGGTTGAGGGGCCAGCACTTAGTCTGCTGACCTCTTTCCTTGGCCAAAGGGAACAGAGAGTCATGTTGGGGGAGTTCCTATCTCCATCCCACCCTGTGCAGTGTGGGGTCCCTCAGGGGTCGGCCTTAAGTCCGACCCTCTTTAACATCTATGTGACCCCACTCGCCAGGCTGATCAGATCTTTTGGGATGGAGGTAGTGTCCTATGCCGATGACACGCAGATCCTGATGTCTCTCGCCCAACCTTCCATCTTGGCTGCCTCCAATTTTAGACACTGCATGGAGGCAGTGGCTCAATGGATGATTTGTAATTCATTGAAGCTCAATGGAGAGAAAACAGAGATTCTGGTGTTCGGAGGCAAGGAGGACATTTGGTCGGCGGAATGGTGGCCCCCATCTCTGGGCCAGTGCCCTACACCCACTGCCCTGGCCAGGAATTTAGGAGTCATGATTGATCCTACTCTGGGGATGGGTCATCAAGTAAACAGGACCATCTCTACCTGCTGGGGCATAATAAACATCCTGCGGAAGATATAATTCTATCTGTCCCCTCAAGCTAGGAAGCAAGTGGTAGTTGCTTTAATAGGCTCGAGATTAGATTATTGCAATGCCCTACTTCTAGGCATCAACAAGGGCCTCATAAGGAGACTTCAAACGGTACAGAATGCCGCAGCAAAATTTGTACTAGATCCACCCAAGCGGGCTTCTGCTACGGCTGCAAGGAGAAGTTTGCACTGGCTCCCGATAGAGTCCAGGATCGCCTTTAAGTCCCTATGTCTGATCTATGGGGCTTTGGCTTCAAATGGGTCTAGAGGCCTGAGGGAACTGCTGGTTCCCTATTCCCCTGTCAGAACTCTGCGCTCAGCCAACACGTCTCTGCTGGCAATCCCCCGTGTTCGCAGAGCCAAATGGGGTGGCAGAGCCTTCTCAACCTTGGCCCCTAAGCTGTGGAATGCTCTGCCAACTGAGATTAAATCCCTCCCCACTAAGCAAGCCTTTAGGAAGATGCTCAAAACGTGGCTATTTGCCAAAGCCTACCCCTAGCCCTGGATTTGCCTTTTTTCTGATTCTCTTTGGTTAGGCGCCTTGACGCCTTCGGGCTTAGTTGCACGTTTATAAATTTCATTTCATTCATTCATTCATTCATTGGGTCTAGTCAGGGTAAGGGGGTACACTCCTAAAATAACCCCTGCTCACCCCCTTAGTAGCTTGGCATGAGCAGACAGGCTTATCTCAGAGGCAGTGTGTAAAGCATTTGTGAACACATACAATAACCCAGTGACAACACTAAAGATGGACACCACACAGTTGTGAATTAAAAATAAGTATTCTTTATATAGATTTAATCCAAGACCACAAACAACAAAAATCCACAATACTGTACTTAAAATGGTAGAATTAGCTTAGTTCTCTTTAGATCTTAAAATGCGACACTTTGAGTCAATATACCTTTGGATGCATAACGCTACACAACGAAAGTGTTGCAGGGAAGGTGATGCGTGGGTTTCTGGCTCGCAGGAACAGTGATGCGTCGGCTTCTTACTGCGCTTCCGTGGCGGTGCGGCTAGCAACGCCGTAATGCAATGAAGATCTGGTGCGATGAAACAAAGATGGCGTCTTTTTCTTGATGCGGCAAGCTTCTCGAATGTTGCAAGATGTCTTGACTCGATGCGACAGCTGCAGCGGTGATACCCTTGTTTAGTGATGCAACGACAGCGGCTGCGACGGCGACACGCTTCTCCGTGGATGCGAGGCACTTCTGCGGTGCAATGTGACAGCTACATCAGCAACACCCTTGCTCAGTGATGCAACGCAGCGGCTGCGACAGCGACACGCTTCTTCTATGTTGCAAGATGTTTAATGTGATGCGGTGCAATGTGACAGCTTCAGCTGCAACATTCTCGATGCGACGGCAGCGGCTGAGACGGCGACACACTTCTTCGTGAGTAGCGCTTCCATCTCCTTGTGACACGCAGTCCCTCAGAAGGCCCATAACAGCTGCAGGTACTTCCAAAGAACTCTTGGGGAGCTGGTGGTTGAAGTCTGTTGTCCCTTAGACTCCAGCAGTAGGCAAGCTCCTCTCTCAAGCCCTTGGAGATCCTTACAAGTTGATGAAAGTACACAAAGTCCCTTTCTCCTTTGTTTGGCAGTCAGGCAACCAATGCAGGCCGATCCCCTAAGCAGCACTTCAGCTTAAGGATAGTCTCTCCTCAGTCTCCCTGGTTCCACTCCTCAGCAAAGGTTTCTTGTTGTTGTCCAAAAGTGATCTAATTCTCTGGGGTTTGGGTCCCCTCCTTTATACACAGTTTATCTTTGTTCTCTGAAGGCAGAGAGGCCTTTGCCTAGTCCAAAGCAGTTCTTGTCAGTCCTGGAGCCCTCTGTTGACATGACTCCTTCTTTCCTTTCACAGTGTAGGGCAGAGACATCAGACGCACCACAGGAGGTGGAGCCAGCATTGTGGAAGGAAGACACAGCCCTATTCAGGTCCCAGGTGCAACTCCTTTCTCCCATCTAGATGCAGATCTCTCTAGTCACCACTGGGCTGACTCACCCTGTCTCCTGGAATCCCCCAGCCCCTGTCACTCAAACTCCAGACAAGGAATACACAACCTAGCAGAGGCAGGCTTGGATAGTTAGACAAGAAAATACCTACTTTCTAAAAGTGGTATTTTCAAACACAATGTTAAAACCAACTTCACTAAAATATGTGTTTTATCATTCTGAGTTCAGGCATACTAAACTACCTAGTTCCCTGAGTCAGTTAGGATTATAAAATGTAATAATCAAACTGCCCATTCTGACCTATGGGGAATAGGTAGCCTTGCAATAGTGAAAAACGAAAATGGCTGTGATTCACTATTAGGACTTGCCACACACATTAGGGCTTGTCCTACCTTATACTTACAATGCATCCTGCCCTTGGGCCTACCATAGGGGTGTCTGATATGAAGAAAAGGGAATGTTTAGGGACTGGCAAGTGGGTGCACTTGCCCAGTCAGCATGGCAGTACCAGACTGCACACAGGCTCTGCACTGGCAGACCTGAGACACACTTTTACAGGCTGCTTCTTTGGGTGGAACAACCAGTGCTGCAAGCCCACTAGCAGCATTTCGTTAGCAAGCCCTGGGCACTCCTGGTGCACTGTACTGGGGTCTGACAGGTAAACCAAACCAGCAAATCATGGAATCACTACTTGGAGCATTTGCACTTTAGCACGGATCAGCAGTGGTAAAGTGCCCAGTCATAAAACAGCAAACAACAGGTCAGACAAAATACAGGAGGAAGGCAAAAAGTTTAGTGATGACCCTGCGAAAAGGGCCAAGTCCAACATACAAATATATATATAGACACACACACACACACCCAGACACACACACATACACACATACACACATACACATGGCACACACATACACACACCCAGACACACACACACACACACGCACACACACACACACACACACACAACACAGCTCCAGGTATTTCAAAGGCTTTATTGCTGTTCTTTGCACTTTGCGCAGGTCAGTGAAGTCAAAGAAACGCTTTGGTAGACATGTTTCACCTTCAAATGGCTTCTTCAGTGCTGGTTTCAATGGCTCCTTGATTTCACGGGGGGCCAACTGCTGTGATTTAAAAAGTGTGACCACTCCCAGTCAGGTGGTCTCTCGGGCTTAATGATGTTTAGGTGCCTTGTGCTCGCCCATCCAGACAGATGCATGCTGGTACTGGGAGTCCTCAGAGAAAGCCCATGCAGTAATAGGGCATTTTCTAACATCATGTGATGTCCGAACGAGTTGGCTGTAGGTCCCCACACTGCCACAGGTACCGGGAGGGGTTTGGCCTTTTTGTGTCCCCTTATCAGGCAAACAGTCTTGCCTCCTCTCTCCCCTTGTGTGTGGGGGGGGACGTGTAGCAGTTTGATGCACAGTCAAAAGTGCAGGCTTCACACGTTGCTCCAGAATGAGAGGACAGTCGTCAGCTAGCGCCTGCTTGCTGGCACAACATGAACACCAGGACTCTCCCAGGTAGGGAAAAGATATGACACAGCTCCGGGGATTCTAAAGGTTTTATTGCTGTTCTTTGAGCAGGTCAATGAAGTCAAAGAAACACTTTGGCAGACCCATTTCACCTTCAATTGGCTTCTTCAGTGCCAGGCTCCTTGATCTCACAGGGGGCCAACTGCTGTGATTTAAATAGCTTGACCACTCCCAGTCAGGTGGTCTCTCACCCCTCCTTGGCCTTAACGATATTCAGGTGCCTTGCGCTTGCCTATCCAGACAGATGCATGCTGTTACTTGGAGTCCTCAGAGAAAGCCCATTCAGTAATAGGGCATTTTCTAACACAATGTGATGTCCCAACGAGTTGTCTGTAGATCCCCATACCACCAAAGGTACCTGGAGGGATTTTGCCTTTTTGTGTCCCCTTATCAGGCAAACAGTTTTGCCTCCTCTCTCCCCTTGTGTGGGGGGGCGAGGCATAGCAGTTCGATACACAATCCAAAGTGCAGGCTTCACACGTTGCTCCAGAACGAGATGGCGGTCGTCAGCCTGCGCCTGCTTGCTGGCAAAACATGAACACCAAGCCTCTCTCCCAGGTAGGGAAAAGACACAACACAGCTCTGGGGATTTCAATGGCTTTATTGTTGTTCTTTTCACAGGTTATTGAAGTCAAGGAAATGCTTTGGCAGACGCATTTTACCTTCAATTGGCTTCTTCAGTGCCAGTTTCAGTGGCTCCTTGATCTCACAGGGGTACAACTGCTGTGATTTAAATAACGTGACTACTCCCGGTCAGGTGGTCTCTCACCCCTCCTCGGCTAACGATGATCAGGTGCCTTGTGCTCGCCCATCCAGACAGACATGTACGCTGTAACGGGTTTCGGCACACCTGCCTTGATCATATATAAAAAGCGAAGTTGACATAGGGCAACCCTGACATTTCCCATTTCTAATTGTTATTTGATTTGTGAGGTTGCCATTTACTAGAATCCTAGCAGGAGGTCTTTTATAAAGACCTGTCACTGCTCTAGAAAGTACCTCACCCAGATCATGTAGCTTAATAGCCCATTGTAAGAATGGCACACTGACCCAGTCGAACACCTTGGCCGTGTCGAAAGTGAGAACCGTCAGGGGACTTTTTCATAAGTGGTTATATCTATTGCTCCAATCAACTCATGTGTAAGGTCATGTAATTGCCTCCCTCTAATAAAACCCTTTTGATCTTCGTGTATTAGTGGCCCAGTAATACTCTCCAAGCGCTTAGCTAATACATTCTAAAAAGGTCGCATTTATCACCTCACTTAAACATGGGGCCAGTTCTTCTTTCAAAGCCCTGTATAATTTATTTGAAAGGCTATCAGGTCTATCGGCCTTCTCTTCTTTCATATTTACAAATTATCTTTCCCACTTCTTCTTTACTAATCTAAGAACAGATAAATTCTTATGAAGCTAATGTTAGGTTTGGAGTGTTTATTTACCGAAAATAAATTTGGATTTGTTCTGTGGTCACTACAGTATCATCAGTATACAGATTTTTAAAGAAACACACAAAGGCCTGGTCCATTTCTAAATCATCCATTCACATGGGTCTTGAATTTCTACAATATTATTTCTGAATAATTCTGCTTTGGCTTTCCAGGCCAACAATTGGGCGCAACCCTACCAGTACTCATAGTCCGATAACTTACTGGCTCCCATTTTTTTAAATTCCATCCTCCAGAAAATCTGCCAAAGTATACTTTACTTTCTGCAAATTTCTGTGGATCATAGCCTGATTTTGTGAGTTTTGGGAATTCTCTAATTCCCTTGAGAACTTCATTATATTGGGTTCAAGTTCCCCCATTTCGTCTTTCAATTTCCTATTCTGTCTAGTAGTGAGGCTAGTTATGCAGCCCCTTGTAAAGGCTTTATTAGTGTCCCAAACAATATGCAGTTGAGCAGAGGAGTTATTGATCTGAAAAAAATAATTTGTGTCCTTTCTCAATATGTCAATTATTTTCACATCTAATAATGAACATTGATTTAAAGTCCATTTCCTTTGTATAGGTGTTTGGTGAAAACTAATCTCCAAATACACAGCTGAATAATCCAATAGATGCTCTACAAAAATATTCAACTTTTGTGACCTTTTACTCAATTGTACAATATACAAATTATATTCTGGAGGAGTGCCCATTTTTGTAATGAAAGGTGAGTGAAAATGTCCTCGCTTTTGTAACGGAAAGTTTCAATCCTATTAAGGACACAGAGGCGAGGATTAGGCTGTTCTTTCTTCTTTTATTTCACATGCAGCCATTTTAAAACCAATACCAATCCAGCAAAGACTTAATTTCCCATGAAGCCTTAAAAAAAATATCAAGTTCTTAACAGAGTCTCTTCAACCAATCAGGTGTCTCCTGGCTCTGTAACTGCTGATGACCCCTGCTGGACTTCCTCTTTTTTCCTGTTGAAGTTTCTTAATCTTGTTTTGAGGTTTTGCTAGCTATGGATAGAAAAAAGTAGTCATATCACCCTGTGTGCGGAGAAGCTATCTCGCTCAGTATTATTTCAACACATGAAAACCAGGAAAAAGCTTTACTTACATTATAATGTATGTCCCATAACACGGGTGGGTTCAGATTCATCTTGTGGGCAGGCTAATCCTTGCTTCTGTGTCCTTAGTAGAATTTAAACTTTCCGTTATGAAAGCCAGGACATTTTTCATTCTATGTCAGGACACAGAGGCGAGGATTAGGCTAGTTCAAAGCTTATCCACCACTAGGGCCACAATGGATAAGACTGGTTTAAAATAAAACCTCTTGAAGGTTGAATCTGACGACCAGTCTGCTGCATTCATAATGTCCTCCAGGCGAGCCCCTAACACGACAGCTTTCAAGGCCATTGTTCCTATTGTGGAGTGCTCCCCGAAGACCTTCGTATCAATGCCTGCTCCAAGCATCATCCAGCGTACCCATCTTGCAATGGTTGGGGAGGAGTCTGCCTTAAAAGGTTTCCTCAGGGCAATAAGTAGCTGTCTCTTCCTGTGTGGGTTCGCCTACTCTGTCATAGCCTCATAGGCCTTTATACGTCTCACCACGCAAAGCTTGGGAACGCCTGGGATGGCTGGATAAGAAATGACCCGCGATTGGCACTTAGTGTGACGAGACACATGGGAGGCAATACCCTTAGCAGTGAAAGATCTCCCTGAAACATCAAGGGTTCTGACATCCGAGACACGTCGGCATGACACCAAGCACAACAACATGGCCAGTTGGCCGATAACTGCTTGTGCGACAAATACTTGTTGCTAGGCCATCCGAAAAGAAGGTTCAGGACCTTTGTTGACATCCCAAAGGACTGAGTATATCGGTTCAGACAGAAGGTAAAGCCAGATGCCATGCAGCCGCTTCTTCACTAAAGGATGTTCTCCCACCGACTGATCGGCTACGGTGGCGTGACCAGCTGAGATCGCAGACCGGAAAGTATTGACTGTGCTGTAAGCTAAGCCCTCAGAGGCTAAAGGAGCCAGAAAATTCAGGATATGGACAACGTCTGCCTCCAACCTCCACTGTAGACACTAACCCATCCACTGAGACCAGGCTTATTGGTACCGTTTAACTGTGCTGTCCATCCAGGCCTGGGAGAGGAGCTCCGCAGCATATCTCGAAAGTCCCGGGACCTTCCTTCAAGTCCGGTAATCCTCCAGGCCATGAGCGGGAGGGATTGCCCACTGGATTTCTCTGGAGATGAGGGAGCGGGAGTAGACAGATTGGAGAAGGCCAAGAAAGTTCCATCAGAACTGGAAACCATGCTTGCGCTCTCCAAACCGGGGTGATCACCACCAACTCTGCCCCCTGCTGGTGGGTCACGAGGCAGATTATCATGGTGAATAGGGGAAAGGTGTAGCCTCGTTCCAATGCCCAATCCTGAAGGAACGCATCCGTGGCCGTCGCCCCAGGTCTGGTCTTCAGCTGAAGTACCGGGGAAGCTGGTGGTCTAGGCGTGATGCAAACAGATCAATGGAGAACGGTCCCCACAGATCCTGAAGGGCCCACAACATCTGGGGAAAGAGTTTCCATAAACTCGAGTCCCTGAGGTGGTGAGATTGCCAGTCTGCCAATTGGTTGGACACTCCCGGGAGATTCTCTGCCGTCACCTATACCTGATGTTCCAGACAATATTCCCAGAACTCCTTGGCGAGGTCCTCCAGGGCCTTGGAGAAAGTCCCGCCCAGGTGATTTATGTAGTGTACCGCTGCTATGTTGTCCATTTACAGGAGGACGCAGGACTGGGCTATGTCCCTGGTCCAACATAGGACCGCAAAGGAACCCGCCATCCGCTCCAGACAGTTGATGTGGAGCGATGGTTCATCAGCGGACCACCCTCCGCATGTGGTAAACTCTCCGCAATGAGCCCCCCAACCTGAACCTCTGGCATCGGACTCGATCACCAGGTCCATAAGTGAACCGAAAATGACACAAATATTCCATCCCTCCATGTTAGAGAGCCACCAATGCAGCTCCTCCTTTGCCTCCTTGGAAAGAGGGACCTGCTGGGCATAAGTTAAACCCCTGCACAGATGAGATGCTTTGAGTCTCTGCAGGGCCCCGGAAAATGGCCTGGATAGAGGTCAACAACATACCGACTACCTTGGCGATGCTGTGTAGAGAGTTGTTAGGCCTTCATAAAATCTGCTGTATCTCGTGATGGATTTTCACCATTTTCCTCAATGGAAGACTCAAGATCGCCTCCATGGAGTTGATTACAAAGCCTATAAAGGTGATCAATTGAGAGGGTAGAAGACAGGACTTTGCCTGGTTGATGACGAACCCCAAAGATTTGAGGAGAACCACTGCCAACCGCAACTGCTGGGACAAAACCTGGGGACACTGGTTCATGAATAACATGTCGTCCAGATACACTATCATTCTGACACCCTGCAATCCAAATGTCTCCAGAACCGGGTGCAAGATCTTGGTGAAACACCACGGTGCTGACGACTGGCCAAAGGGAAGAGACGTGAACTTGAAAGTTTGGCCTTGCCACTGGAATTGGAGGAAATGATGGTGAGGAAGAAAAATGGGGACCATCAGGTAAGCATCCTTGAAGTCCAGATGGACCATCCAATCATTGGGGCGCAAGAGGGCGTGGAGCAGGTGTAAACCCTCCATCTTGAAGTGGCGGTAGACTAACCACTCGTTGAACTCTCAAATGTTTATCACCAGCCTTTGCCCCGTCCTGTTTTTGTACCAGGAACAGGTTGCTCAGAAAGCCTTTGGGGCGAGGCGAAGAGCAGCAGATTGCCCAGGAGATCCTGGACTTCTTGCTGAACAAGAGCAGATTCCCTGCTGGAAAAACGGATTGGAGCCGAGGGGAAAGCTGAACTGGAGAGCAGTAAAACTCCACATGAAAACCCTGAACCGTTTGCAGGACCCAGGTGTCGGTTGTAAGGGCCTGCCAGTTGTCTAGAAACTGTGCAAGTATGCCCTCCAAGGATCGACAAGAGACAAGAAAAGAACTCACCTTCGGAGGGGGTAGCCCAGCCACCGCGGGCCCCATTGCGCTGACCTCTTAGACAGGACAGCCCCTGGTGGGATAGAAGCCTCCAAAACACAAGGAATCCTGCCACTGTCCTCTCTGCCACTGTTGCCCTCCGCCGTAGGCTGTCTGTGAAGAATTGCCAGCCAAGCGCCCCTTACCACAGCCTGCCCCGCCAAAAACCTGAGCATTGAAAATGTGTTTTACTGTAGACTGGGCCTTGTCCAAGGAGTTGAAAGTGGAGACACACTTGCTAACCTCCTTTACAAATGGGTCAGCAAAGAGCCCGCCCTGAGCAACCTGATCTGCTTCAGATGTGGATAGCTCGCCTAACTTGGGGTCCAGTTTAATGAGCAGTGACCTGCGCCTCTCAGTGGAAATGGCGCAATTTACGTTACCAAAGAAAATGATAGCTCTTTGAGCCCAACTGGAAAGGACATCTTGCCGGATCAGGGCCCCGGATGCCTAAGGGTCCTCCGCCATATCAAAGATCTTCACCAAGGGACCCGTGACATCCAAGAGTTTGTCCTGGCATGCCCGCCAGGACCTATCAATACCCTTCTTAGGGGCCTTAATATACTTCAGGAACGTCGCCATCCTGGCATTCATTTCAGAGGTAACTTCCACCTGACCGTCGAGGTAGAGCGAGGGCATTTAGCCCTGAGGCGAAAAAGGACCTCCTGATCTAGGGGTTTCTGAAGGCGGCTCACCACATATTATGTTACTTTTTCACAGGGGACCCACTCAGGTGATCGGGGATGGAGGAGATCTGACTGGGCATCAGCTGGGGCATCCGTGGCCTGTTACGGGTTGCGTAATAGGAAAGGAGGGTCACCAGGACGGACCTTGGTTGGAATCCCCGTCAGACCTATCTTGGGACTCGTCCGAGGGCTGTGGTGAGGCAAGTGCTGCCTGACCCCTAGGGCGAAACTTCTGGTGGGGCTGTGCCCAAAGTCGTGGAAGGGGTTTTGGTGTCCAAGAATGCCTGTTTCAGTCTAACAAACGCATCTAAGCCCACCACTTCTGGGAATGATCGTTTATGCGTGTTCTCAGAGGGGGGAACAGTGGCCTACTCTGGAGGTTGAGGGTCCGAGGGCCCTGGAAGCTCATCCCTTGGGCGGAGGGGTTGCAGGCACTTCTGTGCCAGATCCATCAATTTCTTCTCCAGAGGGGTAACTGCCTCTGAGACCGCCCTGACAATGGAGGCATCCACTGCGTCACAAAACTCGTTGGTGACCAGGAAGTACTTGGTCTCCTCCTCCTCCTCCTCCTCCTCCTCCTCCTCCTCATAGTAGTCGTCAAACTCCTCCATGACGTAAAATCCCAGGAGTAAATTGAGGACCAGAGGCAGTTAACAGGTAAGTAAAATGGTGGGCACCCACCAGGTAAGAGGGCTAATGTGGATGGGTTGGGACCCAAGGATAACAATCCCTGATGAGGAAGCCCAAAAAGCAGCGGGAAGGAGTGGGGCTGAGGCCAAGGAGCTGTCCAACTACACTTTCTTCTCAGGGTAGAGAAAACCCCACACACCTGCACTTGCCTTTGGGCCTGGGATGGGCGGTAGGACAATCAACAGTAATGAGCCACAAAATGCAGACAAACACTCTTCAGATTCAAGGGCGTGGAGTGAATGTAAGCCTGCGCCGGTCTGCAGTGCAAACCTACCCCAAAGGGGTGTTTATGCTCCCGCTGGCCAGGACGTGTCAGCAAAACGCAGACAGAGGAGCTCGGCGAAGGCCGTAACTGACACGCCTTCCATCCTGCGTAGGCTGAAAGAGACACATCCTGAAGTACTAAGGGAGGCGTACCCTCTGGCGTCCGGCTGACCGCCACGCACTCCCACTGGCACTGAGGAAATAATCGCATCCGCGTAGGAGTGGAAAAACATTCCTGTGCCACTCAGCAGAGGCTTTGTAAAAGAACACACAATTAAATCAATCAATCAATCATATGATCTTTATTCGGATACGGGTATCCATAAAAGCACAATTCATCACCACCAGCAGGAAAAATACAGTACAAGTTTAAGAGCGCATAGATCCACATTAAAATCAAATGAAAATTCAATATTACAACAGTAAATTTCCAAATAAAGTAATAAAAATAGCATTAAAAAATGGTTGAACGGGCATAAAAAATCTAGCAGCATTAACAACATAGTGCAAATATAAGGTTAGGCGAGAATACAAAATCTGTGAATAAAGTGCAACACACAATTAAAAGTGTCACAATAAGCCGCAAACAGGTGTAAAAGCAAGTCAGAAGTACAATCCCAAACCAGCAGCGTTGAGGGAAAGTAAGGCACTTAATTGATACAGTGGCTGCAACAGTGAAGAAAGAGGAAGTCCAGCAGAGGTCATCAGCAGTTATGGAGCCAGGAGACATCTGATTGGTTGAAGAGACACTGTTAAGAATTTGATGTTTTTCTTCAAGCTTTATGGGGAAATTAAGTCTTTGTTGGATTGTTATTGGTCCTAAAATGGCTGCTGTAAAATAAAATAAAAAAGAACAGCCTAATCCTCGCCTCCGGGTCCTGACATAGAATCTATGAGCCTTACTTCCTTTTTCCCTCCAAATATTGACCAAACCCATATCCTCTATTATTCATTTGAAAAGAGCTCTTATTTTGAGAGTATTAACTGTATTTCTAGAGGAGCATTTATCTAAAACCAGGTCAATCAAAGTGTTAAAATCACCACCCAATATTATGGGGCAGTTGATGTCCAGGAGAAGGTTACATAGCTCCTGAAGAGGAGCCAGATTATCAGTATTTGGACCATAATAACTTGCTAAAACATACCAATTCCCATACATCTTAACTTTAGCTACAACCCATCTCCCCTTTTTATCTACGATACATTCTCCCAAAGTTACTCAAAGAGGCTTTTTGAAGAAAATTGCCACTCCTTTCACACAACACTCTTGGTTTGTACATAAATAAACCCCATTTTTGCTTCCTTAGAATGTTCGCCCATTCCAATTTTAACAAATGTGTCTCTAGTATTATTATAATTTCACTACTTGATAGTCTCCAGTATTCCAAGATTTTCCTCTGTTAGTGAATCTAAGGTCATTGACATTCCATGTTACAATCCTGAGGAACCTAAATTTAGATGATTCTGTCATGGCTCTATCCTAGATTGTGATTAACCTACCTAAATCTATATACATCTCAGACATAATCTCTAGAACAATGAAGACTTTATTTTTTTATGTTTTCTCCGACATGCTCCCACACCCAGTGCTTAAAGTTAAAAAACGTTCCTTTGTGATTGTAACTCCCACCAGGGGAACCCTCCCACATATTGGGTGTTCTGTTGATAAACTATCCATTTAATCTCTCCTTTCCCTATAGTATTTTTTAGAATTCATTTCTGGTGTCCGTTAATTTGCTCAATCAAAGCCTCCACTTTTTTTGGGTTCTTGATATTTTGAATTTTATTGTTCCACATTATTCTCAACGTGGCAGAGATATCTGATCTTATTCGAAAAGATCCCTCTCCCTTTGTGTAAATGCCTGCTTTGATGGCTTCAGCCAATATTTTCTCTTTAAGGGAATATGTTTAGAAAATCATCAAAAATTTCATGGGATCTTCCTGGCTAGAGATTTACGAAAAGGATCACAATGAATTTGCCGTATGTCCTCATCGAGGGCCCCCTCGAGGGCCCCCTGTCTGTCTCTATCAGAACTGTCATCCTTCCTTGTCTTGAAAAAGACCACTGCGACCACCAACAGGGGTGCATGAGGGTCGAAACGTCGACGCATTTATAGGCCTAGATTCACCAGGATCCTTATAACTAACTTAGGAATCCTTGGTCTACATTCAACATCTGGCTATCAAAATCAATTTTGTATATATGTATATGTATGAATTTCCTTCGTAATATATTTGTTGTCACATCTATTGAGCACCACTTCACAAAAAGTCACAGCAACTGCATGTTTTTATGACGGTCCTATCTCGTATTGAAAAATGTATCCTTGAATGAAGTAATTCGGATAAGATTGGAAGAAATTTGTTATAATTTATACAATATAACTCTTTGACCTTATGACTTTGTCTTCTGTTTTTTGAGCATCCATTTCTCAAATTGCATCTTTTGTATCAGAGCGCTTTATTTTGTTTGTCTACACTTATGAGCATTGTTCAAGAAATCTGCCTTACCCGACAGAACCATTATTTGTTTAACTATTGAATACCCAGGTTCTGAGGGACACAGGGCCACCCCTTTTTTGTTAATTTTATCAATTCCTTGTCAGGTTTAGAAATTCAAAACTCGCACAGGGTGCCGGTTAAACAGCTTCTATAACATCAGGTCTCTACAGGTAACGCTTCTATTACACATGTCCACCAAAGGCAACATTCCGTAGGCACACGGTCAATGCAGGTAACATTTCTTATGCGGGTGAGGCATCAATATAAACAACTTATCCCCTGCGGCACATATTTCTTGCAAGTAAACATCCTTAAACAACCAGGACATACAGGCAACAATTCTATGGCCGGTCTAGGCTGTATTCAGGTTCAAGAAAGACATTCCTGCTAGGCACATGCCCCAGACAGTTATTACCAGAGTGGGGCAGGGTTGGTGAAGTTCTCAGGCCCCTGGGGCTGCCTTTCCTGGGATTTTGGGCCTGTGCCCCTTGCAGGTAGAAGTTGGTCCACTACTGGACCTGGGGACCCTCCGCTGGAGTATAGGCTGCTGAGCTAGGGGGAGACTTAATGTGTAGGTATCAAGGACCCCCTGGTTATATAGAATTCAAGATTCCTAGGTCAGGGAAAATAACTGATCGGTAAACAACAACCTAGGCAATCATAATTCAAATACAATAATGAACAGAGATATTAAGGAAAGGGAGCTACCAGTGACATCAGTTTCTAGTATTTATTAACATATATATTTAAAAAACATACATTTCATATATATAAAAAAAATTTGAGCTAGGGGGAGACTACACTACTGAGGCTGACTGAGGTTAGGCCCTGCTGACCCCAAGATAGCTGAGTGATCCTGCCAGCCTGCCAGCCAATGCAGACATTATACCTATATTATTACTGACTTTCATTTACCCTGTTTATGCCTGGTGATGATTCTGGCAGTGGCCTGATTGGCCCAGCCCTGTAAAAACTCCCCCTCTGTAAATGACTACCTGGTGCCAGTTTTCTCCGTGTTCGCCACCGTAATTGCATCCTACTGTATTTGGTATAATACACAAGCTATTTTTCATGCAACCTGGTGTGGAATCTCTTTTTGTAGTGTGCCTGGTGTGCCGCCTGTGAGTGCTGCGCGGATGCTTTACACAATGCCTCCGAGTTTAGCCTACCCGCTCTGCACCACACTACCGTTTCTAACACAGATGTGTTGGGTTTTGGGTCAGCTTCTTGCTCGTTATTGGATGACTTTGTTGTCTGTTTTCCTTCACTGCTCCTGGTTCGATGGATTTCCTCCCCAAATATTTGCACATCCTGCCCAGGAGCATTTCTTTCTACTAGTGTTCTGATTGGTTTGTTTGTATCTTTCCACTGCTTACCTTGCTTGCATCCATGAAATACTTTTTTTATATTATGTAACCACTCTATGGGAGTTCATGCTTCTCTCCCCTTTTTGTTGCTTCCCCTTCACCTTTCTCCAAATCCACTTGCATTTAGTGATGCTTTCCTTTTCCTGTCCGAATCCTATTCATGCTTTCCTTTTCCTGTCCGTATCCTATTCATTTTTAATACCTACCCCCACCATCTCTTTTCATCTCTCCTCCAATTGTTCCCTGACACTGCCAACCTGCCCTGCTTCCCACCCACTCCAAGTGCAATTTATTTTATATACATAGTGTAAGAAGGTTCAGCAGCTGCATAACACTGCCAGCTTGCTGCAAACGTTTTTCTTCTTCACATGCCCCTTCTTTCTCTTTTCTTAGATATTTAAATTTACTAATCTAATATGAAAAATGTCTGCTGTGGTCATGATGCATGCTCGTGTGTCACAATGCATGCGTGCAAAAGCTTGTGTACACAGATGCTGTGAAGACAGTGGCCATTTTAGAATGTGTTTTCTTTTTTTTTAAACCCTTTCCAAAATGATCATATCATGCATACGTATGTGTATTCATGCACTCAGGAGCAAAAATTATTTGGCAAAAACAATAGTTTGGCCTTTTAGAGCTGCGACCTATTGGCTTTGACAATACTTGTTCTTCCATATTAGGAAGAAAGAGCTTTTGTGGAATTGTGTCAGAATTTGCTTCCACATAATGCAGAATAAAAGAAAATAATTCACCTAGCCCTAGCTAAGATCCAACTGTTAAGTAATGGAAGGAAAAATACATTCTAGTTCCATCTTGGACAAGGGGACATACTATGATACCGACCCTTAGATTAAGACATGCTGTAGCATTTGCTGAGCTCATGAAAAAAATGTTTTTGTTTCTCTCCTGTTAGTCTCCTGTTAGATGTTATACCACTCTCTTGGTCCTCTGATGGACCTTGTTTTGTGCTGAGAGGAGTTGGATATAAGGGCCCAACGGTCATCTAATGAGGACCAGGTATTGGATAACTGTACTACGAAGTAGAAATTAAACTCATACAAATTACTCGTAAAACAATGCAATAAAGATAAAGGATTATCACAGCAAGCCCAATTTCCTGAAGAAGTGTAGCGAGCCAAAATCATACACACCAAGAGCTCGGTTATGCAGAATAATAACATTAGTATTTGCTGCTCTGAGATCTCTCTAAATAAGATTTTTCCTGATTTTGATAAACCCAAATTAAGAATGCACATTCACTTAGATAGAAATAGTCATGATAGCTGAGTCTATGTATAAATATTTGGTATAGTGATCAATTATTAAAGTACAATAAGTGCAGCAATAAATTTGCGTCAGGTTATGAAGTAATTTGGGCAAACTCTAAATAGATATACCAAAGTTCAAAAGTTCACGAAGGGACATGGAACATGCCAATTAAGCAGTATCACAGCAAGGAAGAGACC
Source organism: Lissotriton vulgaris (assembly GCF_964263255.1). Lineage (NCBI taxonomy): Eukaryota > Metazoa > Chordata > Amphibia > Caudata > Salamandridae > Lissotriton > Lissotriton vulgaris. Next base: position 1,248,140,669 of record NC_141687.1, on the reverse strand, counting down.
ACTAGGTAGCATATGGCATTGTTGTCATTTCAAGAGGGAAGCCTGGTGAGTCTGCATCAGGCAAGGTCAAAATTGCCAAGGAAGTTCAGCAAATCTCCATGATGGGAGAATCAGCAACCCATTCGGCACCATCAGCATGTGTTCTCGCACCAAGAAGCAACTGCCAACCAGCAGGGAGATAGTGTCTATTCAATCAGGCAATATTATATTCTTAAAGATTCTGGGGTGACACCTCCTGGAGTCACCTCATCTGATCAGACCACTCAGTTCATTGGTCAGTTTGTTTAGGTTGAGTGTCAGGCCACATAAAGAAAACACAAAATGTAGAGAAATAGGTGGGACAATTACACATTCCTTAAGCAATCCTTTAAGCGAAATGTCGAAACAATGCACCTTTAGCAAGAGCAAATAAGCAAATTGAAGACAGCAGTTTCCCAGGCAGCAGTACAGGATTGTAACGAAAAATGTAGCAAAGTGTCTTGTACAGTACATGAGAACTCAGGAAAGAAAGCACAGTTTCACTTTATTGGTTATACTGAGGAATTCCCTCACCAGCAGCAGACTCAGCAAGTCGGAATGACTTCACATTTTTGGTCAGGCTCAAATTAAATCAAGCTAATTTAACATAAAATATATATGATCATTAGACGTATGTTCATAGAGAATATAAAGATTTCATGATTCTAAAATAACTCTGATGCATTTGAAATCATTTAGTGGGGTTACAAATAACACGTCAGTATGATGTATTACTATTTTGAAAGTACTAACATGTAAAAAAAATTATATCAAAGTATTAAAAACTTGATTTAGGCGTATACCATTAATAGATGTGTAAAATACATTCTCTGAATGTTTCACAAATACATAATTAATTAGGGATGTGTAAAGCCTATTTTCTTTTGTCATTTCGGTGGACATGCTTACACATAAAAGATACATTTAAATTACATTTGTCAACATATTCAGGATAAATCTTGATACTTAACAAATTCCCATTAGTTATACACACATATAAATGATAATACAGTATGATTAGAGGTAAACTCCATAACGTGAGAGTTCACCACTTACACTTTTCTAGCACACGTTATTGAAAAATAGTAGTTTGTCAATTAATAAATCACAGTCTATATTATTTGCACAAATGATATCATCTAGTCTACATCTTTTTCTGCACACTTATATTATGCAGTAAATAAAATTCTCTTGTCTTGTCATTTTTTTCTTGAATGTGTGGTTGGTGTACGTTTATTGGCTTACTTCCCTCTCCAACAGACATAATTGACAGAGGGGCCCAATTTCTAAATTGCGGCTATTACATTTAAGCAAGACTAGAAAGCATAATACTCGTCTCTGTGTCTTTAATAAAAATTAAGACTTTCCTTCATAAATTAATAGAAAAAGCTACATTTTTAACAAGTTCACTTTTTCAGCCAGCAGCACTAAGCATGATGGAACTTGTAGTGTTACTTTTTGCTATTATAACTAAGGATTTATGAATCAAGGCATTTTTAAAAACAAACATGATTGAATGTAAAACAACAACCTACGTAGGTCGTACGAAATTTGTCACTTCCTTCATGACATGTAATCTGTGTCTCGCCTCGGAAACTGACACTAACTTTACATGCTGTGAAAGGTTTGTGAGTTATTGAAGATAAATTTGGTGGAATTATTTTACATATCTTTTAGTCTGGACTGGTTCTAGAGCGGTGGCCCATCCACAGATAGAAGTGTTCATTTGTGTTATTTTTACATTTTCACATTTGCCTGCAGTTTGTGCTTTCTGGGTTTGAACTCCATAGTAATTTCAGAATTGTAAAGAAAACATGGTGCTCGTGCATACACACCCTTCTGCTCTGCATACAGCACTCTAGTGTTCCTCTGCAAGTTTGCATCTGCATCACATGACCCAACCAGCTACAGCCACGCTTTTTAAACCTCTTTTGGTATGAACAGAGAACAATGGCCCGACCAAGGCATAATGAGCTTTGCCATACGCCGGTTTGTTGATCTCCATTGTGACCCAAGCCTACACCCAACCATCCTTGAACTCTGAAAGTAAGTGCTCTAGAGTGGCAAGTTGGATACACTTGCATGCGATTTTGTGTTTAACTAAGGGCCTCAGTTAACACGTTCCTTCCCTTTATCCCTGTAGGCCAGATCTACAAAGGCAGTGTTGTTACCAATGGGCCTGCCTTTGTGACACCGTTTTTGACATTTTTTGTAAGCGGGCTGTGATCCTAAAAGGGGCAATATTGAATGTGGTCAAGGACTTTACAGATTTCCATCAATAGCGCTGATGTAAGTCGCAGCCTTTCCTTTTGTTTGCAAACATAGTCCACAATGCCGCTGCATTACATGTTACAGCAGTTTTCTCTTCTTCGTGCTCAGGATGCACTTCTGATTCTGTTTTGCTAACATAGCCCTTTTTGGTCCCTTGGGTTGTTCGAACCAAATTGGTAAGCTACTGCTCCACCAAAATCTCGACCCTCTTAGCCACCTTTTACTGTAGACAGAAACTTGTTTTTAAAAAAATGTATTTTGTTTATTTTCCATTGATGCATAGTGATTACTAAGGTTTCGTATGTGTGTTACACTTTCCCATTCCGTGTCACCTTACGTTCACCAGTAGAAGTGAACTAACTCACACAGCTGCAATGGATGCTTATTTAACCCCTTCGAGGCTAATGACGAGCTGGCCTCGTCATGGCGCTTACCTGCCGTGCGCGGATGACAAGGCCAGCTCGTCATAAAACAATGAAAAAGAATAAAACCCAGCGCAGGACGGGAAAACGCCTAGCAGCCATGGGGTTAACAGCCTGCTTCTGTTTTTTTTTGTTTCTATTGTCTTGTCTGCAGGCATTTAAAATCAGCTTGAAACATTCTTGCCTCTGACCTCTAACAAATTAAAAACAAATATTCCCTGATGCCTATTGGTCTTTTAGCCCCCCGGGAGGCAGATAAGGGGCTTTTGCCTCTATCTGCCTCCCGGGGTAGGGGGAAGAAAACCTGTGGCAATTTTGTGTGGGGTCGGGGCATTGGTATACCCATTCTGGGCAGGCCTCACCCCTACGTATATTTCACCCCTTCGCTGCTAGGCCTTCCCCCCCTGTGCTACGCCTATTTTCTTGGGCTATTTGGGATAGTTTGTTGTTAGGCCCCTGTAACTTTTTGACCACATAAGGCATCCACGCCAAATTTGCGTCCTTTTTTTCCAACATGACAGGGATTATAAAGGTACCCATGGTTTGTGGATTCCCCTGCAGGAAACCCAGAAATTAGCCAAAATACAGCTAATTCTTTTTTTGGGGTGGAAAAATGGCAAAAAAGGGCTACAGATGAAAGCGTCTGTTGTTTTCCCTGCAAATGGTATCAATAAAGGGGTTGTGGTGTTGAAATCCCCATCTTCGCAGCTTTCAGGGACAAGCAGACTTTTGTCAGAAAACCAGAATTCTTTACACAGTTTTGGCATTTTTCTGGGACACAGCCTATTTTTGATATTTTTTGTGCTTTTCACTTCCTTCCAATTAATGGTAAACATGGGTATGAAAGCAATGATGGATCCTGGTAAGCCATACATTTCTGAAAAGTAGACAACATTTTGAATTCAGCAACAGTTCATTTATGTAGATCCCACAAGGTTTCGTATAGAAACTAACAGTTGAAAATAAAAAAAAATGAAAATGAGTTAAAAAAACAGCCATTTGTGCCAACGTTTTCACCTGTATCTTTTACTAAGTATGACAGATGTTTGAAAGCAATATATTGTTACATATGCTGCACCCTTCTGGTTGTGGGGATATATAGGACTTGTAGGTTCCCCAAAAACCCGAGGAACCCAGAGCCAATAACTGAGCAGCATCTTGCTTTGGTTTTTTATTGTGTACCGGGTACATAGCAATTAATTTGGCAAAATATAAACAGGGAAAAATCGGTATGAAAGTCACCTATGTATTTCCGAAATGGGAACAAAATATAGAGTTTAGAAACAGTAGCTATTAGCACATCTCCTGAATTGTGGGTACCAATGCCAGCATGTGAATTATAGGTCATTTTTCAAAGGGACTTCATTTTTACACATTGTCCTACATTTGGAATGCAGAAATGCATTGAAAGTCAAAAGGTGATAACAGTTGCTCCACAATTTTGTATTCCTCTAAGACTTCCAATAAAAATGATACCTCACTTTTGTGGGTAGGTGTAGTGGCCACAACAGGAAATGGCCCAAAACGCAATGTGGACACACCACATTTTCACAGTGAAAAAGGACCATTTTTTTGCAAAGTGCCTAGCTGTTGATTTTGAACCCTAGCTCTGCCGGCACCTAGGGAAACTTAGCAAACCTATATATTTTTGAAAATTAGACACCCATGGAAATCCACGATGGGGTGACCTGTCTGGCTCGCATCAGGTTCTGTTACCTTGAATTCCTTGCAAACCACAAACATTGTAAAAAAAACACATTTTCCTCACATTTCTGTAGTAGAAAATTCTGGAATCTATGTAGATCCACAAAATTCCACCCACCCCGCATTTCCCAAAGTCTTCTGAGAACAATGGTACCTCATCAGTGTGAGTAGGCATAGTGCCAGCAACAGGAAATAGCCCAAAACGCAACGTGGACACACCTCATCTTCACATTGAAAACAAACCCTTTTTTTGCAAAGTGCCTCGCTGTAGATTTTGAACCCTAGCTCGGATGGTACCTAGGGAAACCTAGGAAACCTATACATTTTTTAAAACTAGACACTTAGGGGAATCCAGGATGGGTGACTTGTCTCGCTTGCACCAGGTTCTGTTACCCAGGATCCACTGCAAACCTCAGCCTTCAGCACTCTATGGGTCGGGACTATGGGTTTTTGAGAATACCATTGACCTAGAGAGATCATAAAATAAGTTCTATAGAGGTCTGGTCTCTCTTCCATCCTCTACCCCACTAACACCACTTTGGAAGGACTTTGGGAACCACTCCATTAAAGACATTACAAGACTCCGCCCTTTACTTTTCTGGGTGCGCCTAAGAAATACCCCTGAACTGGCTATCTATGCCGCTGCCCTTAGATACAGGTAATAAGATTAAATGGATCTGTAAGCTAAGACAGTTAGTAACAGATATTGGTTTCAGGGAGGCCTGGACTAGTCAGACCCCACCACCCAAACAAATATTTAAGAAATCATATTGGGAATGGGTCAAAGGGGAGGAGGTGCGCAGACCCAATCGGGGGATCCTTACTGAGCATAAACTGGGCATAAACTTGTCGGAAAACTAGAACCCTATCTCAACTTTATTCAATGTCCAAGAGATAGAACGCTCTACTTGAAGTTGATGTTTGGAACTCTCCCACTCAATGACCTGGTAGCAGGCTGGAAAAAATGCAATTTAACATCTGCTTGTTGCCCTGGTTGCCAGGCCCCTATTGAGTCTATTCCCCACTTTATTTTTGCTTACCCAGCATATAGGTTTGCAAGAAAAATATGGCTCAAACCTATCTGTAAAAATCTGGGCTTCAAGGACTATAGGGTGGCACTACACACTTTTAAAACCGATACCTCTTCCCTTACCATGGTTTGTGGGGTAGCCAAGTATTTGGGATGTGCCTGGCTGACACGCACCAAGTTGTTAAGGTATAACAAGAGCTAGGTTGCTGTGGGCCCATTCCTAAGGCTCTGATGTATCCTCACTGGTTGTATAGGAGATGTGTTTTATATTGTTCATATTGTAAATATTCTTTTTATGTATATTTTTAGATAAGTGTATATTATTCACTATTTGTATGTATCAATGGATTTTTAAATGATGAAATAAGTCTGTACATGCTTTTATGATATTTTTATATCGAATAAAGAACATACAACAACAACACTGCAAACCTCAAAATTTGTTAAAAAAACTAATTTTCCTCACATTTCTGTGGTGGAAAGTTCTGGAATCTGCTTGGATCCACAAAATTTCACCCACCCCACATTTCCCAAAGTCTTCACCAAAAAATGGTACCTAACTTGTGTGGGTGGGACAACTATCCGCAACAGGCAACGGCCCAAAACTTATTGAGAAGACATCAAAATTACCTATCGCAAAAACAACCTGGCTTTGCAAGGGGGCTCCCTTGAGTTTTTGGTCCCAGGCTCGACGGCCATCTTGGGAAACCTACCAAACCCACACATTTCCGAAAGCTAGACCCCTTGGGAAGTCCAGCGAGGCAAACCTCAAATGTAGCTGAAACAAAAACAATTTTTTTCCAGTAATGTGCATGGATCCACAAATTTCCTACCACCCAGTGTTCCCCCAGGTCTCCCGATAAAAATGGCACCTCACTCGCGTGGGTGGGTCATGTACCCACAACAGGCAAGGGTTCAAACCGTATTGAGGAGACAACAAAATGACCTATCACAAAACAACCTGGTTTTGCAAGGGGGTCACCCTAGTTTTTGGCCCGGGCTAGGCGGCCACCTTGGGAAAGTACCAAACCCACACATTTCTGAAAACTAGACACCTGGGGGAGTCCAGCGAGGTATGGCTTGCATGGACCCCCCAACGTTTTCCAACCCAGAAACCCCTGCAAACCTTAAACTTAGCTGCAGAAAATCAAGTTTTTCTAACATTTCTGTGTGGGAAAGTTCTGGAATCTCCATGGATCCCAAAATTTCCTACCACCTAGCTTTCCCCCAGGTCTCCTGGTAAAAATGGTACCTCACTCAGGTGGGTGGGTCAAGTACCCGCAACAGGCAAGGGCCTGAAACATATTGAGGAGACATCAGAATTACCTATCAAAAAACAACTTGGTTTTGCAAGGGATCACCTGGGTTTTCTGCCCCAGTTTGAGGTTTGCAAGGGATTCTGGGTAACAGAACCTGGTGAGAGGCACACAAGTCACCCCATCTTGGATTCCCCTTGGTGTCCAGTTTTCAAAAATGTACAAGTTTGTTAGGTTTCCCTATGTGCCAGCTGCGATAGGGCCCAAAACCCACAGGTAGGCACATTTCTAAAAACAAGCCAGAGCCTAGTGGGCTTTCTGCTGCCCTGGGGGGAAAATCGAGGGAGGGGGGTTTGCCCCATTATGCCCCCAAGGGAGGCAGAAATGCTTTGGCTATTAGTTTGGGGGGAGGGGGGGCATTGATATGCCCATCTGGGCAGCCCCCACGCATAAAAAAGCCAGCATAATCACTGGCACCTAGTGTGCTCTCTGATGCCCCCTGGGGGAGGAATGGATATGGGGATACTGCCCCAATCTGTCTCCTGGGGGCAGAAAGACTTTGGGGGGCATGATGGGGGCATTGGCATGCCCATTCTGGGGAGCCCACACCCCTTTTGGATAATTCGCTCTTTCTTTATACCATGGATTCTGTACAATTGTATTTGTGGCAAGAACACATATTTTAAGCCTGTTGGGAGCCTGCATTATTTTATATTTTTTTACAAAAGTTTCAGTAAATTACATTGTACAATTAATCACAAAACTACAAATTATAACAAAAAAAATATTAAGAATCTAATAGACGAAACCTAATGCAGTTACCAATGCTTGTTGATATCTACAGGAAGATTCTTTCAATTTGAATTTGCATGTTTTTTTTCTTCAGATGTTTTTGAAATCCGTTATTTCGGTCCCCAAATACTATTTGAGAGAATATCAAACTTGATTAGTTTTCCTACAAAACGTACGATCAGGTAACTCCTTCCCCGAAGCCTTTTAAATTGCATAAATAAGAGCGCCCCTAAAAGGAGGGGTTCGGATAAAATATGCCACTACTGATGCATTATGTTTTTGTGTTGTTTAAAAATAAAACGTGAAGCAATACAATTATGAAAGAGGGGACTTTAAAGTATTGATAGCTCCTTTTTTTGCGAAACACAGATGCTAAAGAGGCACAAAACTGGTTGCTAATTGGGCAGATACAGATTGTAATGTAAAACCACAGGCCCTTGAGCAGTTGCTCGGTACTTCGCAGCGACCCTCTCTGCTCGATAGGCCATTTAACTTAAGAAGGATCACCAGCTGCGCCCCAACACAGGCATTGCGCAATGTACAGACTGGCTAAGTCAATCTGGCGTCCATCTTTAAGTGTTGTTTACTGCATGCTGCTGTGCCAAGAAGAGCCCGGTCAGATGTAACGACTTTCGATTTACCACTCAGAGCACCTCTATGTCACGCGCGACACACAAGGTCTTTATTCAGATAATTTATAATTACCAGACACTTAAACTGAGAAACTGAGATGAGGAGATTCGCGCGCAGCACAGGTGAATTTACACTGCACTTGTCATGTAATAGTCCACTTGTTCGCCTCACAATCGATATACCAGTACAAATCTTTAAGGTTATACGGTCTACCTCATGCCTTAGTGATTCGTATTTTAAGTGTAAAAATCTATGCTAAGTGTTGCCACCTTTCCAGAAGGAAAATACCGGTTGTTTGATCGCGTTTTAATTTTCTGCAAATGACCAGACATGAAACTTGATCGAACTCTAAACAAAATCCCCTGTTTTAGTTTTAACAATGACTTTCTGTTTTTGTTTACTTTAATTACCAGTCAGTGTTAGCCAAGGCGGGTTTTGAACACATTTCAAAGTGTTTTCTTTTTATATTTACTGTTTTAAGTATGTACTGATAAGGGAAAAATACCAGCTTTAGGCGATTTTTCTATTTTTGTACCGGCTGTGACATTAAAATACTGATCACACGAGTAAAACAAAAACACAGACAGGTGGTAACCCTAACTGGAACCTCACTGGGAGATCTGGAAGGATACTTGAGCCTTGCTTATTTTAAGGCTGTGAGCAGAGCTGGGTCAAACTAGACACATGTCAACATTTTAGAAGAGAAAAGTGGGAGATTTCTTAAAAAATCAAGGGAATGTATTTCTCCCATTGACTTGAATGTGTCTTGTCAATTGTCATGTACTGGGACTAAATGAAAATACCCTTTTTCCCTTTACCTGTCAGGAGCACGGAGAAAGCATTGTTGCAGGCAGAGATACTGTGACAAAAATAGTGTACACTTACCTGCAGGAGCAGGTTACTAGTGCACACTCCGAGCCACTCAAGACCAGTCCCTGTCTGCAGAAGCCTTCCAAGGAACTGGGCTTTTGCAGACAGGAATCGGGAGGCTGGAGACTAACCTTCCAATTTGTACTCCTGTCTGAATCGGGAGGGTTGCCATGTATGTAGAAAGCAAAATCAGCCCTTGCAAGAAGTTCATGCCAGCCCCACATTGTAAGAGACCTCGACTAGAATAAGGGCATAGTTGGGTATCAGAAGTCCATTCTTCCCAGAAAGCAATCTGCATGTTGTCAACCAGGGAAATGCCACGGTGCCCAAATTGCCAGGCTGGTTCTACCTGTGAACCTAAAAGCAAATCAAGGTATCCCGCAGCAACAAACCTTTCATACAAAATTGTGAAGTCCTGCACAGCCTGAATTGGTAGAAATATCAGCCGCGCCAACTTTGTCCAAATAAGGTGCCCTCAAAACAATATTAATATAAAATACTAATGAAGCCCCCCCAGGGGTGAATTATCGTTAATCGCTATTCTAACAGATGCTATTGTTATCACATTTGCAGGTATTGAAAGGCTGAAAGGCTGAGAAGGCCCTCCCAGCATTTAACACCTTGGCTGCTAGGCGTTTCCCCCCCCCTGTGCTGGAAATTGCTATTCCCCTTCTTTTATGACGAGCTCAGCTCGTCATCAGCACAGCTCAACTGTGCATCATGACGAGCTGAGCTCGTCATGAGCATCGAAAGGGTTAAATCTTTAATCGTGGCAAGCACATGCACCTAGTCCACTAAGGTATCTCATCTGCAAATAGCAGAGTACTTTAAGCATCTTCTAAAGTTATACTACCAGGTAGTTGTATTTTAGTTCTATAGCGCCATAACTCTGATCAGTGGGAGCTACTGGGGTTTGAGGCCTTTTGCTCCAGATGTCCCAGGGCACCTACAATGGATCCTGAACAACTGGGCCAAGTACCCTTTCAGCCCTTCACTCTCAGTGTTAGCCTAGGTCGAGCAGTCCAAGGATGCTTGAGGGGGAGGTAGACAAAGGGGGGCTGAACACAGGCTCCCAACTCAAAATACGTTAAATAGCAGCATAAATGATTAACCAGTCAATTACTTGCTTTTACGTAAAAAGGAGAAAGAGCAATAATAGAGTTACACTCCAACACACAGATTAAGATTAAACTATCCTCAAAATGGATTACCTCTTGTAAGATTGTGACGAACAAAGAATTGAAACAGTGATGTATTTTAACCCCATTATTATTCAACCTTTATGTGGCAGAAATGCCAGCGGACATTTCCTCCCTAAGAATGTGCCCTGTAAAGCTGACTGGGTGGAGGATTAACTTTTTGCAATATGAAGACGATACCATATTATTAGATCAAACTGCAGTAAAATTTGATGGCAAGACTGGAGGCTCCTATTATGCTTTTCGTACCTTGCTTTATTTTCCATAGCAGCCAAATAAGTAAAAACTACAGTTCCCAGAGGGCCGAGGGAAACAAACCCGCCAATGAGAACGTAAACAGAAAGACATATCACAACCAATGATGGAGCATCAGTCAGAATAACGTCACCTTCTGACTGCGAACATTTCTCTTTTCTTGCTGCTCGTAGTCAGGTAAGTGCCTTATCCTCGCTGCTGAATTTTTCTATTATGTGTCTTGCATATTGTATTCACGCTGCCATTTGCATTTGTTTATGACATTGTTGCCTTTCCATGCTTAGCGCTTCATTTTCCAGCGCTTGTCACCACTGTGTGTGCAGCTCCGCTCTCCCCCGCGGCTGCATGCGTGTGGTCTCTACCCTTGCGCACTTCGTCTCCTCTGCAGCGCCCGGCTGCTCCGGTTCCCTGCTTTGCTGATGAGCCTTTCCTGATGCATTTTTGGAATATTTCTCGCTCGGTCTAGAGCGTTTATTGATGTTTTGGCTTTCTCCCTTCAGGAAGAGTAGTTCCAGGCTCGGTCTCGGACTGCTGCCTGTTGGGTTTAGCACTGGGCACACGCCTCCTAGGGGAGTGTTTTAGAAGTACCTCCCTCCTGCTTCAGTTAACTCTTTCCCTACCTCATTTTTTCTCCAGTCATTATCTTGGCGATGGAAACTGATGGGTCTCCCGCCTCGGACCGACAGCATGAGGAAGGCGAAGCCTTCAGACATGATTTAAACAAATTTATTAAAAACTCTGTAGAAACTGCGGTTGAGTCTTCGATGAAGCGCCTGTCTAAAAGCATGGAGAACTCCATGTTAAGTCTTTTGTTCAAAGCACTGGCCCAGTCTGCGGGGGATAGTAGAAAAAGAAAAGTGGTTTCCCCTACTTCGTTACATTCTTCCGTTAAAGTGTCACGCTTGGATGGCGAGGCTCCCTCATGCTTGATTGAGGACTATGTGTGTCCCAGGCCTCCTGTTAAGGAGGGGTTGACAGGTTCAGAGGGCAAACGCAAACCTAAAATGAAGCATACAGAGGTTCCCAAGAAATTGGTTATTTCCACCATTTTGGACACTGACGACGACATGGGTGATACTGATGACCTTTTTGACCTGCTTAATATTTCTGACCCCCCTTCCCCTCCTTGTAAGAAATCCAAATCAGACTCTTTCTCTTTCAAACCAGTTATGGATTCTGAGGGCATGCCTATGTTTGACCCTTCCACCATTCACCACCCTAATTCCACCGAATGGTTCCCTGTCCCTCATGTTGGCGAATATATTTCAGCCAGACTTCGTCTGCCTCTGGACTCGGCTGTCAGGTCGAGGTTAAAGTCTGAATGGCCTAAGCCCTCATTGGCAGAGAAGGTTACCATGGTTCCTTCCATTGATCAACCCCTGCTCACTTTTTTCTCTAAGTTCGGCAAGGACCCTCGCAAGGGGGTGGACAAAGTTTGGTCCACCTGCCAGGACAAGTTGCTTGATGTGGTGGGTCTGTTGGTGCGCATCTTTGATTTGGCAGAAGCGGCTCGCCTGGAAGGTGCTGAGTTGTCAGCTGATGACATTTCTTTGTGGGTCCAGTGAGCCTTTTGTCTTCTAGGGAACGCCAATGCCGCTATCTTATTAAATTAGATCCCAAATTGGCTCATTTGGCCCCTCAAGATTCCGGGATAAAAGCCAATGCTCTCCTTTTTGGGGATTCGCTTGTCAAAGTCCTCAGCAGGTTCATGTCTACCTTCGCCTCCTTGGACAAGACTCAGCATTCCTCTCGGGTGTTTGGAAGGGGCGGCAGAGGCAGGAGTCACTCTTCCGGCCGCCCCTACCACAATCAAGGCTCCGAGGTTCTTACAATTCCAGATCCCAGGACTACAAGCCTCAGTTCTACCCGCAAAGAGGCCGTGGTTACAGTGGTTGAGGTCAGAAAAACCTCTGCAACAACAACAACCAACAAGGTACGTCTCTCTCCTCCTCCGCCGGTAGGAGGACGTTTAAAACTGTTTCTTGCAAAGTGGCGACTATCAGCGCCGATCCTTGGGTGCTGAATACAGTTCAAGGTTATCTTATAGAGCTTTATGTAATGCCTTCCCAATCTGTGTTCCCTCCTCCTCTGGTCTTCTCGACCGAAATGTCTCATCTAATTTCCCTAAAAGTGCAATACCTTCTTCAAAAGCAGGCCGTTCTGGTGGCTCCTTTCGATCCCGCAGGGTTCTTCAGTTCTATTTTTCTGGTTCATAAAAGGAACAAAAAAGATGCGACCCGTGATAAATCTGAAGTGGTTCAACCAGTTCGTGGTCTATTGTCACTTCAAAATGGAGAGGATTCTACATCTGAGAGATACCCTGCGTCCCCACGATTAGATGATACGCCTGGACTTGCAGGATGCATATCTTATCGTCCTGATTCACCCGGCTCATACCAAGTTTCTGTAGTTCCAATGACTAGGCGTGACTGATCGCTTCACCTCTCTTCCTTTCGGTCTCTCTTCAGCACCCTGGTGCTTTACAAAAATCATGAGACCGGTGGTGGCTTTCCTTCTTTCCCTCGGGATCAGACTCATCATATACTTGGACAACATCCTGATTATGAACTCGGACAAAGAATAAAAAGGGGCAGTGAAGAGGTAGTGCTAGAAAGCACTTTGGTGGGCACACCCTCCTTCAGTTAATGGTATAAATAAACAACAAGGTCCACCTCTAGAAGGTATTCTGTGAGCCAGAGTATATCAGGCATACACAGTATTTGTTAAAATACTCCTCACACACCAAAAGGGCCCTTGGTGTCATGCTGCATCATCGGGGTCTTCCCGCCCCGCTGAACTCGGACAAACAGCTGCTTTTGTCAGATCTGGACACCACTCAGTCCCTGCTGCTAGATCTAGTCGGTGCTTCAACCTACCCAGCAAATAGAGTTCTTGGGCTTCCCAGTGGATTCCCCCTTGGCTTCCCTCTTACTTCCTCAGTCAAAGGTCTCGACCATCAAATCAAAGATTTCTCAGGTGCTTTGGACCTCCCTTTTTTCCCTCAGTTCTCTGTCTCGGATCGTCGGTCTTCTTTCCACTTCCATTCAGGCAATCTTTCCTGGCCCTCTCCACTATCGGGCTCTACAACGCTTAAAAATCAGGCATCTGCGTCAAGGTTTGGACTACGGCAACCTTATCGCACTGGATTAGGAATCCCACGACGAGCTCCAGTGGTGGATCGACCATTTAGATGTTTGGAACAGGCGAACTATCTTCGCTTCAGCCCCAGTTCTTGTGTTAGAATCAGATGCCAGCCTGCCAGGTTGGGACGCCCGATGTGGTCCAATATCGACTGGCGGTACATGGTCTCGCGAGGAGTCGAGATTGCACATCAATTGTTTAGAGATGCTGGCAGGCTCCTTTGCAATTCAAAGCCTTTCCAAAAACAGAGTTTGATGTTCTATTCTTCTTCGGATGGACAATGTTTCTGCGGTTCGGTACATAAACCATCTTGGTGGCACAAAATCCAAACCACTTGCAGAGTTGGCAAAGAACCTATGGAAATATTGCCTGGCAAACCAACTTTCCCTGACAGCGGAGTATCTCCCAGGAGATCTCAATTCGGTGGCAGATTGGCATTCTCGCTTTCTGCGTGATTCTTGCAACTGGAAGTTTCTGCCATCCGTCTTCTAATCCCTTTCTTGAAAATGGGGTCCCTTTTCTATCGATCTTTTTACTTCTCGCCTCAACGCTCAATTACCTTGATTTTTCAGTTGGCGACCAGACCCTTCGGCCCTGGCTAAGGATGCTTTCCAGCAGGATTATTCCCTTCATCTCAATTAAGCTTACCCTTCTCTCCTCATGATCAAAAGGGTTCTTTCCCAGGTACGTCGACAGTCGACGTCCTTGGTCATGGTGGTTCCCTTCTGGCAGTCTCAGATTTGGTTCCCGTCACTCCTGGAGATGGCTGCGGATTTTCCGGTACTTCTTCCGTCCCACGAGGATTTACTGCTGAGCCCTCTAGGCCTTCCTCACAGTCTCATTCTGGACAATTCTCTAGTCCTGTCGGCTTGGAAGGTTTCCAGCCTATCCCTTCTGACATCCTCCTTTCACAAGAGGCTTCTTTCTTTATCAGCAAAGCCTGAGCCCCTAGGACATTCAAGGCCTACAGATCTGCTTGGTCTTTATGGGCAAGCTGGTGTATGGAGAAACATATCGATCCCGTTTCAGCCCCTTAGAATTTTGTGGTGAATTGTTTGGCCTCTGAGGCCAGTGCAGGCAAATCTTACAAGACAGTCAATTTGTATAGATCTGCCATTTCTCTCATCCATTCCCGATCGAGGGCAAACCTGTGGGCGTTCATCCATTGATCTGCCTGCTACTGAGAGGAGTTCAGTTTTCCAAACCTCCGCTGGCTAAGTATTCTAATTTATGGGATGTTAATGTTGTGCTTAAATTGTTTTCTGATTGGCCAGATAACTCTGCTTTGTCTCTCAAAATGTTATCAGCTAAACTTACAATGTTATTTTGCCATGTCTCTATAAAACGTGTTTCAGATATTAAAGCCCTGGACATTTCTTCCAGACAATTATCCCCTACAGGTGTTATGTCCCACATTAATAGGAGATGTTAGACCTGGCACCATTGGTGTGGGTCTCCCTTCCATTTTTCTGTTGTTGCCTTATGTGTTTTGCTGGTGTTAGCTGCTCAGGGCACTGTGCCACTGCCATCCAGTGCCACAGTACAAGTGCTCCCTACATAAAATGTATATGTTGATTGGTTTCCATGATTGGCTTATTTGGTTTACTGTCAGACCCCAGTAAAGTACACCAGGAGTGCCAGGGCTTGGAACTCCAAATGCTGCTAGTGGGCTTGCAGCACTGGTTGTGCCACCCACAGAAGCAGCCTTGTAATAATGTGTCTAGGGTCTGCCATTGCAGAACCTGCGTGCAGTCTGGTACATTCATGCTGACTGGGCAAGTGCACCCACTTGCCAGTCCCTAAACCTTCCATTAACTTCATATTAGTCACCCCTATGGTAGGCCCAAGGGCAGGGTGCATTGTAAACATAAGGTAGGACAAGCCCTGATGTGTGTGGAATGTCCTAATAGTGAATTACAGCCATTTTTGTTTTTCACTATTGTAGGCTACCTGTTCTCATGGGCTGTTGGAATTGTTGCATCATACATTCCTAACAGACTCAGGGAACATGGTAGAAAGTCAAGTTTAGTATGCCTGAACTCAGAATAATAAAATACATCTTTTATTAAAGTTCATTTTAATATCCTGTATTTGCAAATACCACTTTTAGAAAGCTGGCATTTGCTTGCCTAACCATTTCAGCCCGCCTCTGCTAGGATGTGTATCTGCTGTCTGGTGTCTGTGTGTGACAGGGCTGGAGACAGTCTGGGCTGCCAGGTGGTGAATAGAGAGATTACACCAGGATGGGTGGGAGGAGTGCCCCTTGACTCTGAATAGAGTTGGGCTCTGCCACCATAATGCTGGCTCCACCTCCTGCGGAACATCTGATGCCTCTGCCCTGCACTCTGAAAGAAGAAGCCAGAGTCTCCAAAACAAAGTGCTCCGAAACTGGACTGAACTAGGCTCAGGCCCCTTGGCCTGCAAGAACAAAAGAAATGCAGTATAAATATAGGAGCCCTGCTCCTAAGAAATCAGTTCCTGTTGACGCCAAGAAGAACCTCTGCCTGAAGAGAAGGACCTGGAAAAGCTGCATGGAGGACTACTGTCTCTGACCTGGGAGACTGGCCTGTGGTGGGTGCCTTGCTGCAAGAAGGAGAGTAAAAGACTGAAGTGACTTTTTATTCAACTTGTGCTTTTGAAACAATCTCCAAGGGCTTGTGTGTGAGCTTGCCCCCTGAACTGAGCCCCAGGACCATTGTGCTCTATTATTGCCTTCAAAACGAGCTGCTGGACTGCCTGTGTCCGTGCCCCGCTGAAGCCGTCGCTGAGTGTGCCACGTCAACCCTTCCGCCGTGCACCGTGTGTTTCCGCTATTCCTAAGCCGAGTTCGAACCGTATTACCTCTGGGCCGCCCCGCACCTGGCTTCGCTTCCCCCCTATCTGAGCCGCACCGCTCCTGCCTTCAGCCACCACAGACTCAAACCGGCACTTCATCCAGCGATGTACAGTTCGTACGTCCTAAGCGTACCCAACTGCACCGTGCTATCATTCTCTGGGGCCGCACCGCACTGACAAAGCCGCCCGGTACATCGCGTACTGGCCGCTGAGTGCTGCACCGCCGCCTCAGGGAAACAGCCCCGCCCGAAGGTATGGCTTGAACGCCGCCCTATGCCACGTACTCTGCACCGACGACCCGGACTGTCCGCAGTGCCCCCTGAGGTCCCGCTCTTACCCTGCGCATCGCAACGCCTGCCAAGAGCCGGACCTGTATGAGTTAAGCCACTGACCAACGTCCCGAGTGCGTCTGCATTTGTCCCCGCATTGCCCGTTACCTTTGCTGACTTGGGAGGTCACCTTTGGGGGTTCTGGACTGCCGCAGCCCAAGCGCTGCTCCCCTGTTGCCGCCGGACCTTCAGACCCTGCTGCCTGCCGCTTCCCGATCATTGCGGCGAGGCGGCAGATTGGGAACTACACTTCCCAGCACCGCTTGCGCATCCTGCATCCTGTCCCGCCCCCGGAGGTGCGCTTAAGGCCAGCGCGAGCCCCCGCGTCGCGGGACCACGCGCGGGCAAAGGGCGGGCCCTCTGTGGCCCTCGGAGGCACGAGGAGGACGGGACGGGCCACCCCCCTTTCATTTTTATCGGAGAGGTACTGTGATTCCCCTTACCATTTCTATCGACCTACTTTGGCGACTCTCATCATACCATGTCTATCTGGGAGGAGCTGAATGCCCTGTGCGGAACTAAATATATCCCTGACATTTCACCCACTATAAGCATAGCCACCAATCCAGACGATGTAAACGCCACCCTGCAGATGTCACCCCTTTGCTCTAATAAATCCCAATCTCCAGCCAAAGCACTACCGGGTGGGCTCAACACTAAGAGAAAGAACGATGATGTCATTGTAAACGGGAAGCCAGCCAAAACTCAAAAACTATGCTCCAGTCCCTCTCATCCCCACTCCAACCCTTTCTCTGTGTCGGGGGATATGGAGCATGGAAAAATAGAAAACCGCCCATCATCCTCTCAACCAACTTTATTGGCCCAGCTTGAGCATTTATTAACCTCTCTAATCTCACCACTGGTGGCAAAAATTAACGATCTGGGGGACAGGTTATCTAGCATTGAACTGATAATCAAAACGCACATTCCATCAAGACCCAAACCAGTATTATCAGACGCTCCTATTCCCTTCACTGTCCCGGAAAAACCCAAGCTGAATTCCCGCAGGAATGCGCATTCACAAACCATACCGTTTGCACTAACAAACCATATTGAGGCTAAACCTGAACCTGTTAGAATGCCACGAATTAATTTACCCCCTGAAGCCGCCCCTTATGTGACTGTTGTCTCTGGGATCCCACCACTAACTCACAGAAAACTTGAAACACGTCAAGATCTATTAAATAAGGCTATGTTTTGGTTACAGACCAATAGACCTCTGCCACCTGACCTAGATGGGGGATTCTAAGCGTTAGGAGGGTGGGGTGGTTGGGCACTTTGCCAAAAGCCATCCCAGGGGACTTGGTGCTAATTAGATTCAAGCACAGGAAAATAGTCCCTTATTTACGATCCTGCAAGTATAAAGAGGGGGATGGCCCAATTCGCATCTGGGATTTACATGACTTTTATCCGAGCATTCCACCTACCCAGTTACCAAGAACAGCAGTAAAGAACTACAATGTTTGGGGCGGGGGCTCTGTGCATCTAATTGCCCCTAGCTTATTAGCTGCTAACAGATTCGAACCTTCATAAACCACTGCTTGATGATTTTCCCTAGATCCCTATTCCACCAAATAGCACTGTATGTACGATTCTTCCTTATTTCTATATGTGCTTCTTTTGACAGGGAATTGTTCTATATTGATTAGCTGACTTGTTTTATCAATTTAATCATGTTTTTAACAATTGATATGTAATGAAATGTTGATGTATTTATCTATGCATTGCTGTTGCTTTTATGATTTTAAATCAAAAATCGAATAAAGCTAATCTGAATCTGAATCTGCCCGTGTCGAACTCAATGATCGTAAGAGGTACTGTGTGCGCGTCGCACCAAAGGGTGCACGTCTCGGACCAGAGTGTCCGTTTCGTTGTTAGACTTGTTTTGCTCATTTTTTAACACCGGAGAGTCGCACCCAGAGGTACAAACCGCACAGAACTGAAACTAAGCATATTTACAAGAACTCTTTATTCCTTAACAGTCTTGTGGTCCCTTAAACGTTATTTGGTCTTGTGCTAAGCCTATATAAAGAAACATTATTTTTATACAAACTCTAGTGTTGTGTCCATGTGTGGTGTAGTCATTGAATTACTGTATGTGTTCACAAATGCCTAACCTATGACGCTCTGAGATAAGCCTTGTCTACTTGCGCCACACTACCTAAAGGGTGAGCAGGGGTTATTTTAGAGGGTGATCCCCTTATCCTGACTAGAGGAGAGGGACCCTGCTTGTCACAAGTTTTTACCTGTGCCAACCAGAGACCCCCAAATCTAACATTGGTGGCAGCGGTGGGATTCTGAATTTGCATTTGTGATTCATGTACAGTGCTAGTGAACGCCACGTAGTGGAACTAGCTTAAAGCATCCATGATTTTGGCAGAGTCCTGTCACCAGAGGAGCTAGCAGACAGGACGGAAACCAGGATGCACGAAATGGAGATGGCAAAGCTTAAATTGAATGGGCAACTGGAGCTAGAAAGCAAAAAGATGGCTCTGGAGGAAGGAAAAATGCAAATGGAACATGAAGTAAAATTGAGGGAGATGGAGCTGAAAGCTAAAAGTATGGAAACTACTCCCTCTGGTGGCAGTGCAGGTAGAGTCACGGGTGTACATGCCAAAGGATGTGGTGAAAGAATATTTTAAAAATGATGACATATGGCAGTGGTTCAAGGCCTATGAGGTAGCCATGTCTTCTCACCGGGTCCCTGAGAGAGATTGGGGAGCTGGGTTGTGGGGGTGGTTCCTTAGTTAGGGGCGGGACACACTGCTAGATTTGCCCTCTGAAGTTTATAATTCTTATCCCCACACGAAGGAAGCTTTGATGACCAGGTATGGGTTAACTCCTGAATTTACAGACAGAGGTTCAGGGGTTGTACACAGATTCCTGGGAGTACCTATGTTGAATATGTAGCCTTTTTCTGCAGAGCACTGGATGGTTGGGTGAAGGGTAGCAAAGTGAATGATTTTCAAGGTTTCTTTGATTTATTGCATGGGAGCACTTGTCTAGTAATTGTTTTCCTGAGCTACGCCAGCACCTGATTGATAGCAAGCTGACAAACCCTAGGAAGCTTGCTGAGGAGGCGGACCGCTGGGTCAGCACCAGGGTCCACAAGGGTCAAGTGGGAGACTCCGCCAAGGGTGGGCAGGGTCCTCAGCAGAAGAGAGGAGGGGACAAGGGTAAACAGAGGGAGTTTCAGAAGAGGCCCCAAAGTAATCCCCAAGGGAACCAAGGGAAGGGTTCTCAGTAAGTATGGGCGAATTTTGCGAATCTCGCGTTCGCGAATTTTGCAGATTTGCGAACTCGCAATCCGCAAAATCCGCGAATTCTCGCGAATTTGCGGATTTTTTTTTTATGTGCGCACGGGTTTCTGCAAGTTCGCGAGGGTTTTGTACAATTTCGCAAATTGCGAAATTGTACAAAACGCGTGCGAACTTGCAGCAACCTGTGCGAACACAATTATATGAAGAGAAAGAAGCTCCTGGTCACAGGAACAGCACGGGGATTGCGCTCATGAAAGTCAAGGATGCAAAGGCCTCTACCCAGCATCACAGCTGATTTTCCACAGTAGATTTGGGAAGAGGCACACCTGTCCCGCCTCGAAGACGCTCATGATTGTTTTTGGGCTAATGAATGAGTCACTGATTTTGAGCATCAACTAGTTTGAGCGACCATGCAAAGGCCGCCCTCTACCCAGCATCACAGCTGATTTTCCACGGTAGATTTGGGAAGAGGCACACCTGTCCAGCCTCGAAGACGCTCATGATTATTTTTGGGCTAATGAATGAGTCACTGAATTTGAGCATCAACTAGTTCGAGTGACCATGTGTGTGTTACTATGCAATCGCCCTGAAGGGCGCAGGGGTCCCTTGAGTGACCTGTGTAAGGCTGTGCCTGTAACTATTTCACAATGGCGCCAGCAAGCTGCCAGCGCCGTTGTAAAATAGTTACAAAGTTAGCTTGCACAGGAAGCACTTAGATAAAATAAAGCAGCACCTGCTTCGTTTTATCTAGTGGTTCCTGTGCAAGCTAACTTTGTAACTATTTTACAACGGCGCTGGCAGCTTGCTAGCGCCATTGTAAAATAGTTGCATGAGTGGGGGTTCAACTTTTGAACCCGTTACGCTCGCGGATTTTTTTGGGGGGATTTTGCGGGAAATCCGCAAAATTCGCGGATTGCGGATTTCCCAAAAATCCGCAAAATCCGCGAGCGTAACGGATTTCCCGCTCATGCTTAGTTCTCAGCTTTCCCCCACCCAGAAACCGACTGGGGCCCGACATGTACCCCTTTTCAAAGTGGGCCCCCAAAGTGTTAGAAGTGTGGTGAACTGGGTCATTTTGCCACTGATCTCAATTGTCGCCTGTTTGGTAAACCAGCACCCACTGGTGCTCCACCCCGGCAGATTGCTAGTGTAGCCTTTGGGGAGGAGGTATAAGTCCAAGGTGGGGAGATCACGTTCAGATGACCCTGGTCTCTTTAGGAGACAGTGGGATGGTCCCTGAGAACCAACTGCCCTCTAACACTAAGAAATATGGGCAGGTGGTGACCATAAATGGCAAAAGGGTGGAGGCTCTTAGAGATACAGGAGCCAGTGTGACTGCAGTCCGTGTCTCAAGAGCAGGTTGTACCCCATGCATACTGCAGTGTTGTCAACGCTGACAACACTGAGAGCCAGTGTCCAATGGCTCAGGTTCCCTTTGAGTGGGGGTGGGGTCTCTGGTACTCTTCAGGTTGCTGTAAAGACCGCCATGCCTGTAGACTGTTTGCTAGGGAATGATTTGGAACGTTCACCTCAGGAGAAAGGTGGAGCAGAGTACTCACCTAAGGATGGTGGATCTGCCTGACTGGGCGTGCATGACCACCCAGTCAATGGCAGCCAGTAGGGGTGCTCAAGAGGTCCTAGAGCCTGAGGGAGAGGCCCAGGAACCAGCCTTAGAGACAAGGCGCAGGAGGCGCGGTAAACCGGACCCTGAAGTTCCCATGTCCCAGGAGGAAGCAGACCTTGAGGGTGATGCCCTGGAGCCTACCGGGGAACAGATATCTGAACTGGGGGACCTGCCTGAGCTGACCCATTGGCAGCAGGAAGGAAGCCCCTCTAGGGAGGAATTCTGCAGGGAGCAGAAAGAATGCCCTTCTCTCGTGGGTCTGCGGCAGCAGGCTGCAGACCAGGCTAACGGTAATCAGTCTGGAACACATTTCATTTATTGGGAGAATGACCTCCTGTATTCAGAGCCTAAGGTTGCTGAACCTGGGTCAGCCCGTGCGCTGGTGGTACCCCAGAAGTTTAGAGCCTTCCTACTGGGGCTGGCTCACGATGTGCCATTAGCGGGGCATTTGGGGCAGGACAAGACCATTGAAAGGCTTGTCCCCCACTTCTATTGGCCTCAAATGCACAGAAATTCAGATGCTCACTGTAGGACCTGTCAGACTTGCCAGGCAAGTGGAACAAGTGGGAGGAAGCAGAAGGCTCCTCTCCAGCCATTTCCTGTGGTCAGTACCCCATTCCAGCGAGTGGGGATTGACATTATGACTGCAAAGGTTGACCTGTAAAAAGACATAAAAACATAAAAACTTACATGACTATCAATTCCTTAATACCAAAACCTTGTGCAGTGTAAATACAAACAAACAATTCAGATATTTAAAACTTTAAAATTAGCAGGACTCTCATACAGAGCTACAGATGTACACATATTCAGTTATACAAAGCACAAAGTCCAGCAAATATCAATGTGCAATATATCCCTATCTATGAGCATAATTATATTAACACAGCTCTATCTCTCAAAAAAAGTAAAATCACTCCCCCAGAAACCATGATAATTCCTCTTCTGAGTTCAGACCCAGTGGGGCCCTAGTAGCTAGTTCAAGTATATACTTAACTTCCAATTGTCTAAGTTTGTGAATCCGATCACCGTCCAAGTCATTTTGGGGACATGATCAATCACAAAAAGCACAGCAAATTGTGGTTGCTTTTCTGTTGCTCCTCAAAGTGACTTGCCATAGGATAGATATTATCTTTATTTGGAATGGCACGCATATGTTCCAGGATCCGTTTCTTCACTGGGAACATAGTGCTCCCATTGTAACTTTTTGGACATGGGCAGTTTAACACATACAGACAAAAATCTGACGACAAGTAAGATGTTTTTCAATCATTCTTTCCATATTTATAACAGGATACATCACTTTTTTAACATCAGTGCTATATCTGCATGCTTTACAAGACATGCATGTGTAGAAGCCCTGTATGTCATGACCTGTTTGCCTAGTACTTGAGATTTTGTTCATACATAACTTATCCTTTAAAGAATCTCCTTTCCTATAAGAAATGCTAGGGTGATCCATAAGCACATCCGTCAATGTTGGTTCCTTTTTCAGTATCCCCCAATGTTTTGTCAGGCATTTCTTAAGATCCTGAGAAGTGGTGTTATATGTGGAAGTATACCTAAGGATATTATCATTGAGTGATGTCTGCCTTTACCTTAGGGGCAAGTACAACTGCACGGCTCAGATTGCTGGCTTTAAGGCAGGCTTTTTCAATCACAGAGTTAGCATAGTCATGTTCTGCAAATCTCAGTCCCATGTATTCACCTTCCTTCTGGCAAACTATTTCTGAGCTACAGTTCCTCTGAGACCGGAGGAACTCCCCATGAGAAATGCTCATGAACAAATTCTTCGAATGACTACTTTTGGCATGGAGCAACGTATTTCCTGCTGTGTTCTTACGAAACAATTTAGATGTTAATTTCTTGTTAACTACAGTAATCTGGCTGTCTAAAAATTCTATACTGGTCTCGCTGATATTGTACTCAAATTTAAGATTATAGTCATTGATGTTCAATGACGAGATAAAGCTAATAGCTTAATCACGACTGCCCTGCCAAATAATAAAAAGGTCATTAATATATCGTAACCAAGTTTTCACATGGTCACGATATTGTTTAAACGACATGGGCACCCGCTGCTCCCACCATCCCATCATAAGGTTGGCATGACTAGGAGCAAAACAAGTGCCCACGGCAGTCCCCTGCTTTTGTCTGAAAAACAAATCATTGAAAATGAAAAAAAAATATTCTCAAGGCAAAACCTAATCCTAACCAATAACATTTCAGTGTGTTGCAAAAAGGAAATGGACCGCGATTTCAAGTACTGCCTACAGGCTTCAATACCAGCGTCATGTTTGATAGTTGTGTACAAACTGCACATATCTAAAGTCATCAAAAGAAAATTCTCTCCCCATCCTACCTCCTTGATTTTATTCAGAAAATCTTTGCTATCCTGTATGTATGATGGTAATGACTTCACATATGAGCGCAAAAAATAATCAATATATTTCATGGTATGTTCCAATGCTGAACTCATTGAAAATACAATGGGTCACCCTGGTGGTCTAAATGGGCTTTTATGGTGTTTTGGTAGTAAGTACAAAACCGTTATCTTGGGTGAGCGATTGAATAGGTAGGCATATTCGTCCCATTCTAGGAGACCCTCTTTGCGCCAAGATTTGAGCATCTCAAAATACAGTACATTTGATTTTTATTTATTCTCCTGAGGTACTCTCTTATAACAATTTACAATGTTCAACTGTTTTATACCTTCCTGTAAATAGTAATTAGTACTGAGTACAACAACATTGCCCCCTTTGTCTGATTGACGAATGACTATGCTTTGTAATGTTTTTACAGCCATTCTTTCTTTTTTGTCAAATTATCATTCTTCCATACTTTTCTTTTAGCCAATTTCTTCAGGTAATTTGTCACCAGTGTTTCAAAAGTATTTATGGCACATGGGGGAAGGAATGGATTAAAAGTTGATTTTGGTTGAAAATCATTAGGGCAGCTACCATTTGTTACAAAGCCTATAGAATGTGCATCTGACGCTGTAGAATCAGATGCATCCATGTCAAATTCATTCAAAACAATCAATGTATCCACTTTTCTGATTATCAAGCTATTGGGACTTGGTCAAATTGAAGAGGAGGGTGTAGCCGTAGATTTTACTTTCAATTTATATAATTTGCGTAATTTAAGTTTCCTCACAAAACGAAAAAGATCAATTCTGCCTTGTGAGTAGGCAAAGGGAGTTGTTGGACACAATGATAATCCATACTGTAACACTTTCATTTCAACATCACTCAGCGAGCGTTTAGAAAGATTTACCACATTATTGTTGTGTTTCATTTTCCACCCCACTTCTGACCCCTTGTCTCCATTCCCACTAGGGTTGATGTGCCTCTTGCTCCATCAGCCTCTTCGTGTTTTCTTGAGGCTGTTGCCGCTTTTTCTCCATTGATTTTCCCTCTACCTCTGCCTCTTACGTTTTGGGCTCTCCCCTTCCCCGTCCTCGATCCTTCTGCCAATTTAGTTGGTTCTTGTTTTAGTTCAATAAGCAAAATTCCTCCCCAAAATTTGTCGGCTAGGTCAGATCCTTATGCAATACCGGTGTCCCATCTTCTGATATGTCACTCTCACTGGCCTTACTGACAGTTTCACTTATCTCTGTATTTTCTACAGCTGGTGTGACTGTCTTGACACTTCTCACATTATCATATTTATGGCTGAAAGTAAATATCCTTCTCGCTTAGTATATTGTTTGCCATGTTAGTTCTTGGAGGTGCCTCAGGAGATCGGTGGTATCTTTCAAGTATGAGTTAAGATTGATCACAAATGGCATGAGAAAGAAATCGATGTAACTTGCCTAGGGTTCCAAGAGTGACCCTTTAGCTGACACAATGGGTCGCCCTGGTGGTTTCAGTGGGTTTTTATGCAGTTTTAGGCATCTCCAAGAACTAACGTGGCAATCAACATACATGCTAATAACGTTGGATGTAATATCTTTATACACTAACATTGAAAATACCATTGGTTTATTGGCATGTAGCTTTTTCTTGAGGGAAAGGAACATCCAATATGCTCAACATAATCAGATGCTCACAGATATGATCGAAATATGCCTGACACAGAATGTGTTTCTTTTTGGTAACAAAATCTACCAACAAACAAAGGGGTGTGCGAAGGAGTTTTCCTTCAGCCCAGCATACGCATGTCTTGTTATGGGGTGGTGGGAGCAACAAGTAGCATGGCACCCCAACAATGACAAGTATGTGAATAAGATCACCAAATGGGTGTGCTTTATTGACGACCTTCTGATTGTATGGGATGGCACAGCTGCAGAGTTCCAAGAATACTTTGCAATTTTGAATTCAACAGAAGCCAAGATCAAATTCACGTATGATATCATCAAATCAACGAACGTGTGACATTCCTTGATACAGAGATCTATATATGCAATAACGAAGTTCAAACCACCCTGCATCAAAAGGTGACATCTACAAATGCGACACTCCATGCAACCAGTTTTCACAAATCAACAGTCATTGAAAATATCCCATATGGCG
Source organism: Lissotriton vulgaris (assembly GCF_964263255.1). NCBI lineage: Eukaryota > Metazoa > Chordata > Amphibia > Caudata > Salamandridae > Lissotriton > Lissotriton vulgaris. The sequence continues at coordinate 1,248,114,516 of NC_141687.1, read as the reverse complement.
AATTCTTGAGAATTCGCAGGATATGCTCAGAGAAAACTGAGTGGCAAGAGATCAGCAAAAAAACGGCAATGCAATTTAAACAAAGAGGCTACAAAGATCATAGCATCAAAACAAGATGGAGGAAAGCCAATCAGAAATCGAGACCAGATATCCTCAAAGTTAAAATGAAACAGCAATTAAGTGATCAAGTAACAACTGAACCCGTGAGATTAATAATGGATTATTGTTGCAAAGCTAAAGAAATCAATCAGATTTTGAGGACAAACTGGAAACTGTTATAAATGGATCGAACAATTGGGAAAGTAATGGGAAACCATCCCAATATAACCTACTGCAGAGCACCAAATCTGAGGGATAAATTGGTTCATAGTCACCATCAAATTGCCAAAAAATCCACAGGAACTCAATGGCTACAAACAAAGGGATTCAGAAAATGTGCGAACTGCAAAGTATGCCTGATTGCCAAGAACACCAACCAAGTGGAATTACCCAACAAAAAAATGTGGCAAATCAGAGAGTTGATCACTTGTAAGAGCCAATTTGTGGTTTATATGATTGAATGTCCGTGCTCGCTTAAATATATAGAGAGCACGATTTGTGAACTCAAGACGAGGATCTTAGAGCACGTGCGTGCAACAGTTAACAGAGATCACAGTAATGCAGTCGGAAAGCATATGGAGATAGACCTTGGAGGTGACTGGAAATTGTTATCATTTTGGGCTCTTGAAACGGTTCCGCCTAGTGAGAGAGGGGGGAACTGTGAAAAGAAACTGAGACAGAGGGAGTCTAGACAAATACTAAATATTAAAACTTGAACTCCTTTTGGTCTGAATCAAAGTGAAGAATTATATGTACACTTATGATTGTAACTGATGTCTAACCTGGATTATGAATGGGAGGGGAGAAAATACACAAACCATAAAAAACATAAGGATATAGTGGCACAAGATCGATCATATCGGTACAAAGATACATTTGTGTAAATTAAAAACATCATCAGAATATTAAACAATGCGAGTTCAAGGGAATATAAAATTACAGACAGAATTAAACATAAAACGCATTAGCCCACCAGAGGGCAAAACCCCACAACTAGGACAAAAAACAGTGAATAGATCGTGTATCGAGGGATTTACCCGACATGTAGCTGTCCAATTATTGTAACAAACAGTGCACACTGTCCTTAAAACTGCCTGACTGACAATATGCTTAATAAATATTAAGATCATAACTACCTTCCCCAAACCTACATAGAATCTAATGGCTAAGTGCCCTTGAGCTACGCATTAATTCTGAGAGACAGACAGAAAAAATATTTATAATTCGAACCGATATGTACCACTAGGTCATCATAACAAAACATAATGGAAATAAAAGGTGGATTGGAAACAATTCCAAACATTAAAAACCTAATACATCTCCCAAATAAAATTCACGCCACACAAGATTGACTACATTTCCCAAAATGCATCAAAAGGGGAATCACAGGGGTTTGTAATCACATGCTGTAACAAGCATTGTTTTTATTGGTTAACTCGAATGCAACCATGTAACCGTGATCAAGCTATCTGGTATAGCGAAATGCGTCAGTTGTCTCCGGATACCTATCTGCCAAATGAAGTAAATTTGAAGATTGGGGAATCCAAACAACCTGTGAGTGCGTTTTCATTGTATCTCCAATCGGGAATTCTTTTGGGAAATATTAACGTGGTAAGGCTCTACCGCTGAACACGCACCGGTTTCAGAAGCGCCCTTGGTCTGAGTGACAGCGAGCCATCCTTGGGTGATATATATATATATATATATATATATATATATATATATATATATATATATATATATATATATATATATATATATTCACTGAAAAAACCATAGGTTTTACACACGGTATAGTTAGGAAATAGCATTTGTAAAACCTATGAAATTCACTGAAAAAACCCTAGGTTTTACACACGTTATAGTTAGGAAGTAGCATTTAAAAAACCTATGAAATTCACTGAAAAAACCATAGGTTTGACACATGTTATAGTTAGCTGGACATTTTACTCATATAAAACCAATGAAATTCCCCGTTATAGTTACTTCAGCTAACTATAACTCGCGCGCCCGCAATGCACTGCTGATGACTTCACATATTACATCACTCATGACATGGTCAGTGACATCACTCATGACATCACTAATGACATCTCGACAGCGAGACACACGCATGTGAACTCATGTGACTTTAGAACAACACTTCCAATTGGTTCTTACTAGTTTCTATTCTGCAATTTACACGGAACACCACCCACTTCCCTGGAAAACCAGTTTATCGAAAAACTTTTAAAGCCTCCTCTTATGAAACATTCGACATCGTTCACATAGCACTGTACTAAATAGCACTATATACACTCCGTCCCTTAATTATAAGAGACTTATTGCTATGTGAGAACAACTTTTGTTTTCACGCGATAATGTGAAATGCTGATCCTGTTACAGAATTTTCTTTCACATATATGTTACTATTCTCCTTCGAGCACTAACACCGTAGAAAATACCACCAATAGCGGTGATATTTTTTACACCGAGAACGGGCGATTTGTATCGCTTAGAGCCCTTGCTATCATAAAGTTTTATTTCCTAAGTCTCTGATCTCCAACTGTGCAACGTGGCTCCCCTGTGTCGTAATGAGGTCCATAGACAAAAACTACAGGGCCAGCATTATACACATGCACAGAACCACAAAACCACAAGAGCCACCATGTTAATATATATCCTTAATATAATAAACCTCTGAGAATGGATACATATTTCCGTAGCACCCCATAACAGAAATTTGGTGTCCTCTGACTCTGCTCCATTACCAAAAACCCTAACCCCCGCCCCCCACACTCTTCACTAAACTCCGCACTCCACCCCACCCGGACCCCCTATTACAAACCCCCAACCTACCCTCCCTGCCCAAGCCCACCATGAACCTCAAACTGACCCTGGAAAACTTATAAGACACAGGATTACTAAAACTCAAACAATAGGCAACAGGCAGATAATCTAAATAGTACATAAAGGCACATATTTTTTCCATAATACTATTGAAAAACATGTTCTATTTTTTTTAAATCTATCATGCATCTGACCCTCTAGAACCGCTTTCAAAACGTGAACTATAAACCTCTACATTTCATTTTCAAACCATACACTTTCAATTACATTATTTTTTTTTTTTACAATTCATGTAATGTTACACACTTTTTCTAAAATACACCAGTCCCTGTTATTTATAAGGATTTATTTTCAGTCTTCATCAGTGACACTTTCTTAACATATAATGAAAATCACTGTAACTTTTTAAACGACAATGCTAACGCGGTAAAAATAACCCTCCATTTGCTTTCCTTTAAGAATGCAGACTATCTACCCCACGCATGCGTTTCTTGATATTTGCATTTGGCAGCGAATACCGACCTTGAATCGGAAGACATGAACAAGAGCTCCATTGTCACATTTAAAAATGAACGTAGCATCTGCTCACACACATATCTTTCACTTAGCTAACATTCACAGAAAACAGCATTGATGTAAAAAAAAATTGACCTTGCTTTACAACTTGCTCAAATGACTCCCTTATTTTTTAACGCATCCTCCACTTCAAGAAAAGCTACTTTTTTGATAACTACTAAGCAATATTTAAGTGACTAGACTCCTAGAAAATTTATCAAGTCATTCTGCTCCTCTCCACTGCATAGCCGGCGGCCTAATTCTGTGGAGTTGCTATACAACCGGCAGTGCTGCGCCGTTTCCTTTACCATCTTGGGAAATTCAAAATGGATGTCCCTCCTGCCTTCGCAAACGAGCCGGACCACTTAGAACTATTTCGACAGAGAATGCTTCTATACTCAGAAAAACCCTTGTTTCTGATGCTCACCGAGACGTGGCTCGGTGAGGCGTCCAACCCAGATATTGCTACTGCTCTCCCGCCCGAGTATAACATCTTCAGGCAGGACAGGCCGAAGGGGCGTGGAGGGGGGGTCGCACTAATAGTAAATAAAATAGCCACCTGCACCATCATCCCCTCGGACGCGATCAAGGATTGCGAATTCCTTGCCTTTGCCCTTGTTCTTTCACCGCACCAATCGATGAAGGGTCTCCTAGTCTATCGGCCGCCAGGACCCATGGGCTCTTTTTTTGAAGAGTTCCAGTCGGTGACTTCTTCTTTATTACTCACGTCAGAGCATTGTATTGTTGCCGGGGACTTTAACGTCCACATGGACGTGGAAACGGATGCTGACGCGATAAAAATGCTGGAGGTCACAACCCCTCTGGGCCTGGTTCCATATCATATCGGACCGACCCATGAGAAGGGACATACTTTAGATTTGACCTTCTCTACGACCCCTATAGAGATGCTGGCTCCTAGCCAGGTTCTTTGGTCCGACCATAGGTTGGTGAAATTTTACTTCTCGGAAGTTAGGAAGCCTTCCGGCGCCCCCCGGCAGTCTTCCGTGGGATTCAGGGCACTTCACCGGATTACTCCGGAACTGCTGGCACAGGCTTGTGCGGACCACCCCTTCGTGTTAGCAGGGAACTTAGAGGAGGATGTGGAGCGACTGCAGGCCTGGTTCTCAGAGAGACTTAATGATCTGGCTCCTCTGAGACCCCTCCGCAAACCTGAAAAAGGTGCATCTGCCCCTTGGTTTACGGAAGCATTGGCGGCCTCTCGGCGCCAATGCAAGGTAGCGGAAAGAGCTTGGCGCGCAAATTACGACGCGACGGCGAAACTCTCCTACAGGTCTGTGGCGAAAGCTTACCATCGGAACATCCTCGCGGAGAAGAAGGCTTATTTCGCGAGAAAAATTGAAGCTGCCTCCAATTCCTGTAAGGAGCTTTTCGCCGTTGTGCGGGAGTTTACAACGTCTCGCGCAGTACCAACCCAGACTCCCCCTCCTGCGCCTTGGGTCAGGGCGATTGCGGACTTTTTCACCTCTAAGATCCAGCGGATCCAGGACTCCTTCCATGTGCTGGAGCCTGAGATACCGGGTCGGGTGGAGAATACCGCTGCTACCCGACTTAACGCAGGTGTGGCCTTGGCAGCTTTCCCTCCTCTCTCGCTGACCGCCTCTTTTGACCTGATGGCTGGGCTTAAATCAGGTTCCCCCCGGGATGCCTGTCCGGCAAAATTTTTGGCTAAAATGGCAGCTGTCATTAATCCCCTCGTGAACCCCCTGTTGAACTGTTCTCTTGCACAGGGTGTGGTTCCCCAGGCCTGGAAGCAGGCCATGATTATTCCCCTGCTTAAAAAGCCTGGCCTGGATGTGGAGGTGTTGGCGAATTATAGGCCTATTTCGCTCCTGCCGGCTTTTGCGAAGGTCATTGAAAAGCATGTCCATAAGGTGCTTGCCGACTACCTGGAGTCCCATGACCTACTGCACCCTACCCAGTCGGGTTTCCGCGCCAATCTGAGCACCGAAACAGCCCTCCTGGAAGTCTCCGAGGCGATTAAGGAGGTGCTGGATTCGGGCGGGAGAGCGATGCTGGTGATGCTAGATCTGTCGGCGGCCTTCGACACCGTCCCTCATGAGGGTCTTCTTGCAAGACTCTCAGAGGTTGGTCTCCGAGGGACGGTGCTCCAGTGGTTTCGATCTTTCCTGGCAGGCCGTCGACAAACGGTCTGGGCTTCTGCTTGCTCCGCCGAGATGTCGCCATTGGGTGTCGGAGTTCCTCAGGGCTCTGTCCTGAGTCCAACTCTATTTAACATCTTCATGACCCCTCTGGCGGCATTGGCGGAGTCTTTCGGGGCCCAGATCGTTTCTTATGCCGATGACACCCAGCTCCTCTTCACCTGCGAGAGGGGTGCGGACTTCGATGGAGGTAGGATCCAGGGTTGCCTTGAGGCTGTGTTTCAATGGTTCCATCACAACAGCCTCAAGTGCAACTCGGATAAATCCGAGGTCCTCTTTTTTGGGTGCAGTTCGGATCCGGACTGGAAAGTGTGGTGGCCTGAGAACATGTTTCCACCAGCAAGTTCGTCCCAGGTGGCTAAAAACCTTGGGATTAAGATCGATAATGGCCTCACACTACGTTCACAGGTAATCGGTCTCACGGGTACCTGCTTTGGCCTACTCCGGATGCTACGTAAGTTCCTTCCCCTGTTATCGGAGGAACATAGGAAGATCACGGTGCAGGCGATTATAGGCTCGAGAATTGACTATTCCAACGTCCTTTATCTCGGCTTGCCAGAATATCTGCTCCAACGGTTACAGGTTGTCCAGAATTCGGCAGCACGGGCCATCTTTGGACTATCTCGCCGTGCCAGAGCCTCGGGTCTTCTGGAGGCTCTGCACTGGCTCCCTGTCCGGAAGCGGATAATTTTTAAAACTCTTACTCTGGCACACAAAGCCTTGCACGCCTCCGGAGCAAAATACCTGCAGAAGAGGCTGGCCTTTTATTTGCCTGCCAGGTCGCTCAGGTCTGAAGCCCTGTTTCTTGCGGCGGTTCCTCGTGTGAAGAGAGCCCGCATCGGAGGCCGCTCTTTTAAACTACTAGCGCCTCAGCTATGGAATAAACTGCCTGTGTCCCTGCGCAGCATTCCTAATTTGTTGGCCTTTCGGAAAGGGCTTAAAACCTGGCTCTTTTCCTCTTAGTCTGGGTCCCTATTAGGTTTCTTTTATCTCTGTTTCTCATTTTATTTTCCCTGTTGTGTTATGAGATTAGTGTGCAATCCAAAGCGTCGGGACACTCTTCCGAGTAGCCGCACGCTATACAAAACCCCTGCATAACATAACATAACATAACATAACATACTACGTCACCTTACCACTCTCAACTTTGAATACTTCATATCGATTATCATTTCGATATTCGTATTTCACCTGTGTGCAGCCTGTATTTCATTGCCTGAGCTGTGATTTCACGTGGGCCCTGGATTTATGTCTCTGCAACTTGGTACCTCCTGAAGTGAATTACAATCACCTCATGAATCCGTTACTTGATCATGAACAGCTTTGTTACAACGGAGGGTTTATGGCCTTTGCAGCGATACAAGGAGTTCTGGGTCATTGGAATATATTCGCAGCGGCGCAAGATTTCCTAACAGAGAGCTACATCGAAAACCCACCGAGCTGCCCTATGATGGTAAAAGACGCTCCAATAATGACAGATCATGAATGCTCCTTTCATCTTCTCAATTGGATGGCTGACATGTTTTCAGATGATAACAGTGATTTCCTGTTAGAAGCACTTGCTGCCTACTTTGCCTACACAATGGATGGTTAACTCTTTCCTAACAGAGAACTACATCGAAAACCCACTGAGTTGCCCTCTGATAATAAAAGAGGCTCCGATTTTAACAGATCATGAGTACTGCTTTACTCTTTTCCATTGGATAGCTGACATACTTTCAAATGATAAAAGTGATTTCCTGTTAGAAGCAGAAGCTACCTATTTTGCCTAAACAATGCTTCAATAACTCTTATACAAGCCATTGACGTCCTCATTTCCTTTTGCTTCCCTATATTCTTCACGTTCTTTTCCATATTTTCTTTTGAAGAACAGACCTATTGGCTTTACTAACAGTGGACATTATGATTTCGTGCTGGTTAAATTTTGGTCTTTTATGTGGACTACATTTGTTTCTTCAGCTACTCGATTTTCAACTTTATGTTTTTTACAGTCTAATCTCAACAATTCTATTGCATATCTTATCTAAGGTTATTTCAAACGTACTCGATGCAAAACTCGCTAATATATGCTACATGTGCCCTAATTAATGTGTAAATTTTAAACGAGTTTTTTATAACTGTAAACGCCATTTCGCATCTCAACTGCTTATTTCCGCCTCACACGCCTCTACTCCTTTAATTTCCTATAAAATTATGTTTTAAAATACTTTACAGAAAAATATGTTCTTTCAACAATATTTCCATTATTACTTGTGCTGTATTTCAAATGCAATACTGCAACCTTCAAAAGATATCTCAATACAGTAGTTCTCCTCAATAGTGATTTGCGCAGCATCCAACAGATTACATACATGCACCTCTCACCATTTTATCGCTTTTGGCGCCTTTTTTTTCCCCTCACACACTGACATAACACAAACTTGATAGTGCTTCGCATGTAGACAGCTGATTGATAAAGTAATGATGTATAACCACTTGCATTTTCATATATCGTTCCCTAACTGAAAGGCCAGAGACCTTCTTCCATTTATTAAAATATGATATACTTCCTTATAAGAGTGTACAATGTTTTTTTCCAACTATATTCATTTTTCTTCAACTATAGCGTTTGTATTCCATGTACTACTGACAATACCAAATACTGTGTTTTTTGCAATTTCTGTACTCATATTACATAATGATTTGCCTTTAAAACAGTACATTTTTAAATAAACATTTCAAATATTCACGGTTTCTCTTTTAATCCATAATCTCAACTGAAATGATTTCATATTGAAAAACTATTCATGGGTTCCACATAACCTTAACTGTAGTCACTGAGGACCTTATTTATGAAGACCTTCCGCCGCCGGTGCCTCATTTTTTAAAATGAGAAAAAGTGACGCACCGGTGGCGCAAGGCCTTCATAAATAAACTCCTGAATGTTTTCTTTTCTCGACCTCACTTACTGATACTAGAACCTGCAAGCCAATTACGGCCCGTGAACTCTTTCTTAGTAGGTCGCGCACCGTACAGACAGTTATACCACTGTTAAAAAATTTTTTTTACTGTTACCAAGCACCGCCACAGTTCCGCTTCACTCAGAGTTAATCACTGCTCCCACGTTTCTACAGACCAGACGCTATGTCGTATTTCTCTCCTTATCACCCTTTCATCTCCACAATAACAAACAGTTCTCCGCCTGCCACCACAGAACAGAGTCAGATGCAGAGGCACCAAAGAGTGAACCCATCACCAACTGCCATCTCCGGCTGTTTCCATGGTTACACCTCATTCTGCACCTTGCTGAAGACACAGGTCAAAAGTTCATGTCTCAACGTTCTACAGCAAACTAAGAAGACTGTTTTCCCTCCAGAAACACCTGCCAATCCACAGCTCTGTTACATGTCTTTTTTTTCACACCCAATAGTACTTTTCGTTTAACATAAACATTAACATGCAACGTACTGTTCAATCTCCACTTATTACAATCAACCAATCATTTTTAATTTTTTTAACCACACCCAGCCTCTTCCTTTTTTTTTATTTAGAATTTCAACTTCTAACTACCATTCCACTTCCAGAACCGATCGGAGGACGACTACAAATCCCTTGAAAATGAAGGTCTGGCTAATAGGACACAGTTATATTCACTGGAGTGAAAAATATGCAGTAAGCAGACGAATTTGCAACCTCGGCTTACCAAATGTACACATAACATGGATTGCCAAAAGAGGATTGAAATGTCACCAATTGATTCCATTGGTGAAAACTTTTATGCATCTCCCAGAACCAGACCTTATAATTGTGCACTGTGGTGGGAACGATCTAGGCACAATCACTGGGGTAGGTCTGGAAATGCTTCTAAAAGACACCTTTCGACAATTGATGACACTTTTTCCTCGATCTGCCTTGGTATATTCCAATATATGCCAAAGACAGAAATGGAATTGGTCCAATCAACATTGTGCACAATTTGAGAAAGCAAGGAGACATGTAAATAAATCTGTTTCTGCGTTCCTCAGAGATTATAGCATGGGTTCTATTTACCACAACAACTTGCGATACCACATGCAAGACGTCTATAGGAGAGACAGTGTTCATTTCACGAATGAGGGAAACAGAATCTTCCTCTGCAACATCAGGCTCTGCATCGGTACTTACTTATAAATGCAGAAAACACTCAATTAACACAAGGGCTCTTTTCAGAGCCACCTTATATCTAAGCACTCAAACTTCTGATTTATCTCCATTTTTACACAATTGTGAATAGGTGTGCGCGACCGGGTGCGCGCACCCCGCAACTTTATAAAAAAAAATATATATATCTTTTCGCGTTTAAGGGCCTTACTGCACACCCCGAGAAAACCTACGCAGCAAGACAATCTCTACCTTCTCCCCTTTCCATGTTTCAAAGCTTTGAAATGAATAATATATTTACTCGCAGTGACAAAATGGCGGACAAAACTTCCTGATTTCCTTCGAATCGAACGTTAACAGACGTCACGCAGCAAAAAAAAATTCCGCTCACGCGCAGCCCCTTGAGTGCGCGCACGCGTGCGTGCCTATAGATATATAATTGACTTTAACTTTAATTTTCTCAACAACTACTGAACAGATTTACACCATTCCAAAAAAAGCGTAATCTGCGAACCGGACTCTACAGTTTTGCCAAATTTCTTATAAATCCATTCAGCCGTTCGACCTGTAGCCGAGTCTAAAGGTCCTATGGAAAATAACATGCAGAAAACACGTTTTGGGGCCCCCCTTATATCTCAGCCCCCACTTGACCAATCCCCCCCAAACTTTCAGGGAAGTAGCGCAGCGGACCGAGCCATCTTCTTTGAGAAATTCGCTAAGATTCTTCAACCAGAGCCAAAGTTATTCCAAATAGAATGTTGAGGATTTCCTATGGAAAACAATCCTAACTATAACTACCTACTGGCGACCGCCAGTAGGTAATATATATATATATATATATATATATATATATATATATATATATATATATATATATATATATATATATATATATATATTACCTACTGGCGGTCGCCAGTAGGTATATATAGTTAGGGTTTTTTCGCTATGGTATTTTTGAAAATTCTATGTCTAATAACTTTGGCGTTTGTGGACGGAATTGGCTGAAATGTTCAGGAAAATGGAACATTTTGTTTCTGAGCAGCCCCTGACAATTTGGGGGGCCGATGTGCCTTTGCTAGGTCTCAATATATGTGCTCCAGTGGATTTTGAGTAATTTAGGTTCAAAAAAAGATATATATCTGGGCGGAGCCTAACCACACATCTGATCTGATTGGCTGTCAGCACTTCATCCAAGAAGTGTTGGCAGCCATCTTGGGACCAATATACATGATAGCACCTCATTAAAAAGCATTGTAGTTAATAGAGGGTTTTAGGACTTTAGTTACATTATAAATCATTTGTTGATGGTACCATACTCGTTTTAGGAATTGTGGTGGGTTCTAAGGTGATTTTACCATGTGAAAAAACCTTCTGCTGTGATATCATGAATATTGTTTGAAAGAAAACTAATATCTCATGATTTTCCCACAGTGGTTTGGAAGGGGATCTATAAGCTAAACTGAAAGCATATTTTCTGTAAATTCACATTATCTTTCTCAGTCATGTGAAAATGAAGTCTGACATTCTCAGTAAAACATGTACATCCAACAAGGACAGAGACTGTCAGTTGATTCCTTTGTGTTCTACTGCAGCCTCCTAGAGTGTTCTAAAGAACAACTAGAGCGCTAACAGTCCTACTTATTACAAAGGTATGGCACACCTGAAGCCATCTTGATTGGAATAAAGTGGTAACTCTTAAAACATTTAATTTAAAAAGAAACAACATGAGGGGGTATATTTTGCCATAGAAAGTATGATTAGTGCTGCAGAATGAAAAATTAGGCACATTTTGAGTGACTTCTCAAATCCTTTTCTATTTCATTAAAACATTCTGACATGCAGTCTCCCAAAATGGCCACCAGAGACAAAAGAGCCCAAATGTAGCCCAAATATCACCCAGATGTAGCCCAAGTATAGCCCAATGACAGAATGTCCCAGAGTGTTCTAAAGAACAACTAGAGCGCTAACAGTCCTACTTACTACAAAGGTATGGCACACCTGAAGCCATCTTGATTGGAATAAAGTGGTAACTCTTAAAACATTTAATTTAAAAAGAAACAACATGAGGGGATATATTTTGCAATAGAAAGTATGATTAGTGCTGCAGAATGAAAAATTAGGGCACATTTTGAGTGACTTCTCAAATCCTTTTCTATTTCATTAAAACATTCTGACATGCAGTCTCCCAAAATGGCCACCAGAGACAAAAGAGCCCAAATGTAGCCCAAATATCACCCAGATGTAGCCCAAGTATAGCCCAATGACAGAATGTCCCAGAGTGTTCTAAAGAACAACTAGAGCGCTAACAGTCCTACTTATTACAAAGGTATAGCACACCAGAAGCCATCTTGATTGGAATGAAGTGGTAAGTCTGAAAACACTCAATTTAAAAAGGAACAACATGAGGGGGTATATTTTGCCATATGAATTATGATTAGTGCTGCAGAAAGAAAAATTAGGGCACATTTTGAGTGACTTCTCAAACCCTCTTCAATTTCATTAAAAAATTCTGACATACAGTCTCCCAAGATGGCCACCAGAGACAAAAGAGCCTAAATGTAGCCCAAATATCACCCAGATGTACCCCAAGTATAGCCCAATGACAGAATGTCCCAGAGTGTTCTAAAGAACAACTAGAGCGCTAACAGTCTTACTTATGACAAACGTATGGCACACCAGAAGCCATCTTGATTGGAATGAAGTGGTAAGTCTGAAAACACTCAATTTAAAAAGGAACAACATGAGGGGGTTAATTTTGCCATAGAAAGTATGATTAGTGCTTCAGAAAGAAAAATTAGGGATCATTTTGAGTGACTTCTCAAATCCTCTTCTATTTCATTAAAAAAATTCTGACATGCAGACTGAAACATGCACTTTGAATACCAGCAGCAGACGTCCCTGGTGAGGGGTAGCTTTACTACAGTGATATAATGTGCAACTAGAGTGCTAACATTCAGAATTTATGGCAAATGTGTGACACATCTGAATGCCTTCTTGATGGAACCAAAGTAAACAAGCATTGAAAATGCAATAGATCTCGCCCTCGTTTAAGTTAAAGCCATTCTGTTTGTAATGAGGTGGCTTTTTAGCTTTGCTTTTATTAGTGTTTTTTCAACTTTCATGTAAATAACATGCATCTGTATGCATATAAGTATATGTATGCATGCATTTATGTTTGTATTTATATAGATATACAGATGATATATGTTTATATATGTATGTATATATATATATTCACTGAAAAAACCATAGGCTATAGACCATATATAGTTAGGAATTAGCATTTACAAAACCTTGAAAATTCACTGAAAAAACCATAGGTTATAGACCATATATAGTTAGGAATTAGCATTTACAAAACCTTGAAAATTCACTGAAAAAACCATAGGTTATAGACCATATATAGTTAGGAATTAGCATTTACAGAACCTTGAAAATTCACTGAAAAAACCATGGGTTATAGACCATATATAGTTAGGAATTAGCATTTACAAAACCTTATTTTACTCACACAAAACCATTGAAATTTCATATATAGTTAGTTGCACTAACTATATATCGTGCACCCGCAATCCACTGCTGATCATGTCACATATTACATCATTCATGACATGATCAGTGACATCACTGATGACATCACTGATGACATCACTGATGACATCTCAAATGACATCACTGATGACATCACTGATGACATCTCATTTGACATTACTGATCATATCACTGATGACATCATTCATGTGATAATACGGTGAACCTCTTCAGACTCTAATATAATCTTAGGCAGGACACTTCACTTTCACCCACTTGGGATGTAAATATGTACAATTATGATGAAGTGCGCATGCACTTGGACTATAAAGCTCTGGAACTACAGCGCCCAGAAGGCTGTGTGTGGCCACGCCCAAGGGAGGGCAGGTGCTTGACATTAAATGCGGAAATATGCTGCTACTTCATTTTTCTCTGAAAGCCACTGATGAAGAGAGCTTGCTGACTCTCGAAACACGTTTGGCATTTTATGCAGATTGGAAGTGTTTTCCTGTTTGAAATCCACGAGCATGCAGCAATAAAGAGGTGTTTGAAAAACAACTTCCGAGTGGCCAGTCCAATTTGGGATCCTGGATTAATGGATGTTTAGCGGCCCCCCGGGTCGCGGAGTTGGCCCTTTGAGAAAAACCTCGACCTTGGCTGACATGAAGGTTACAGCATTTAAAGGCGGAAGGGGAGCGGACGCTATCCAGGGATGTGTGCGAGCCCGCACCATATTGCAGCAACAAAGCAGTGTGGAATGAAGGCAGGACACTTCACTTTCACCCACTTGGGATGTAAATATGTACAATTATGATGAAGTGCGAATCCACTTGGATTATAAAGCTCTGGAACTACAGCGCCCAGAAGGCCGTGTGTGGCCACGCCCAAGGGAGGGCAGGTGCTTGACATTAAATGCGGAAATATGCTGCTACTTCATTTTTCACTGAAAGCCACTGATTAAGAGAGCTTGCTGACTCTCGAAACGCGTTTGGCATTTTATGCAGATTGGAAGTGTTTTCCTGTTTGAAATCCACGAGCATGCTGCAATAAAGAGGTGTTTGAAAAACAACTTCTGAGTGGCCAGTCCAATTTGGGATCCTGGATTGATGGATGTTTAGCGGCCTCCCGGGTCGCGGAGTTGGCCCTTTGAGAAAAACCTCAACCTTGGCTGACATGAAGGTTACAGCATTTAAAGACGGAAGGGGAGCGGACGTTATCCAGGTATGCGTGCGAGCCCGCACCACATTGCAGCAACAAAGCAGTGTGGAATGAAGGCAGGACACTTCACTTTCACCAACTTGGGATGTAAATATGTACAATTATGATGAAGTGCGCATCCACTTGGATTATAAAGCTCTGGAACTACAGCGCCCAGAAGGCCGTGTGTGGCCACGCCCGAGGGAGGGCAGGTGCTTGACATTAAATGCGGAATTATGCTGCTACTTAATTTTTCACAGAAAGCCACTGATGAAGAGAGCTTGCTGACTCTCAAAACGCGTTTGGCATTTTATGCAGATTGGAAGTGTTTTCCTGTTTGAAATCCACGAGCATGCTGCAATAAAGAGGTGTTTGAAAAACAACTTCCGAGTGGCCAGTCCAATTTGTGATCCTGGAATGATGGATATATATATATATATATATATATATATATATTTATATATATATATATATATCAAGAAAATCCCGACCGCCTCTCGCTGCGGTCATGAACGGGCGCAGACCTCCTCTCCACAGATGATTCAATTGCAAATCATGAACGCCATTACACCGATAAAGTGTCAGCAGTGCAGAAGTTTATTCTGTTAGTGTCAGAGCAAGTGCCCTCCCTGACGCGTTTCGCTCCGCAGACGGAGCTTGGTCACATGACGCGTCAGGAGTAGGCAGAGCAATTTATGGAAAGTAAAAGCCCATGCGCCTAAAGAAACAGGACGCAAGGGTGAACAAAGATACAAAGCAAGCATTAAAGCAAATATTTAGAACAAACTCAATGGCGAGATGGCACAAGAAAATAAATTATAGCATAGTGCTCAAGAATATACAAGTGGATCAATCATATACAATCATAAATGATATATCTGAATCTATTGATAGTGTTGCATGAAAATGCTTAATAAAGCATTGAAACATTATTAGCGATAAAGTGCTAAAGTGCTAAATCACTGCTGCATATAATATTGCACATGTTAATGATATGATCAAATCAATTGCAAGTGCATGAAAGATTGTAATGAAATACACCACTCCCATTCAATTTCAAAACTTACTTGTTCATCTATGTCATGCCTATTTCTCAATGCTTGGTTGTATAAAGTGCAAGTGCCAAAAATGTGAAAGAAAAATCATATTATAAATAAATAATATATAAAAATTACAGACGGCTGAAAACCCTTTTAGAACCTATAACATGGCATTTGTTATATTACATAAAGTAACATCATGATTGCAAATTCATTGTTCAATTCATTTTCAAACAGACAATGTTAACCTCAAAAAAACAAATGATTCAATAGATCAACGCACTTATAAAAAATGGTGTAATTCATCAAAAGCATTCAAACCATTAGGTGATATTGTATCAAGCAACAGAATAAAATATGCTTCCCTTTGCCTAAGTAGTCTTTCACGGTCGCCACCACGTCCAGGATTAGGAACTGAACACAATAAGGTGTACTTCAGATCTTTTAGTTTTTTATCATGTACTGCCTTAAAGTGGCGAGCCACCGGGTAATTCATGTCAGAGTTCACTATTGCCCGTATATGCTGCAGGATACGCTGATTAGCTGGCAGCTTTGTACTTCCAATATACGAAAGTGAGCATGTGCAGGTAAGTTGGTAGATCACAAAATCACTGCGACAAGTAAGATGTTCATTTATTTGTATAGGTTTCTCACTAAAGGCTGATGTATAATGGGTGCCATTGACAGCAAAAGTGCACGCCCGGCACGATGTGCATCTAAAAAAACCTGGTTTGGTGAACCAGGAAGTTTTAGGGGGGAGCTCAGGTTGTGTTTTGTCCAGAGCATCTTTCATGGACGGAGCCCCCCTGAAAGTAATAGCCGGTGACTTGGGTAACATGGGGCCTAGGATAACATCCGTTAACACAATCGGCCACTCTGTCTTGATAATTCTTCTTAATTTGCGCACCTGGGAACAAAAGGTGGTGATGAATCGAACAGACCCCCCCAGCGGGGGATTCTGAGATTGTATTAGATCTCGGGGTCAAAAGTTCGTCCCTCGGGCGCCTTAATGCTTTCGAGATCTTGTTTGTACCTGCGCCGCAAGAATCTTTGCATAGAGTCAGCCAGACATTGGTTGGTTGTCTCGGAATTGCTACAGATTCTTTTAATGTGAATAAATTCGCCTAGCGGAATGCTATTGATCGTGTGTGGAGGGTGGGCACTGCGGGCATGAAGGATGGAATTTCCCGCAGTGCTTTTTCTGTGTAATTTAGTGTGGATCTGACCCTGGTCAATGTACACTTGGACATCTAAAAATTCTGCAGAGTTGGATGTTATATTAGCAGTAAATTTAAGGTTCCTGTTATTGTTGTTGATGTCGTTGACAAAGAGTGCTGCCTGTTCGTGTGTTCCATTCCAGATGATAAAAATATCATCTATAAACCTCCAATAGTAGGCAAGATGTTGAAGCCAATGACCATGTATTCCATGAAGAACGTGCTCCTCCCACCAGCCAACATGAAGACATGAATAACTGGGGGAGAAGCACAAACCCATGGCAACACCACGCTCTTGGTGGTAGATATCTCTGTCAAATTGGAAATAGTTGTTGAATAGACAAATACGTATCATATCCAACAACATGGAATTATGTTCTCTCAGAGTTGCTTCTCTTGTGTCAAGGAAATACTGGACAGCTTCTAAACCATGCAGATGATTAATGCTGGTGTAAAGTGACTTGATGTCCATAACCAGGAAACAAAAATCAGAACACCAAGTGACTTGACTAATTTTAACTAAAAAATCTGTGGTATCTTTGAGGTAAGAAGGAAGTGAGGTCATGTAGGGTTGCAGGAAAAAGTCCACGTATTTAGAGAGATTTTCATTAATACTACCTTGTGCAGAAATAATAGGAAGACCTGGGACTGGGAAGGTACATTTGTGAATTTTGGGTAAAAGATAGAAAAGAGGGGTGATGGGATGTGTTACACTTAAGAATTTGGTTTCTTCTTTAGTAAGAAGACCCTGCCTTTGCCAATGACTGATGTTTTTTCTGGTGTTATCATAAGTTTTTAACATGACAAATTTGGTAGTTTTGGTGTAACAGAGGGGGTCTCCTAACTGGCGAGCTGCCTCCTGAAGGTAATCAGATTTAGCCCACAAAACAGTGTTACCCCCCTTGTCTGCATTCTTAACTATCACATTAGTATTGCCTTGTATTTTCTTGATGAGCATTGTATATTGTAAATTATTGAAGTCCATTTGTTTTTTCCTTCCTAAAGCAGTTCTGTTCAGAGTCTTTAATTCAGTGATGACTCTGTCACTGAATACATCCAGGGCGTCTTTAGGCATTAAAGGTAAAAACGTGGATTTTCCCCGAAATGGACTTGGTGATGTTTTATTCACTGCAATAACCTGACTGACTGTAGGAGATGATTGAGAACTGTCCTCATAGACTAATGAGATCAAAGTTTGAAGACCTCTTAGATTCTTAACCCGCAATGGCTGTTGCTCAGATGTCTCAACGGGCGTTTCAGTGTCTTTATTCGATGTTTCAGGATGAATTAGAAAATATTTAATCAGTTTGATTTTTCTAATAAATTTAAAAACATCGATACGTGACTGAGCATATGAAAAGTCATTAGGAGGACAGTAAGAAAGACCTAGAGAAAGAAGTTGTTCCTCCGCCTTTGAAAGTACCAAGTCAGTCAGATTGATTACAGTATTGTCTTGACTAGTAGTTATTTGTTCCAATTCCTGCGAGTGTTGCCTCGCCCTCCACCACTCTTAGGTATTGCGCCTCCTGCTGCGGCGTTTTTGACTGCCGCTTTGCCTGCTGGTTGAGGAAAGTTCCGTGAGCGCAGAGAGTACCTCCGGTCCTCGCTGACAAAATTTAACTCGTCCACCAATGTGAAATTGGTTAAATCAGTGGGACCCGCAGTAGTGGTTGGTAGACTCTCTTCTGACCCACTATAGGATGCCACTGATAAATTGTCCTCATTAGTGGGGGCAGAGTTTGTATTTTCCGTTTGATCAACTGTTGTGCCAGGTTTTTGTTGGACCGACATTGCTTTGCGTTTATATGAGTCGTATTTTCTCGCAAAGGTGAAAATGCGCCCAGTCGCATAATCTTGCTGAACTCGTGCGAACTTTTGAATCTTTCGCTCTTGGATGGTTTGTTCCAACTTGGTCCGTCTCTGGTCAATTTCTTTGCGAGTTTTGTTGATCAATTCGGTTTCACCTGTGGCTTCCAATAGCCCATTCACATGATCTATTTCAATCAGTAAAGCTTCTCTGTCTGATTGGGCATATTTGATTAAAATATGTAACATATTTTTGGAAGATTGCAGGTTATTTTCCGCCCATTCTTGTAGCATCTTTGGGTCAGGGTTTTCATAGGTTGGAACAATTAACACTCTTAAGCCCCTTGGGACGCGGTTGACGTCAAGGTATTTTTCAAGGGACTTCTTCTCCCACCATTTGGATAACTCACTACGGAGTAGTTTCTCTAATGTTTTTAACAAATCCCTCACATTGCTGTTAGTCGGAGTAGTACGACTTTCATGTGATGTTGTTGTGATATTGACTGGTAGGTTCTCATACAGGGCTTCCGCCGCTGTTTCCCTACTCCTGAGCGCATCGCTGTACATGTTACAACACAAGTAAACGGCTATTGTCAGTAATTTCGCCGACAGACTGCTGAATGGCTTAGTTGTATCGAATAAATGTATTTTGGAGATTTCCCAAATCCCGCTTTGAATTCTGTAGATGATAGTCAAAAACATGCACCAGGTGCCTTACCGGACTCCGCCTCAAGGATCCAAGGAGGTCAGCCGACCTCTCCGATTCCGAAGCACCTCGCCGGGCCAGGACACCGATGACAATGAAATTGAGCAGGTTCTCGAACTGCGGGGGGCAGAGCAAACAAAACTCTACCGAGTAGAAGTTGAAACGCCGGAGCGATGCTGGTTGCAGAGAACGCTGTGCCTCAAAGGATGTATCCTATATATATATATATATACAGCTGATTCTCGCCATACACACTCTTCCCTTCCCAGAAGAAATGACGAGGAGTGGATCCAGGTACTGGTACATTTCTCAGTGCTTTATTTGTGCATAAAGTTAAGCCAGCAATCCGCCATGACGCGTTTCGCCTCCACCAAGAGGCTTGATCCCATGACGTGTCATAGACATAAAGGAAGGCATTTAAAGTGCAAAAAAGTGCGCCAACAGGCTGCTCAATCAATTACAAGCTCATAATGGAGAGTAAAAAATACTTATGCGTTGTGTGACATACAGATGATATAGAAGACATGTTGTCTAAAAATCAATTCAATCACAATACAAAAATATATAAATAACTTATCTGTAAAAATTATTAAATACATATATATACATTATATACATGCTTATTTACACAATAATAAATAAATGTATCAATATATCAAGAGAAGTCCATCCAACTTAATATTCTGATTTCAAAAATTAGCCAACGCATACTTTTCCTTTTTAACGACTTATGCCAGCTAATTTTTTAACGCCGCACCAGCAAGCAATTTTATCACCATAATAATTAAGCTTCAGTGGGCCATTTCAAACTTTGAGCAACACCTAATAAACTTTTATATTTTAACCCTCATAAGCTGCCCTCCTCGGGTGCTGTAGATGACATGTAATAAATTAATTTGTGTATATATATTTTTATATCCACACTGGTTTCGAAAACAATGCTACAGGCTCAATCCCGCCGCGGCACCGCCAAGAAACAGGAGACCCAGGTTTTCCGTGAGCAATTATTTACTTTCTGCAACGGACAGCATATCGTTTCGGCCTCCCAGAGGCCTTGGTCACATATATTTTTATATATATATATATGTATATATATATATATATATATATATATATATATATATATATATATATATATATATATATATATATATATATTGAGAGAATCGCCATTCATAACCGCTTCACGCAGAATAACGAGAGAGCAGAACCACCAGATACACACCGTTTTCAGTGATTTATTTGTGCAAAGTTCTTAGCCTGCAATCCGCCATGACGCGTTTCGCCTCCACCAACGAGGCTTGATCACATGACGTGTCATAAACACAAACAAAGGCATTTATAGTGCAAATATTCAAATGGATTCAGCTGGTATCATTACATACATAGACAGTGACGAAATACTGTATGTTTTAAAACGACAATGAAGGGCATTGTGCCTGTAAAGTTCTACCAATAAATAATCATCAGTGAATTTTTAGATTAATCCTAATTACATTTGTAATACATATGAATAATTTCATATATTTACACATAGTAAAAAAAAAAAAATTCAAAAATTTCATATATGTACATTTCATTTATATGCAGACTAATTGCACTATGTGCAAGGTAATCACAACATCATAAGAAACAGCAGAACCTTATAGCAATGTTCCCAGTCGTTTAAAACCTAGATTATAATCATCACTGTCATAAACATTCAACCCAAGTGAGTGAAGAAAAAGTCATACCAAACAAGTACTGAGATCCAAATATACAGTTCTCCCTATAATGCCCTCCTTGGGGTACTGCAGATGTTTAAAGTGTATTTACTAAAAGTGCAAGTGCTACATAAAAACTGTTCTACAAAGTTTAACAGGTTGCCGAATCTGATCACGAATAACTCCCTTCGGAGGTTCTCTTGTTTACATATTATTCTTTTCACTTATAGTCTACAGGAGTAAGTTCTTGGGAATTAGAGGCAGGTGTACATATCCTCACTGGCATTCAGTCCTCCAGGGTTTTTACTGTTGAGCTCTAAAATATATCTCGTCTCTAACAGGCGCATCTTGGCGTCCCTGTTACCACCTCTCTTAAGGGGTAGAATGGAATCGACGAGAAAATATTGAAGACTACTGGAGTCGCTATTATGGACAGATTCTAAGTGCCTCGCCACTGGATAAGTCTGATCCTTTCCCGATATTGCCCTAAGGTGTTGCAATATACGTTTGTGGGCGGGCAAACGTGTGCTGCCCACATAGTGGAGCCCACAAGGACATTGCCAGACATAGACCACATATTCGGTTTTACATGTGAGTCTCTTATTGATGGCAATGGGCTTTTCAAGGAAGGGACTAGAAACATGGGTCTTGTTTATTCCATGGCAACAGGCCTTACATGATTGGCACTTCTTAAAACCTGTAATGTGATCTATCCAAGATTTGGAAGTCTCGAGACTACTGCTTACCAGAGCATTGGCCATGGTGGGGGATCTACGAAACATGAGGTTCGGTTTGTTAGATACCAGACCCCCTATTACCGGGTCCCCCTTGACCAGGTTCCAGTTTCTATTGAAGATTTTCCTAATCTCTGAATGTTGATTACTATAAGTGACAATGGCTCTGGCTTGTATTTGCTTATTGTGATTTCCCGTTTTATCAGATCCTATTTTGGGTACTAGGGCTTGTTCCCTCGAGATTTTTTTAGTGCGTTTGATGGCCCCATCTAGTATTTCATTGCTGTACCCCCTGTTGAGGAACCTTATTTTGCTCTCTCGTTGTGCTAAATCACATTCAGTATCAAAACTACATATTCTCCGCAACCCAAGCATCTCCCCATAGGGGATACTGCGGATAAGGTGTTGCGGATGCTGGCTAGTTGCATGAAGCAACGTATTCCCTGTAGTTGCTTTTCTATGTAGTTTTGTTTCTAATGTGTTATCTTTGATGTAGACCTCCACGTCTAAAAAATTCACAGTTTCTTTGTGAATCTGTGAGGTGAATTGTAAGTTCAAGTTGTTGACATTTAATTCCCTTACAAAATCAGTGGCTTCCTCAGAAGACCCCTTCCATATCATGAACAGGTCATCTATATATCTGAGGTATAACATCACCTTGTTCGTCATGGTGTCTCTATGTTGACCCATGAGGACCCACTCCTCCCACAGCCCCATGTGCAGACATGCGAAGCTGGGGGAGAATTAGGCCCCCATAGCCACCCCTCTCATCTGTTGATATATCTGATTGTTAAATGTAAAAAAGTTCTGTTCTAGGCAAAGCTTTAACATTCCAACAATCATTTTGTTATGTTGTATACATTTCATGGGGCGCTTATCAAGGTAATGTTCCACTGCCTTAACACTGTCACAGTGTTTAATAGACGTATAAAGTGAGGTCACATCCAAAGTTATTAGGAAAAAATCATCACTCCAGTCTACTGTGGCCAATTTGCAAATAAAGTCAGTAGTATCCTTCACATAGGAATCCAGTTTCTTCACCCACTCCTGTAAAAAATAGTCCATATATTGAGAGATATTTTCAGTGGAACTGTCTATAGCCGAAATAATTGGCCTCCCTGGTGGCGTTGAGGCATCCTTATGCACCTTCGGTAAAAGGTAAAAGGTGGGGATGACCGGATGGTCCTTTTTCAGATATTGGAATTCATCAAAGGAAATTAAGCCACTACTACGCCATGCCATCAACTTCGAATTTTGGTCATTCCATGCTGTATTTATTAATGAAAGGTTGCTTTTTCTATAGCAATCCGTGTCCCCCAATTGCCGCTCAGCCTCTTTTATATATTCTTCTCGATTTCAAAGGACGATGTTTCCCCCTTTGTCGGCTTGTTTTACTATTATTTTGTTGTCAGCTTTGAGCTTACTGACCAAATTGTTATAGCCTTGATTCTGTCTGTTGATGGCCAATTGTTTTTTGTTGGAGGCAGTGTATAACTTTTTCAAATCCTCTATGATGAGTTCATGATAGATATCAATATATCACAGGGAATACCAGGGATTCCCTGTATTTCCCGATACCTCCTAGTAATACTCCCCCCCCCTCGTTTACCACCATCGCCCCTTGATGGATGGTACAAGTCTACTGCCCAGGCCTCGCGAATAGAGTACCAGCACCCATTCTTTGATATCATTCTTAGTTTGCAACAGATTTTTTTAGCAGATTAAGTGTTTGATTACGAGTTTGGAGGTGTGGGAGTGGGCCACCACGCCAGTGCCCCGCTCCTACATCGCCAAGCTCATCCGCCGACCGCCCCCCCAGATTAGGAGGTTTCTCCTGGTCTGACGGGTGGTGGTTTAGCGGTCCCAGTTGGTGAGCTTTAGAAAGGCACTGTAATTGGAATGCCAAAGCAAGTTCCTGCAGGGCATGGTCTGTTAAGTCCATGCAGCAGCATTGCCAGAATATTGTGGGCCCCAGACCACTGCAAGATGACCAGGGATCACAGATCCATGGAGGTAGATGCTCCCCCATGGGGGTCCGACCACCCAACTCCTAATAGGGCAGTTGGACCACCGGTGTGGCAGCAGCCGGTCCGCCACTGTGGGTTTTGCGGTCCATCAGGTCCTAAGTCAGTATCTGGCAATGAGATGTTTGAGAGCCTATTAGTACAATATTTGGAAAGTAAAATGTCCATTTCTAATAAGGAGATTCTGTTTTTCAGAACTAGGGCCTTATTACAAGCTTGTCAGTCTTACTGCTGTACCACAACGGTAGCAGTATCCCACCCGCCGTATTACAATGTCACTGCAGTCCCATTGGTGGTATTTCTGATGGCAGTGAGTGTTTTTTCATAGGTGTTGATGCATGTGTGTATATTTTGACTGTAACTGTTGAATGTCTACAAATGCATGACACAATTGAAAAAATGCCTACTACTGGTACTTTTTTGCTGGAGTCTGGCCCAAATATGCCCATTCCACAAAACAGCTAAATACTGCAAATATACCTGGATTTCAGCGCCAACAAGGTTGTTTTCTTCTGGATCAAGATGCTGCTGTGAAAGGGGGACGTGGAGGAAGGGATCCACATGGGAGAATGAAAGGAAGAAAAGGAAATGGTTGAGTGTGCATCCCAAATCCTTTGATTCCGCTGACTCAAAGCAGGTGGTCTTCCCGCCAATGTTGGCTCGACGGAACTTTTCATTCGGATGGTGATGAATTTCACTATACCACCCTCTGTCAGCTGTTTTCCCCTTACTGATGTCATGGTGGTCTGCGAATGGCTATCGGTGGCGGCGGTGTCCCGGTGATATTTTGTTCTGCAAACTGACAACAATGTATTACAGCGGACAGACCACCTAGTCGGAGGGTAGTTAATCCAATGCAACGGGGGTCCCTAGACCTCCAAAGTCATTATCAGGCCCTATGATCTTCCTCTGCTAGTCTCAGAGTCAACACTTAATGTCTTTCATTGTTGGGCTGTAAGGAACTACCCCACACAAACTTAAATGATACACTGGTGCTTTTCTATCTTAAACCTTTCATTATGACAGAGGTTCAAAAAATTCACACACAATTGAAATAGAGATCAAATGGTAGCTAACAACCTAACTGAATGCAAGAAACCTCAAAAGTGATACCTGAATGATTTGTTGGTCATTCTGTCAGGAACTCTGGCAAGGACTGGTGGCAGGGTAGACAAATTAATAGAATATTGAGTACAGAGCTGCCCAAAAGATAGAGGAGAAATGGGATTTAAAGTGGAAGACCTACATAATGGAAAAAGATGGTCAAAGCTCAGAGAGGACAGGTACTTGAGAGGAAATTTGGTATTGAGACTAACACCCTGAACGGACGTGAAATACAAATATATAACAAAATAAGCAATAAAGGGAATGTAGAGCAAAAGCACTGTGAGCTCCACATGGTAAGACTGAAGTTCAGTAAGTTCCTCACCCGCAATTGCTGTTACATATATTGACTACAAATGTATATAGGATATACATGCAAAGGAAGGGTCAGTGGATCTGATGCCTCTGGTGATGTTATCAAAGTAACTCAATGACGATACTCACGGTGGACAAGAAACACCACCTAGGTTACAAACTGTGCCCACGTATCCTGGTGATCAATCAGGAACATGCAAGGCGGTAACAAAAAGGGTGTAGAGCAAAACACACAGTCACAATAGACAAGTAGCTAGCAAGAAGGAGTGCTAACAAGAAAGAAGGAAAAACAAATTGCACACTTTGCAGACAGCAAGTAACAACCACACAAGGACCCTAAACGCTAAGTGCCTTATGAGTTTGGTGGAACGGAAGTGGGATTACCCCGCTCCCACACTGCCAAACCCATGTTTAAGCCAGTTGCCAGATTAGGAGTTTTCTCCTGTCTGGCGGGCTGGTCTTTAGCATTCCCACGGCAGTGCCTATGAAATAGGAACTGCAATGGCAATGTCAAAATCAGTACCTGCATGGCATGGACTGATACAGTCCATGCCGTGCAGGTACTGAGGTGCCCCCTTGTTTCCTCACCAATACACTTTTCATGCAGTCACACCGTCATGAAAAGTGTGGTGGTGTGGAAACTCATAATATACTTGGCAGGCCACAGCGGCCCCGCCAAGCAAATTGCGGCCTCAAGCCTGCTGCACCAGTGCCAGGGATCTCTGTTCCCTGGCAGTTGCCGTAGTCCCAGCGAGGCTCAACCACCCTGGTCATAATAGGGTGGTCCGAAGACTGCCACTGCAGCGCACCGTGAGTCTGGCGGTCCGTGGACAGCCAGACTCTTAATAAGGCCCTAAGACAACAGGCATAGGAAGGTAGCAAACTAGAAACTGGAACTAAGTTAAATGGGAAGAAAAGCAGGGACTAGAAAAGTTAAATACAGAAGGAGAGAGAGTTCAAGGGTGTGCTAATATAGTGCTGGTTCAAAATTCAATGGGGCACTGCAAGTAGTGCTAGTTCAGGAACAAGGATTAGCTACAGCTCATCAATGAGGAATCAAGGATCAAGAGTAGCAGAACAAGGGACATGAGCCCCTGCGCCTCTGCCTGCTAGTTGAGAGCGCTGGCATGCTTGGGGGAAATGCATAAAAGGAAGTGGATCTGGATCAGGAGCCACCGCCGTGAATCCATTCAAGAGGCACAGATCAGGGGCAGCCTCATCAAAATGGCAGCCACTGGTGGCTCGGCAAACTAATGCAGAGAAAACGAACCGGAGTACAAGAAGGAGGGCCGGTGGCACGGAACACTGAGTAGTCGGTGGTGAGTCCTCCGACTCACAACTTGGGGGCTCGCTTCTGGCCCTGGGGGCTGTTGGTGGGTCAAGGCCGGAAGAGCTGATGATGCGACTGAAGAGAGATGACAGTGCAGGTTCCGGAGTGATCCCCGAACACAGGAGGCATGGAGAAGGCTGCAAACCTGAAGTGAAGGTAGGTCACTGGGGATCAGCTTTGGGACCGCTCGGTCTCGCTGGGAGTTGGGAGCATAATCCCAGGGACTGTCTGGGGCCCATCATCGCCTAGTAGGAGGAGTGCAGCGGTGAGCGGCTGGTGGGGAAGCCAGGACGGGGCCTGAGAAGCAGGGGCTGGAAAGGCCGCAAGGAGCAGAAGGAACTCATATCCTGCACCGCCGTACTGCAGGAGAACCTGGGAGGGTAATAAAATCAGCTTAGAGTGGAATCTGGATAGTGGAGCAGATCTCGACGTGGGGGGGAGATATAAAGATACACGAGGTTAGAGCCGCTATCAAATCTTTGGCCAGGAACAAATTGCCCTGGACTGATGTCCTACCCACCAAGTTCTATTCCACATATGTAGATATATTGGGGCCTTGTTTAGTCGAGGTGTACAACTGAGAGAGGCAAGATGGGAAACTACCAGGATCCACGAGAGGAGCACTGATTACCCCGCTACTAAAACGAGGGAGGCAAGCATTTGATAAAACAACGTATAGGCTGCTCTCCATGCTCAGTCTTTACTATAAGATTCTGAGTAAAATATTAGCTGTGCGCCTCCTGCCTTACATGTCAGAACCATGTGCACCAGGACCAGACGGGGTTCATACCATTGTGCAATATGGCAATGAATGTTAGAAGATTATTACGGATATTGGAAGCAGACTCCTATTGCATTGAAAAGGCCGTTGACAGTCTACAATGGCCGTACCTCTTCCGGGAGATTTGGGCTTGGTTTAGGCTTTATGAAATGGAGGACCCTGTTATACTTAGACTCCAGGACTTGAGTTAAGACCAGGGGGCTTGTATTGAACAATTATCAAGTGGGTAGAGGAACACAACAGGGATGCCTCCTCTTACCACTTTTACTTGCTCTGGCTACAGAGCCTCTGGCTGCTAGGCCAGATTGAAAATCCCTTATCAGGGCCTGGTGGTATTGGGTTAGACTCACCATATAGCGTTATACGCAGACAACCTATTAATATTTCTCCGGAACAAGAGAGAAGACTTCAATGGAGCAAGGGAAATGCCTCCAGCCCTGGGAAGGGAGTCGGGCCTATTGCTGAACTGGAAAAAATCATGCCTATTCACTGCTAAGGCGGGACGGGAGAGACCACAGGCTGTAGACGACGTGTCATGGAAAGCAGATGCTTACCTTATCTGGGGGTTTATATCTACCATGACCAAGCAATGGCGTAATGAAAGTTTAAGGGGCCCTCCTGCAATGTACACAGTGGGGCCCCACTCCAAACTTTATCTGGAGCACTCAGACCGGAGTACTGTGCTGAGGGGGGCCCCTGCAGCTAGGGCCCCCGCACCACGGGGGATGCGGGCCCTGTGTTACACCCCTGCAACCAAGAGGACCTGATAGAAGGTAACATAGGAACAAAATTCAGGGGAGCAAAATCATGCTTTGAGTTTTTGGGGACCTTGCCCATTTCAGTGTTGGGAAGAGTGCAACCGCGCCTCGGCACCGTGGTTCACTCCTTTTCTTGGTGAGCTGCGCCGAGAGTGTAAAAAAGCTGAAAGGGCCTGGCGCCGTATGTATGATCCCAGTGACAAAAATAAATATAGGGAACTCACGAAGCTCTATCACCGCCATATTATGGCTGGAAAAAAAGCTTATTATGACAAAAGAATTGAGGACGCGGCGAATAAGAGTAAAGAAATTTTCCGCATTGTAAAAGATTTTATCTCCCCTACCTCGATATTGCCATCCCACTCCCACACGGAAGCATGGGTCCATCAACTTGCAATCTTTTTCACCTCTAAAATTAAAGCTATTCAAGATACTTTTTCCCCTCTGAGTTCAGTATCTGTATCCGAGCACAGGCTCTCTCGGTTTCCATCCTTGGTAGTGGAAGGCCCCTCTCTTTCTGAGTTTCCCCCTCTGTCCCTACCTGCCTCTCTTGACCTTCTCACCCAGCTCAAGTCTGGCTCCCCGCAGGATCCCTGTCCCGCTAAATGCCCTGGAAAAGTAGCACCAGCCTTAAACTCCTTGTTTAACCCGGTACTCAACATGTCTTTAAGCACAGGGGTGGTTCCCCAGGCCTGGAAGAATGCCTTGATCCTGCCGCTTGTCAAGAAGCCCAATTTGGACCATCTAATACATGCTAACTATTAGCCGATCTCCCTTCTCCCGGCTCTGGCAAAGGTGGTTGAGAAGCATGTTCACATCTCCCTCTCTGACTACATTGAGAGTAACGACATCCGGTTATCGCACCAACATGAGTACCGAGACCGCTATCCTTGATGTTACTGATGCCATCTGGGAAGTTCTGGATTTAGGTGGAAAGGCCATATTAGTTATGCTGGATTTGTCGGCGGCCTTCGACACCGTTCCCCATGACGGTCTCCTTTTAAGACTCTGGGAGATCGGATTGCGCGGAGTGGTGTTGAAGTGGTTCGAGTCATTCTTGGCCGGCCGCCGGCAAACGATCTGGGCGCCACCTTTCTCCGCCGACATGCCGCCATTGGAGGTGGGGGTGCCTCAGGGCTCTATCTTGAGCCCCACCCTTTTTAATATCTACATGGCCCCTCTGACGGTAGTGGCGGAGTCGTTCGGTGCCCAGATCGTATCCTACGCTGATGACACCCAGCTCCTTTTCACCTGCACTAAGGGCTCTGACTTTGATGGTATGCAGATCAGGGACTGTCTGGGAGCGGTCTTTGACTGGTTTAAAAGCCATCCACGAAACCTCAAAGAACAAAGCACCAGGCCCTGACGGAGTACCTGGTGACTTGTACAAATCTTCCCCTGGCATCTGGGCAGGCGTTCTGACCAATGTATTTAACACGGCCACAAGTAGCTATTATCCATCTTCCTGGGCAACTTCCATCATCGTCCCGATATTTAAGAAAGGCAATCGGGACGACCCAGCCTGTTATAGGCCCATATCCCTCCTGGACTCCGCCGTTAAAATCCTAGGCAGAGTCCTGTTAACCAAGCTGAGGGAGAGCACAGAGAAACATGGTGGGCTAGCTGAAATACAATATGGCTTCAGGGAAAAGAGGGGTACAGTGGAACAGTGCTCCAATGTACATCTTCTGATCGCCAAGTACACGGTCGCCAAGGAGGGGTCCTTATTTTTAGCATTTATGGACCTCTCCTCGGCTTTCGACTTGGTGAACAGAACAAAGCTGTGGGCCATGTTATTGAAGATTGGGATAGATGAGGCCTTGGTTAGATTCTTGGCCTCGTTACATCAGGATCTTTCCGCTAAGGTCAGGGTCACCAGGGAGGGAAAATGTAGTGCCAAATTTGACTCTAGGCGTGTAGTAAGGCAGGGATGCATACTAGCTCCCCTCCTGTTTACCATATACATCAACGGACTGGGGAAGTGCCTAGAGAAGACAGCGGGTGACGTTCCGCGTGTAGGAGTATCTAAGATTCCAGCACTCCTATACGCGGACGACGCGGTTCTCATTGCTCGCACTGGTAACGCTCTGCAGAGCTTGCTTGATGCATTCGGTACCTTCATGGACGATCTGGAAATGAAGGTCAATGTGGGCAAGTTGCATACAATGGTAGTAGGAGTTCATAGGCGCAAAAGCACGATTAAAACCTTCAGGTGTAAGGGTCTGGAGGTCTCCAGAACGGCAGTTTCTCCCTATCTAGAGGTACTCTTTGACGAGAGGGGGACGTGGGGCCCACAGGTTAGAGCAAAAAGCCTATAAGTGGCCAGGTCATCGGCCGCCCTTATGGCCTTTTCCAAAAGACTTGGCGCTAGGCCAATGGAGGCCCTATTGAAGGTTTATAGCTCGAAATGCGTGTCAATAGCCATGTATGGTGCGCCAATCTGGGGTTATGCACAGCTTGATCCTATCCAGAGAGCAGAGAACGGTTTTTACGCTCATTACTATCAGTCCCCCCATCTACCCCAACCTACTCAATTCATTCGGAGGTGGGTCTGGATTATATAATCGACAGGATAAACCTGGCCCCATTGATTTACTGGTTAAAGACATGGCTCAATAAAGAGGTCACCCTGAATCACTCTATTATGGAGGACGTCATGTCACTGGAACACCACAAAAAGATTCCTTGGTTGGACTATCTGAGGAGGTCATTTCATCGGCTAGGAAGATTGGAACTATTTGAAACACCTAAAAGTATCACAAACAAGGAGATAGTTTCGATCAAAAGGCAATTTTTGTCCCTGGCAAGATCTAGCCGAGAGGAAATAGAATTGCAGAAGCCCTCGATTAGGACTCATTATCTAACAAAATGTTCCCCCTCCATGGAACTTTACCTTACAATAGTGACAAGACCATTTCATAGGTTCCTCCTGACCAAATTCAGACTAAATCTGATCCCTCACCTACTGGGAAATTATCCATCATGGGCCAAGCCAGAGTCAGCCCCCTTGTGCTCTTGTGACAACCATTCATTACAGGATACCACGCACTTTGTCCTGTTTTGCACACTGTTCTCAGTGCCCCGAAGGCAATATTTGCTTCCTATTTTAAGGGAGGCGGGCTTCAGACAAGTTAAACCGGCACTGCTATACTTACAATCAATGAGTACTGTTCGTATAATCTTTTGCATGGGAAGTTTTTTGACCGCAGCAGCGCGCATTAAAGCTAAACATGTACTTGCTGCGAGCATATAATGACTCCTTTTCACTGAAGACTAAATTGCTCATTTGCACTGTACATGCTGTCGCGGACATTTTTTTTTTTTTAAGCTTTTTAAATACGTATACTGTCTTTTATAAGGTTGCATTGTAAAGCTTTGGTCATGCATTTTAATCTCTTTTTAACATGATGTACCAAATGTATTTGTAAATGTAATCATGAATTTTTGTATGAAATGTCTTTTTATGATTTTATCAAAATCGAATAAAAGTATTTTGACTGACTGACTGGCAGCACAGTCTGAAATGTAACTCTGATAAATCGGAATTGCTTTTCTTTGGCTGCTCTCCTGATCCGAGATGGAAGGCCTGGTGGCCTCCTGACAAGTACCCTCCGGCAGATGCCTCTTCCAAGGCGAAGAATCTTGGCTTCCAGATTGATGATGGCTTTTCCTTTGGGCCTCAGATTCGCGAGCTCACAGGGAAATGCTTTGGCATTTTAAAAATGCTAAGGAAATTCCTTCCGATCTTGTCCCTGGAGCACAGAAAGACCACAGTACAGGCTCTGATAGGTTCCCGCCTAGATTATGCAAATGTGCTCTATCTGGGATTGCCAAAATTTCTTCTTGCGCGCCTTCAGCTAGTGCAGAACTCCGCTGCAAGGGCCATTTTCGGCCTTCATCGAAGAGCGAGTGCATTGGAGCTGCTTAAAAGGCTTCACTGGCTCCCTGTCGCGAGACGGATTACTTTTAAGGCGCTGACTCTCGCCTTTAAGGCACTTCATCTTGCATGGGCTAGATACATCAGAAGGCGTCTTGCCTTTTATCGGCCCTCCAGAACTCTGAGATCGGCTTCTTTGGCCATGGCTTCTGTTCCTCCCATCAGACAGGCAAGAATTGGAGGCCGCTCTTTTCGATACTTGGCACCACGATGCTGGAACTCCTTGCCCGTCTCCCTTAGGAAAATCAGCAATCTACTGGTTTTCAGGAAGGAACTGAAAACATGGCTTTTTACCCAGTAATTTTTTCTGCTGCTCTGCATTTGCCCTGGATTGTTTCTCCTTCTGGTCTTTGTCAAAGCGCCGGGACACTCCATGGAGTAGCCATGCTCTATAAAAGAGCCAAAATAACATAACATAACATAACATAACTATGGAAGATGGTGACTCTACCGAGGTTGCTATATTTATTTGGGGTACTCCCGGTTTGGATACTGGGGCGTATTTTCCGCCATTTGCAATCTCTGGTGACATCGTTCATATGGGGTGCGGGAAGGCGCAGGGTGGTACTAACTACATTCTCGAGACCAAAGGCAGCGGGTGGACTAGCACTGCTGGATTTTGAATATTACTATATAGCTGATCAGCTGCAGTGGCTCACAAAGTGGGTAGCCGAACGGGTGCAGAGGATTGACCGCTTGGACACTACAGCCCCAAGTCTGAGCATATTATCTCGCATAGTGCTGTGTCTGCCTGCGCGGTTAGGGATGACACCACTGAAATAAAAGTAATTTGCAAATGTTGGGCTAGAAATGGACAGAGGTCCAAAACTAAACAACCATACGGTCTGGACATCCTGTTGTCCAACTGTATGGAACTCCCACATGGGGGAGACCGGAGCGGTTTGCAGGCATGGATAATGGCAGGGGTGACTACTGTCAGCCTGCTATATGAGGACGGGTCCCTGCTACCTTTTAATGACTTCAAGAAATGATATGACATGCCCCAGGGACAATTTCTACTACATAGTGTTCTCATAGCGACGATGCGCAAACGCTGGAGAGGGGATCTCTCTGAACCATTATCAGAAGGGTGCCAATATATAGTAACTGCCTCTGGGACATTCAAAGCAGTTACCTGCGTATACAGAGGCCTCCGTAACGAGACATTACCAGAACTTAATCATCTACGACTACGGCCGGAGGAAGATATGGGGGAACCTATAGACGAGAAAATATGGGATTGCCTAGTTGAACGAGCAACCTAGATCTCTAGAAATGCCAGGTTCCAATTAATAAACTTTTATGTCCTCCACAGAGCATACCTCACCCCAGAGCGCATTAATAGATACTTCGACACATGAACAGCTAACTGTCCCCGATGTGGAGAGGGAGGGGCCGAGTTTTTGCATATGTTCTGGAGCTGCCCTGTGCTAGAGACTTTCTGGAGGACAGTGGCCACAGTACTGATGGAAGTAATGGGAAGAGTAGTGGCCATAACTCCAGGGTATTGTCTACTACATTGGTTCCCTCACACCTCTCAAATTAAAGTAACAACTACATTTCAAGACTTGGGACTTGTGCTGGCCAGCGAGAGATTACCAGACACTGGACGTTTCAAGGAGGTCCTAGAGCAGACAGGTGCAAGAGTAAGTTCAAACAATGGGCGGATTACGAGAGTGCAGTATGGCTGAGGGAGGCCAGACGGAGTGGGGGATCTTTGGAGGCAGCCAGGTCATGGGACGCACTGGTGACACTTCTTAGGCACCCTGAGTCCGACTAAGATGAGGAAATGCCAGGGGTAAAATTAGTCCTGGGGACAAAGCGCAACTGTTCCCATTTCACCATGAGATGTCAACTATAGGCAATCCCTTAGTAAAGATTAGAAGTATAGTTTGAGAAAGGACAGAGCACATGGACTAGATCTGTACATAGAAGCATGGTCTTTTATGACATGCCTGGCGGGAGGGGGGAGGGATGAGAGGGGAGTTATTGGTGAGGGGGGAGTTTGTTATTAAGTGTATGCTTCAACTGAGCTCTATGATATTGTTATAGGATATATCGAATTAAAAGATGATGGTGTAAGGACAGCCACAATGATCATGAACATATTATCTATTGTGTACTTGTGAATGTACATTGTTTATGACATTGCATGCACCTTAATAATGCACATTACAATATGTCCAATGCAATATACTGAAATCTACTACCCCATATTCCAAATGCTTGATACTGAAGGTATAACAAAATTCAATAGCAAAGCAAGAACTAGCACATGCTCAGGAAACAAACAGTTGGTCTCACAGGCACACCGCTAAAATGACCAGCGCTGGACTGAAGGAAACTAGGGCTAAAAGAGATCACTGTGATCACATTTATCAGGTGTGAGTAGGCCAGCACCTGCCAGTCACAAGTGTGCTGAATTCCTCTACCCATCCCTGACCTGCAGGGACAGGGCTGGACTGGCCATAGCGGGCACCGGGCATTCCCCTGGTACGCCGCATAGGTGGGGGCCGGTTTTGGGACGGTTGTGCTGCAAAATCGGCCTTGTACCAAAATCGGTCAAAAAACGGCCCGGCAAAGAGATCGGAGGCACCTTTAACCCTGGGGAGGTGGGGGGTGGGGGGACTGAGCACTTTGCTGGGACAGTTGTGGTTCCCAGTCTGGCCCTGTGCAGGGTTGGAAATAAAGCAGTGAGGAGGGAATACTAGGCAATGGAGTTTTTAGCATGAGTAGAATGGCTTCCACAATGAGAATTTCGGAATATTGTCTAAGAGATTTAAAATTAGTATATGAATGGATTATAAGATTCGGAAGCTTATTGGAACACTTGAGAGTTCCAGAGAGAGCAGGTAGAGGATCGTGACAGTTACCTATGTACCATTTATATTTTGGATTTCTTTTTTGAAATGGCAGCACTTTAGTTTCATCCATATTTATGGTAATTATTTTCTAATTACAGTATTTAAAAACATGTCTAATTTTCTCTGAAGTGCTAATTCTTTCATGTTCATAATGACAAGGTCATCTGCACATAAGAGACGTGATGTGAGAACCATTCATTTTAGAGCTAAAACTACTTGAAAACTGTAGCTAAGTACGCTAAGAAATTGAGAATAAAAGAAGGGTTAACATGCATCCCTGCCTTGGACTGTACTTAATTGATATTCTGTGCGACACTTTTCCTTCCGCATCAACTTCAATTTCGGCCAAGTTTTCTATTCGTAGTTCCTGCCATATTAGAAGGAGATCATTGGGTATGCCATAATTTACTAAGGTTTCCCAAAGCTATTCTCAGTGCACTGAAAAAACATGCAGAACAAAGTCCACGAAGCAACAGAATAAATTGCCTCTTAACTCAGTGGACTTTCGTGCAAGTGACCACAAGCGAAAACAGTGGTCACCTGTGGAATGCCCCTCTTTAAATCCTTCTTGTTCAATAGGGATTATACTCTTTTTTTGTATCCATTCTTACAACAGGCTCAAGATAATTTTCTAAAATAAATTTTCTCCGACATCTAACAGATTTATCTGCCTATAGTTTTGGGAGCCATCATTTCATTTTTCTTAAATTAAGGGTTTATAATAGCGCCGTCCAGCTTTCCAGGAATATTCTTGTTTTTACTATTCTTTCGAATACCTAATGAGAGAGCCTTGTTCCCCAATCCATCGTTGTTTTAATTATAATTGTTCGTGGATTTTCGGGACCAGCTGCTCTTGTCAGTTGTAGAGTTATTATATTCTCCTTTATAACCACCAGAGAAAACTGGGCTGTTATCTCCTTTTCTATTTGAAAGATTTCAGCATGATCAGTATATCCATTAGAATACATTTCCTCCGGATATGCTACCCATGTTTTAACCCCACCACACACCGCAGCTTCCCATCAAACCATATATTTGTGTTCCACATTTGTAGATTTTGTCATTTTTCCCATTGCGTATTGCTTTTTAATTCGACCTTTAAGCACAAAACACCTACCTAATTATTTCATTATACCAATTTATGAATTCTACTGGAGCTTCCTCCTCCTGAATTATTTTTTGTTGCTGTAAATTCACTAACAAGGCTAAATGCTTCTCCGTTATCTTTGTCGTAAGGCACTTCAGGAAGTCCATTTATAGAAGGAGAACATTTTCTCTTACACAATGATCCCCTGTGTTTACCACTAAATGTAGGGTTCGATGAACATTCACTTCCATTTGCAGGACTTCAAATCACTCAACCCAGTTAAAAAACCTAACATGCAGGAAAACATAATCTATTGGACAGACCGTATTGCATACCATTCATGTACGTTTTTCTAACAGGTCTCTCTGAAGTCACACGTCGTTAATACTAAATAAACCATTTGATACCAAAACGTTTAACAATGTGGGTACCAGGTTGTCAGTGAATTAACTGTAAAAGTCGCAGGGCTAATATTGGATGCAGCCACATTTTCTTAAATGGGTCCCTCTACCATGGCTCCTATCTATGGTTAAAATCACCAAGCAATAAAATCAAATAAAGTGGGTATGTAGAAGAAATCCTAGTGAGATCTTCCAATTCTAATTGTGCTTCATAATCGTTTCAATTTGTTGCATGTAATAAACATTTATGACTTTATGAAATCGGGTTTAATTATTGTGTTATAAAATTGTACTCAACAAGTTAAGATCCATTTACTCTTGGCCTTATTCATAACACATTGCTGGCGACCTTTGTAGCTATCAAAGTCAGACTACCCACACAAATTGAGGGTCTGATTTTTTTTAAGCACTTCTATTAGCTTGTAAAAACAAATCTGTTGGGGGAGGGCTTTGCAAAGCCAAATAAAACATTTCTAAATGCTTAAAATTCCTTAGGCCATGAAAGTTCCAGGAGAGTATTGTAATTCTGTGCAAAGTGAATAAACCCTTATCTGTTAGGGGTGGTCGGATTTGACCCCATTCATGAGTGTTCAATGTAGATTCCTCAGGGCTGCGTAGAATGCTCTTTTCTGCAATCCTTATTGTGCCCCTAAGATCCTTTTGTGACTTTCCCTAAACCTCTTACTACCTGAGGCTACGGTATTTTGAGACGCTCCCTAACTAGCAGAAAAGGGAACCTCACCCGCGAATCCTTGCTTGGCTTACTGTTTGGTTAGTGACCACGCCCCCTCTACTCAGCGTTCTGCTCCGTGAGGTTCCGGTAGCGTTCTGAGTTCCTGCTTTGCCTTAGCGAGCCCGTTTGTGCTCTTTTCCTGTTCCTGTGGTTTTCGCCCTTGTGTCACGGTATTTCTGTTCCTGGCCTGTGTCCTACATATTGTTTGTACCTCCCGCTCTGCCCCGCTAACTTTCTCCTTCTCGGCACGCCCTTCCCCTGTGCCTGTCTCTTCCTTCCGCCTTGATTCCCCATCTGCCCTTCACTCCTCGTTTTTGTCAGTTTCTTGCTGGCGATTCAGCTCTGTTATTCTCAGCGGTCATTTCTGTGATCGAAGGGGTTCTGTTTATGTGTGTTTATGCGCTCCATTCTGTCTTTTGTTTACGAGTGGAGCGCTGCTTGTCTATCTCGTATTGTTACATGTACGCCCGTTCCGCTCTGTTCTAAGTTTAAAAGTTGGACGTGGTGTGTTTATTGTCTGTGTTCTACGTTGTTTGTTCCCTCACTCCGCTCTGTCTTAAGCTTAGGAGCCGGAAGTGGGGATTGTCAGTGTTGTATGTTTGTTTCTCACTCCGCGCTGTCTTAAGTTTATGCGCTGGAAGTGGGAATTTCTGTATCACTTTGTCTTTAGCTTTATAAGTGATACCAGTTTGTCATCAGCTGCGCTTGTGGCCCCAGTCCTGCTCTGTCTTCAGTTTATGAGCAGGATTAGATTTGTGTGCATTCTGCCTTGGAGATATCCTTGCTGGTTGTCACCCAGGTTCCCTTCTATACCTCCTGGTTCTCGCCTTGACTACTAGCATAAAGCCCTGACGCTCACTTGGTGAGGTAAGTGGAATGCTATGTTGAACACTTATGTATCAGCCCTGTAAATTACTGGTGAGGTTAGTATTGTTGTACGTTTATTTTCCAGTCATCTCCTGCCATCAAGACTGCAGCTACGTCACCTTGCTGGGGCAGAGTGGTATACTCCCTGGGAAAATTCCCCCCACACTTTTTGGTAGCAGCTGACTTTGAGCGAAGTTATCTCTTCTCGCTTGGGTCGTTGTTGTCTGGAAGTGTGTGGGACATTCATCTTTGCTCCTGTGGATGAACAGCCTCCTCTACCGAGGGGGATCCTTGACATTATCTATATCACTCAAGTTACTCAAATTCTCTTCTATTTCGTCACAAAGGGATCAAACAAGCATACCTGTTCCAGTGAATATAACCCTGCATATCCTTACCAGAATCTTCTCAGGGAATAATGACTTTCATGGAACCTTTATTTCAACTATATACCCATTTTAGGGGCCGATTACGATATTGTTCGCAAACTCTTCTGACCAAGTCGGTTTCTGAATCATTTTCGACTGAATCAGGTTCTGCGAGTCCAAATGACAGATTATGATGCTACAGAACATTGTTTGGTCGGACTCGCATTGACTTCAATTGGAGCCTGTGTTCCGAATGGGAACACAGGCTCCCATTGAAAAAAGGGATGGTTGGGAAAAACCTTGCACCCTGTGACAGGAAAATCATGATGCCTGCCACACTATGCATGGCTCTAAAGAGCGGGTGCCTCCAAGGGCCCAAACCAAAGGCCTACGGGTGAAGGGGGGTATGCTACAGGCCCCCAAAGTCAGATTCCGACAGCGATTTAGTGTCGGACAAACTGATTTAGAACTGCTGCAAAAGCTGCAAAATCGGACATCGTACTCGATCATTCAGAAACAATGTCAATGCAGCTGTACGTTTCCGCTCCAAATGACTCGGCCTGTCCGAATGCTGATCAGAACCAATTCGGACAGCTTAAACAGTTTCCTTGCATATTAATCGGTTGTTCAGCAATGTATCTGATTCAGTAGGAAACATAGGAGCCTTTAAGAATGGCATCGAAATCAACCCCTTAGACTCTGTGTTTATTTAGTGTTCCCAATAAGATAACTTTTCCTGATTTTTACCTAAAGCATCATGGCATTAGAGGAAATTTTTTATGGCATCTTCCGTATTCAAAATCTCTTTTTCCAAGGTAAATCTAATACCTTGATTTAATACCTCTCTCTCAGCTTTTTGCAAAGCTTCTTTTTATTACTTGGAAACAATAAAAATCTTTGTAACCTCGTTTCCTGCTTTACTTCCAAAGCAGCCCACCTCTTTTATATCATTTGTGGAAAGCATTTTCAGGCTCAGGCATTTCAAAAGGGTGTAAAGCAGTTGTGACCTATTTGAAGGATTTAATTTTGTGTGCCTTTTGCCGTATTTTAATCTTTGATGGGGCTCTACAAAGACCCATAGATTCTTTTCATCCTGATTCCCAGTTTCATAATTTGATATAAAACCTCCAACCTCTCTTTCAGCTATCCTAAACTCCATGGATCTATCTTTTTTCCTGTAGAACTATGCGGTCTGTCTCTCCTGTGGATATTTTTGAGACATAGTAGGCTTTTAATTTCAATTATCAATGCGCTTAGCCCTGACATCAATAATTAACACTTGTAGTTGTTTGATTTTAACCTACATCCAGATTCTTCCCTTTATTTGAATATATGATGTTACAATGCATACCATTACGATGCATACTTTTACATTGCAGTTTTTACACAGCAAATACCATCACAACGCATGTTTTTACACTGCAAGCCATTACAACACAAATTCATAGGGTTGTATTAAAAGTACCATTACATGCAAACCATTACCACAAATACTAATACAACTCATACCGTTACAATGCATAATAAGTGTGCAGTATAAAATGTTAATAATATGGTTAAATATATCTTTTTTTCCATCCATACTTAGGGAAGGGATGCAAGGGAAACACGGATTTTGAGTGGGGGGGTACATTAATACAACACGAAAAAATACTCCAGTGGACCACAGGTAAGTCAATTGAGTAGAGTGTAGAGTTCTATGCCCGCGATCTATTAGAGAAAGAAGTGGGAGCTAAAAGGGTGGTCTAACTATCTGGTTGTCTCTAATGCAACCATGTTTGTATGGGGAATACTTTAATCTTGTTTATATTACCCTCACACACCCTAGTGGTGTCATGCTTCATCATCGGGTCACCCTGACCCCTATAAGTCAGGGTGGGCTCAACCACAGTATTGGGGAGCTCTTCTAATATATTGGAGAAGGGGGCTTTACTTAAGATAAATAAAATCACCTAGATAGATCCCCGGTTTCCCTTTATTCTTGGCACTAGGGTCATAGGACCATAATATCCTTACAAGACCCATTTGTATAAGTAATCTTTATACAGTATTTTAAACTTCCCAGATAGACCCCAAGAATAAAGGGACACTGGGGATCTATCTAGGTGATTTTATTTATCTTAAGTAAAGCCCCCTCCTCCAATATATCAGAAGAGCTTCCCAATACTGTAGTTGAGCCCACCCTGACTTATAGGGGTCAGGGTGACCCGATGATGAAGCATGACACCACTAGGGTGTGTGAGGGTAATATAAACAAGATTAAAGTATTCCCCATACAAACATGGTTGCATTAGAGACAACCAGATAGTTAGACCACCCTTTTAGCTCCCACTTCTTTCTCTTATAGATCGCGGGCAAAGAACTCTACACTCTACTCAATTGACTTACCTGTGGTCCACTGGAGTATTTTTTTGTGTTGTACTATTTTGGGAGGATATACTCCAGTTACCTCTCTTACACTCAGGGCACCTGGTTCATTCCAGTGCCCGGTTGTGTTTTTGTGGGGTACATTAATACCCAGGCATTCATTTTAATACTCGAGTATTAATTCAAATACCAAAATATTCAACAACATAGGTATTAATACATTTCGGAATTTTCCAATAATTGGTTTGACAATGTTTTTAAATAAAAAAAAGAATTTAAAGCATATATACAAACAACATTTTAAAAGATACACTCTACAGTTTGTGACATAAACACAATGTACATACAAAGCACAGAAAGCATAGGAAACGGGAGTCCTTCAACTATTTCCATTGCAGCACCTGGCCCATCATCTACTCAAAATGGCTGACATTCTAAAATGGAATGAATTTACCAACATTTCACACTACACATGATAAATATACATTCTGTCAGGTTCTGATTCACGAGAAAAAAACTTTTCAAAAACATATTTATTTCAAATTCTCGTTTACCCCAGTAAAACGTATAAAGAAGTTGTCCACCATTTTGTGCTCACTGGTGCACTGACTTCCATGGTGACTACATCCATCAGAAGTAGGAGGAGACTTGACCAGACTTTCAAGTCGTACACTGCCATCTACTGACAGAAGTAAGTGTACGTTTAACACAAAACACCTTCAGAATGAAAAAATATATATCAAGTACTTAAATAATTTTTTACAATTATTTACATCACTTCAAAATTCATCCTTAAGTTGAACACACACATTCCAGAATCTATATTTCCATTTAAAAGTAAGTAAATATCAAACTACGTTTTTAATTACAAAAAAGCCCAAAAACAATAATGAAAATATGATACATTTTTAACTGTGTAAATTACTACACAGATTAAAGAAACACCCAAAACAGTTGTAAATCAAAGAAATCAATCAATTAGCAAATCAGCTGTAAGTAAACATTATAATATATTTTTTCAACAAAAAAAACTTTATACATTTCAAAAATAAAATGGCAAATAATATTCCGTTAAAGAGGGCACATTTTAAAGCAAATTCCACCAGGTGTTTGCATCAGGGAATATGCTGGACAGTGTGGGGGGCAAAATTAGTATTCTACTTTCTCCAGGTTTTTGCAGCAGGGAAAGTGCTGGTCAGTGGTGGAGGGACCAATTAAGTATTCTAACTCCACCAGGTGATTGACTCAGGAAAGGTGCTGGACAGGGGTGGGGGGCAAAATTACTATTCGAACTCCACCAAGTGATTGTCTCAGGGATGGTGTTGGACAGTGGTGGGGGGAAAAATTACTATTCTAACATGTAAAGGTGCTTGACTCTTGCAAACGGTTGAAAAGTGATGATGTATAAAATGCAAGTTAATTGACATTTGCTTCTTCTAACAACATATTCATTTTAAAGTTGAACATATAATCAATAAACTTTTTTTTTACCGGTTTACTTACTCAGCAAAATCAGCCATCCAAGAATAACCAGCAGCTAAACTTCAACGAAAGTGCTCCAGCACTAACAGAAAAATCAAAAAGCCTTTCACAGGTAAATTATTTAGAAACCCTCACAAAACAGCCAAAACTAACTAGCCCAATTCGCATAAGTTTCCAAAAATAGAGTTAAACAAAAATCCCTTTAAAAACCAAATAACAAATTGCAAACGCAGACTAACCAGAGATAATTTCAAAAAAAGTCAGTAAATCTCATCTTTATCTTTTAGACAAACAACAACCAGAACTGAGAAAACCAAAATCAACCAAACCACTAGCAAAAAGTTCAAAACCCTCAAAAGGACAAGCAAATAAATAAGAAAACCTTGAAAAGGTGAGTAAAATTACAAAAAAATACAATATTCTTTTTGCAGGGCTCATCTACAAAACAAAACCACAAAATCTTAGCATGCAAAATAAAACCCAATCAATAAAATAAACAGCATGTTATTTCAAAATTCAATACACAATCAATAAATAATGAACCTATGTTTTTTATTTCAC
Source organism: Lissotriton vulgaris (assembly GCF_964263255.1). Lineage (NCBI taxonomy): Eukaryota > Metazoa > Chordata > Amphibia > Caudata > Salamandridae > Lissotriton > Lissotriton vulgaris. The sequence continues at coordinate 1,248,071,818 of NC_141687.1, read as the reverse complement.
AGGATGCAATCAAGAAAAAATGTCAAAATTTGAACTTTTTTTAAATATTTTTTTTCAGACAATAATTAAGATGGCAACTGGAAGACAAACAACATACCTGAAATCCAACAGAGTCCATAGGTTATTAAAGTACAGTGGCTGCATTTATTGTAAAGAGAGATTAACTGAGCCCAGGTGTAATTGGAGGTGTGTGCAATATTACTCATCCCATTGCACAGGCAGAGCGGTTACTCTTGGTGACACTGTTGAAAGGACCACAGAGCATAATCACTCTGCCTCTGTAATGGAGATTGAGGTGAGAGAAAACATAAATCAAATGAAAGAACTTGCATCTGCCTCCAATCAACCCTGTGGCTCAGTTTTGAGAGAAGTATCCCGAAACATTCCTAAGCGTGTAGCAAGTTGTATGCCCACAATTCCAAACATATGCAGGATTATACGGCGTAAAAAACAAGCAAGTTACCCGATACGGGTAACACCCTAAACATTCTCTGATATTAATATTCCTCCTGAACTAAGGGCCCAATTCAATCTCGATCGGAAGGTCAACTCCAGAACCGTCCGGAGCTGGACAGTACAACTGACACGTACTGGGAGCCAGTTCTACCAAACGACACAGTACAATGCTAAAAACCATTTACTTACCGTACAGCCCGGTCACTCAGATTTCGTCCTCATTATCAAAACAAGAAGCCTCCGGAAACGCTGAATGGAGTCGTCCGGAGGCATTTCCAAGCCGATTCTGAATGCCAAAGTTTGATGCGTACTTCCCATGCGCCAAATCTGTCTTCACAACCAACAGGTCAGAGCATCCGGAAGAGGAGTATTTTAGCTCTGATTCGAACCACAACACGATTCCTGCAAATGACACAATACAGCCATAAATCCGATTGCGCATGTTATCCCCATACTATCTCTTTGAGCACTACTACAACCACAAGTGACGCGTTCTTCGCAGAAGGTGAGTTCAACACCTACACATGCAGAATAACAGAAATACCACACGAAAGACAATACAACAGAAAGCAGGGTCGCCAAGCACAGTCAAAAGGGTGGGGGAGAATATTACTTGCATTGAAGTGTCAAATTAGTAGGTGGGGGCAAATACTCAAAGCAAAGTAGAGTCAATAGGGTGGGGCGGCAAATACCCACAGCAATGTCGAATCAATAGGGTGGGGTGGCAAATACCCCACATGTGTAGATGCATTTCTGCGTGGGGGGAAACACCCCATATGTGTCGATGCGTATCTGGGTTTGGGGGGAAATATCCCATATGTATAGATGCATATCTGGGGTTGGGGGGAATACCCATACGTGTGGATGCAAATCTGGGCTTGGAGGGAAAATACCCCATATGTGTAAATGCATATCTGGGTTTGGGGGAAATACCTCATATGTGTTGATGCATATCTGGGTTTCACGGAAATACCCCATATGTGTAGATGTATATCTGGGGTTGGGGGAAATACCTCATATGTGTAGATGCATATCTAGGGTTGGGGTGGAAATACCTCATATATGTAGATGGATACTGCGTTTGGGGACATACTCCTTATGTGCAGATGCATATCTGGGGTTGAGGGGAGGCAATTACCCTCATCAATGTGTACATGCCCAATGTAAGTTCTGTTCGAGCAAAGTGCCTAAATTACTACAGGTGGAATACATGCTGCATGAATGTCTACATAGACAATCACAAAGGTATTTTTCAATGAAATGCATTCCCATACTGTTGCAGCAAAAGTAACTGACAATGTTGAGGAATGGTCTGAGTGAAGATGCAAGTGCTCCAGGGACCATCAACAAACAAACAAAGACTCATCATCTAATAAATGGTCTCTTACAAACCTGTGAAATACTGGGGGCTGTTGAAAAAACAAGACAGACCAGCCACCTACAGCAGCTCAAGGACTGTATTGGTGTGTTTTGGGAAACTGTCTTTGCCTGGGATGACACACACGATGGGGGGGCTGAAGCCCATAGACCCCAATGCGTGTTGAGATCCAATCAGAAAGTTTACAGCATACCCTTGGATTAGCATTGGCTGATGGGCAGGTCCACCAGGGTCAGCTGTGGGCCATGGTTTTGTGTGCCTTCCTATACCACACCAATGGACTTACTCACTTACAAAGTCCCCACCAGGACACTGCAACATGGTGCCAGCATTTCCATGGATCAGCAGCTGTTCTGTACATAGAGGTTGGGGGAAAGCCTCTGGGGCATAGCCACCATGGTGCACTGCAGTCATGGCAGGTGCTGGGCGGTTGCGTTGTATGAAGGGGCCTTGCAGGGAGGCAAGTCACAACTGGACAGTTTGACCAACATATCATCCCCTTGATCAGCAGCAGTGTGCATTTTACAATAAAACCAATGACAGGTAAAAGCACAGAGGCCAGGTTCAGGAGATGATCACAAATTTTGTGCCTATTACTTTATAAAGGCCTGAGCATCATCGTGATCACAATTAACCCTAGGCGTAGTTTGCGAAGTAGCGCTACGCGTAGCTATGCGAAAAGTGCACTTCGCACTACGTGAGCTATGCGTAGCTTCGCAAACTGCATAGTGCACTGTGCAAGATGATGTTCGCACTGATTCCAAAATCCATGGAAGTATCAAGGAGACTTTCAACTAACACATATAACCATCAGGCCTTAAGGCAGTATTTAATGGGCACAATGGGAGCCCTCGTGGACACACAAAAGGGTGACACTTGCAAAACCATATCAGAGGTAACAAAAGTTTTGAGGATGCAAACACTTATGGAACTGTGTGCACTGTTCCATTGTCAAATGTGTGTTTTCTCAAAGTGCAATGTGTTTTCCTCAGACCAACTAGACAAAACATCACAATGACTCCATCTCCTTTGGTGTCAACATACCTCAGACATTCAAAGTCAGAATGCCAGCAATAACCATGTGTGTGTAGTGTACTGGCAAGTGTGGGCAGGCATACCCAGGATAGTCTTGCATCAGGTGGAGCAACAACACACATCTATTACTTGACCATTGATGGGGCTATACCCCTCAAAGGAATGGTCTGCCATTCAATGTTCTATTATTATGGCTTTGCAAATGTAGCAATCACAACATCCATGTCGGGGCAATTTCCAAAGCCAAGAATGACCAATTGATTAGTGTAACTAACTACAAAGGGAGAAATGCCATATATGCCAACACACAGCTCAGATAAGTCAAGGCTAGGTGGAGCCAACTTTTCCAGGGATGCCAATAGGTCTTTCACATGACAGTGTACTCAAAGTGGCCATTCACACGATCCGTCATGAAAATCCATTGGCAGACAGCAAGCTGCGGACAACACATTCAACATCTTCACATTTGCTTTGGCAACTGTATTCGACTACTTACATACACACAATCTACACATATGTACATATCAACATTACCTCATGGCATGCATGAACTCTACTTGTGCAGGTATGACCTCTCTCACATCTGCTCCAAAGTACATGCTCAACTTTCAAATTAATCAAACACACAAACATGTCATAAGCAACCTCTGCTGCAGCTAGATGCAAAGCATGTCTGCCCCACAAGCTACAGCCATGTGTTCAAACGGTTCAAACACAGTTCTCACAATCTCAGCCTGGTGATGCCCTTCTCACATACACATCTACATGCACAGCACTACTCTTCATCACTAAGTACACAACTCTCACATACATGACATGCACACAATGTACTGTACTAATCATCTCCTCAACAGATGTCAAACTTACCTGAGCCAGGAGCTTGGAACCTGACGCCGCCATGAGGGAAACAGCACCGGGAGTTTCCTTTTGCTCGCTCCTTGCAGCCTCAGCGCCCAGCACACGCGGTAGTCCCGGCCAGCGGACTACTGCTCCCAGCAGCCCTAGGGAGGGCGTGACGCATCACCACGCGTCCGGAGGCGCCATAAGACGAACGAGCGCCGAGCGCTCATGGGGGTCACTTACCTGAGCCAGGAGCTTGGAGTATGACGCCGCCGTGAGGGAAACGGCACCGGGTGTTTCCTTTTGCTCGCTCCTTGCAGCCTCAGCGCCCAGCACACGCGGTAGTCCCAGCCAGCGGACTACTGCTCCCAGCAGCCCTAGGGAGGGCGTGACACATCACCACGCGCCCGGAGGCGCCATAAGACGACCGAGCGCCGAGCGCTCGTGGGGGTCACTTACCTGAGCCAGGAGCTTGGAGCCTGACGCCGCCGTGAGGGAAACGGCACCGGGTGTTTCCTTTTGCTCGCTCCTTGCAGCCTCAGCGCCCAGCACACGCGGTAGTCCCGGCCAGTGGACTACTGCTCCCAGCAGCCCTAGGGAGGGCGTGACGAATCACCACGCGCCCGGAGGCACCATAAGACGATCGAGCGCGAGCGCTCGTGGGGGTCACTTACCTGAGCCAGGAGCTTGGAGCCTGACGCCGCCGTGAGGGAAACGGCACCGGGTGTTTCCTTTTGCTCGCTCCTTGCAGCCTCAGCGCCCAGCAAACGCAGTAGTCCCGGCCAGTGGACTACTGCTCCCAGCAGCCCTAGGGAGGGCGTGACGCATCACCACGCGCCCGGAGGTGCCATAAGACGACCGAACGCCTCCCGCCCCGCGGGACGCAGGCAGGTGGCGCCGGGCTAAGCCCGGGACAAGGGCGGGACAGTCTATGACAGTCAGAGACAGAAAGAGACTGGGCTGGGCCAGAGACCCTGATTTACTTAAGCTGGTAATATACGCAGTGAGGAACTGATTATTATCTATTTTTAATTTGAGACTACACCAACTGGTGGTGTGATATATTCGTTTTCATTTCTGTGTTAAATTTAAGAAGCTTTATATTGGTTCTTTTAAACAGTGTGCAAATGTCTAAAACAAAGGTTACTCAGGTGCCCCACACCATAGACAATTATTTGGTGAAGGTTGTAAGTAAAATTAATAATGAGAGGCGGCAGTCGTTGGGCATGGTTAGTCCTCCCACACAACCCAACATGGAAACAGTGCCGGTCTCTCTAGTACCGGACGAAAGTAATGGCATTAACGATCCTGAGGTCTCTGCTAAAGATATACCTGTGCAGGACACCACTAACTTGGTTGATTTGGAAGATTCTATTAATACTGCATCTCAGCACCCACGTTCTCCTGTTTCTAGAGTGGTAAGGGCATGCAGAAAAGGTCAGACTAAACAGGGAGTGCCACGGTCTAATAGGAAAAGAGCAGTTACCCCTCCTAATATTACGAATAAGGACGATAGCATCATGGCTAACGACGCTGCTGTTGGTTTGGATGCTGAATCAATTAACAGCCTAGCGAGTATTATTGACTCTAAGATTAAGTCTTAGATTAAGACTAACTGCGGAAGTCAATAGACTAGGTGAACTACTACTTAAGAACTCTGTAGAATTAGCGGGTAGCCAAACGACATTGCCATCAAGTAATCGTGATAATGTTGCCCTTCAGAGAGATGTAGCCCCAGTGATAATGGTAGTAGCAACCCTTTAACTTCCGTGCCTCCAGTCAGTAATGGCAGTCCAGTCAGTAATGGCAGTCAGGCTGTAATAAAAGCCGACGGTAATGAACACTGGACTGAGGTAAGATATAGACTTACTACTAATCTTTCCCCTGACTGTGCCCCATACATGGTAGTTTTAACTAATGTCCCCCCAGTTGAGCATGGTAAATACCAAGAAACACATGAAACCCTAAAAACCAAAACGGTATCTTGGTTGCATAGGTACTGTGGCTTCCCAACTGCATTTGCAGACCAAATTTTGACGACCAGAAGGGTGCACTGGATTGGGAGGTCCAGGAAAAGTTCTAGGGGTGACTGTGTTATAATTAATTTTAAGCATCCACAACATGCAGCTACTGTACTGTTGAGGGCGGCATCTTTACCTATAACAGATGGCAATGTGTGTGCTCGCTCACTTGGGTTTTTCTATAGTCCACTTGGTATCCGCCCCCACGATGGTAGAAGAGATAAACCCTGGCCGGTTGTGCTAAGGCCACACCCTGATCTCGCGATGCAAAATCGATATCAGATTCTAAACTCTATGGATGCCAACGATTGACCCGAGCAGTCAGGGAAATCTCAACTCCAGGAGCCTATTAGTTCTCTTATGGTGGTTTGTGAGGGCAATAGTGTGGTCCAGGAACCTATAATCTGTATGGCTCCAGAGTCTATAACCAGTACAGATATTGATTTGGAGTTGGGTGGAAGTGTTCTATCTGTACGTGGGGACTCAAATAAAGCAATTCGGACCGAGTGTGGGGTGAGTAACACTAGCCTGGTGCATGACACTGACAGTGATAGAACTAGGGTAAAAGTCACAACAATTACCTGTTGGAATGTGGCGGGCTGAAATCTAAGGAGAAAGTCCCTGGTTGGATAGAATTCATCAATGCCCATGATATCTTATGTTTTCAGGAGACATGGAGTACAAGCGAAGTTAACTATGATGGATTTGTCTCCTATAACTTGTTAGCAGTGGGTGGGGGACCAGGTAGACCCAAAGGGGGTCTCCTTACACTTGTAACCATTTTACGTCCTATTTTGGTTAACAAGTATATACCTGTAAATGATCTTGTACAGATCCTATGGCTAATAGAGGATAAAGAGCGTAATATCCTGTTGATCAACTATTACAACAATATTTTTGATGGCACTAGGGCTAAATTAGTGATAGATCTGGCCACAACTATTGATAATCTGTGCCAGGAAGCCAATGTTGTATTTGATTTTATCTGGGTGGGGGATTTTAATATTGGACTGTGCGAAATGTCAGCACAGAAGTTTTGTGGGGTTACCAATATTGCCAGGTTTGATATTTTGCATTTTGGACACAGTGGGCATGGCGAAGAATTGCATAAGTTTATGGGCTGCTATGATTTGGAAATAGTGGAGTGCTGTAAAGACGTTAATGGACTGGAAATTCCTACTTTCAAAAACTGGCATGCCACTTCTGTCATTGACCATGTGATCGTGTCATCGAATATAATCCCTTATTGTGCCCCCCCACGAATAGAAGTCACCACATTAAGCGATCATAATTGAATTATTTTGAATACCAGCTTTTGGGAAGGTAGTTCGATTGCTGTAGGTAATACAATTACAAATGTGGAACCACATAGGAATAATGGGGTTAGGCTAAGATGGGCAGGGGGAAAGGCTAACGAACTATCTAGCTCTATAATCAAGGAGAGCCTGTCGAGTATTATCTTTATTTTAGAAAATAGATTTGACCTTGAAAGAGTACTACTACTTTTTAATGTAATCAATAAAGCGATTGATGCCAAATTTACTGGACGTAATAGCAGATGATGTAGGAGTGGACCGGGTTGGTTCAACCATCAATGCACTGCCTCATTAACTAAACTTAAGCAGGCATTAGCAGACAAGCCCAGGGACAAAAATTTAATAATTAACCTGAGAATGGAGTATAAGCGTGAGCTCAAATTGAGGAAATGCGAATTACAGCAATTGGCTTGGGACTCCCTTAACCAAGCGGCAGAACTTTCAAACTGTACTCTATTTTGGGCCACTGTTAATTCCCCCTTCTTAAAAGAAGAAATAACTCCAGAATTAACATATAACGTATCGAGTGAAGGGTGGATTGCACATTTCTCTCATATTTTCGATACCAATAGACCCCTAGTGAACTGTCAGAAACAGTGGGCAGTCTTGCCGCTTGACATTTCAATCCAGGAGGTTGAATGCGGAATACGTAACAGTAAAGGAGGGAAAGTCCCTATTGATGTATATAAGGCAGCACCAGAAGTATGGGGACCTCTTCTTACTACTGTTTTTAATGCAGCTGTGTGTACTGACCCCCCTGCAACCTGGGGCGAATCAATTATAGTACCAATTTATAAAAAGGGTATGAGGTCTGACGCAAAGAATTACCGCCCAATCTCTCTCCTTGACTCATCTGTCAAGGTGATGAGTACAGTCATGCTTGTGAGATTGGAGGATTGGGTTGAGCAGAATGGAATATTAGCTGACAGTCAGTTTGGTTTCAGAAAAGGTCGTGGTACGCTCGACCAATGTGTTAATCTTGATCTATTGATCGGGAAGTACACCTAAGCCAAACCAGGCTCAATGTACCTCTGCTTTGCAGACCTGAGTAGTGCTTTCGACATGGTGGACCATGCACTACTGTGGCCAACGCTGTTGAAGCTAGGCGCACCCGAAGGTATAATCTTTTTCCTGGCCAGGTTATATGAGAAGCTGAAAACCAGTGTGCGCTTTGGTACTAGAGGAGAATGCACCCAAAAATGTAATGTCAGAAGAGGAATTAGACAGGGCTGTGTTCTGGCCCCCCTTTTATTTATTTTATTTATTAATGAAATTGATGTAATTTTAAAAAAAGTTAATGCTGATGCCCCTCAGATCAATGGTGTACCGGTGCCGGTGCTTTTATACGCCAATGACGCTGTTTTATTATCAAGGACCCCGTTGGGACTACAGCGATTAATGGACTGTTTTTCTTCCTTTATTAAAGATAGAAAATTGGTAATCAATAAAAGGAAGACGTACACAATGACCTGTGGAGCTAAAGTTAGAGTTTTAAAGACCTTTTTTATAGATAGAGAGAAGGTGCTACAGGTGGAAACATTTTGTTACCTAGGTATTACTTTTTCTAATGACAGGAAATGGAAAAATGAATTAACTAATATCCGAAATAAAATGGCTAAAAATGCCCACGGTATTAACAGATTTGCTGCTAAGATAGGGGATCGTCGTTCAAGGGATATGTTAAAAATTTACCAGGCTAGATGTGCTACTCCAAGATTTCAATCAGTCACTTTGAGGACAATGATGCGTGACTCAAACCCTGCGCCTGCTTGAAGCAGACGTACGGCTTGACGCAGCATTGGGGAGATAGGGCACCCCAGAGCATTGCTGGAGCTGCGCCATCGTTGCGACGCAACTCCAGCAATGCGCCGCATTTACGGCACAGATGCGTAACGCTTTGGTGACGTTTTGGGCCCATGGTGCGCCACATTGTAAATACGGCGCACCATGGGTGGTGGTGGCGTGGCGCACAATTACTGGCGCATCCCTGCTACTTTTGCAGGGATGCGCCGGAAATTAAAAATCTGACCCTTAGTGTCTAGCATTACGCAGTTCTTTAAACTACACTCATGCATAATTTCACAGGCCAATGAAATGAACACAAAATCGAAAACAAATAAGCATAGTAGCAGCGCTACTGAGAAGGAGAGCAGTGCACCTGAAATGCACAGAAGATTTTGAAATATAATTTACCTACAATGTAATCAGCAGCATTATTGCTCTTGGTAAAAAACAAAAATTTGCAAGATAATAACACACAGAGCAGGAGAAAACATAGTAAAGAAATAGCTACTACTACTCACTAAGCCCGGGGATCTCAAGGCTGAGCAGGTCGAGCAGATCACGTTCCCGGTCCAGGAGATCCGTCCAACAGTGGGTGGCCTGGTTGTAGGTGCGCCGGACCCGAGAGTGTTGGTACATGGCCCGGCACACCTTCTCCCACCGCTTCCGGCGCTCCTGGATCCCGTACCCGCTAGCGATCCTGCCGCCTGCCATGATGGTCCTGGGGAGGCGGCGCTGAACATAATAAAACTAGTGCTGCCACCTCCTCCGGGGTGAAGATCTCCCGGGGTGCGACCTGCTCCTCCCTCAAACGCCCGCACGGGAGCCGGGCACAGGGTGCGGGACCCTTCCCCTTCTCGGGATGCTTCCCGGCTCCCTTTACCATGGTCTGGGCAGAAAGGAAGCTAAATAATAAAGAAAATAGAATAGGGAAGAGAAGAAAAGAAAAGAGTTTAAAAAAGTAGTTTAAAATTAACCAAAAGTAGCAGAAAACATAAAAATATAGAGCAAGAAAAATAGAGGGATAGATAATAAGTAAAATAGATTAAAAAAAACTTCAAACAAGCAAAGGATGGCAGAGATTCAGAGAGGATAGAAAAAGCATGCCCAGAACCATAGCAATGAATGAGAAACAAGATGGCCGCGCCCGTTCACGACCGCGTGGGTAAGTTCACGCGAGATTTTCCTCGCAAACACACGCGAAATTGTACTAGAGAGCCGTACACTTTGCGAGATTACACATCGCGCCCGGAAACGGAAATACGTCATGCAAACAAGATGGCCGCGCCCGTGAACGACCGTGAGGGTAACTTTGCGCCGTTGCGCTACAAGCGGCTCGCTAAAACACACAAAACCTTGCAAACTAACATGCCGCAAAAAAACAAATCGCATATTCGCACGAATTCGCGGCTTCCGAATTCGATCTCGCGCACGTTCGCGCCCCGCGAATCCCGCGACATTGCAGAAAAACGAGTTTTGCAAAACTGAAAGCACTCAGCTGGTGCAAAAGTTAAAACTCATCATTAGTAACCAATCCCTGTAGTGCTTCCTGACTGGGGCCCCTCCAGAGTTCAGTTGCTAGTTGCAACAATTGTATGACCCTGCTCTGACCCTCACAGCAGGCTCATAGAATAGCTACAAGTAGACCACAAAGGTCCTGGAAAGAAAAATTGCACTGCAACAGAAAGCAAATTACAGATAAGGAAGCAGGTGCCAGACTGGAATTTTAAAACAGTGACACATTAATAAATCAACCCCAAATTAATTCATGTCAGTTGAAGCAGGGCAGGTGTGCTTGCTTTTCCCCCCCATAATCTACAGTGATGATGAACCAGAGGGTGGCATTGATGTACCAGAGGGTGGCATGGGTGAAACAGAGGGTGGCAGTGGTGAAACAGAGGGTACTGGGAACCTGTGATGATGAACCAGACGTAGAAACAACATAGTCGCGACCGTTGCGAGCCGGCAAGTAAGTTCGCAATTGCGAACTGGTACAAAACCCTCGCGTACTGGCAGAAACCCTTGCGAACACAAAAAAATCCGTAAATTCACGAGAATTCGCAGATTTTGCGGATTGCGAGTTCACAAATACGCAAATTCGCGAACGCCAGATTCGCAAAATTCGCCCATGCTTAAAGAGCAATATCTGGACTCCCTGCAGCACCCCAGTCAAATGTGACAGTGGAAAATAGTCGCAGTTCAGGTCTTTTGCCCTCCTTTTCTCATACTTGCTTTCCTTCCTGTATGGCTAGCTCTTCTGCACGTTGTGCAAGGTGGCAGCGGAGTCCACATCGCTAGTATAGCTGTCACTAGAGCCTATCCATGGAATAGGTTCATCCACTGAGGCAGTGCCATCCAACAAAGAGTAAAAACAATCTGTTGCTTCTGCGTCGTTCCCTTTTTTCTACCCTGCCCGGATCTCTCTACTGACTTGTGCTATATTAGGCCCTATATCGTCCAAGGGGCTAGTAGGGTGTAGCAAGGATAGTGTGTACTTCTGTGGATTTTGTTGTATTTGGAGAGTTCCCTTCCAGAGCTAGCATTGAGTGCTCGTCTTCCATCTGGTTTATTATACCTGGTATCAAAGGTGCTGCTCCTTATTTTGGTCCTAGTTGTGTTATTTGTATTTGAGGTTGAGGGGGATCTATAGCTGTTCCGTTATTGATATTGCTATAGATGGCTGCCCCCCCTCTGCTTCGCTAGCACCTTTTGCCATTACCATACTTGCTTCCTCCGTTCCCTTTTGTAGCTGTGGCTGGCACCTGTTGCTGTAGCCTCCAGATCCCCAGTGTCCGTTGTAATCAATTCCGCTGGCGCCCGCTCGCTGATTTCCATGCTGCTTGCCAGCATGGTAGCATCCGCGACTCCGTCCGGTTCACTGAGTGCAGGGGTTTTCCTTCCAGATCCCCTCAGCAGGTCTGCAACGGTGTGGCTGGGCAGGGATTGCTGGCGCTTGGCTCCTCCTTTATTTCCCCTTTCCCTCTGGGGCAGACTCGTTCGGGTCACCGCCAGCTCTCGCCAACCAAGACGCCATGCTGTTCCCGTCTCCTGAGCAGTGCCCATCGATGCAGCTACTGAGCCTTCTGTTGTTGGGCCGCCAGCCTTCGGATGTATCTTAGAATGTACCGACTTTGATTTCATGGTACCAGGTGAGTGGACACCGGGGGGCGCAAAGTCCCAGCTAATGGTAGGCAGCAGAGAACTCTTGCTGTCCAGCAGTTATCGAGCCCTCGATCGTGAAGTTGTGCAGCCACTCTCCAGAGTTTGTAGTAAAATGTCCAGAATTATCCTTAGTGATATCAGCATCGTCCTTTCCTCTCCTGCACCATATAGCTGTTATCGAGGCGCCTAGATCATAGTGCTGCGGTCTGCTGCTGTTGCCTCAACCGACCGCCATCTTGCTCTTGCTCTTGTGAATTTATTTCAAATGTTTTATTGGCTCAGCATGAGATGTGATGCAGTGTTTGGAGCAACAACCCCAACATTGATCACGAGCAAAAGATGTCCAGACAGAGTCTATTTGGGAGACATGTCATGCGGCATGTAGAGGTGAGGGGAATTTCAGTGAGGAGGTATAAATTGCAATTAAGGGAAGGTAAGCTTCATCAACAGTCCACAAATGCCCAAGATTAACAGGTGGAAAAAACAAAAAGGTACAGTATTGAGTAACTCAGAAGGTGGTATGATGACAGACACAGGACGGATAGGAAACTAGCTGGGGGGCACAGGCAACTGTTACCTAGCGGTTTGGCAACAAAAACGGCTGAAGAATACATCTTCCACCCCTTTTGAGAGTTGTGCCTCCCTTGCTGTTGGCGGTGTTTGCGTGGGAGGCATCGTATGCACACGCATATCCAGGGCAGATTATGTGGCTCCCCTGTCCCCGGCAGCATTTGTCTATGCGGGCTAGGCAGGCAGCACATCACTGACAAGGGACTGGTGGCTTCTAAGCAATGTGACAATGTCACTATGGAGTTTTTTAGGAAACAAGGGGGACCCTATTAATGGCTGTGGACCAAGGGTTAGTAACAATTTGTGAAGAAAACAGTGGTCCAAAGCAGTTCATGAATAAAGGAAAATATTTAAGCAAAGCCTCAATAAGCCGCCTGTATTTATCCAAGTCCAGCCGGACAAGGAATTTATTTTCAAGATGTAAGAATATGTGTAAATCACGGTACAAAAATGTACAAGAGCACAATCCTGTGCTTTACCATAAAACAGAAAAGGTTAGGGAGAATTAGAGGTAAGAAGAGGTTTTAACAGGCAAGAAAAGGAGCAAACTGGACACTTTTTTTAAATCAAAAATGCAAGTGTTTTGCCAGAGTAGTATATACAGTGAATGATACACATTGTTTTATACTGTACAACTACTGTAAAAGGTCGACGTTTCGATCCCCCGCTCTAAGATACATGGGGATCATCATCAGGACTTATTAATTTTGTGTTGGCTGTTGGAAAGAGTTTTATAGGCCTGTGGAAGAACAGGAGAAAAGAAAGCAAACAAAAGTTTTACAACTCGAGGATGAGAGTCAGCATTGCTCCACATTTTTATGAAGACTATAATCGGATTCGCGGTGACTGGGCGAGCAGTTGTGATGTGCACCGTCAATACATTTGAGTGAGTAAGGTGACATTACAGGCCTCGAACAAATGAATAAGTACACTTGAATTTTTTTTTTTTTTTTTTAAATGAATATGTACACTTGAAATTTAATAAAAATCGGCGCAGTGTGGGCTAGTTCATGCATGACAGGATTTGGCGGGGGAGTAAACGGAATCCTAGTGAGTGGAAGTGACTAGTGATGCGGATGTGGGCCGGTCTTTATGGGACTGCATAGTGACAGTGAATTAGAGCTAGCCTGTGAAGTGATTCACTTGGTCTAAAACGTGCAATTTATTAGATTACCTCTTTGGAGGAGAGGTGCAATTGGGGAGGCTATAGTTTCAAGGTCTCTCGGTTAGTGGCCAGCTGTCCTGCCGGGTTATCTCACATATGTAGTCGAGCAGGATCGGCAGACGGTGCTGATGGCCGTAGCAACGTTTCCCTCGTGGGGGAACTGCTAATTGTTTTAGTCCATGGAGAGTCCTTTAAGGGTCGAAAAACGGATTGGTTAGGGTTCGGGCAGAAATTAAAGAACAGGGGTAGAGCCGAGCACGGGATACATACCAGCTGAATGCCGGGTCGCAGTTTGATGGCGGTGCCGGTTCAGTACACGGATCCGCTGCGGGGGAGAAGGGAGATTGAATTACCAGCGGCGGTGCTACGCTGGGTGTTCGGAGCAAGCCAGCGGTGGCGGAGCGCGGCTTACCTGGTAACAGGAACGATGTCCTCCTATACGACGGTGCGGGCAATGCTGCAGATAGTCCGTGAGTGGACTGAATGTTAGAAGCCCTCATGTGATCGGCTTGGGGTGGGCGGAGTCACGTCCTCAAGGGGGCGCGGCCGCGGGTGGTGAGGGAGAGTGAATCAGTGACTGTGGAGGGCATGGCGGCCATTTTGAAGAGGGGTCTCTGAATAAAGTGGTCCATGATTCTGTGCAAAGGGATAGCCAAGTGCTGGTGAGGAGGAGTGCAAAGTGACATATAATGGTACAATAATTTACTTCGCATTTTTGGAAAACATATATGCTGGAAAGAAAGGCATTAATGAACGAATTAAATTATAGTAAAGTTGTCCAATCTTCACTTCGATTCAGACCAGTCCGGATAGTGTCAAATTGTAGGATACTTTTCAGTTCCTCTTTGTTCAATAACTGTGCCAAGTTGCCACCACGTCGGGGCAATTTCACCACTTTCAAGATTGTCCATCTTAGATTGTCCTCCATGTGATTTGCTTCGGAGAAATGTTCCACCAAAGGAGCATTGGGGGTCTTGCATCTGATCCGGCTCCTGTGCTGGGAAATCCTGGGCTTCGCTTTTTGGGTGGTCTGGCCGATGTACATTTTGGGGCATGGACAGAGAATCGCATAAATAACATTGCTGCTATTACAATTACTAAGGCATTTCATAGAGATAGTAGTGCCATTGTGTGAAAAGTCACGTGCTTCAATAGTGTATTCACAAACATTACAAGCCCCACATTTGACATGTCCAATCATAGGTGGGAGTCCCCATACAGATTCAAGAGTTGATGTGAGTGGGGAATCTGGGAGAGCTGCTCTGACTAGGTGATCCCGGAGATTTTTACTTTTCCGGAAGGCAAACAAAGGTCTTTCTAGTTTGATCGTCCCAGCGTTTATTGTGGGCCAATGTCTGAGAATGTATTTTCTAATTCTGTTAGATACTGGCGAGAAGGTGGTAACACAAGCCATCCTTTCATTAGGTTCACGATTTTTGGGTGCTAGCAGTGTCTCCCTTGGGCAATACCATGCTCTTTTAGTAGCTGTTTTGACTAATCTTCGAGGGTAGCCACGATGTTTGAGTTTGTTAGCCAGAACGGTAGCCTCTTTAAAATAATCTGTTTTTGAGGAACAATTCCGTCTAATCCTAAGGAATTGGGAGTATGGGAGCGAGTCTTTTAGTGCTTTTGGATGATTGCTCTGGTAGCTAAGCAATGTATTGCGTTCTGTAGGTTTTCGGTATAGCCTGGTGAGGAGTTCTCCTTCATTATGATAGATGGTAAGATCGATAAAAGCAATTTGCTCTTTATCATGGGTAAGGGTAAACTTCAAATCAGCGCAGTTTTTGTTGAGCCAATGTAGAAATTGGTTCAGTGCGGTTATATCGAGGGTCCAGATGATAAAAATATCGTCGATATAACGACGCCAAAGTTTGATACCTGGACAGAAAGGATTTTCATCGGTTAGGATTGAGCCCATTTCAAGGGCGTCCATGAAAAGGGAAGCCAGGTTGGGAGCAAAAATTGCCCCCATGGAAGTGCCTTTGATTTGTTGGAAAAAAGTATTGTCAAATACAAAAAATTTTTTTGAAAGGCATACTTCAAGTAACTGTAGGAGGAATAATGTGGGTACCTTATGTGGGCGGGGACGGGTATCAAGGGTTCTCTGAATCACTAGGAGGGCCGCTGTCTGAGGGATATTAGTGTAGAGCGACTCTACGTCCATAGTGCAAAGGGTATCTTTGGATGGATCAAAAGGAAAATGCTCTACAAGATTTACCATGGCCATGCTATCCCTTATGTAGCAGGCAGTCTGAGGCACAAAATCTTTGATGAAAAAATCAACATATGCTCCCAGGGGTTCAAGGATAGAACCACAAGCCGATACAATCGGTCTCCCAGGGGGGTTGGTGGAATTTTTGTGGACCTTGGGGAGAGTGTAAATTACGGGTAAGCTGGGAGTTTGACATTTAAGAAAAGGAATTATTTTTTACTCAAGTAACCATCCTTGAGTGCATCTTTGGTAAGTCTCATAATGGTTTCCTGAATCTCTTGGGTTGGGTTCCTAGGTAGTCTCTGGTAGTGATCACTGTTATTAAGCTGTCGCAAAATTTCATATAAACACAACAGTGGTCCCTGGCAGGGAGAGGAATGCTGATTGAAAATGAATATAGACCCAGTCAGTTCTATATTATTGAAGACATACCCAGCCGGGCAGAGGTCTTCAAGGTTTATATTTAAATCAAAAAATACACAAAACAAAATAACACCTTCAACAATTCACGTGCGTGGGGCACAAGCCTGTACCCAACCACGACCGTGCACAAACAAGGACATACACAAGGGCTTGCAAGGCAAAATCAACAGTCTCTGTAGAGTTCAAATTTTGGACAGAGAATTACTTGTAGGTACCATTACATAGTTTTGTATTGTAAATTTCACAGGTATATGGTACACAGTGGGTCGACGATGTTTCGGACCCCCTTGCTAAATGATAGGGTCCATCATCAGGACAAAGCAATGGTTGCCTTTTTTAGTTACTAGCCTCTTTAGCCTAAGGGGGGGACAAAAAAGTACATTAAATTCGCTCACATGCATCATGGGCGTGACATGATTATAGGTCTGTATCCTGATGGAAACAGCGAGTGACTTATTTGGTGTTTGACAAGCATGTGACTGGGTGCGGTTGCACATGCTGCAGGTGACAGTTTAGGTGCTAAAGTGTAGGTGGTTCATAGAGCTAAGTGTAGCATCAGGGTGAAGAACGGTGCAGTGATACTAGAGATATCAGGTGGAATAGATACTACAGTGGTTGTTGGTGCTGGGCTACATTAAATTGCATCGTGATCAAGTGAAAAACGGCGCGGAAAAAGCCGAAGAATCGTATATAGTATTTCATAGTCAGGTTAAGAATACATTGACATCTGAATCAAGTGAATAAACGGCGCAGTGGTGAAGGGTGTGGAAAAGAATACATTAATGATTGCATCTAGGGAGGGGCGCTCACCAGAACAGCAGTGTGCAGGCTCATGTAAGAGCGTGCAGGCGATGGGAACAGTAGGAAACTGTTCCGGGATTTTGGATTCATCTAAGGGAGAAAGGGATTGTGTATCGGTAAAACCGGGAACAATCGGGTAATTAATATCAGGATGAGGCAGGGCATGAGACAGCCTTTGGATTAGTAGGCTTACCAGTAATTCAGTTTACGAGGGGCCAGGGCGGGAGAGGTTAGTTCCTCGTGTCCGCGTTTGCCTGTACAAAAAATAGCGTGTTAGAACAGGCATCTTAGGGAATTGGTCAGGGTGCAAGTCAGAAGGACCGCGGTGGTGCTAATCAAGGAGGGGGGCTTACCAGTAAAATAGTATCCGAGGGTCCAATGGCGGGAATTGGTTTGTATCTCGGGTCCGCTCGTGCCTGTTTGTAAAATAACGTATTAGGGCAGGAATCTCAAAAGATCGGTCAGAGGCGCATTTCTGAGAGACCGAGGCGGGGCTTACCTTAAAAGCCGGATAATACCGGGAGCGCCGTATCGCGCTTGGGTCCTGGAACCAGGGGGGCCTGCCGGTAAAGAAGGAATTATCAGAAGGGGCACTTGGGCAGGGCTGCAATGATAACAGGGCGAGCGAGAGAGGAGTAAGGAGCTTACCGGGTCAGTCGGCGAGGCTTGCTTTCCTGGTTCAGCGGGTCAACTGAGCACAACACTTTTAATGTGCTCAGCTATTGGCTGACAAGGGGCCATAAGCATAGAGAAAGGACGATGCTCGCGGTCAATTGCGATGGGAGGGCGATAATGGCGGCCATTTTGGGTGAGGGAAGTGAAGGTTGTGTACAGATAGACAACCACAGTGGAAAAGGATACGGCGCAGTGACATTTGTGAAATAAACACATGTGAATCATTACACAGGCAATCTTATAAATTAAAATTAGAGTACATTAATTATACATAGCAATATCTGCGAAGGCCACAGTGCTTGAAGATCATAAGCTTAAGTCTTTGCAATAGGGGTAATAGGTCAGATAAGTCTTTGCAGTAGGAGTAATATGTCAGATAAGTGTAGTCCAGTCCTCTTGCTGGTATGTATGTCAAACCAAGCAAAAGGTTAAGTTGCGGATTTCCCAGCACAGAAGCAGAATACGATGCAAGACTCCCAACGCTCCGTTGGTTGAACATTTCATTTCAAAAGAACACACGGAAAATGACATCCGCTGGACCATCATTAACCAAGTGACACTACCACCAAGAGGAGGCGATTTGAGTCTCCTTCTCAACAGAGAGGAACTGAAATGGATAATAAGGACAGATAGCCTGAATTCTGGTCTTAACCAGCAAGAGGACTGGACTACACTTATCTGACATATTACTCCTACTGCAAAGACTTATCTGACCTATTACCCCTATTGCAAAGACTTAAGCTTATGATCTTCAAGCACTGTGGCCTTCGCAGATATTGCTATGTATAATTAATGTACTCTAATTTTAATTTATAAGATTGCCTGTGTAATGATTCACATGTGTTTATTTCACAAATGTCACTGCGCCGTATCCTTTTCCACTGTGGTTGTCTATCTGTACACAACCTTCACTTCCCTCACCCAAAATGGCCGCCATTATCGCCCTCCCATCGCAATTGACCGCGAGCATCGTCCTTTCTCTATGCTTATGGCCCCTTGTCAGCCAATAGCTGAGCACATTAAAAGTGTTGTGCTCAGTTGACCCGCTGAACCAGGAAAGCAAGCCTCGCCGACTGACCCGGTAAGCTCCTTACTCCTCTCTCGCTCGCCCTGTTATCATTGCAGCCCTGCCCAAGTGCCCCTTCTGATAATTCCTTCTTTACCGGCAGGCCCCCCTGGTTCCAGGACCCAAGCGCGACACGGCGCTCCCGGTATTATCCGGCTTTTAAGGTAAGCCCCGCCTCGGTCTCTCAGAAATGCGCCTCTGACCGATCTTTTGAGATTCCTGCCCTAATACGTTATTTTACAAACAGGCACGAGCGGACCCGAGATACAAACCAATTCCCGCCATTGGACCCTCGGATACTATTTTACTGGGGACCAATTCCCTAAGATGCCTGTTCTAACACGCTATTTTTTGTACAGGCAAACGCGGACACGAGGAACTAACCTATCCCGCCCTGGCCCCTCGTAAACTGAATTACTGGTAAGCCTACTAATCCAAAGGCTGTCTCATGCCCTGCCTCATCCTGATATTAATTACCCGATTGTTCCCGGTTTTACCGATACACAATCCCTTTCTCCCTTAGATGAATCCAAAATCCCGGAACAGAGTTTCCTACTGTTCCCATCGCCTGCACGCTCTTACATGAGCCTGCACACTGCTGTTCTGGTGAGCGCCCCTCCCTAGATGCAATCATTAATGTATTCTTTTCCACACCCTTCACCACTGCGCCGTTTATTCACTTGATTCAGATGTCAATGTATTCTTAATCTGACTATGAAATACTATATACGATTCTTCGGCTTTTTCCGCGCCGTTTTTCACTTGATCACGATGCAATTTAATGTAGCCCAGCACCAACAACCACTGTAGTATCTATTCCACCTGATATCTCTAGTATCACTGCGCCGTTCTTCACCCTGATGCTACACTTAGCTCTATGAACCACCTACACTTTAGCACCTAAACTGTCACCTACAGCATGTGCAACCGCACCCAGTCACATGCTTGTCAAACACCAAATAAGTCACTCGCTGTTTCCATCAGGATACAGACCTATAACCATGTCACGCCCATGATGCATGTGAGCGAATTTAATGTACTTTTTTGTCCCCCCCTTAGGCTAAAGAGGCTAGTAACTAAAAAAGGCAACCATTGCTTTGTCCTGATGATGGACCCCATCATTTAGCAAGGGGGTCCGAAACGTCGTCGACCCACTGTGTACCATATACCTGTGAAATTTACAATACAAAACTATGTAATGGTACCTACAAGTAATTCTCTGTCCAAAATTTGAACTCTACAGAGACTGTTGATTTTGCCTTGCAAGCCCTTGTGTATGTCCTTGTTTGTGCACGGTCGTGGTTGGGTACAGGCTTGTGCCCCTCGCACGTGAATTGTTGAAGGTGTTATTTTGTTTTGTGTATTTTTTGATTTAAATATAAACCTTGAAGACCTCTGCCCGGCTGGGTATGTCTTCAATAATATAGAACTGACTGGGTCTATATTCATTTTCAATCAGCATTCCTCTCCCTGCCAGGGACCACTGTTGTGTTTATATGACTAAGCTCCCCGAGGTCCCTCGCTGATACCAATTGGGGTCCCCTTGTTGTTTAAAATAGTCGCAAAATTTCAGCCATGTAAGGTTCAATGTTTTGAAGGACAATTCCACCCCCTTTGTCTGCACTCTTGATTATAAGAGAGGGGTTGTTTTTCAGGGAGGCTATAGCATCCTTTTCTTGTCGGGTGATATTGTAAGGGATGAAACATTTTTTGTTTTCTAGTTCTTGTAAATCTTTCAATACCAGCTTTTCAAAAGTGATGATCTCAGAGGGGATCATAGCTGCAGATGGAAAAAGGTAGAGGGAGGCCGGAATGGTGTAAAAGACGTTGGAATAGGGGCAGGGTGCAGCTGGAAAAATGCTTTCAGACGTATTAATCTGAAAAACCTCAGTAATTCGGTTTGCAACTCCATAACATTGGGGCGTATGGTGGGGACAAATGAGAGGCCCTTTTTGAGGAGTTCAACCTCAGAGTGTTCTAAGGTATGCTGTGAGAGGTTAAAAATGGGAATCACATCTTGTGGTTGTTCTGAGCGGAGACACATTGTGGTGGTGGGCGGATTCTCTACCACTGGTAGAAATTGTTCCGCGTTTTGCGCTCTCCCGGTGGGTTGACCCAACGTTGGGGTTTCTTGAGCCGTCCTCTCTGGGGAGTGTTTGTTTGGCCCCTGCCTTAAAAATTGGGTTGTGCTAGGCCCCCTCTCCTTGATGTACTAGGTTCCTCACCTTGGTCTGAGTTTTCCGAGGAATCTGCAGAGGTGTCGGAAAAACCTACTAAATTTTGGCGTCTGTTATAACGTCCCCAGGGTCTTCTATTTTGGGGGTTAGCGTAGGCTCTGTTAGTATAGAACTCTTTTTGCAGGTAAGGATAGGTGTTCTCAACGTTGTAGGCTTTTATGTCTTTCTTCACTTTGTTGGATTTTTTGTTTTGCTCTATTCGCTGGAATTCAGCTACAGTTTTGTCAACCTGTTCTAGTAGTTTTTTGATTTCGGTGGTAAGCTCAGAGTCATTAATTTGTTTGTGTAGATCAGATATTTCTATTTCAAGGGCTTTGAGGGTTTCACTGGCGATATCAATGCCAAGCACAAGCCAGTGCCTGGAACATGTGGTGCCTATATAACTGAAGTTGGAGATGTATTTCGGGTTATCTGTGAAGATCCCTGGTACGTTGCGTACGTGCAGGCCAACTGGTATAATCTCTGCTTTTAGATAATCTGTGAGCATGAGAATCATTAGTTCAAGGCGTACTTGTTTCTTCTTTAATTTTTCTAACTGGTCTGGTAAGGAAGTGTTGGTTGAAGTCGGGGTATCTGCTGTGTCAGATAGTAGAGAGGGACGTGAGCATAATTGTTTTATATAGTCGTCTGTGTACAGGGGGGCTTGTGCTGACATCTCACAGGAGGTGAGTAGATGGGAAGTTAAAGATATGGTATGGCAGTATGAAGGCTCTTCCTCGTGTGACGAGGTCTCTGAGTTATACTTAAACCCCTGCAATCCAGCGATTGCACTCAAGTTTTTTAGGAAACAAGGGTGACCCTATTAATGGCTGTGGACCAAGGGTTAGTAACAATTTGTGAAGAAAACAGTGGTCCAAAGCAGTTCATGAATAAAGGAAAATATTTAAGCAAAGCCTCAATAAGCCGCCTGTATTTATCCAAGTCCAGCCGGACAAGGAATTTATTTTCACGATGTAAGAATATTTGTAAATCACGTTACAAAAATGTACAAGAGCACAATCCTGTGCTTTACCATAAAACAGAAAAGGTTAAGGAGAATTAGAGGTAAGAAGAGGTTTTAACATGCAAGAAAAGGAGCAAACTGGACCCTTTTTTTAAATCAAAAATGCAAGTGTTTTGCCAGAGTAGTATATACAGTGAATGATACACATTGTTTTATACTGTACAACTACTGTAAAAGGTCGACGTTTCGATCCCCCGCTCTAAGATACATGGGAATCATCATCAGGACTTAGTAATTTTGTGTTGCCTGTTAGAAAGAGTTTTATAGGCCTGTGGAAGAACAGGAGAAAAGAAAGCAAACAAAAGTTTTACAACTCGGAGGATGAGAGTCAGCATTGCTCCACATTTTTATGAAGACTATAATCGGATTCGCGGTGACTGGGCGAGCAGTTGTGATGTGCACCGTCAATACATTTGAGTGAGTAAGGTGACATTACAGGCCTCGAACAAATGAATAAGTACACTTGATTTTTTTTTTTAAAATGAATATATACACTTGAAATTTTAAAAAAATCGGTGCAGTGTGGGCTAGTTCATGCATGACAGGATTTGGCGGGGGAGTAAACGGAATCCTAGTGAGTGGAAGTGACTAGTGATGCGGATGTGGGCCTGTCTTTATGGGACTGCATAGTGACAGTGAATTAGAGCTAGCCTGTGAAGTGATTCACTTGGTCTAAAACGTGCAATTTATTAGATTACCTCTTTGGAGGAGAGGTGCAATTGGGGAGGCTATAGTTTCAAGGTCTCTCGGTTAGTGGCCAGCTGTCCTGCCCGGTTATCTCACATATGTAGTTGAGCAGGATCGGCAGACGGTGCTGATGGCCGTAGCAACATTTCCCTCGTGGGGGAACTGCTAATTGTTTTAGTCCATGGAGATTCATTTAAGGGTCGAAAAACGGATTTGTTAGGGTTCGGGCAGAAATTAAAGAACAGGGGTAGAGCCGAGCACGGGATACATACCAGCTGAATGCCGGGTCGCAGTTTGATGGCGGTGGCGGTTCAGTACACGGATCCGCTGCGGGGGAGAAGGGAGATTGAATTACCAGCGGCGGTGCTGCGCTGGGTGTTCGGAGCAAGCCAGCGGCGGCGGAGCGCGGCTTACCTGGTAACAGGAACGATGTCCTCCTATACCACGGTGCGGGCAATGCTGCAGATAGTCCGTGAGTGGACTGAATGTTAGAAGCCCTCATGTGATCGGCTTGGGGTGGGCGGAGTCACGTCCTCAAGGGGGCGCGGCCGCGGGTGGTGAGGGAGAGTGAATCAGTGACTGTGGAGGGCATGGTGGCCATTTTGAAGAGGGGTCTCTGAATAAAGAGGTCCATGATTCTGTGCAAAGGGATAGCCAAGTGCTGGTGAGGAGGAGTGCAAAGTGACATATAATGGTATAATAATGTACTTCGCATTTTTGGAAAAAATATATGCTGGAAAGAAAGGCATTAATGAACGAATTAAATTATAGTAAAGTTGTCCAATCTTCACTTCGATTCAGACCAGTCCGGATAGTGTCAAATTGTAGGATACTTTTCAGTTCCTCTTTGTTCAATAACTGTGCCAAGTTGCCACCATGTCGGGGCAATTTCACCACTTTCAAGATTGTCCGTCTTAGATTGTCCTCCGTGTGATTTGCTTCGGAGAAATGTTCCACCAAAGGAGCATTGGGGGTCTTGCATCTGATCCAGCTCCTGTGCTGGGAAATCCTGGTCTTCGCTTTTTGGGTGGTCTGGCCGATGTACATTTTGGGGCATGGACAGAGAATCGCATAAATAACATTGCTGCTATTACAATTACTAAGGCATTTCATAGAGATAGTAGTGCCATTGTGTGAAAAGTCACGTGCTTCAATAGTGTATTCACAAACATTACAAGCCCCACATTTGACATGTCCAATCACAGGTGGGAGTCCCCATACAGATTCAAGAGTTGATGTGAGTGGGGAATCAGGGAGAGCTGCTCTGACTAGGTGATCCCGGAGATTTTTACTTTTCCGAAAGGCAAACAAAGGTCTTTCTAGTTTGATCGTCCCAGCGTTTATTGTGGGCCAATGTCTGAGAATGGATTTTCTTATTCTGTTAGATACTGGCGAGAAGGTGGTAACACAAGCCATCCTTTCATCAGGTTCACGATTTTTGGGTGCTAGCAGTGTCTCCCTTGGGCAATACTATGCTCTTTTAGTAGCTGTTTTGACTAATCTTCGAGGGTAGCCACAATGTTTGAGTTTGTTAGCCAGAACGGTAGCCTCTTTAAAATAATCTGTTTTTGAGGAACAATTCCGTCTAATCCTAAGGAATTGGGAGTATGGGAGCGAGTCTTTTAGTGCTTTTGGATGATTGCTCTGGTAGCTAAGCAATGTATTGCGTTCTGTAGGTTTTCGGTATAGCCTGGTGAGGAGTTCTCCTTCATTATGATAGATGGTAAGATCGAGAAAAGCAATTTGCTCTTTATCATGGGTAAGGGTAAACTTCAAATCAGCGCAGTTATTGTTGAGCCAATATAGAAATTGGTTCAGTGTGGTTATATCGAGGGTCCAGATGATAAAAATATCGTCGATTTAACGACGCCAAAGTTTGATACCTGGACAGAAAGGATTTTCATCGGTTAGGATTGAGCCCATTTCAAGGGCGTCCATGAAAAGGGTAGCCAGGTTGGGAGCAAAAATTGCCCCCATGGAAGTGCCTTTGATTAGTTGGAAAAAAGTATTGTCAAATACAAAAAATTTTTTTGAAAGGCATACTTCAAGTAACTGTAGGATGAATAATGTGGGTACCCTATGTGGGCGGGGACGGGTATCAAGGGTTCTCTGAATCACTAGGAGGGCCGCTGTCTGAGGGATACTAGTGTAGAGCGACTCTACGTCCATAGTGCAAAGGGTATCTTTGGATGGATCAAAAGGAAAATGCTCTACAAGATTTACCATGGCCATGCTATCCCTTATGTAGCAGGCAGTCTGAGGCACAAAATCTTTGATGAAAAAATCAACATATGCTCCCAGGGGTTCAGGATAGAACCACAAGCCGATACAATCGGTCTCCCAGGGGGGTTGGTGGAATTTTTGTGGACCTTGGGGAGAGTGTAAATTATGGGTAAGCGGGGAGTATTGACATTTAAGAAAAGGAATTATTTTTTACTCAAGTAACCATCCTTGAGTGCATCTTTGGTAAGTCTCATAATGGTTTCCTGAATCTCTTGGGTTGGGTTCCTAGGTTGTCTCTGGTAGTGATCACTGTTATTAAGCTGTCGCAAAATTTCAGCCATGTAAGGTTCAATGTTTTGAAGGACAATTCCACCCCCTTTGTCTGCACTCTTGATTATAAGAGAGGGGTTGTTTTTCAGGGAGGCTTAAGCATCCTTTTCTTGTCGGTGATATTGTAAGGGATGAAACATTTTTTGTTTTCTAGTTCTTGTAAATCTTTCAATACCAGCTTTTCAAAAGTGATGATCTCAGAGGGGATCATACCTGCAGATGGTAAGAAGGTAGAGGGAGGCCGGAATGGTGTAAAAGACGTTGGAATAGGGGCAGGGTGCAGCTGGAAAAATGCTTTCAGACGTATTAATCTGAAAAACCTCAGTAATTCGGTATGTAACTCCATAAAATTGGGGCGTATGGTGGGGACAAATGAGAGGTCCTTTTTGAGGATTCAACCTCAGAGTGTTCTAAGGTATGCTGTGAGAGGTTAAAAATGGGAATCACATCTTGTGGTTGTTCTGAGCGGAGACACATTGTGGTGGTGGGCGGATTCTCTACCACTGGTAGAAATTGTTCCGCGTTTTGCGCTCTCCCGGTGGGTTGACCCAACGTTGAGGTTTCTTGAGCCGTCCTCTCTGGGGAGTGTTTGTTTGGCCCCTGCCTAAAAAATTGGGTTGTGCTAGGCCCCCTCTCCTTGATGTACTAGGTTCCTCACCTTGGTCTGAGTTTTCCGAGGAATCTGCAGAGGTGTCGGAAAAACCTACAAAATGTTGGCGTCTGTTATAACGTCCCCAGGGTCTTCTATTTTGGGGGTTAGCGTAGGCTCTGTAAGTATAGAAATCTTTTTGCAGGTACGGATAGGTGTTCTCAACGTTGTAGGCTTTTATGTCTTTCTTCACTTTGTTGGATTTTTTGTTTTGCTCTATTCGCTGGAATTCAGCTACGGTTTTGTCAACCTGTTCTAGTAGTTTTTTGATTTCAGTGGTAAGCTCAGAGTCATTAATTTGTGTAGATCAGATATTTCTATTTCAAGGGCTTTGAGGGTTTCACTGGCGATATCAATGCCAAGCACAAGCCAGTGCCTGGAACATGTGGTGCCTATATAACTGAAGTTGGAGATGTATTTCGGGTTATCTGTGAAGATCCCTGGTACTTTGCGTACCTGCAGGCCAACTGGTATAATCTCTGCTTTTAGATAATCTGTGAGCATGAGAATCATTAGTTCAAGGCGTACTTGTTTCTTCTTTAATTTTTCTAACTGGTCTGGTAAGGAAGTGTTGGTTGAAGTCGGGGTATCTGCTGTGTCAGATAGTAGAGAGGGACGTGAGCATAATTGTTTTATATAGTCGTCTGTGTACAGGGGGGCATGTGCTGACATCTCACAGGAGGTGAGTAGATGGGAGTTAAAGATATGGTATGGCAGTAGGAAGGCTCTTCCTTGTGTGACGAGGTCTCGGAGTTATACTTAAACCCCTGCAATCCAGCGATTGCACTCAAGTTTTTTAGGAAACAAGGGGGACCCTATTAATGGCTGTGGACCAAGGGTTAGTAACAATTTGTGAAGAAAACAGTGGTCCAAAGCAGTTCATGAATAAAGGAAAATATTTAAGCAAAGCCTCAATAAGCCGCCTGTATTTATCCAAGTCCAGCCGGACAAGGAATTTATTTTCACGATGTAAGAATATTTGTAAATCACGTTACAAAAATGTACAAGAGCACAATCCTGTGCTTTACCATAAAACAGAAAAGGTTAGGGAGAATTAGAGGTAAGAAGAGGTTTTAACAGGCAAGAAAAGGAGCAAACTGGACACTTTTTTAATATCAAAAATGCAAGTGTTTTGCCAGAGTAGTATATACAGTGAATGATACACATTGTTTTATACTGTACAACTACTGTAAAAGGTCGACGTTTCGATCCCCCGCTCTAAGATACATGGGGATCATCATCAGGACTTATTAATTTTGTGTTGCATGTTGGAAATAGTTTTATAGGCCTGTGGAAGAACAGGAGAAAAGAAAGCAAACAAAAGTTTTACAACTCGGAGGATGAGAGTCAGCATTGCTCCACATTTTTATGAAGACTATAATCTGATTTGCGGTGACTGGGCGAGCAGTTGTGATGTGCACCGTCAATACATTTGAGTGAGTAAGGTGACATTACAGGCCTCGAACAAATGAATAAGTACACATGAAATTTATTTTTTTTTTTAAATGAATATATGCACTTGAAATTTTAAAAAAATCGGCACAGTGTGGGCTAGTTCATGCATGACAGGATTTGGCGGGGGAGTAAACGGAATCCTAGTGAGTGGAAGTGACTAGTGATGCGGATGTGGGCCGGTCTTTATGGGACTGCATAGTGACAGTGAATTAGAGCTAGCCTGTGAAGTGATTCACTTGGTCTAAAACGTGCAATTTATTAGATTACCTCTTTGGAGGAGACGTGCAATTGGGGAGGCTATAGTTTCAAGGTCTCTCGGTTAGTGGCCAGCTGTCCTGCCGGGTTATCTCACATATGTAGTCGAGCAGGATCGGCAGACGGTGCTGATGGCCGTAGCAACGTTTCCCTCATGGGGGAACTGCTAATTGTTTTAGTCCATGGAGATTCCTTTAAGGGTCGAAAAACGGATTGGTTAGGGTTCGGGCAGAAATTAAAGAACAGGGGTATGGCCGAGCACGGGATACATACCAGCTGAATGCCGGGTCGCAGTTTGATGGCGGTGCCGGTTCAGTACACGGATCCGCTGCGGGGGAGAAGGGAGATTGAATTACCAGCGGCGGTGCTGCGCTGGGTGTTCGGAGCAAGCCAGCGGCGGCGGAGCGCGGCTTACCTGGTAACAGGAACGATGTCCTCCTATACCACGGTGCGGGCAATGCTGCAGATAGTCCGTGAGTGGACTGAATGTTAGAAGCCCTCATGTGATCGGCTTTGGGGTGGGCGGAGTCACGTCCTCAAGGGGGCGCGGCCGCGGGTGGTGAGGGAGAGTGAATCAGTGACTGTGGAGGGCATGGCGGCCATTTTGAAGAGGGGTCTCTGAATAAAGTGGTCCATGATTCTGTGCAAAGGGATAGCCAAGTGCTGGTGAGGAGGAGTGCAAAGTGACATATAATGGTACAATAATTTACTTCGCATTTTTGGAAAAAATATATGCTGGAAAGAAAGGCATTAATGAACAAATTAAATTATAGTAAAGTTGTCCAATCTTCACTTCGATTCAGACCAGTCCGGATAGTGTCAAATTGTAGGATACTTTTCAGTTCCTCTTTGTTCAATAACTGTGCCAAGTTGCCACCACGTCGGGGCAATTTCACCACTTTCAAGATTGTCCACCTTAGATTGTCCTCCGTGTGATTTGCTTCGGAGAAATGTTCCACCAAAGGAGCATTGGGAGTCTTGCATCTGATCCGGCTCCTGTGCTGGGAAATCCTGGTCTTCGCTTTTTGGGTGGTCTGGCCGATGTACATTTTGGGGCATGGACAGAGAATCGCATAAATAACATTGCTGCTATTACAATTACTAAGGCATTTCATAGAGATAGTAGTGCCATTGTGTGAAATGTCACGTGCTTCAATAGTGTATTCACAAACATTACAAGCCCCACATTTGACATGTCCAATCACAGGTGGGAGTCCCCATACAGATTCAAGAGTTGATGTGAGTGGGAAATCTGGGAGAGCTGCTCTGACTAGGTGATCCCGGAGATTTTTACTTTTCCGGAAGGCAAACAAAGGTCTTTCTAGTTTGATCGTCCCAGCGTTTATTGTGGGCCAATGTCTGAGAATGGATTTTCTAATTCTGTAAGATACTGGCGAGAAGGTGGTAACACAAGCCATCCTTTCATTAGGTTCACGATTTTTGGGTGCTAGCAGTGTCTCCCTTGGGCAATACCATGCTCTTTTAGTAGCTGTTTTGACTAATCTTCGAGGGTAGCCACGATGTTTGAGTTTGTTAGCCAGAACGGTAGCCTCTTTAAAATAATCTGTTTTTGAGGAACAATTCCGTCTAATCCTAAGGAATTGGGAGTATGGGAGCGAGTCTTTTAGTGCTTTTGGATGATTGCTCTGGTAGCTAAGCAATGTATTGCATTCTGTAGGTTTTCGGTATAGCCTGGTGAGGAGTTCTCCTTCATTATGATAGATGGTAAGATCGAGAAAAGCAATTTGCTTTTTATCATGGGTAAGGGTAAACTTCAAATCAGCGCAGTTATTGTTGAGCCAATGTAGAAATTGGTTCAGTGCGGTTATATCGAGGGTCCAGATGATAAAAATATCGTCGATATACCGACGCCAAAGTTTTATACCTGGACAGAAAGGATTTTCATCGGTTAGGATTGAGCCCATTTCAAGGGCGCCCATGAAAAGGGTGGCCAGGTTGGGAGCAAAAATTGCCCCCATGGAAGTGCCTTTGATTTGTTGGAAAAAAGTATTGTCAAATACAAAAAAATGTTTTGAAAGGCATACTTCAAGTAACTGTATGATGAATAATGTGGGTACCCGTGCTCGGCTCTACCCCTGTTCTTTAATTTCTGCCCGAACCGTAACCAATCCGTTTTTCGACCCTTAAAGGAATCTCCATGGACTAAAATAATTAGCAGTTCCCCCACGAGGGAAACGTTGCTACGGCCATCAGCACCGTCTGCCGATCCTGCTCGACTACATATGTGAGATAACCCGGCAGGACAGCTGGCCACTAACCGAGAGACCTTGAAACTATAGCCTCCCCAATTGCACCTCTCCTCCAAAGAGGTAATCTAATAAATTGCACGTTTTAGACCAAGTGAATCACTTCACAGGCTAGCTCTAATTCACTGTCACTATGCAGTCCCAGAAAGACCGGCCCACATCCGCATCACTAGTCACTTCCACTCACTAGGATTCCGTTTACTCCCCCGCCAAATCCTGTCATGCATGAACAAGCCCACACTGCGCCGATTTTTTTAAAATTTCAAGTGTACATATTCATTTAAAAAAAAAAAATAATAATAATCATTTTTAAGTGTACTTATTCATTTGTTCGAGGCCTGTAATGTCACCTTACTCACTCAAATGTATTGACGGTGCACATCACAACTGCTCGCCCAGTCACCGTGAATCCGATTATAGTCTTCATAAATGTGGAGCAATGCTGACTCTCATCCTCCGAGTTGTAAAACTTTTGTTTGCTTTCTTTTCTCCTGTTCTTCCACAGGCCTATAAAACTCTTTCCAACAGGCAACACAAAATTAATAAGTCCTGATGATGATCCCCATGTATCTTAGAGCGGGGGATCGAAACGTCGACCTTTTACAGTAGTTGTACAGTATAAAACAATGTGTATCATTCACTGTATATACTACTCTGGCAAAACACTTGCATTTTTGATTTTAAAAAAGTGTCCAGTTTGCTCCTTTTCTCGCCTGTTAAAACCTCTTCTTACCTCTAATTCTCCCTAACCTTTTCTGTTTTATGGTAAAGCACAGGATTGTGCTCTTGTACATTTTTGTAACGTGATTTACAAATATTCTTACATCGTGAAAATAAATTCCTTGTCCGGCTGGACTTTGATAAATACAGGCGGCTTATTGAGGCTTTGCTTAAATATTTTCCTTTATTCATGAACTGCTTTGGACCACTGTTTTCTTCACAAATTGTTACTAACCCTTGGTCCACAGCCATCAATAGGGTCCCCCTTGTTTCCTAAAAAACCCGAGTGCAATCGCTGGATTGCAGGGGTTTAAGTATAACTCCGAGACCTCGTCACACGAGGAAGAGCCTTCCTACTGCCATACCATATCTTTAACTTCCCATCTACTCACCTCCTGTGAGATGTCAGCACATGCCCCCCTGTACACAGACAACTATATAAAACAATTATGCTCACGTCCCTCTCTACTATCTGACAGAGCAGATACCCCGACTTCAACCAACACTTCCTTACCAGACCAGTTAGAAAAATTAAAGAAGAAACAAGTACGCCTTGAACTGATGATTCTCATGCTCACAGATTATCTAAAAGCAGAGATTATACCAGTTGGCCTGCAACGTACCAGGGATCTTCACAGATAACCCGAAATACATCTCCAACTTCAGTTATATAGGCACCACATGTTCCAGGCACTGGCTTGTGCTTGGCATTGATATCGCCAGTGAAACCCTCAAAGCCCTTGAAATAGAAATATCTTATCTACACAAACAAATTAATGACTCTGATCTTACCACCGAAATCAAAAAACTACTAGAACAGGTTGACAAAACCGTAGCTGAATTCCAGCGAATAGAGCAAAACAAAAAATCCAACAAAGTGAAGAAAGACATAAAAGCCTACAACGTTGAGAACACCTATCCGTACCTGCAAAAAGATTTCTATACTAACAGAGCCTACGCTAACCCCCAACATAGAAGACCCTGGGGACGTTATAACAGACGCCAAAATTTAGTAGGTTTTTCCGACACCTCTGCAGATTCCTCGGAAAACTCAGACCAAGGTGAGGAACCTAGTACATCAAGGAGAGGGGGCCTAGCACAACCCAATTTTTTAGGCAGGGGCCAAACAAACACTCCCCAGAGAGGACGGCTCAAGAAACCCCAACGTTGGGTCAACCCACCGGGAGAGCGCAAATAAATTCCTTGTCCGGCTGGACTTGGATAAATACAGGCGGCTTATTGAGGCTTTGCTTAAATATTTTCCTTTATTCATCAACTGCTTTGGACAACTGTTTTCTTCACAAAACGTCACTATGGAGAGCGGGTTTGTTCTTATGTAGGGGTCTTGTGCTCCATAGATGCCATGATGTTAATGGTGGCAAGCTCACTGGTGTCAGAGGCTGAGGCCTGTTGTGGTTGTCTCTCCCTCATGACACCAACAATCTCAGCCAAGGACTCATCCATACTAAGGAGCCACGGGTAGATGTCTTTGATTGCCTAGATGTATACTTCTTAGGACTGAGGCACCTGTGGACTCCCTCTAGGTTGTTCACTATGCTCTCCAATCCCTGCCTGCACCACATCAGTAACATGCTACTGGAATCTTACCACTTACCCTTGAAAGACATCTTGGGTGTCCTTGGAGTCCACAGCTGGGCTTGGAGCAGCAGATGGGGCAGGTCCTGTGGGTGGCGGTTCCTCTGAAGAACCTGCAATGCTGTCATTCCTTGCTATGACCAGAGGGGGATTCTTTAGAGTATAGAAGTTGCAGGAAAGGTGTCATCAGTTGGGGGCAGGATGTCATCATCAAAGGATTGGTCATCTAGGTCAGGCTACTGCACAAGAAGTGTTGTTTATTCCTCTGTAATGAAACTGACATGTTTATGATGATCTATGATGGATATTGATATACTTTCATTGGGTGACATGCAGACATTATTTTCATTCACTATATGTTACACATAGATGTGTTGAACGTGTGTTACTAAAACTGATAAAGGCCAAGTTACATAGGTGTTGCCTTTTCCATTACAATAGCTTACATTGGTCACACAACCACTGTGTGACAAGGCATCCTTTTTGTGTCATACCACACATTGCAAGGCAATTTGGCAGTTTACTAGCCTTCCCTGCCTGAAAATGTGAGGGGAGGTAAGGGCAACATTTACCATGTTGCTTAGCTGATTTGATATTTTCAGGACTAGATTTATATATGGTTCACTTATTGACACCAATGCTGAGAACCATGTCACCAGGGTGCCTGCATTGCCTATGCCCATCACTTAGCCCGCAGCTCCAGACAAAGTAGAGTTTATTTGTTATCAATTAACTTTGATCTGGCCCTCTAGCTTTCACACTGTACACCACACCAATCGCCCTTGCCCTGCTGTAATGCAAGCAATTTGTGCATTCATATGGCTGAGGCATCATAGTTGACACTCATCCAAACAAATTTACATAGCAAGCTTCCTTGCTACATAGCAGGAACGGGTGAAAGCATGTACTCGCCATAGGTTGCTTATTTGTGCGGAAAGCTGTAGCTTCCTAGGACACACTGACATCCCCAGAGTTGAGGACAACAGGCAATGTGCACCATCTCTAAAGTGGAGAAGCACCGTCATGCTTGGAAATATGCAACCATTGACTCACACTCCATGTCTTAATTACCCAAGTTGCACATGGCAGAGATGCACCCATTTCTTCACTCAGCCCCACGCATTCCTAGCTGTACATGACTCCTCGGTCAATCATCATTCAGACCCACAGACCAAACTCCCTCTAACACAATAATGAAACCCAGATGATACACTGACTATCAGGCCATATCTAAACCACCTACCTTTGCTATATCGTGCAACTGACAAATAGTCCAACCTGTATGTGAGAGATACGAGCCATGCTGAACCATGCCAAATAGTAGTGAGGATATTCTGTAACATGTACCTACGCTGATTGCCCACATGACCAGGCCCAAACACCTCACCCTCCAAGCATCCCCAAAACCTGCTCATCATCCTGGACACCAAACTCACCTTACACTTCAAATTTCCCTGTTTCACATCCTCCAGCTTTGACATATGTCGCATTGTCAGACTTGTCATCTTATGGCTCACTCCTGAAACCAGAAACACCATCACCCAAGCACACATCACATGTAGAATGTAGTACTCCAAGGCCCTCCTCTACAGCATTATTTCAAAGCTGCTACACAAGTGGTAAACTATCACACACAGCAGTACATGACTATTTCTTCGGCTACCTTGCGGCACACACCTCCCCTCCTTGAAATTCAATGGCTCCCCATTCAGACACACTGCCAGTTCAATGTGCTCAGCCAAGCCTACATGGCAACACACTTACAGGGGCCCACTAAACTCATACGTGTTGTATTCTGCCCCAACAAGACACTCATGTACCTCTGGTGTGCATCACTTGCATTCACCCCCCCAAAAACAGTTTTGTACTAGACAGGAGTTAGTTTGATGTTTGACATGGCAGACAACACCTGTGAAATCTCATCCAGCATATCAGGTCAGGTGAGTGAAGTATGATATAATGCTAGTGGCTGTACACATGACTCTTCACATGATCCTACTAAGTGATCATTCACATACTCAGCACCTGTACCTCCACTTGGGTGAGAAGTGAATCCTCTGGCAACCCCAGTCCAGACCATGACTTAACACTCCACTTTTAGCTGCATCGGCCCATGACGTGCACACTTACCTCATTGTGAAAGGGGACATGCATTGCCACAATCAGCTTGTGCAGATTTCCCTGGGACATGCATGATGTTTTGCTCCAGTGCAAATTTAGTGATTTGTATTGTTGGACTTGTAGTGCTGCTCACTCATGTCATACATTACACTAAAAGTCACAATATTCAAACGCAACCTGAACAGCAGCAGAATTTGGGGTATGAACCTGCCAAACTTTGGCAGGGTTAGTCTGGGCAGGACATTTGTGACTGGGAAAACAAATTAAATTTTTGTGATGCATGGGCTCCTGCATTTTCCCTTGCACACAGCACAGTGCATTGCTGAAAAGTGTTTTGGTGCAGTGCATGACAGTTTTAACCACATTGTCCCTTGTTGTCACTTACCCTGTGGATCGTCCACATCCTCAGCTGCAGCACTGTCCTGCCCTGCCACTCCTTTCACCAACTATGTTGGGTCTGCGATTATAATCATGATAGTGCTTCTTGCACTCAGGCACTGTACTTTTTTGTTTGGCCTACACTGTTAATTGTATCCAATATGTGTTGCCAAATGGCTTCCTTCTTCACTAATGGTAATTTGGAGGTGACAAAGAGATGGTCATTTGTTTTTACCTCAAACACTAAAATGTGGTTCTCCTCCTCACTGAAATCGCTCTTCCTCTTCCCCTGGGATTCTGTCTGGATATCTTGACTGGTGTTGGGGATGTTGCCCTCACTGCTTTTACCTGCTGCTTTCTTACATTTGGTGATTTGCATAAGTTTTTATTTGCAATGCGCCGCTTTTTGAGGTTACCCGATGCATGCCGCATTCCAATGTGATGCAAAGCTGATTTGAGGCACGAAAGGTGTTGTATTTACCTATCCTTCATATTGTCCTAGAACAGAACCGTAGGCTTGTCATGATGAAGATATGTTCCAGTTCCATTTTATCACAGTTGGAGCCACTCTGTGCTTGAGAGTGGTGCGGTGGCTCGTTGCTTAAAGAATAAACCTGAAGGTTTAAATATAATTCTTTCCTGGATTTATTTACAACCCACAACATATTTTTGGCAACGAGGACTGAAGGAAGAATACGAGCCACTGCTGCATACATTTTAAAGAGTCTTTATTTTCCAGCTTGAATATTTTGGGAAGCAACATTTCACCTCTTTCCATTTCCATTTATCTGAGGAAATAACCCACCACCCCAGAGACCCCAGCGGCTGTATTATCTTGAGGGAGATTTATTTTCCCCAGCGGCAGTGTGTGACTTTGCCAAAGGTGAGGAGGTCGTGGGGTCGGTCTTTGATCATTCGAGTTATTTGACGTTTTCAAAATTAATTGACTGTGTGGGCTTACCTCGGAGCTTATTCAGTTTATTTCTTGTTCCGTTTGAAAATTTACTCTGTCGGGATGTGCAGCTACTGTTAAAAAGGATTTCCAGTCTGGTCTAATCTCCATCTGCAGTGACCGTTGTAAGGGATCCCCAGTGCTGCTTGATCTTCACTCGGTTAACGTCTCTTCAGTCTGATGACGTCTTAGAACGTGCATGGGAAGTTGGCGATTGTACTTCACGTCATTGGATCTTCGGCGTGTCTGACGTGCTACGCAAACTCTGGGAATCCTTGCATGAAACAGTGAACTCTGATCCCTGTGCTTCACTTTGTTTACGCTTCTGGAATGCAAGCATCGTGACATCGTGTGGAGTTTGAAACATCGCGCTCATTTTGTGGTAACTGTTTTGTGATTCTTTAACGCTGTAGAACCAACTCATTGCGTTAAGAATCATACTCCACGGTACTTTGTTTTTATCTCCACTGGTACAGTCCATCATAAAGTGGTTCACGACAGACAACTGATTATGCGAATTTAATTCTGCACTTTAGTTGATCGTGACGTATATATATATTTTTTTTTAAAGGGGCTTTCTTTTCTGGTTTTCTCAAGCTCTATGAGTACTGTTTTTTTTAAAACGAAGTACCATTTGACATATTTTGATTCGTGACTTTTAATGTATTTTGTTATGTTATCTTAACATTCTGTATTTTTTTTCGATAGCTTATGTCTTCTGCAATGCAATCTGTTAATCAACCACCTCCTTTTTTAGAAAGTCCTGGTTCACCACCAATCCAATGGAGGCAGTGGTTTGACGCTTTTGAGACCTACATAGGTGCGATTGGTGCGTCTAGATATAGAGCTGAGAGAAAAAAATGTTTGTTGGTAAATTGTTTAGGGTTCGAAGGAAGGGAAGTGTACAAACATTTACCAGATTTAGTTCTTGCGGAGGGTGAGGTACTTGATGAGTACCAAGAAACTATTAAGAAACTTGTTATTAAGTTTGATGTTCAGCCTAGTTTAGTTGTTTTGCGACACAAATTTTTTAAAAGGACACAAATTCAGAGTGAGGATGTTGATACTTATTTGAGTGCTTTACGTAAGTTGTATGCTGAATGTCAGTTTGGAGAGTTTCGTGATCAATTGGTAAGTGACCAATTTATAGCTCACTGCAGTGATAAGCAAATCCAACAGAAACTTCCCACCTTGGGTAATCCCACCTTAGAGGAGGTTGTAAAGGTAGCTAAGAGTATTGAGCTTGCTCAAACTTCGATAAAGGAATTAAGCACATTGCATATAAGTAAAGAAAGTGTGAATGCTGTTGTTGCTTCGTCTTCTAAAGCTAACTTTTCCAAGAAGGAAAGGTTGAATGAGAGAAGTTTCTTCAAGAAAAACATTTGTCATAGGTGTGGTTATCCTCCACATTCAAAGGAGAACAGTTTCTGTCCGGGAAAAAATTCTAAATGTTATAAATGTGGCAAATTTGGTCACTTAGCCAAGGTGTGTCAAGCAAGTGTCAGTAAATCTGAGAATGTTAATTGTGTCATTGGTGAAGAACAAGTGTCGGAGCAAGTGTTAGAGACTAAAATTGTTAAAGATTTTAAGGACATGATTGTTACTGTAACCGATGATGGTGTGGTAACTGGTGACTATGCAGAATGTGTTGATCCCTATGTAGATATTTTGTTTGGGGATGTATGTTTAAATTTGCTGGTGGACTCTGGTGCCAGGATAACAATGATTACTTTTGATTTATTTAAGCAGTCATGGAAAGATAGGAAATTATTCCCTCCTGATAGAGCTCCCGTTTCCTACGAAGGGCGTAAAATAGATTTAGAGGGATTCATTGAAGATATTCTGGAATTTAAGGGAAGAAGGATTCATAGGAAAATTTATGTTGCTGTCCGTGGTTTGAATATTTTGGGGTGGTTCCATCAGGGATTGTTTGGGATGGAGTTGAGGCCTGGTGCAAAAGAACAAGTACTTGTGGTTCGAGATATGCCTGATCCACTGTGTTTAGAGAAAGAATTTCTTAGTGTTTTTTCGGATTCTCTTGGAGAGATTTCAGGTTTTAAGCATAGAATAAAAGTTAAGAACAATGCTGTGCCTATTAAACACAAAGTAAGATCAGTGCCTTTTAGTTTAGGAGCTGATCTTAAAGCGTAACTTGAGAGGTTGGAAAAGAATGGCATAATTGAGCCTATTGAGTCTAGTTTGTGGCTTAGTCCATTGGTGGTAGCCCGTAAGAAAAATGGGGAGATTCGTTTATGTTGTGACCTTAGATGTCTTAACGAAGAGATCTGGGTGGATGGTCATCCACTCCCTAAGATTGGTGATCTTTTAGAGGAGTTGAGAGAGGCACAGTGGTTTTCCAAGATTGATTTGGCCTCTGCGTATCACCAGGTTGTTTTGGATGCGGAGTCTAGACACTACACTGCTTTTAATTCTCCTTTTGGGTCCTTCCAGTTATGTAGGATGCCTTTTGGTCTCGCTTCGGCGGCCTCCGTTTTTCAAACAGTTATGCAGAATGTTCTTAAGGATGTTAAGGGTGTAGTGATCTTTCAGGATGACGTACTGATTTTCAGTAAGTTTTCGGAACAACATAATCTCATACTTAGGTCTGTTCTTTCTAAGTTTGAAGAGAAAGGGATTGTTGTAAAAAAAAATAAGTGTGAGTTTTGGAAAAGGGAGGTTGAATTTTTAGGACATCTGGTTTCAGGTGATGGGGTTGCTCCCAGACCGGGGTTGGTCAAGGCTGTAGTAGATTTTCCTGTTCCCAAGAACTCAGATGAGCTGCGCTCATTTTTGGGCCTTTGTGAATTTTATTCTCGTTTCATTCCTGACTACGCAAGTAAAATGAAGGCTCTTTCTAATATGCTTAGATTTGGCTTGCTATTGGGCTTGCGAGAAGTTTCGTAGATACATCTGGGGAAGGAAGTTTGTAATTCAAACTGATCACAAGCCTTTAGTTTACATTTTGAATGGTGATAGGGTCAAATATGCTTCTCCTCGTATTGCTCGACTCACAACTAAGTTGCTTCAGTATGATTTTGTTATAAAACACATTCCTGGCAAGGAAAATTTAACAGCTGATTTGCTTTCAAGACTTCCTTTGGCAGACGATGAATGTTTAGATTTGGAAGAGGATAGGGAAGA
The DNA here is from genome assembly GCF_964263255.1 of Lissotriton vulgaris. Lineage (NCBI taxonomy): Eukaryota > Metazoa > Chordata > Amphibia > Caudata > Salamandridae > Lissotriton > Lissotriton vulgaris. The sequence continues at coordinate 1,248,032,899 of NC_141687.1, read as the reverse complement.
TTGTTTTATTGCGGCTTTAGATGTGAGTGAAAATGTGTGTTGTAGTGAAAAGGAATGGCTGGATGCCATGGATGCGGACTCCACTCTTGTGAAAGTCAAAGAGTATATTGTTTCTGGTTGGCCTAGGGAAAAAAGTGTCTCTTTTGCCATTCAACCTTTTTGGAAAGTTTCTGGTGATCTGTCTATTGAAGATGGAATTGTAATGAGAGATGAGATATGTGTTCCTCCTGTGCAGCTTCGTTTGAGGTTAATAGATCGTGCACATGAAGGTCATCTTGGTGTGACCAAGACCAAGAAACGTTTGAGGCTTCATTATTGGTGGGCGTCGATGGATTGTGATGTTGAGGAAAAAGTTAAAGAGTGTAGTGTCTGTTCCAGTGCTGAAAAGGGGTTGAAAGTTGTAACACCTCTTTTACAACCCATTGCTTTTCCTTCTAAACCATGGTTGAAGGTTGGCATAGATCTAGTGGGCCCGTTTAATTTTCTCCCCAATAATTTACGTTTTGCTTTTGTGCTAATGGATTTTCATAGCAAGTGGCCTGAAGTTAAATGTTGTGCAAATCCCACTGCTAATTCTGCAGTTCTTTTTCTTAAAGAAATATTTTTGAGAGAGGGGTTTCCAGAGTCAATGGTATCGGACAATGGGGTACAGTTTGTTAGCTCTGAGATGAACACTTTTCTGTCTGAGTCTGGTGTGAAGCACTTGAAGAGCTCTGTGGGACATCCTCAAACGAATGGACTTGTTGAGAGAATGAATCGAGTAGTGGTGGAGTGCATAAAATGGGCCAAGAACAACAACTTTGATGTAGAGAATGCGGTAAAGTCAATGATTTGGTTTTATCGCACAACTCCTCATTCCATCACCAATATTGCACCATTTGTATCTCTTAGGGGTAGAGTACCCACTTCTACTTTGTATCCTGCTTGGTTATTGAGAATTGTTAAAAAGAAAGTTTCTTGTCATATTGACAGTTCTGAGTTAGAAACTCGCGTTAAGATTGCCCAAGAAAAAATGGCTTTCAGATCTGATGTTAAGAATTCTGTGAAAAAGGTGAATATTTTGCCTGGTGACATGGTGCGTGTCAAAAACTATAGGGTTGTCAGGAAGGGTGGTGACTCTTTTGGTGAACCTATCTGTGTGGAGAAGGTATGTGGTAATGCTGTCATGGTGGAGGGTGGACATTGGTGGAATCTTGGAAAAATAGTTAAGGTGCAAAATTGTTTTGACAACATGTCTCACTCAAATGATGTTCAATTGAAGAATGTTCCTCTTGGGATTTCCACTGGTAATGTGTCTCAATTGGGGTCTGTTCCGTCTATCAGAAGGTCAACACGGGTGAGCCATCTTCCTTCGAAGTTACGATGAGTGTTTCTTCAGTGTATTTTATTTTTATGATGAAAAATTTGTTTTTTATGTGTTTTGTTGTTTATATTTTTCCTGTATTTTTGCTTTTGTTTTCTCTTCTTCTATTGAAAAAAAGGTAATGTTGTATTTACCTATGCTTGATATTGTCCTAGAACAGAACCTTAGGCTTGTCATGATGAAGATAGGTTCCAGTTCCATTTTATCACAGTTGGAGCCACTCTGTGCTTGAGAGTGGTGCGGTGGCTCGTTGCTTAAAGAATAAACCTGAAGGTTTAAATATAATTCTTTCCTGGATTTATTTACAACCCACAACAAAAGGGTTGCTTTACGACCAGCAAATCGACTTAGCATCACTTTGGCAGCAGATGCTGTACAATCCTTTGTACCGCCGTCCCACATATTCGTCAACATTTTTAACCCACCTTAGGGCCTACCGACCTGGTGCGCCATACTGTAAATACGACTCATCCTTGTCATGTGGAAGTGTTGTACCACAGCTCAACTTTTTCTGATGCATTGCTACGTTACCGCAGCGATGTGCCAGTTTTCATAAATATACCCCTAAGTCCCTTTTGACCTAACTGATACACCTGTGCCTAATTGTGAGCGTAGAAATCATGTTGATTATTCATTTCTCAGAAATGTAAAGTACATTTGTTGCTTGATATTCCGAGTCTACTCTGCACAAAAATGTGCAGAATTGATGTTTCCCACATGTATATGTAAATAATTCAACAGATTGTAGTTACCTGTACTTGCTGTTACCTGTTATTGCATTCTCAGGGCCCCATTAGGAGGGCAGGCGGACAAAATCCCGACGTAAAACGGGACCGCCCGCCATAAGGGCGGCGGTCCCGTGGGGGCCATTATGATGCGTCTGCCACACTGGCGGGTGCAACCCGCATTTTTAACATTGCGCACTTCAATGCACAACGTGGCAGGCACTGTGCGGTGCCTGCCACGTTGTACAGTGAAGTGCAGGGGGTACCATAGGTACCCCCCTGTGCACCCACCAACCCCCGGGGTCCCTGGGGGCCCGCAATGGGCCCCCACAAGACATTCCCGCATGCCTTTCCATGGCGGCATTGTTCCCCCCACATCCTAATATGGATGGTGGTGTCTAACAGACACCGCCACCATATGAAACCCTTTTCTGCCCAGTCAGCTCGTTGACCGAGCGGAAAACGCGGTCCCCCCGCCATAGTAATATGGCAGGGAAGAAATGGGTGGTGGGCGGGGAAGGATGCCGGGCAGATCGCCACCGCCTGCTTGGCAGTGGCGATTCGCCCGACATCCTAATGGGGCCCTAAGTTTTCAGGGAAGTGTTACTATCTTTACCAATTCCAAGTAATCATTTGGAGTTGCCTTATTGTTGGGTATCTATGGATGCAATACGATTTTGTCACCTCTGCCGTAACCCAGATCAAATATGAGTCTTACATCAAAGTATTGCTTGATGTAGTAAAAAGTATCTGTTTGTATAGCCTGCAGTATAATGTATAGTCATCTGCATCCAATCCTCTTCGCCAAACTGTAATGATAACGCTGGAGTCACTTAAAAAAAGACATTAATGTTTATTGAGCTATGCAGGCTACAAGAGGGAACACTGTCTCCCTGCCGTTCAGTAGTCTGACTTCTCCCGATTGCTCCACAGCAAATCCCCTGGAATGCAGATGACTACACATTCCCCAGAAGGGTATATATACAAATTCTATTAACTACACCTGACTCTCTCCAACTGCCACACAAGATAGCACTTGTTAAATTTGCTGCCCATCAATCTGCCAAAGATGAAGTGTTTAAAAGTAATGCTTTTGCTGCTAAAAATGCTACTTTATCCCCTGGCTTTAATGTGACTTGCTGTGTGTCTCAAATTGTAGACCCCCTTATGCCATATCTACCCCCTTATGCCACTGACTTCCAGGAGCAGGCACTGAAACAAATACAAACCTGGTGTGAGCAAGGCTCAGGTGAATGGATTGGGGTGTGACAAGTATGATAAAATGCTTACCCCTAAAATAGTTCTACTAAACTTGGCCAATCTACATTTTGGTATTACATGTCAGTCAATATAGTACGATCTGTGCTGCAAGCAGACACTGGTTTACACCTTACACATTCCCCTCCCTGTGGCGAGTTCTTTATGAGGGCAGAGGAGCGTCACCACCACACCCTCTGCGAGCCGTGTTAAGGGGGTCATTAGGATGGCGGGAAGTCCGCGACCGCTGGGCCGGCGGTGGCGGACTGCCCGCCATCACCCTGAATATTCTCTCCGCCAAATTAGGATGGTGGTGGGAATGGGAAAGGTACCGCGGTGGACAAAAATACCGTCCGCCGTGGTCCCGCAAGGCAGCCTTTTCCGCCCGCCTTGCGGGACAAGGTACAATGGGGCCATGGGCATTAGGATGCTTGTCTTTTTTGGCGGCGATGCTGACGCAAACAGACAGGCGGTGAATACCTTTGGGGGTCTGTTTCGGGCCCCCGGCCGGGTGGGTGCTGCACGTGGGGGGTACCTATGGTACGCCCCTGCATTTGCATGTACAAGGTGGCAGGCACCGCACAGTGCCTGTCACGTTGTACATACAAAAGCACAACATGTATTGTAACATTGTGGCGGGTTATACCACCTGCCGCAATGGTAAAATACAGGATGCGCCTGCCACACTGGCAGGCGCATCCTAATTTGTATGGTGGGACCGCTGCACCTATGACGGGCGGTCCCTTTTGCAGCTGCGATGGCGGGCAGACTTTGTCCGCCCGCCATCGTAATCGGCCCCATAGTGTTCAAAATAAAATGACAATAATATAATTTAATTGCCTTTATTTTCACAAAGGCGCGCTGCAGCTGTCAGCCTTCCCCTGACCTGGGAGACATGGGGGCATGTCATCTGCTGCTAATTAGCAGCTTAGAGGACTGGAGAAGGGGCTTGACTGGATGCTCCAAAGTGCTTATGTCAATTTGACCGGCAGTCTTCTGCTGGCCAAAGTGACATGCGCACTTTGAAGCTCTCCACCCAGTTGTCTTAGACTGCTGGTTGGAGACTAAGTACAGGCCTTCAGGGCCTGAAAGAGCATGTAGCCAGTCTGCTCCATCCAATCCTTGTGCTGCTCTCATGCCGATTAACAGCCTAAGAGCAGCTACTGGATTGCTTAGGGAAGTTAGCTCTTCGACTTGTGCTCAGAGCAAGAGACTGCAAAGGACACAGAGTACGCAGCCCGGGTAGGTAACATTTATCTATACTACTATTATAAAGGAAGAACTTTGAACCTTTGAGGCGGGTAAACTCGGGAACCACAGCGCCAATCCACACACCCGATACATCGTTGAAATTGTCAGGGTGTGCAGATGGACATAGGCTATATAAATTAAAAAAATATAAGTTATTTAAAAAATTTACACAAAAAAAAGTAGTCCCATGGAAGTAGCGCCGGCCGCGACGTGCGTGCTGACATCAGGAGTGCGGGGAGGAGCTGCGTCTAGGAGCGCCAGGAGGAGCGGCGGACATGAGGGTGGGGAGGAGCAGCGGACAGGCGGGGAGGAGCGGTGAGGAGCGGCGGACAGGCTGGGAGGAGCGGAGAGGAGCGGAGAGGAGCGGCGGGCAGGCGGGGAGGAGCAGGGAGGAGCGGCGAGGAGTGGTGGACCGGTGAACTCAGGAGCGCAGGGAGGTGCGGCTTATAATTTTTGCACCATTTGACAAAGCTTCACGAAACTATCTAAAAAGTGTTCTTTTTTGCACCTAGTTGGTGCATGGAAAGTTTTAGTGTGATCCATCAAGGAGGACCTGAGAAAAAAGGGGGATCCCAAAATATTAAATCCCCGTGCATTTTCCATAGACTATTGTCAGAAGTGTTTTCGCTAAAAGTGCTGAACAGAATTAGACCAAATTTGGCAGGAAGCTAGATCTTAGTCGCAGATTGTGGTTTTATTTTTTGGTGTACATACGCTTAGAAGTTTCTGATAAACTAAGGTACAACCAATTTCTATATCTGGAAGGTTGTGTCTGAGGGACGGATCACTGACAAAATATCGAAGGTAAAAAAATCGACCTACAAAAATATCGAAGCAAAAATATCGACATCAAGAATATCGACATCATATCTACAACATGGTAAGTACAAAAATATCGGGAAAAAAATATTGATGTCAAAAATATCGTTATTAAAAATATCGATTTTTTTAGTTAAAAAAATATGTAAAATAAATAATACTTATAAATAAAATAAACATAATTAAAAATATGTCATAATGTTTAAAATTAATATGTAATATATAAAATGTTATGAAACATTAATTAAACATATACATATAAAACATATTATATAAACTTACTTAATAATCAGTTTAAATAATTATTTTAATAACTTATAAAATATTTAAAAATATTATACATTACAAATGCATCTATACACATAAAAAATAACATAAATAAAAATTAAATATTTACCTGTAACACATTTTTTTTAAAAATTACTTTTCAAACTTTTACAATTAATTATATACTACATTAACTAAAATAATAAAAAACATATTAAATAGCAGAGGAAATAAAACTAATATTCCTACTCCAAAACAACAACACTAAAGATAATGTTGGATAGCGTAGGGCTTAAAATTACTATTCCCACTCCAGGGAGTGCAACAGTAGGGAAAGTGTTGGATAGTGTAGAGTTTAACATTACTATACCCACTCCAGAGAGTGCAACAGTAGGGAAAGTGTTGGATAGCGTAGGGGTATAAATTACCATTCACACTCCAGAGAGTTCAACAGAAGGGAAAGTGTTGGATAGAGCAGAGATTAAAATTACTATTCCCACTCCAGAGAGTGCAACAGTAGGGAAAGTGTTGGATAGCGTAGGGGTATACATTACTATTCCCACTCCAGAGAGTGCAACAGTAGGGAAAATGTTGGATAGCGTAAGGGTAAAAATTACTATTCCCACTCCAGAGAGTGCAACAGTAGGGAAAGTGTTGGATAGCGTAGGGGTAAAAATTACTATTCCCACTCCAGAGAGTGCAACAGTAGGGAAAGTGTTGGATAGCGTAGGGGTATACATTACTATTCCCACTCCAGAGAGTGCAACAGTAGGGAAAATGTTGGATAGCGGAAGTGTAAAAATTACTATTCCAACTCCAGAGAGTGCAACAGTAGGGAAAGTGTTGGATAGTGTAGGGGTAAAAATTACTATTCCAACTCCAGAGACTGCAACAGTAGGGAAAGTGTTGGATAGCGTAGAAATAAAAAATAACAAACTTGTAAATAAAATAACTTTTTTAATTAATTAATTAATTAATTATTAAATAACTCTAAATTATTTACAAATAACAATACATAATTAATAAAAACATAATTACCAATGAATAATTAATTAACAATAAAATAATAATAAATACCCATAAATAATAATTAATACATATTAATTACCAAATAATGAATATTGATCAATAAATTATTTGTAATAACAAAAAACAATAATTATTAAATGCTGACCACCAATTAATAATTACTTAATAATATATTAATTAAATGTATCAATAAATGATATTTAATAATATTTAATTACCAATTAATTATGAAGCAACAATGAATTAATTTTCATAACCAAAAAGTTATACATTATAATAATTATCAATTAATAATTAATGTTCAACAAATTAACCATCAATACCCAGAACAAAAAACATATTTAATTACATTTCAATTACTTCAAAAACTAGTCCCCTATAAACACACAACACACTCCAATAATAAAATAATACACTTAACATAATTATCAATTAATTAATTAATAAAAATAAATTACCAATTAATAACAATTAATTACCAATTATTCATTTACTAGAAAGGGCGAGACGGTAGTGGTGTATCCAAAAGGAAAGGACCGCACATTCACTAATGACAATTAGATATATAATAAGTACTGGAAATGTAACAAATCTTCAGTTGCGAAGACGGAGTGCTCTGCATACCACTATCCCCCACTACCAAGAGAGATTCAATGACAATCGAAGATTGACAAATACAAATGAACCAATTCACCAATTATTAATTAATTAACAATTACATAATTATCAATACCAAATATTTAAAATAAATTATTACTTAATTACAATTAAATAACTTCCCACCCTATTCCCCTATAAACCCACAACCCGCTACAGAACTTAAACGCAAAAATAAATTAAAATTAATTTAGTATTCCTTAAAATTAATAACTAATTTAGTATAATTAAATTACTTCCCACCCTATTTCTCTATAAACCCACAACCCGCTACGGTACTAATCAACAAAAATAACTTAAAAAACATTATTAACATATAAAAATTGTATACATATATTTTAAAACAAGTAGAAAACTTAACAAAACACATAACACATACATATTAAATACATAATAAAATACATAATAATATAAATATCGATATTAGTAACATCAATATTAGTAACATCGATATATTTGATATCTATGTTACTAACTTCGATATTACTTACCTTAGGGTCGATATTCAATATTAGTGTAGGTCGGATTTATTTTTTCGATATTTAGACTGCTCACCCTGAGGGACTCACACAAGAGTCTTGTAGGAGGGCCACTTCAAAACTAGAGAGTTCTGATTGGCCCAGGGAACTTTTTTTTCCTTTGGCCAATTCACACCCTTGGCAGTTAGACTTCCGCGGAAGTGACCACTCTAATGAGAAAATTGTTGCTGGCAACCATTACTGGATTGCCGGACTTAGCCCCCTGTTCTGAGTTAAAAAATATATATATATATGAGGAGGTGGGGCAGGAATACCCTACCCCGTAGGCCCTGTCGGTGGGAACCAGTGGAACCTTCTCTGCTGGGGCCCAAAAACAAAGAGAAATTGGCGGTCATATTTTAAATTTAAATATATGGGAAGGGGCGTGATTAGGGTCGCATCCTCGAGCCCATTTTGGGCCCCGGGGACACTGTGCCCTCAGGCGTGATATAGTAACGAAGGGGAGGGGCATGCAGCCCACTTTCCTGAGCTGATGTAGGCCCTGGTGACCCCATCCGCTGAGCCAGATGTATTATTTAAGGGGAGAGGGCATGCCGCATCGCTCCCGACCCTAAGGAGGCCCTGGCTTCTCCATTCCTTAGGGCTGAAGAAAATTTAAGGAATGGGGCCTGGCAGCTCTCTTCCTGAGCATTTAAAGGTCTTGGGGATCCCATCCCCCAAGGCCAACTCAGTGATTGTATCCCACCCCCGGGACACAGCAGTTTCTAAGTCCACACCAACAAGGCAGGGAAACATAGTTTTCTCCCTTCTGGCAGGAGCTCTTTTAAATCTCCAGGCAAACGGGAGAAAACATGTGAGTCTGCTTACAGCCAGCAGAAGATTTTAAGATGCTCCCACAGGCTAAGAGCAGACGTGTTCTGTTTCGTTGCCCACAATGATGCGTGCAGGGAAACAGAACATATATTGATCCTGCCAAGAGGGAGCAAGCAATGTCGGCTCCAACATAATGAGGGTGTGGGTTGGGGCCATACAGGCAATGGGACCACCGCGGCCCCAACATATAGTATGTGGGTCCACCAGGTGGGCATCAGGACACCCACCTCTGACCCCAGAGGATGGGGTCGAGGTGGCCTAATGAGGCTCAGGGAGGATTGGCTGCATGCCTCCCTCCCATTTTTAAGTATATTTTGCCCCACTCGATGGAGGCCCGAGAAGGTTTGTGAAGGGGGGTTGCACATCCCTTTTCCCTTTTTTAAATTAGATGCAGCCTTGCGGGATGTGGTTACTCTGGCATAATGAGGCTCTATGAGGGGGCTGTGCAGCCCCCACCTTTGCTTCCTAAGTGCATTTGGCTTCAGAGGGTAGGGTCCCAGGAGCCTAAAGAAGCTCAGGGAGGGGGACGCATGCCCTTAACCCCATGTAGTTCTGTTTGACCCTTGAGGATGGAGTCGCCAGCACCTAATGAGGTTTGGGAGAGGGGCCACATGTTCCCCTCTCCTTATTTATGTACTTTGACCCCAGGGAATTGTTTTTTCTGGGGCTAATAAGGTCAGTGAAGGGGCTGTGTACTACTCCTTTTGTGAAATTCTGTCCTGAGGGATAGGGTCCCTGGGTCCTAATAAGACTCAGGGAGTGGGGTTGTGTGGCCTACTTCCCTTTTTATGAAATTCGGCACTAGGGGTAAATTCGGCACTAGGTACCCTGGACCTAAAAAGGCTTAGGGAGGAGTCCTTGCACCCCATTTCCTTTTCATTCATTTTGGCACTGGGAGGTGGAGTCCCTGGGTTCTAATAAGGCTCAGGGAGGGGATCTTTGTGGGCCCCTTGCCTCTTTTATGAAATGTAGCCTGGGTGTAGGGTCTCGGGCCTTATAAGGCTCAGATATGCCTTCCATCCTTTTTTTATCCAATTTAACCTCGAAGGACAAGTTCCCTGGGACCTGATAATGCTTGGGGTGGGGGGGGGCCCAGATGGCCCACTCTCCATTTTATTTAAATTTGGCTCCTGGGGATGAGGTCCCTGGGGCCCAAGTAGGCTCCTTGAGGGGAAACGCCATGCCGCCCTCCATTTAATTATAGAATTTGGCCAAAGGGTATGGGATTGCGTGGGGTTGGCTCCAAGCAGGGGATTGGACACAGGCCCGGCAGCCAACCCAATGCTGCACATGACTAAAGGCCATGCATGGCCTGGGGTTGGCAGCCTTCAGAGGGAAAAGGAAGTTGGGCTCAGGGCCTTGCCGAAGGCCAGGACTTGCGGTCAACCCCCTGTTGAGTGCGACCAAGGACAATGCATGGTGGGGGGTTGTTTTTCGTGTGGTACAAAATATTACTTTACGTTAAAAAAACTAGATATTCACTGAAAAAAAAAGGTTAATGTGTTGTTTTAGTTAGAAATTCTTATTATTTTTTACTTTACATTTTAAAAAACTTATATATTCACAAATAAAATAGGTTAAAGTTTTAAGCATAGAAATTCACTAGTTAACAGTGCTAACTATAACTCGAGCCTCTGCCATGCACTACTTATGACCTCACATATTACATCACTCATGATATGTTCTATGACATCATTTATGACATCTCAAATTACATCATTGATGGCATCATCTAATGAGTGTGCTAGGTTGTTTCATAGTTTACCTAGTGGCGGGTAACCATTGTACTACTTCTCTACCTTATTTTGTGCAGCATGTGACCAGCCAATGGGTGCAAGTGTTTACAAAACACTTGTGCGCCTAAAGCATCTAGATGTGTAGAGGTATTGAACATGTTATAAATCTTCATATACAGGAGTAACTTTCTGAGCAGGTGACAGTTGATGACTTGTGCCCAGTATGTTCCACGCAACTTTATTGGTTCTGCAGATAAAGTTTCCAATAGGGCAAAGAATCTAAATAGTAAATACTAAGGTCCAGATGTTCCACCATTCCATTTTGCGGGTCACAAATTGCGATTTTTTGCGACTTGAAAACTGGAATGTACTAACGTGCCTCATTTAGTGATTACGAATGGGGTGGCAAATGACCTGCCTCATCAATATTCATGAGGAAGGTAGCAATTTGCGACCCATTGGGAATAGGCTACAATCACAAGGATGGTGGCCTGCTGAGGACAGCCGACCACCATGTCTGTATTTGCTTTTTAAATAAAACATCTTTTTCATTTTCATATTCAGCTTGTTTTCCTTAAAGGAAAATGGGATGCATTTAAAAGAAAAAAATGAATAGATTTCTTTTCATTTTTTAAGGGAAGGCAGTGGTTCGTGGGACCACTGCCTGCTCCTAAAAAATACTTTCGCTGCCAATCAAAAAAAGGGAAAAGTTCCCCTGGGGACCCCTTCCAGTTTGTGACTGGCTTACCACCAATTTGAATGTGGTGGTAAGTGTGACTGTTTTGCGACCGCATTTGCGGTCGCAACACATTTATATATCCCCCTGCGACTTGATATTAAGAAGGGATGTACTTGGCATGCCCCTTCCTAATAGCAACTCTCAAACCCTATTTTGCGAGTTGTAATAGGTTGACGACACACAAAATAAGGTTTGAATGTGTTACAACAATTTTTAGTGGTCACAAACGGCCCGATTTTCCATTTGTGACTGCTAAAAATAGTCGTACATCTGGCCCAAAGTGCCTAATTTATAGGGAATTAGTGTAGGGCAGCTCCGCAAGTCTTCTTGCTGCTTTGCCCTACACAATATGAAATGACAGGAATGTATTGTATTTATGAAATACAACACATTTCTGTCCTTTCCCTCTGCGCTTGTGCACAATTTGCTGCCTACCGCCAATGCAGACACCTTTGCGCCATGGTTACAAGGGTGTCTGAGTTGCATGCAAGATTGTATTTGTGCCCCTTCCTGCACAAAAACAATCCTGAGTGATTTTTCTTCTTTCTATGTGCGCTGCAGAATGCAGCCCACATGGATAGAGGAAAAAACAAATATTTCTCCTTGTTACGCCTTTTCTGGAGAGGTATAAGGTTTTGGCGCTGCCCTAGGTTTACGTGATTAAGTAAATCTGGGACAGTATCAAAATCCATGAGTGTTGTGTGGGAAAACCAACTGCAATGCCCATTGAATGGCTCCCTGGCACAGAGTAAGGCAAAGCAACAACGTGCGCTGCCTTGCCTTACTCCACATCTATTAGGTCATGGAAAGCCACGCATAGTCGCTTTGCGTGGCCTCATAGATATGGTTGAGACATTTTCACCACCAGAGCACCAGAAAAGTGAAGCTCTAGTGGCACAAGCCTCTCATAAATAAGCCCCTAAGTATTGTAAGCAGCCTTTAGTATTTAGACGGAATTGTCTCAGCAAGACAGTTTGTACATAAGACAGACGACTGTGTGCACCAAGTACTAATCTATGCACATGTGCGTGATTTGCTTCAGGAGATGCACTATCCGTAGAGTTTCATCGCAGTATGAAGGCTGCAGTTAGTATGACCTTTAGCACCTTCAGACCTTGGAATTTTTTAGTGAGTGTAAAGTATCTCTTTGGAGTTGTTTTGTACACAGTGAATAATGTTCTTAGTAGGCACTTTTCAATACTCTGTGGTGTATTTCTCACGGGAAGTTCACTGTCTGCAAACAGTGTAGTATAGAGTAAACTCTCTTCATAGAGTAAACACTACTTACAGTACCCACCTCTCTGCTCATATCCAGTTTATTTTTCACTGTAGGGTCTGTGACTATGAGGAGTTTGTAGGACATTAATTATGGAACAGGGCTTGAGTATGTGGAGGAACTTGATTTTCTCTGAATAGTTGTATACAGATTGCACAATGTGTGCAGTAGAGGTTACCCTTCTACTGTGGTTGATAGTCAGCATCAACCCAGCTACCCATGAAATGTATGGTATAGGGTAAATGTTGCACATAACACAAACTTTCTTCACTTATGGGGGTTGTAGGTGCGATAGCAATAATGATGGTTCATGTTATTGTGAGCTACTTTGTACTTACTTTCATAGCTCTAATGCCTTACCTGTTAATAGAATAAGGGTAAATGACCAACAAGGGAATCATTTATAGATGTGTATTCAAAAAACGTAAATGAATTGCCTCCCCAAATAGTGATAGTTAGAATTAAACCAATGAATAAACCATAGATCAAATAATTTTATGAATGGGTCTGAGGAAAAACTCAAGGAACAGGCTTACACAATTTTCCAATTGAATGAGAACCTTTGTATCCAGTATGGACAATCAAGCAATGCATGTAGAAAATTGTCTCTTTTTGCATGGTTAGCGCCCACTTTCTGCCTGATGCCTGATGTGATTTCAAACTGTAAGTTTTCTGGGCCCCTGCTAACCAGGTTCCCAGTGCCAAATCTCTATCCCCAAAACTGTATCATAATCAGCACAACTTCAGTTACCCTTAAAAGTCCCTAGTAAATGGTACCCCTGATACCTAGGGCACAGGTACTGAGGAAGGCCCTCTGGGGCTGCAGAACTGATTGTGCCAACCCAGCTCCCCCTCACTGAGTCTATGCACTCTGCTGCTGCAAGCTGCTTGTCTTGGTGCAGGGAAATCTGAAGAGTCGACATGACACACAGCCCGGTGTGCCATGCCTCCCATGCACTGCATAAGATATAGTTAAGTCACCCCTACTGCAGGTCTTCAGCCCTAAGGCAGGGTGCCCTACACTATGTGTGGGCATACCTGCATGAGCAGATAGGACCCTACAATATCCAGTCTCTTCTGCAATGGCGTAAGTGAACGGGGGAAACCATAAAGAGTAGATGGGATGGATACTTGTCAACACGAGTTTCCTAGCTCCATGATGGTTTCACTGATTTCTAAGGTGCTTGGTACCAAACATCTTGTCTTATTAAATCCTCACTGATGCCAGTGATGAATGTATTAATACATTTACACAGGAGACCTTTTTAGAGGGTCCCCTGAAAACCTACCATGTCCTGGTGTGGTCCCTGACTGTTTTTTGCCAGTCTGCTACCATCAGATGCCTTTCTGACCTCACGGGGTGAGAGCCCGTGCTCTTGAGAGGACAGAGATAAAGCCTGCTTCTCTGGGCAGTGGTGTTGCACACCTCCCCAGGACAGGACGGCCCTTCTGGGCAGGAAGCTTCAAGGGCCATGACACCTCTGAAATCACTTTTGGTGGGAGGAAAGCTGGGAAAACTAGAGAGACTTTGAGGTGTGCCCACCTTCAGCCTGTACCACATTTAAGGCGGGGCAGGCAAGGTGGACCCCACTTTTCACTTTCCACCATCTTGAACATGGGGATGATAGCTAATCAGTATCAGGAATATGTCCACCCCGCACATGGGATAAGCATATAGAGGGTGTTGTCACCCTACATATAAGCAGCTCATTGTCTACTACCTGGCTCCCCCTCAACATCCTCTAAATTTAGTATATAGGAGGCTCCCAGAGACCTTGATTTCAGATTCCACAGACCTAAAGAAGACATAGGAAGAATATGTGCTGCTGATCCTGGAACTGAGCCCTGTTGCAGAAGAAACCATGGCAACCCCTGCCAACTGCGAAAGGACTTGACAACTGTTGTTTGCCATACCTACCTGAAACCTGTGCAGCCTCTAAGAACCATGGAGCCCTTCCAGCCTTCTCGAATTGCCTGGGACTTCCCTTTGGATGAGCGGTACTAGTCCCCGGCACATCTCCAGTAAAGACTGCCACAAGATGAAGACCGGCACATACCGTGTCAACGCGATTCACCTCTTCAACCAAAAATTGCAGCAGTCAAAAGCTTGTTGATCACCAGTTCTATAACTGACCCCTTCAATGCATCCACCATCTGGAGGGATCCACACAGTACCTGCGACCAACGATAGAAACATCCCCGCTCCTGTGATCCTGTATCCGCTTTCTGGTTGTTCCGACTATGTGAAAGTGGCAACTAGGGCATGCTAGCCCGCCTGTGACAGACTGCCCTCACCGCATCTGAGACTGAACGCCGCCGGTGATGAACAAATTCTGCATCCCAAGACCTCTGGCACCTCTGGTCCAGGTAACCCAGAACAGCCTGCAGTGCCCGAGCTCTGGGACTTCCATAACTCTGACTCCCCTGGAGTAGAACTTCACCTCAACTCTGGGTCACCATTGTACCCCAAAACACCATGGTGGAGTGTTGCTCCAATTGACCGCAATGGTAAATGTGTTGGCAATACACCGCTATCTAACCCTATGCTTTTACTCCCCCTAGCCGCGACCGTCTCAGCCTGACGATAGTGACCACTGTTGCTCATAACCTGTAAGCATATGTGTCTTGAACTGCATTTGGTTAAAAATTGAAATACAAAACCTTTACAAACTGTTGAACGAAGTTCTTGGTTTCTAAAAATATATATAAAGATACAACTTTATTTTTTACAAATTTGTCTTGGATTTGTTCTTGAGTGTGGCTCATTTATTGCCTCTGTGTGTGACAACAAATGTTTAGCACTACCCTCTGATAAGCCTAACTGCTCGTACACTCTACCACAAAAAGAGCATTAGAATTATCTGCTTTTACCTCTGCACAGCTATTGGGGATCCACTGGCAATCTGCACAGTGTACTTCATTTTAGTACACTATATAGAGAGCCAGCTTCCTACGGTGCACATCAAAAACATTCCAGACAAGCATTAACCTTATCAATCCAAATTAAAGTGACCATTGAGTTATAAACTCAATGGTCAAAGTATGTAGTGTCCACTCTTATTTAAATCAGTGTCTATCAACCATGAAGACTGATGATTTACAGGTGAATATCCAATGAATTTATGTGTAGAAATGACCTTGACGTCACCGTTTTGGTCTCTATTGTTCATAGCACACGAGACCATCCTCAGGGCCCATACAGTTAGTTGGAAATATAAAAGCCAACCCCACATGAAATCAGCAATAAGTGATTGCCTTCTAATCTTCTAGTATGATCTATAAAATCTAAAACATGAAATTATCATAAATAACTTGAAGAACCACCATAGGACACTAATGGGACTAATTAAAAGAATAAGCTCCATCAATATAATCAAAACAAAGCGGTGGTCTCTCTTATGTGTTATCGGCAAAAACTCTGTAGCACGAAGGTATTTGAAATTGTATATATTGAATGCAAAGGTTCTCCTTCAATTTGAACATTGCGTACGCCTGTTTCTTGAATTTGTCCCCAGATCCATTTACGTAAATATTTGAAATATGATTTAATCATTGGTTAAATTCTGTCCCTCTTTGGACAGGTAATTAATTTGAGGTTTTTAGAATATACATCTATAAATGATTCCGTTATTGGCCATTTACCCTCATTCTGGTTGCTACCCAAGCTCACAAGGGGTTACTGGGTTCCCAGTTTATAAATACACTTCACAATTTCATGTCAAGCATAATAAGAACACTCAGATAATTGTAGTAGCATAACAGGACCTCTAACAGGCGTACATGAAATCATCGCGTCTCTGCACAACATGTCTGCAAAATTAAAGGAATTCATTGTGTTGGCATATTGGAGTGCCCTGCTCCTCTGTAATGTACTCGTGCAACTCAACACATTGTAAACGGCACAATTCAATTAAATCCCTGCCGTAAATGGGCCGTAACTAACATGCCCATTTTTTCGGTTTCAACAAACTTTATCGATTCTATTGTGGCAGACTTCATGTACGCCTATTCGAGGTCCCGTTATGCTACGACAATTATCTGAGTGTTCTTATTATGCTTGAAATGAAATTGTGAAGTGTATTTATAAACTGGGAATGTAATAATTATGGCATTTGATATGCAAATAGGAGTGAGTTAACTCCGTGACAGCAGTAGTCTTTCTTCACCTTTTATTATTATGTTGAAGTCACATGTTTATTTATTTGTTGTTAAACTGAACCTCTGGCACTCATGAACAAGGGAGCAAGTCCTGAAACGCGTAGAGTGGTTTGTAGATATGCTAAATCTTTTAAATTAAACTTTGACTGCTGAAAAGTCAGTTGGAGTCCGTGGCTGCTGTTACGAAGGAGGTTATTTTCACTGAAAAAAACCATAGGTTTCACACCAGTTATAGTTAGCTGGAAATTTTACTGACATAAAACCAATGAAATTCCACGTTATAGTTAGTTGGTTGGACTCACTATAACTTGCGTGCCTGCAATGCACTGCTGATGACCACTGGAGCATATATCTTGAGACATAGCAAAGGCACATCGAGCTACCAGTCCCTACAATTTTGCCAAATGTATTTTTTGTATATTGTTTTTTTTTTTTGCCTTGGAGCGCTCCCGGTGCGCGCCCCGGTAAGCGCCCCGGAAAGCGAAGTATTATGAAGCGCCCCGGGGCGCGTACCGGGGAGCGTCCCGTTAGCGCCAATATCGTGAACGAAAACATGATCGTGACGTATCGCGTAGCTACGTCCGCGTGATACGCACGGCGTAAGCATCTGACACGCTTACGCGACACGCCCCTGGGCGCGCCCAGGGGCGCATAGCGTAAGCGCGTCGGGTCATGTGACATAAAAATAACACTTTTTATTGGTTCAGGACAGTTTTGGTTTCCAAATGATGAAAGCCCTGGTCATGTGACCTTAAAATAACTATTTTCATTGGTTGTTATCAGTTTTTTTTACACCTAATGAAAACCCCACCCATTTCCTTTATTTCTTCTTTCACTTTGGAGACAGCAAGACCTGTTTTTTTCTGTCCTACCATTTTGTGTAGGTATGAGCGGGAAATCCGTTACGCCTGCGGATTTTGCGGATTTTTGGGAAATCCGCAATCCACGCATTTTGCGGATTTCCCAAAAAATCCGCAAAAAAAAATCCGCGGACGTAATGGGTTCAAAAGTTGAACCCCCACTCATGTAACTATTTTACAATGGCGCCAGCAAGCTGCCAGCGCCGTTGTAAAATAGTTACAAAGTTAGCTTGCACAGGAACCACTAGATAAAACGAAGCAGGTGCTGCTTTATTTTATCTAAGTGCTTCCTGTGCAAGCTAACTTTGTAACTATTTTACAAGGGCGCTGGCAGCTTGCTGGCGCAATTGTAAAATAGTTACATGAGTAGGCTGGGCACAGGTCTGCGCCCTTCGGCGCGATTGCATAGTAACACACACATGGTCGCTCGAACTAGTTGAAGCTCAAATTCAGTGACTCATTCATTAGCCCAAAAACAATCGTGAGGGTCGTCGAGGCTGGGCAGGTGTGCCTTCTTCCCAAATCTACCGTGGAACATCCGCCGTGATGCTGGATAGAGGCCTTTGCATCCTTGACTTTCACGAGCACAACACCAGTGCTGTTCCTGTGACCAGGAGCTTCTTTCTCTTCATCTGCTGAACTGATCTTTCTCTGACCTTTTATACACACAAGAGGCATGTGAACTCGCATTGAAGCCATGCCTGTTTGGCCCCGCCCACACACTCGCGGTGTGCACCGTCTTCCCGCCATTTACCCACTATGATGGACAGCTCACTCAAGGGACCCCTGCGCCCCCCCACCACAAAATCCGCAAATCCGCGGATTCGCAAAATCCGTGGATTTTGTGAATTCGCAAATCCCCAAATTCGCAAATCCGTGGATTGCGAATCCGCAAAATCCGCTCATGCCTAATTTTGTGCAAAGAATGGCAGCTAGACCATCCAGCAGTAGTGAGGACTCAGATGGCTTCATTGAGGAAGAGCCTCCTCAGCCCAAGATCAAGGAGCATTTTATTTGGAATTTTTTTTCCATACCTGAAGGATTACTCCCAAAGTAGAATGCCAAATCTGCCATACTGTGCTTTCCCGAGGAGACCCAAAAAGGAAGTACAGTTTTGGCAATTCGACAATGATTCGTCACATCCAACGCAGGCACCCCCAGAACTATGCCCGGTAGAGTGTCCGAGACCTGGCACGTAATCCCCCAAGGGATGGTGCCTCTACATCTACAGGAGGAGCCACAACATCAGGGAGAGGACGTGCATCAGGGAGAGGACATTCAACCTGTTTTTAGTGACATTACTATAAAGTGCAAGCAATGCGATGAACTGCTTTGCTATGGTGAGCAGAGCATCAAGCTCATTGCACGCAAGAGGCAAGAACACCAGCCCTAATTTCACCCCTTTTTTTTCCTCCTGTTGAGCAGTTTTGCACTCCCTGTTTTTGTTTTTGTTCTGAAAAAAAACATAAAAAAAGAAGAAAAAAACCAGTTCTTTTTAGAACTACCTCCAATTTTTTTTAAAAAGGCTACATTTTTTTTAAAACTCTGTCATTCTTTTTTTCCCCCATGGTACGCTCCCCGGTGCGTGTACCGGGCACTCCCCCCGCGCAAATGTAAAAAAAAAAAAATGTTTTGTCCCGTGGGGCCCTTTTGTAGCCCCCACATCAAACCTAGGGGGTCAAGTGGGGTCTACTCTGCCCCCTTATGGTCTTTTCCCCCTTTTTTTTCCACCTCTTGTGTCTCTATCCTACCGAGACACAAGATGGCGGCCGGTCCGGACTGTTTCGAATGTTTACAGACACCCGAGAGCCAATCAGCTTTCCGTGCGCACCTCACGTGTCGCGCCCGGTGCGCTCCCCGGTGCGCGTACCGGGGCGCTGCCATAGATATATATATTTTTTTTAACCTAAATTACTCAAAAACCACTGGAGCACATATCTTGAGACATAGCAAAGGCACATCGGGCTACCTGTCCCTACAATTTTGCCAAGTTTGGTGCAAATCCATTCAGCCGTTCGGGCTAAAAGTGAGTTCGACCGCCCTATGGAAATTAACATGGGGAAAACACGTTTTGGGACCCCCCTTTTATCTCTGCCCCCGCTTGACGAATCCCCCCCACATTTTCAGGGAAGGAGCGGAGCGGAGCGGGCCATTTTCTTGGAAAAATTCAGCCAATTCTGTCCATCAACACCAAAGTTATTCCCAATAGAAT
Source organism: Lissotriton vulgaris (assembly GCF_964263255.1). Lineage (NCBI taxonomy): Eukaryota > Metazoa > Chordata > Amphibia > Caudata > Salamandridae > Lissotriton > Lissotriton vulgaris. The sequence goes on along the minus strand of NC_141687.1, from coordinate 1,248,013,198 downwards.
GTTGCGGATTTCCTATGGAAAGTAGATCCTAACTATAACTACCTACTGGCGACTGCCAGTAGGTAATATATATATATATATATATATATATATATATATATATATATATATATATATATATATATATACATATTACCTACTGGCGGTCGCCAGTAGGTATATATAGTTAGGATTTTTTCCCTATGGGACTTTTGAAAATTCTATGTCTAATAACTTTGGCGTTTGTGGACGAAATTGGCTGAAATTTTCAGGAAAATGGCACATTTTGTTTCTGAGCAGCCTCTGAAAATTGGGGGGGGGGGTTCGTCAAGGGGGGGCCGAGGAAAAAGGGGGGTCCCAAAACGCGTTTTCCCCATTCATTTTTCCATAGGGCGGTTGGCCTCACTTTTAGCCCGAACGGCTGAATGGATTTGCACAAAACTTGGCAAAATTGTATGGACTGTTAGCCCGATGTGCCTTTGCTAGGTCTCAATATATGTGCTCCAGTGGATTTTGAGAAATTAACGTTCAAAAAAAGATATATATCTGTAACAGCGCTCCGGTTCGCATACTTTTCGCGTAACGGAACTTTGCGATGCGAAGCTGATTGGCTCTCCGGTGTCTGTCAACATTCTAAACAGTCCGGAGCGGCCGCCATCTTGTCTCTCGGTAGGATCGAGAGACAAGAGGAGGCCAAAACGAAGGGGGAAATTACCATAAGGGGGCATAGTAGATCCTCGTTGACCCCCTAGGTTTTATGTGGAGGTTTTAAAAGGGCCCAGCAGGGCCAAAAAAAAAGATTTTTTTTTTTTTTTGCGTGGGGAGCGGCCGGTTTGCGAACCGGAAAGCGTTCTGGGCAGCGTACTATAAGGAAAAAAGAATGATTGACTTTTGAAATACTGTATGTTAATTGTTTGTTGTTTTTGATGATTATTTTTTTATTTCTTTATTTTTTCAAACATTTTTTTTATTATGATTGTGTTTCATAATTTATTAAACTTTCTAACATTTCACTGTCAGAAATTTCATAATTCTCATTGAATATACTTTGTAGTCTTTGAGGGTGTAAAATGTCCTCATTTTTAAGGAGGTTATCTACTGCTTGCACACATTGCAGTAGTTCCTGGTCCCTAGTTTCATCCATAAATTCATTTTCATTTTGATCAATGATTTCTTGGCTGCTCTCTTGCAGTACAATTTTAAATTCAACTTTCTGTTCGCCTTCCATTTTGCCTGAAATTTGGATAAAAAAAATATATATTAGTAGAGATAGGGCACTGTTGGGATTAATTTTAGATAGGCAGTTTTTATCAGTGAATTTATCTTTTGGCAGTGTATAGTATCAGAGTGGAAGTAGGACTATAAAAAAGTGTATGTGATTTAACCAAGAGAAGCCTAACTCCATCCATAACTATAACAGAGAAGTCTATCTAAATCTATAACTACTACAGAGGGATAGTATATTATTATCAGAAAAAGTTTACCATATTAACTTATAGTGCACAATATACTTCAGTTTTAAAAATAACAACTTACCTTTACAAACAAGTTGAAGTGTTTAGTGATAATTCAAATGTAATGTACAACAAGAAGTAGCAGTCAAAATGGCTGTGTTTCCTTCTCTTCCTTTATATATATTCAGGTATATAACCAATCAAATGTCAGGTAATAAAAGTAGAAAATGAAACTAACATTTTCATTGGTTGTCAATTCCAACACTTCAGATGTGTTTTGTGAAGTAATTTACCTCACGGTATTTAGAGAGGTCTACAGGCTAAATGGCTAAATGGAATTTCAATCAAATTTGTGAAAATGAAAGGGATTGTTATGTAGTATGAGCTAATCTATATTTGGTGAGAGTGTCTCCAGTCGTTTTTCTGTGAATTACTTTCCCACCTTTTTTATTGGACCGCTTCCCGGTATGCGTCCCGGTCCGCGAACCAGCAGCGTTACGGGAGTCCACCATTTTGTGTTTCGGTCGAATCAAGATACAAGATGGAGGGCAAATAATGTTCAGAATGGGTAGAAGGGGGCACGGTAGATTTATCTTGACCCCCTAGGTTTTCTGAGGGTGGCTGAGGAGGACCATATGTGCTGGAAAAAAACATTTTTTTTTTAAATTTTGCGCGGTTAGCTTCCAGTTCGCGTACCGGGTAGCGCTCCGGGGAGCGTAGTTTGTTGAAAATTAGAGAAAAAAGTTAGAGAAAAATAATAAATGTGAGTGATCAGATGTAGGGTAGCTCTGAGAAGAGCTTTTGGGTTTATGGTGCATTTAGGTACTTATAAGTAGGTACCAATGCACAGTCTTAAATTCAAAATGAAAATTCTGTTGCCCTCATCTGAGAAGTGAACTCCATCTCCTCTGTAGATATCTTGCATGTAGTAACGCACGTTATTGTTGTACATGGAGCCCATTCCATGGTCTCTCATGTAAGCTGAAACTGATTTGTTTACATGCTTCCTCGACTTCTCAATTTGTGGACAAAATTGGTTGGACCACCTCCATTTCTGTCTTTGGCATATATTGGAATATACCAAGGCAGTTTGAGGAAAAAGTGCCATTAATTGCTCAAAGGTGTCCTTTAAAAGCATTTTCAGACCTACCCCAGTCAAAGTGCCCAAATCATTACCTCCACAGTGCACAATTAACAGGTCAGGTTTTGGCAAATGCATAAAGGTTTTCACCAATGGTATCAATTGGTGACATTTTAATCCTCTTTGGCCCAACCACTTAATTTCCACATCTTGTAAATTGAGGTTAGGTAAATTTCTGTTCTCAGCATACCTTTGAGCCCAGTAGATGTAACTATGTCCAACAATCCAGACATTAAACATGGTGGGAGAAGGTTGTGCTGCAGTCAGATGAAGTGTGGTAATGAAAGGGCAGTTGAAACAGTAGGAGTTTGTAAAGAAAAAAACTGTGGATTTCTAGTGCTAATGATTCATTAGCAGTGATTGGTGCATTTCCATTTCTGAAAACAGAAAGTTAGGGTGCATGGATGTGTTCTTTGAAAGATGTAATTTGAATGGTCAAGGAAAAAACATTTAATGAAAGATTGCACTGGATACGCAGGTGCATTGAGAGTTCAGAGTTCAATTGAAACATTGTTGTGTGAACTTGCAAACATGAGAGGTCTTTCAGGAGGTGGTTGCTAAGCAAAAAAGGCAGAGAGGGCAGAGGGGGGAAGGGTTTTGATTTGAAAAAAGTGAGGGAAGAGTTATGATTGGCTAATATGAGAGATATGTGTAATGAATATCAGCATTTCTGGGCTTTCTATAGCTGCAGCCTCTGGAGTGCATCCTCTTTGTTCTGCTGAAGACAATTTGGTGTATTTTTGAGACTGTTTTGAAACTCAAAAAGTATTTGCTAAGGTGAGAAAAGATTTATTTAATTTAGATAGAGAATAGTATGATTTAAGGAGAAAATGATGAAGAAAGCTGTGTTTTTAAAATGTGGCTTTGTCTCAAGTGATATACAAATAGATTTTGTTTCTTTGAGAAATTGTAAATGCATATTCTGTGTAGAAATCTGGCATGCAGTAACACAAGTTATTGTTGTACATGGAGCCCATTCCATGGTCTCTCATGTAAGCTGAAACAGATATGTTGTGTTTAAAAACGATTTTTGAAAACAATTACATTTCTGGATATGTTCTGATAGAGCTTCATAGGTTGTTTGGGCCATATTTATAAGGCATTTGAGTGTCTCTGATGTTATTGTTCCCATTTTAATTGAAGAGCTTTCTTCATGGGGCTAGTTTCTTGTAAATACGCTCCCACCTGTGCTTGGTAAATTTAGATTTTGATTATGGGAGTTACATAGCCATGTTAAAAATGTCCCAAAAATGGTGCAAGGGCATTCAAAAAAACGCTTTCATGTGTCTTAAGGACATTTTTTGTCATTTCCTCTTGAATGTAGGTATACAATTGATTTATATGCTGTGTTTAAAAACGATTTTTTGAAATCAATTACATTTCTGGATATGTACTGCTAGAGCTTCATAGGTTGTTTGGGCCATATTTATAAGGCATTTGAGTGTCTATGATGTTATTTTTCCCTTTTTAAATGGAAAGCGTTCTTCATGGGGCAAGTTTCTTGTAAATACGCTCCCACCTGTGCTTGGCAAATTTAGATTTTGATTATGGGAGTTACTTAGCCATGTTAAAAATGTCCCAAAAATGGTGCAAGGGCATTCAAAAAAACGCTTTCATGTGTCTTAAGGACATTTTCAGTCATTTCCAACTGAATGTAGGTATACAATTGATTTATATGTTGTGTTTAAAAACGATTTTTTGAAATCAATTACATTTCTGGATATGTACTGCTAGAGCTTCATAGGTTGTTTGGGCCATATTTATAAGGCATTTGAGTGTCTATGATGTTATTTTTCCCTTTTTAAATGGAAAGCGTTCTTCATGGGGCAAGTTTCTTGTAAATACGCTCTCACCTGTGCTTGGCAAATTTAGATTTTGATTATGGGAGTTACATAGCCATGTTAAAAATGTCCCAAAAATGGTGCAAGGGCATTCAAAAAAACGCTTTCATGTGTCTTAAGGACATTTTCAGTCATTTCCGACTGAATGTAGGTATACAATTGATTTATATGTTGTGTTCAAAAACGTTTTTTAAATCAATTACATTTCTGGATATGTACTGCTAGAGCTTCATAGGTTGTTTGGAGCATATTTAAAAGGCATTTGAGTGTATATGATGTTATTTTTCCCATTTAAATTGAAGAGCTTTCTCCATGGGGCAAGTTTCTTGTAAATACGCTCCCACCTGTGCTTGGCAAATTTAGATTTTGATTATGGGAGTTACATAGCCATGTTAAAAATGACCCAAAAATGGTGCAAGGGCAATCAAAAAAACGCTTTCATGTGTCTTAAGGACATTTTAAGTCAATGAGGAAACACAGGTGATGTAATTCTGAAATGAGGAAAAGAAACTCCACATTTTTCAATTACATCACTAGTGTTTCCTAAGTTTATGAATGACATTGTGCAGATGAAGTTTAGGTCTGACCACAGATTCAAAAGAGGTCTGCCCTTTGTTCAAGAGTGAAGTGGACATGACTTACTTCATTGGTAGGCCTTCACATGTATTATTTCCTTTGTTTTCTTCAACAAGCGAAAATCTCATCTGCAACCGTGTGTTGGCCTCACCTCAAACAAACAAAACAGGTGATGGACCGAATGTGGAAAAATGTCACACATTCACCCCAGTCCAAAGATCTGGGCCCAAACAAACCTCTAGATAGGCCACACCTTATCGTCATCCTGAATCAATCATTTAAAATGTTAGGGAGAGATTTATGATAGGTGTATGCCTGTTTTGTACCACTGTGCGTCACTTTTGTGACGCAGTGGTGGTGCAAAAGATTTGCTATGTTAAATAATAAGTAGGGTGTTAAATTTTTGATGACTATTGTTCATTTACTGTTTGGTAATAGTGGTTAATAACATTTTTTATTATATTTTTCCACAGATTCAACTGCAGATCATTTTAAAATTTGAAAAATGCCAACTAAGAATCGAATTAGAAAGGCTAGAAAACGTCAAAGACAGCAGGATCATCTATTATTGCCGCAGTCCTCTCCCAAAAAAACTTGTGAAATCACCAAGAAAGCTCCGGGTAAGAGCACGAAATCATTCATAAGAAATATTTGTAGTAAAAAAAGTATTTCAACAAAAAATGTTTCAGTCCAGAAAAAGAGAAGCAATTTAAATGGAAAGGAAAGACCAATCAAAAATGTTACTGCTAGAGCAAGAGATAACTCTGTGCATGATAGTAGAAGGAAACAACAGTTTAGGGACATTCGAAAACGAATGTTCCGCAACAGGATAATAGTTAATTTATTAAAAAATATTAAGAAAGGCCAACAGAAAGTGGCATTTTATAAGAAAAAGAAAAATGTAGAGAAAATTATTGATCATGCTTTCGAAATTAAGCGAAAGTTGTTTATTTTGGTAATCAATAGAATTAGGACACTAAACAAGGTAATTTCTGATTTCAAATCAAATAGTAGATGGAAGAGAGTAGTTAATCGTAGTAACTTTTGTGAAGTTTTTTCCGGAGAATGGATGCATAGTTCAAGTTGTGAGGCATTTTTTAATGAGGAGAGTTATTTTCAGGATAATGATTTGGTGTTTGCAGTTGACACCAGTGGTCGAGCTTATGAAGTGAAGGATGGTTGTCCAGTTGAAAAAGAAAAACTTGTGACAACAGAGATAGAAGAGGTGTTAGGTAATGAGGTTTTAGAAAGACGTCCTAAAGGTCCTGTGTACATTTGGAAGTGTAGTTCTATTTGCAGTGTGCGACAGGATTCCATCAATTTGCTTTGTGATTTTGTACGGACATTTAATAAGAAAAGTTTGAAGCATAAAATGAAGTTGTTGCAAGAATTAGATCCTTGCAGAGTGAGACAAATGACAGGTTTGCGTGGTCATTCACTGGCTTGTCTTTCCAGGAGAGTATGCCAGAGTGTTTTTCATCATTTCAGGATGCTAGCAGTGCATCATAATAAAGTGAGGAGATTAGTGAGAATGTTGTATTATGCTAAGAGTCCAGCAATTATGCTTAAACAATTATGTGCTGCTCTTTTGCATGGTTCTGAAATAGATGTCAAGAATATTTGTGAAGAAATTGAGTTTTGTTACTTTAGAAGTAAAGATGAGAATGTTCAAATTGACCCAGAAGTAGAGGGTAATGTTGAAGATAATGTACAGGTTTCCAGTACAGATAATTTTCAGAAGGAAATTGCCACGTTTCAGATGAAATCAAGTGAGAGGCCTAATTTCACTTGTGTGTGTTGTCGACGCACTTATTACAAGAATCAGATTAAGTTAGTGGATTTATATGCAAAAAGTGAAAGGGAAAATAATAGTGAATGGAAGGATTTTGCCACATACTTGATGGTAGAAAATTATTTTGATTTGGGATCGGATCAACATGTGTGTACTTATTGTTGTAACAAATTAAACCAAAACCAGATGCCTGCTAGGGCGGTTCATAATAATCTGGAATTGGTTGAGATTCCTTCTGAATTGAAGGATTTAAATACTTATGAATCTATTTTGATTCAAAGTATCCATCCCTTTCAGGCTATTGTAAGAATGGAGCCAAAGACAGGGAAGTTGCCTCCATCAGATTTACAGAGAGGATTAAAGGGAAGAGTTGTTTATTTGCCTCTAGATTTGAACAAAAACATAAACACAATTGGAGTAGAAAAAGTGGAAGAGGAACCTCTGGTTATCTTGATTAATGGGGTTCCGACAAAGAATAAGAAAATATGGCAAGATTTAGTGGATGTTAGGAAAGTCAAAAAGGCAACATTGTATTTGAAGAAAAATAATAAGTACTATAAGAATGTATATGTTGCAGAAGAGGAAGTAAGTGATGAAGAGGATAGCGATTTGTGTGCTGGCCAAATTGAGAAAGTAGAGGCCTCTAAAAGTGAAGAAATATATGAACATTATAGTGTTCATCCTTTGCATTCCAAGGAAGTCATGGGGAATGCTATTGAGTTGTTTCAAATGAAACAAGCCAAAGGGAGTCCCATTAGTGTTTGGGAGGAAAGTTTGGAAGCTCGGTGTTTCCCACAGCTATTTCCAACAGGTCAAGGAGGAAGATATGATGAGCGACTTCATCAAATTCCTGCGTCTGAATACCGGACTTTACGATTGTATGCAGAAGATCCTAGGTTTCGTCAATGCATTCCCTATTTGTTTCATCTCCTGTTTGAAAGCGATCTGTCTGGACTGTCATATGCAGTGAACCACATCTTAAAAAGTGGTATACAGATACGAAACATCTCGGCAAGTGACTTTATGCATAAAGTCAATGTCCAAGACAGTATTTTGGATTCTCACCTAATTAATCTCATGGCGTGTCAGCGTGGTACTAATGAGTACTGGTACCGTCGTCATGGTGATTTAAAATGTATGCTGAGGAACTTAGGAACTCCAACATGGTTCCTCACTCTGAGCTGTGCCGAGTATGGCTGGGAAGACTTACTTGAATTTCTACAAGAGGCAAATGGAAATATTGAAAACATTGAATTCAAGACACCTGGAGAACTGTGTTCTTTGGATCCAGTGAATGTATGCAGGTACTTCAATCATAGATTTGAAGCTATGATGTCTTTCATCACAAATAAGAAGAATCCACCTCTTGGAGAGGTGTTGGATTTCTTCTGGAGAAAGGGGTACCAAGCAAGAGGTGCTCCTCATATACATATGCTGCTGTGGATCAAGGATGCACCTAAATTTGGAACAGATCCGGATGACTTAGTGATGAATTTCATAGAACAGTATTCTACGTGTGCTGTTCCAAACGCAGCGGAGAAGAAAAGCCTAAGAGAACAAGTTCTACGTTTCCAAAGCCATCGTTGTGGAAAGTACTGTCGTCGTAAATTCAGAAACAAGGACAAGTTCTACACCAAATGTCGTTTCAACTTTCCACGACCGGTGATTTCTAAAGGAAGAGTGAACAGTTTGATGTCTTCTCTGCGACATAATGTGACGAGGAAATCACCCAAAAATACATACAATTTGAAAAGGAACGAAGAGTCCAAGTACATCAACGACTACAACCCAGTGATTTTGTCCATGTGGAATGCTAACATGGATATACAGTTTGTGGCTGACAACTGTATGGCTGTGGCTCGGTATGTGACATCTTACATCACCAAAAAAGAAAAGACAGAATTGAAGGATATGTGGGAGGATATTTCCCATGAAAAAAGCCTCAGCAAGAAGTTGTACAGTTTCAGTTTGAAGATGTTGTCGCATCGAGAAATCGGAGCTTACGAATGTTCTGACCGGTTGTCTTCAGCAAGTCTCTATGCCAAATCCAGGAGTATCGTTTGGGCGAGTCTTGGTCTTGCTGCAACGCGAAATCGAGTTCTAAAACCTGTCCGGGAAATTGAGTATTAGGCGGAAAAGGAGCCAAACAGTACCGACATTTTGAAGACCAACATGTTGGATACATATTATCCAAATCGAAGCAGTCACCTTGAGAATGTTTGTCTATATGATGTTCTACAAAATTACATATTCAAGAGGAACATCAAAGAAGATATTGAGAAAGGAGTGTATGCTGTAATTGGAAGTGAGGGATTTCTGGTCAAGCAAAGAAAATGCCAATTAGTAAACCATCGAAAATTGAGTGGCGAATCTCCAGAAAAAAAGGAGTTTTTCTATTTAGCACTTTTGCAACTGTTCAAGCCTTGGCGTGCAGAAGAGGAACTGCTTGGAGATTTCCTCTGTTACGAAGACTCTTTCACTGCCGCAAAGGAGACCATAGAATGTCCTGCTTTTCCCAAATATCAAGAAATGGTGACTTTGGAAATTGAGCAGGAAGCAACGATTGCAGCCGAGATTGCCAGAGACAGTTCTCAGGACAGTCAGAGTTCTGTTTCATTGAGTCAGGATCCACTAGGAGGACCTATTATCGAAAATGAAGCTGCCACTGCTATGAATGAAGTGGAAAGAGCCATGGCACATGCTCAGGAGGATGCGGTTAACTTAGAAGACTTGGAAAAACAACTCAACGTTGAGCAGAGGAAAATATATGACGAAGTTACCAAGCAAATTGATCATGGATTAAGTCATGAGAAGAAAGAGTGCTCATGTACGTCGTTGAAGCCTGTCCGACTGTACGTGAGTGGAGAAGCGGGAACTGGAAAAAGTTTCCTTATTAAAGCAATTTCTTGTTATTTGCAGGAAAGGACTGAGTCATCGCTGTCTTGTGTTGTTACCGCTCCTACTGGACTGGCAGCACATAACATTAAAGGTATTACTTTGCATCGTCTACTGATGCTGCCAGTGGAGCATGACAACAAATTACAATACCACAAGTTATCTGGGGATGCTTGTTGTGAAGTTTCAAGAGTCTTGAGGAAAATGAAACTTCTTATCATTGACGAAGTAAGCATGGTTTCCAATGTCATGCTTGCCTTTGTGCATTTGAGAATGCAAGAAGTTCTTAAAACTGAGTATGATGTGTTATTTGGTGGCAAACACATCATTGTTTTCGGAGATCTTCTGCAGCTGACACCAGTAAAAGGACAACCTGTGTTCAAAATACTCACGCATGAAGATACCAGGAAGTGCCTAGGGAGCATTGGCAACGTCAATATATGGTTAAACTTCAATTATGCTGAACTGCATGAAAATATGCGTCAGGCAAAGGATGAAGATTACAAGAATATTCTACAAGATATTAGAATTGGAAAAGTGACCGAGCATGGGAAAGAAGCTTTAAATACACGATTACTGTCAAATTTATATCCAGAACAAGACGTTGTGCCTGAGAATATTTTTCAGAAAATTACTGAGAAGAAATCCGGAATATGTTTGATGCCAACTCTTGCAGAATGTGCCATCTTCAACAACAAAATGTTGAATTTAGAAAAGCAAGAGATTGTGAAACTTGAAGCTATTGACAGAATAGAGCATATGGGATCAACAATTATTTTGTCTGAGAATTTGAAATCAAAATTGGATTCATTAGAGAAGACTATATCTAAAACAGCGGGTTTTGAAAAGACTTTGAATGTGTGTTTAAATTGCCGAATCATTTTGAGAAGGAATTTACATGTTGAAAGAGGTCTGGTAAATGGATCAATGGGTAATGTTGTTGATTTTGAGAAATACAGAAGTAGAGATGGAATTGAATTTTTAAAAATTAAATTTGATGGCATTGAGGAAGTACAGGTAATTGGTCGTTGTTCTGCTAGGTTTTTGCTTGTTAAAGACTTATATGTTCGCCGTAAACAGTTTCCTGTTTGCTTGGCATATGCGGTGATAATCCATAAATCGCAAGGTTTAAGTGTAGATAGTGCATTGGTGAATATTGGAAGTTCTGTGTTCAAGGAAGGTATGGCATATGTGGCTTTGTCACGAGTGAGATCTTTATCGGGATTGTACTTGATTGACTGTGATGTCACAAACATTTGTGCGGATCTAGATTGTGTTAAGGAATACAATAGGTTAAGAAAAGAGTATGCGCCACATTTGCCTCAATATCCTTTGTTTGAGAAACGTGTGGTAGGCCGGAAACGAAGAAATATCAGTAATAGTAGGGAGGTTGTAGCAAAAAGCCCAAAAGTAGATGAACCGAAAATTGTAAGCAGAAAGAAAATGGATTCTGTTGAAGATGTTGTCGGTTTTCAATTTGAAAACAGTTCTGGTGTCAACTGCTATGCTAATGTAGTGGTTAATGTTCTCTTTTCACTAGAGACTTTAAAAGAACAGATTGTGAATAATTCGGAACGAAGTTTATGCTGTTTGTTGAATTCTGTGTTAGAGAAATGTAGTGCTGATAGAACGAGAGTAGAAAGTGTATCTGAAGTTCGTTATCTATTAGACGAATGTTCAGATCAAACAGACTTCTCTGAAAATATTCAGCAGGATTGTCAGGAGTTTTTAATGTATATGCTTGATGTATTGCAAGATGAGGGTGTAGATGTAGATCACCTGTTTGGGCTTTCTTATCAATGGCAGCATGACTGCGAGAACTGTATGGTATCAAGTACTACTAGTGTAGACTCAGAAAGATTTATATATTTAACTTTGCCAGACAATAAATCAGTCTCCTTTAATAAGCTAGTAAAAGCAGCTGATCACAACATGGAGTGTAGCCAATGTAAATCTGAAATGATGTCAACATTATTTATACGAAGATATGGCCAGTATGTCATTTTAATGATCCAACGATGTAGGCCTGATGGATCAAAATTGACAACTTTAATAAAAAAATGTGTTGCTTCGCAGTTGTCAATATCAGGAAGGACTTTTGTAACTGCAGCAATTATCTATCACGATGGTCCTTCAACAACATCAGGACATTACACAGCTTATTTAAAGTCTAGAAACGGCTGGTCATTCTGCAACGATTCTGTTGTAACTTTCAAAAAGAAATTGCCGTTTGACCTTAAAAATTCTTACCTGGTGTTTTTAAAACCAAAATTTTAAGGAAAGAATCTCGGGATTTGCTCTGAGGAATTGCAAAAGGTTCATGAAGTAGAGGGAATGTAAGTCTGCAATGCTGTCTAGATTATTGGTCCAAACCTTTTAATTATAATGTCATTTTAAAAATCCAACTATATAAACCTGATGCAAGTAAGTCTGCTTCATAGTAAGCAGTATCAGTGTCATAGGAAAAGTAGAACATGAGTGAGCAAGAAGGGTAAGATATTAGTAGTCCAGGATTGTGAAAGTAATCTTAAATGTTTTCTTTCTGAAAGTTGCGAAAATAGAAAATGACGGGATTTGATTACAAGAATTACAAGAGTTGTAAATCGCTCCAACATGATTTGGCCATGTGGAAACATGTGGTAGAATGTGAGAAGTCTTTTATTGTATGTAACATATTTTTCAAAACGATGGAGGTTTTCTTTCAGAAAGTGGCAGGCTGAAAATATTAATAGCACAACAGAGTGTACGCTGTTCATAGGACATCCTTCGACGTTATGGAAAGTAAGTTAATTTTAAGGAGTTTTGAATTCAGATTTCTTATGTTGTATGGGTTTTTTAAACACAATCATTTTGATTGTGTTTTTTTTTCCCCGCTGTTACATGATGAATACCTTCAAGTCACTGATTTAAGTGAAATTTGATACATTCTGAGAACAGCAAAAATAAACCATTTAACATGTATGATTAATGTTCTACTTTTTGTACTTATGATATACATTTAGAAATGTGAGGTAGATATGGAGAAACTGAGGCTTCTGTAAGTGTCAAAGTTAATGCTTACAGTGCTGCACTTCTGGGTACTGTTTTTTTTTTAAAACTGAATAGGCCTCACCTCAAACAAACCTCTTGAAAGGACACATCTTATTTGCATCCTGAAACAATCATTTAAAATGTTAGACACAATTTTATGATGGCTTTACATCTCTTTTGCGCTGCTATTGCATCACTATTGTGAGACATCAGCAGTGCAAAAGATGCACCATGTTCCAAAATAGGCCTCACTTCATCAGCATCAAGATACTGTTTGTTTAATATATATATCTTTAGGATTGTGTAGGGGACGTAGAAAAGCAGAGGCTTCTGTAAATGTCAAAGTTGTTGAAAAACTGTTTGTTCTTGAACCTTTTCCCTTGTCTTTTCTAATTTTTAAATACATGTTTTAATATTTTTGAAATGTTTGTTCTCTCTTTCACAGATTGAAAGTATGAAAAAATAATAGAAAAAGTTAACAAGAATTATAAGGTAAATGTTTTCTACTCTTTTCGTTACATTTCAATCACATTCACCTACTTTAGGGCTTCAGACTATAGAGCTTTAAACAAAGATTATTTAAATGTGCAAATTTGGAGCTGTGCCCGTGGGTTTTGGTTCAATACACAAGTGCATTGACCTAAAATGCGTGTGCACATTACCAAATCGCCGTCTGTTTCCTCAGGCGTACTCCTCCCACACCTTTGAAGTGAAGTTTAGCTTCACTATAAACGCCCCGGCTGCTTTACCTCCTCATTCTACTGTCCTCGCTTCGTCCCCTCTCCTGTCTGCCGTGTGCATTTCTCCTCTCCCCCCCCCTCACAGTAACGTCACTCACACACGCAACGCCATTCACACACGCAACGCCATTCACACACGCAACGCCACTCACACACACAACGTCACTCACACACACTACGCCATTCACACACGCAATTCATCCACGCAATGCCACTAATCCACGCAATACCACTCATCCACGCAACACCAATAATCCACACAACGCCAATTATCCACGCAATGCCTCTCATCCACACAACGCCACTCATCCATTTGCAAAACCAAACGAACAAACTCTTCTATTGTGAAACCTATTGCATTTTCAATGCTTGATTCTTTCACTTCCTTATGTATTTTGTTTTCCACAATTATATCCTCTTCCTTCTTTTCTTGAGGTAAATAAATCTATTAAACACCATTTCTGGTTTAGTCCCTATAGCTGTCTTTCTTTTTACATCACTCTCTGTTTTCTTCTCTTGTACTTACTCCTTTATTTTTTTTTTTTTTAAATTGGGGTTAGCTCCCGGTTCGCGAACCGGCGAGCGAACCGGAAAGCGAACTAAAAAAAAAACAGCTTGCCAGAGTGTTACACTTTCTAGCAATTTTTGTAAAAAGGGGAGGTAGTTCTGAAAAGAACTTTTTTTTTGTTGTTGTTGTTTTATATATTTTTTTTCTTTTTTGAACATTATTTGTTTTTTTTGTATTTTTTGAACACTTTTTTTTTTTTTTTTTTTTTTTTTTTTCAAAGGGAAAGAACAGAAAGAGGCATTGAAAATGGCTCAACAGGAGCAAAAACAAAAAATTAAAACTTCTTGCGTTTGGAACATTGGTGTTTCTCGAAAGCCAGATTAATTAATTTCACACTCATGTTTGCGCATGAAATTAATGTTCCACAATATAAGCATGTCAGCTTCAGATGGACAATTTGTTTTTGTATATTTGGCACTGTTTCGTTTGCCTCTGCCACTGAGAGAGAGATATCAGAAGATGTTCTGGCCACCGAAGTTGGGGGGTTCTGTTGTAGTTCACGCATCTCTGCACGACTATAGTTGATTGGATGCCACCTCTGCATATGTCGGTGCATCGTGTAATTTCCAAAGCTGTATTTTTTATTAGTTCCCCTGGATAACTTATCTTGGCAGATAAGGCACGTAGCATGGCGTGCATTGACTTTTTTTTCTCCTGGAGGAATGGGAAAAAATTGCCAGATAAAGCTTTCTTTCCGATGAGATACCCGGGGTAACTCTTGGACAAATCGTGGTCCCTCTTCTTCCTCTCCGTCTTCTTGTTCCTCTTCCTCCTCTGTGTTTCCAATAAACTGTGCAGGTGGTCCTCTCTTCCTATTAGGAGATGGTGGTGGTGGTGGTGGGGGTGCAGAACCTGAAGCTACTATTGAAGCCATCAGAGAAAATGATCAGGTCTTCCTTTCTCAAAGTTGAAAGTCAGAGTGAGAAAAAAGGTGGGGGCTTTCATCATTTGGGAAAAAAAATAGTTCTAAACCAATGAAAAGTGTTATTTTTAGGTCACATGACCTAGTCTTACATCATTAGGAAACCAAAAGTGAAATGAACCAATGAAAACTTTAATAAACAAGTCACATGACCTGTTCCGCTCACGTTACACGGAGCGCGCCGCGCCTCGAATCGCTTCCGGTTCGCGTTCCGGAGCACTTCCGGGAGCGCTAACGCGGCGCGTCATAAGACGCATTACGCGACAACGTGATATGTCGCGTTTCCGCAACGTGTCACGATGTTGATTTCTGATGCGGTAGTTGCGTGAACGGAACGTTTACCGGTTAGCGGACCGGGTTGCGGCATCAAATTGAGCTAACGGAAAGCTTCCCGGTTCGCGAACAAGGAGCGAACCCCAAAAATATTTTTTTTAAAAATAATCATAAACATATAAAATATAATTTGGGATATAAAGAAAAAGACATTTTACAGCTACAGATATTAGCTTTTAAAAAACCATTGAAATTCAATGAAAAAACCATAGGTTATAGACCATATATAGTTAGGAATTAGCATTTACAAAACCATATTTTACTCACACAAAACCATTGAAATTTCATATATAGTTAGTTGCCCTAACTATGTATCGCGCACCCGCAATCCACTGCTGATGATGTCACATAATACATCATTCATGACATGGTCAGTGATATCACTGATGACATCACTGATGACATCTCAAATATCATCACTGATGACATCACTGATGACAACACCCAGTGACTGTATGTTTCAGTAAAGTTAAAATATGTCTTACATATTGAAGAATGAGTGGATGTATAAGTGTCTGGATGAAGGATTTAGTTGGTGCATGACTGACTGTATGAGTGAGTGATTAAATGTGTCTCACTGAGGGCATGAGTTAGTGACTAAACTGGCTTAATTTGTACATCATTATGTCTGTTGTTCTGTAATCTGCTGCATGTGTTGATCAGTAGCTATATGAGTAACTATATGGGTTATTGATTGGTTGCCCAAGTATTTGTATGGGAGACTGGATGTGTGTGTGGGTGGCTGGGAGGTGTATGATTCTGTGCATAGATATGTGAGCAGTTGATTCACTAGATGTATGGGTTCAAAAGTGCATGTGGAAACAGCTGTATGGGCGGTTGACTGTGTGCATGACTGTATTGGTGAGTGAATGGATATCTCAGTGCTACATGTCAAAGTAAGTACATATGTAAAACACAGTACATGTGAGAGTTGACATATATAAATAACTGTGCATAATATATATATCATTGGGAGTTTGTATAAGGGATTGTATAAGAGAGTAAATATCTGTTAGTATATGTTTGAATAAGTAAAGTGTGTATAACTGTATAGTTGAGAAAATGGAGGTGTGAATGATTTCTTGCATGAATGACTAGGAGTGCGAGTAACTCCATGGATGAGTGACAGTCTGTGAGTGTCTGTTTACACTGATTGTATCTAAGGTTATATTAGAATCTGAAGAGTTTCATCGTATTATCACATGAATGATATCATCAGTGATGTGATGAGTAATGTCAAATGAGATGTCATCAGTGATGTCATTTGAGATGTCATCAGTGATGTCATCAGTGATGTCATCAGTGATGTCATCAGTGATGTCATTTGAGATGTTATCAGTGATGTCATTTGAGATGTCATCAGTGATGTCATTTGAGATGTCATCAGTGATGTCATCAGTGATGTCATTTGTGATGTCATCAGTGATGTCATCAGTGATATCACTGACCATGTCATGAATGATGTATTATGTGACATCATCAGCAGTGGATTGCGGGTGCGCGATATATAGTTAGGGCAACTAACTATATATGAAATTTCAATGGTTTTGTGTGAGTAAAATATGGTTTGGTAAATGCTAATTCCTAACTATATATGGTCTATAACCTATGGTTTTTTCAGTGAATTTCAATGGTTTTTTAAAAGCAAATATGAAAAGCTGTAAAATGTCAAGTACGTGGTAAGTAAAAACATTTTCGTATTTATGCACGCTGATGATTCTTGGAAGAGGTTGACACAGATGACATCTTAAGGAACAAAGAAAGACAAATTAAGGATGAGGAAGTTGTCACTTTAGTTTTTTCATCAGCTAGCGATAGCAACAAACACATTGTAATGGATATTAGAGAGGCTACAGATGGGTGAATAAATTTTCAAAAGAAATGGCGACTCCCCCCTTTAGTAGATTAGCTAAATCTTTGCGTAATTTGGTAAGGGTTGCCTTTCCTTAAACCTTTGTTTTTTAAAAAAATTGGAAGAAACAAAAAATCTTCCCTTCCATAAATAACCCAAGATTTTTTTTTTGTTATGGCAAGGTAACGAAATAGAGAATAAACTATAGTTGGTCACCATGGTCCGGACGAAAATGAAAAATCAATGATACTAAGTACCTGTAAACACTGAGCAGACATGTGAATGTGACATTCTGATTATTGCTATGCCCGAATATGTATATAACTGCTCCAATCACTATGCTAATAAACAATCTTTTGTTCTGTTTTGTAAAGTAAAACTATTGTGAACGCAAGTATTATACATAGTAAGTGTTTAATATAGCATTTGTCAGTCATTGGTTAAGCAGCTAGGACCTGTTCACTCTTGACACCCCAGGGGCTGTGTATGCAGATTTCGGCCTTATTTATTGCCTCTAGTTTTCAAAGGCAAATTTCTGTTGAAAACATGCACATTAAGGGTTGCCTTTCCTTAAACCTTTGTTTTTTTTAAAAAATTGGAAGAAACAAAAAGTCTTCCCTTCCATAAATAACCCAAGACTTTTATTTTGTTGTGGCAAGGAAACGAAATAGAGAATAAACTATAGTTGGTCACCATGGGGTTTAAAAAAGGGATGGTTCTTCACCAGATTAGATATTTACCCAGACCCTCATTCTCCAATGTGTTGAACTTGGCTAAAATTCTTCTGGTGCCTGCACCCTGTCACAGAATATCACCCCAAAACATGAAAGCGCCCAAACACCAGATTGAGTTGAACCCCACAGTAAGCCTTATTTCTTCAGGGCCTCAGAATTTCTTTTGCTTTGCTCATGGAAATTGTGGGATATAGGACAGATAAGGTGTCACCATTAAGAAAGGGTAGTATTTAAATTTGCATATCAATTATGTTTAACCTTTTAAAAATATGATATGCTAGCTTGAACTTATGCTTTACATTTGAAGCCGAATTCAACAGCTTAAGTAAGTAGGTTTTCGTAGTTGTAACTTTAAAGGATGATGTAGCAAACTGTAAAGATTTTCTAAAACAGTGGAGCGTATTTAGTTTTTTAATGTACATGTTTTTGAAACGATTACACAAATGAAACATTTGTGAGTTTTAAATTTCCGGAGAAGTATAATTTACCAATAGTTTTCTCTGTAGATGTTTTTCCATTAACAAACCCAGTTCCATCACCCGCCCAGGATATCACTACTGTTCCCCATGTCATAAAACCTTAGGATGTTCAATAACTGAAACAGCTAATATGGGTTTACTTACAGGGGACTTCTTTTGTTCTGTTTTGTAAAGTAAAACTATTGTAAACGCAAGTATTATACATAGTAAGTGTTTAATATAGCATTTGTCAGTCATTGGTAAAACAGCTAGGACCTGTTCACTCTTGACACCCCAGGTGCTGTGTATGTTGCACTATAGTACTGCATCGGGAATACGGACAACCCTATTGATGTCGATTTTTCATTATTGATTATTGTAAAGAAATGGCGACTCCCCCCTTAGTTCTGGTTAATGATGTTGCAGCAGGCTGCCATGTAAATAGTTGTTTAAAATGTTTTTTTTAACGTGTTTACTTTGTTGGAACGTTGCATATATTTATAAGTTATTAAAGTGTTATAATCCTACTACTTTGTTGGAGTGCTATATATTTTTAATGTGACACATAATTGTGAAGACTTTGATGTACAAAAAGGCATCCCTGGAATCTTCCGCTTCAGGCTCGGTCCCACACACCGAGAATCCCCTCCCCAATCACAATACAGGATGGTTATCAGATTGTAGGAACGCGTGTAGTGTGACGGATCTCATCGGGTGGGGGCCTTGATCTACTGTAACTCCTTTGAAGAGGGGTGATTCTTTACAGTTGAGGCCTTAAACTACATCCGCAGGGCTAGGTGATAGCCTGGGACCGGCCTGGACAATCGGACACAGAGGAAGAGGAGTGTCAGAGGGTGCGGTAGTGAATAGGGTGAAAGGGCGGTGTCGGACGGGCACAGGGTGTGATTCTCAGGGAAGAGCAGCGCAAATGGGGGGAGGTTTATGGCCCATGCATAAGACTGAGAGCGGGGGTGACCAGTGCGTGGGAGAAATGCTTGCAAGGGTGGGGAGCCATGCTGAGGATCGGCAGCGTGCAGAGAGTGGGTCTGGTCAAAGCATCTAAAATGGCTGCCGTGCACGACAAAAGTGTGGCATTGGAAAAAAAGCAATATGGCGCACACAATGTTTATCAATACGGATTAATTTATAACAATTATTTTTAACAATATATTTACTCGCAGTGTCAAAATGGCGGTCAACACTTCCTGATTTCCTTCGAATCAAACGTCAACAGACGTCACGCAGCAAAAAAAAAAAAAAAACACTCACGCGCAGCCGCTGGAAGACAAGTATCAACATATATGAGCCTCCTCAACCACCCTCAGAAAACATAGGGGGTCAGGATACGTCTCCCGTACCCCCTTATACCCATTTCTCACATTGTTTTTCCTCCATCTTGTAATTTAATTAAATCGAAACACAAAATGGCGAATTCCCGTTTCGCTACCAGTTTGCGACCCGGTTCACGAACCGGGAAGCGCTTCTACCGCGAAAAATTAAATTTTTTTTATTTACCCCACGGGACCCTTTAATAACCCCAACATCATTCCTAGGGGGTCAAGAGGGGTCTACCTTGCCCCCTTTCAATAAATTCCCCCTTCGTTTTTCTCCTCCTCTTGTCTCTCGATCCTACCGAGAGACAAGATGGCGGCCGCAACGGACTGTTTAGAATGTTGACAGACACCGGAGAGCCAATCAGCTTCGCTACGCAAAGCTCCGTTACGCGAAAAGTACGCGATCTGGAGCGCTATCCGGGACGGGGTCAGGATACGTCTCCCGTACCCCCTTATACCCATTTCTCACATTGTTTTTCCTCCATCTTGTAATTTAATTAAATCGAAACACAAAATGGCGAATTCCCGTTTCGCTACCAGTTTGCGACCCGGTTCACGAACCGAGAAGCGCTTCTACCGCGAAAAATTAAATTTTTTTTATTTGCCCCACGGGACCCTTTAATAACCCCAACATCATTCCTAGGGGGTCAAGAGGGGTCTACCTTGCCCCCTTTCATTAAATTCCCCCTTCGTTTTTCTCCTCCTCTTGTCTCTCGATCCTACCGAGAGACAAGATGGCGACCGCACCGGACTGTTTAGAATGTTGACAGACACCGGAGAGCCAATCAGCTTCGCTTCGCAAAGCTCCGTTACGCGAAAAGTACGCGATCTGGAGCTCTATCCGGGACGCTGTCACAGATATATCTGTTTTTTAAAATGTTAATTTCTCAAAATCCACTGGAGCACATATATTGAGACCCAGCAAAGGCACATCGGGCTAACAGTCCCTACAATTTTGCCAAGTTTCGTGCAAATCCATTCAGCCGTTCGAGCTAAAAGTGAGGCCAAACGCCCTATGGAAAAATGAATGGGAAAAACGTGTTTTGGGACCCCTCTTTTTTCTCGGCCCCCCTTAACGGAACACCCCCAAATTTTCAGGGGCTGCTCAGAAACAAATTGTGCCATTTTCCTGAAAATTTCTGCCGATTCCGTCCACAAACGCCAAAGTTATTAGACATAGAATTTTCAAAAGTTCCATAGAGAAAAAATCCTAACTATATATACCTACTGGCGACCGCCAGTAGGTAATATATATATATATATATATATAAATATATATATATATATATATATATAGATATAGATATATAACACGTTTTGTTTTCCTTAATAGAGGTTGCAATCTCTCTATAGGAGAAATCAACTGGCCCTTGCTCACACAGGTTATTGAGAATGATATTTGATTATGTATTTGTACTTGTTACATTCTGTATTCATATCTATGCCCAGACATCCTGTATGTGTGTCTATTTGTCAAGTGCTAACATGTATGTAGATACGTTTGGGTGAATTACACTTTCAAAGGCACAGGTTGCAGGACTTGCTTTAACCATCGAATGATATTCCGACGTAGGTTAATAAAATGTAGTATTTATTTACGATACAAAATTTCATCAGTGCAGATAACTGAGAAGATAGTATGGACAGCCTGCTACAAACACAAACTCTGCGGAGACCTCACACTAGAGCACTTGTCATCAAAATAGGGGGTGCCCCCCCCCCAAGGGGGCATGGCATAATTTCACCTTCCATTGTGTACTTTCCAACTTCGAAAGTACATTTGTTTCCTTTAGTGTTTCACTTAGCTCCAATGGAGCTCTCTGATAAGAAGATAGCAACAGAGCAGCCAGTCAGGTGCCTGTGCCATTAGCTATGATGTTGCACCAATCACAATGAGAGCAGCACTGAAGGAGCCACAATTCCACAAATGTTAGCTTCATAAATCTCTGGAATGACCACTACTTTGCTGTTTGTGGTACTTCTCAGAGAGAGAAGAGGGGGCAACGGATCCAGGTACATATAATAGAGGGTATTTGAGGTAGGTTACTTGTCTTCGGCAATGGGAGAACCCTTCCTTATTAATTTGCAAGACTTAAAGATGAGCCAGGACAGGTAGAAAAAGTTGTAGTGTGTGTGGAGATAATTCAATTTTTTTTCTGTAATCTTAGTGTGTCGCTTGACTCTTTTTTATAACTTCAGAGCCCCACTCACCACGCAGGTCACACTCTCGACCCTATCTTCACCTCCAGCAAACATATCTCCTTCAGTCACACCACAGCTCTCCATTGGACGGACCACAGCTGCGTTTACTTTATCTACAAAAAGACCACAACCCACAACCATCCTCAACCTACTCTGCGAAGAAACTGGAACAAAATCACCATCGACCAGATCTCCTCATCGCTTCTTCAAACCCCCCTGCCCACTCTTCGAACTCCAACCAAGCAGCCATTAACTTCACTCAATGGCTAACCAACAGCGCCGACAGCCTAGCACCCCTGAAAAAACGTTAAATTAAACTAGGCAGCAAAAACGCCCCCTGGTTCAACGATGATCTTAAGAAATCCAAGAAACTCTGTCGCTCCCTTGAGAAGACATGGAAAAAAGACCCAAACACCAGCACCAGGGACGCGTTCAAAAACGCCATCCGCATACACCACCAACTGATCCGAACCGCCAAGAAAGCCGCTTTCAAAGACCGACTTGATAACAGCGCCCACAACAGCAAGGAATTATTCAACATCGTCAAAGAGTTTACCAACCCCACTGCCAACTCCAACGACATCACTCCCTCTCAAGCCCTTTGCGACTCCCTAGCTTCGTTCTTCCATGACAAAATAGCAGACATCCACAACAGCATTGACAACCATCCTGGAGACCAACCCACCCTACCTTCTGCCGTACCCCCACCCCCCTTGAACATCCTTAATGACTGGAACCCAATCTCCACTGAGGACACCATCCGCCTGATGAACTCCATCCACTCAGGATCCCCCACAGACCCATGCCCTCACCACATCTTCAACAAAGCTGACTCTGTCATCGCACCCCACCTCCGAGATGTCATCAACTGCTCCCTTAACTCTGCCACCTTCCCGGAAAGCTGGAAATACGCCGAACTCAGCGCCCTTCTGAAAAAACCCACAGCTGACCCCACCGAACTCAAAAACTACCGCCCCATCTCGCTCCTTCCATTCCCGGCCAAAGTCATCGAGAAAGCTGTCAACAACCAGCTCGCCGCCTTCCTCGAAACTTACAAATCCCTAGACTCCTCACAGTCTGGCTTCCGAGCCAAACACAGCACTGAGACCACACTCATCGCAGCAACAGACGACATTCGAACTCTACTGGACAAAGGAGACACAATCGCCCTTATCCTCCTCGACCTCTCCGCAGCCTTCAACACAGTCTGTCATAGCACCCTGTTACAACGCCTCAAAAACATAGGAATCCAAGGAAAAGCACTGGAATGGATCACCTCGTTCCTTGCCGGAAGAACCCAGAGAGTCCGCCACCCACCATTCAAGTCAGAGGCCACTGAAGTCATCTGCGGCGTGCCACAAGGATCTTCACTCAGTCCCACCCTCTTCAACGTATACATGAGCCCCCTCGCGGCCATCGCACGCCAACACAACCTCAACATCATCTCCTACGCTGATGACACTCAACTGATCCTCTCACTCACCAAAGACCCTAACACCGCCAAAACAAACTTACATAAAGGAATGAGAGAAGTAGCCGAGTGGATGAAGCTCAGCCGTCTGAAACTGAATTCCGACAAAACAGAAGTCCTTATCCTAGGTACCTCCCCCTCCGCCTGGGACGACTCGTGGTGGCCAGAGTCCCTTGGAAAAGCACCCATCCCGACGGACCACGCACGGAACCTGGGCGTCATTCTGGACTCTTCACTCTCGATGACCAGACAGGTCAACGCCGTTTCATCATCTTGCTTCAACATCCTTCGCATGCTCAAAAAAACATTTCGCTGGATCCCCACCGAAACTAGAAAAACGGTCACCCACGCACTGGTTACAAGCCGCTTGGACTACGGAAACACCCTATACGCCGGTACCACCGCAAAACTTCAGAAAAAACTCCAACGCATCCAGAACGCATCAGCCAGACTCATACTAGACATTCTGCGTAAAGACCACATTTCTGGTCACCTGAAAAACCTCCACTGGCTCCCCGTCAATAAGAGGATAACATTCCACCTCCTAACCCACGCACACAAAGCACTTTACGAACTTGGACCCGAATGCCTCAACACACGACTTTCCTTCTACACCCCCTCCCGCCAGCTACGCTCCTCCCACCAAGCCCTTGCTGCTGTACCTCGCATCAACAAAACCACCATGGGAGGAAGATCCTTCCCCTACCTGGCAGCCAAAACCTGGAACTCACTTCCCACTCACCTTCGCCTCACTCAGAACCACCTAGCATTCAGAAAGCAACTTAAAACCTGGATATTCGACAAGTAATTCCCCACCCTTCTCCAAGCGCCTTGAGACCCTCTGGGTATGTAGCGCGCTATATAAATCATTTGAATTGAATTGAATTGAATTTCAGGAGAAAGAAAATTCATAAATCCCCAAAAAACAAGTTCATATTGCATTCAACATGTGTTTCGCCCCTTCACTCTGGCCTATCAGGCAGGGACTTCCTCAGGGTGCGGAGTGCACGATTAGTTATTACTCGTTTAGAGGTATCAGGATTCATAAAAAGATAAAGCTGTTTGGCTGTAATCGATTTGATTAGTGTCGTTCAATCAGAGGGAAAATTTAATCAGTCGGCAAAGGTACTTCTCCACTGTTGACTTTCACCTCCTGTTTACTCACTTTGGTTTCCTGTTTGCTGCCTTTTCCCTTGTGGGTGCTACTCTTCACCTCCTTGTTCCTGCCAAATGCTGTCGCTTCTGTCTTTTACTGCTTTGCTGGTTCTCAGGACGGAAGATAGAAATTAATTGCAGGTTAGCCTTAACAGCTTTTGAAAAAGTCATGCGCACACCAATTGTTAAGAAATGAGGGATTTAAAGTCAGCTGCAGGGGATGGATTGGCTGGGCTTTCTGCTCATTTCTTGGCCTCTGTTTTGCTTTCTGCTCATTTCTTGCCCTATGTTTGTGTCTTCTCTGCTAGTTTCTTGTCTTCTGTTTATGCCTTCTCAGCTCGTTTCTTGCCCTCTTTTTGCTTTATTCTGCTTGTTCCTTGCCATCTGTGTATGCGTTCTCTGCTCAATTCTTTACCTCTATTTGTGTCTTCTCTGCTCGTTTATTGCACTCTTTTTGCATTGTATGCTAATTTCATGTCCTCTTTTTGCCTTTTTCTGCTCATTTCCTGCGCTCAGTTTCTGCCTCCTCTGCTCGTTTCTTGCCCTTATTTGACTTTTCTGCTTGTTTCTCGCTCTTTTTGCTATTTCTGCATGTTTCTTGCCCTGTGCCTTCTCTGCTTGTTTCTTGTCCTCTGTTTGCGCCTTCTCTGCTCGTTTCTTGCCCACTTTTTGCCTTTTCTGCTCGTTTCCTGCCCTCAGTTTTGCTTTTTCTGCTTGTTTACAGCCCTATTTTTCTTTTTACTGCTCATTTCTTGACCTCTGTTTGGGCCTTCTGTTCTCGTTCGTGCCTCTGTTAGTGCCTTCTCTGCTCATTTGTTTCTTGGCATCTTTTTGCCTTTTCTGCTCATTCTTGCCACCTGCTCCTGCCTTCCCTGCACTTTTCTTACCCTCTTTCTGCCTTTTCTGCTAGTTTTTTTGCGCTCTGTTTCTGCCTTCTCTGCTCGTTTCTTGCCATCTTTTTGCCTTTCTGCTAATTTCTGGACATGTTTTTGCCTTATCTGCTCGTTTCATGCCCTCCGTTTTGCTTTTCTGCTAATTTCTTGACATATTCCTGCCGTTTCTCTCCTCTCGCCACCAGGGACCCTCTTACCACCAGGGACCCTAACTCCCCCCCAGGACACCCTCCCTGGCGGACTTCAGAAAGAAACTCAAGGCCTGAATTTTCGACTGAGACCTTGCACCCCAGCATCCAGATACTCTTAGAGGCGGCAGAGCTGTGCACTACAGATGCTGATGGATTGATTCCCCACCTCAGCCTAAATACGCAGCTGAGAAGACCAGGACGCTCTAACCACATGAAATTAAGGTCTTCAGTTTGCTAAACACTCTTATTATCTTTAATATTATTCGCCAGGTATAACCAGATATGACCTGGAAAATGCATTTGGGGATGGCTGTCAATGATGCAGAGAATAAGCTTCCAGAAATGTTTCTCAGGTGGCGGGAAAGGGGGGATGGGGACGCATAAAAATAAATTTGCTAGGGGGGCTTGGCCTAAAAAAGTTTGAAGACCACTGCTCTAGAGAAGGTAAATCTGTCTCCCTCAGGGGTGACATTATGGTGTAAATCATTCACGATAACTGTGTCTGTGTTCATAATGAAATTCGCTTTGCGGGTGAATAAATCTCTACGGAATTCCCCTCTTCCTTCGACATTTGCCTCCTGGTCATTTTCTGTGGCTTGAAGATATGCCATGAAAGGCCTTGCCAAAGATATTCTGCAATGCTCGCTTTGTAGGCTGAAATGTTCCTAAGTTCCAACCAATGTAACTGTTCTGGTTGTTGTGGTGCTCGTAAGCAATACCAATGAATGCTATTGAAGGCAAACACTATTTGATAGTTCTGTGTCGTGATTCATTCATCGCCGTTTACTCTCTTCCACATACATTTCTGCTGGTTCAGTGTATCTGAGTGAGCCAAAATTTAACATTTTAAAAATCGTTTTAATCCCAATTTAGTAATCCCTTGAACGATTTGGGAGAATGTGACTAAGTGCCCACTTAAATATTATACATTGTTAAAAAAATAAGTGCTTCGTGAAAATAAGCAAAAAGAGCTTGCAGGACAAAA
Source organism: Lissotriton vulgaris (assembly GCF_964263255.1). Taxonomy (NCBI): domain Eukaryota; kingdom Metazoa; phylum Chordata; class Amphibia; order Caudata; family Salamandridae; genus Lissotriton; species Lissotriton vulgaris. The sequence continues at coordinate 1,247,986,652 of NC_141687.1, read as the reverse complement.
AAACACGTGTTTTGGATGCTCAGATAACCTAATAAATACTTGAGTAGAGGAGCATGCAGTAAAACCGAATATCTCTAAAGTGAGTTAAGGAGTGTCCCTTGCAGTGGTATATCCCTGTGGGCGAAGTTCAGCTGTTCGGTAGAAATAACTGTCATTCAATTCCACTGACTTCTGTTTTTTGTTCCACATTTTTACATATATATGACCCTTCTGGTAGTTGTTAATAATTCATGAGGTTGTAAGGACACCCCATTGGAGTGCTATATATTTATAAGAGTTTAAGATTCCGAAGAACATCTGCATTTTACAAAACATTACAGTTGACTGGTCGGTACCTGCCAGGCCTTTCAGCTCTGTTTGTCCCTAGTCTAAGGAGTTATAAGACGCTGTTCTACTTTAGTTCAAGGCTTGTCTAACTCCCGTCAGTTCCTATTGGTCGGATTGGATCTGTACAATTTATAGAAGGCTCATAATAAACGTGGTGACGAGCAAACGTCGTCTTCGATGATGTCCACGTCATCGTCGGGCTCCTCAGCTAGGAAGCGACTCTTGGGGGCGGAGCTGGTCTCGGTGATTTCGGTTTCGCTTGAGCTCAGCTCCAGGCAGCCTTCGCTCGAAGGGTTTTTCGGGTCATCCTGGGTTTTTCTCAGCTGCTTTTTGTGCTTCATTCTCCTGTTCTGAAACCACGTTTTCACCTGGAAGTGAAGAAGAGAAGCAGAGATGTGAAAATCCTCATGCACTTCAACCCCTCGATAGAGGTTGTAAGCGTTATATGAATGCGAATATAATAGAAGTTTTAAACATAGAGGCAACCGGCCTAACATAGGGAGTTTCCTTCGGAGGTGTGAAGGAGGGTGAGAGGAAGGGAAAGAAGGAAGGGGAGGAGAGGTGATGGGCAGGGGCGGCTCTAGGCTCATGGCGTCCCTGGGCAGGGAGCTTAGGTAGGGGCCCCGGAAGAGGGAGTCCGGGCAGGGCGGACCGCGAAGGCCAATGAGGGTATTTGGAAGTGGAACAGAGCATGAAGCCGCTAAATTCCTGCCAGGGGTCGCCACGGAAATATGTATCCATCCTCAGAGGATTATTATATTAAGGCTATATACTGGTGTGGTGGCCCCTGATGTTTGGTGGCCCTGTGTAGGTGCACAGCTTGCACATGCCTAAGGCCGCCCCTATGATGGGGCACAAAGGGAGGGGGCCGTCCAAAGTTTTTCAGAGGGTTTTATTGAAATAAACCAGAGCAACAAAACTCTATGAATACATGTTGTTTGAAAGTTGCCCATTGCGTCCATCCATTTCCTTCAAAATCGAGTTCATAATACCCTACACCCCCAATTTCTAAAACGCTTGCGTATTTTTGGTGCTGTCCTACTCTTAGACAAGTGAGGTCTGGAAGAGGAAGAGACAAAGGGGCATATTTAAGCATCCTTGAGCCAAGAAGGCTATCATCACGCTCCATCACTTTAGAAACACAGGGCTGCACCATATTTACAAGAATATGGTGCAGCCCTGCGTTTACCCCTGCGCTGGGGCTACATTTAGGTGCCTCGCTCCAAAGCAGGCACCCTTGCACCATAGTGCAAGGGTGTCTACGTGGTAGGGGAAGATTGTTTATGTGCAGGAAGGTGTCCTGCAATAAACAATCTTTGAATGATGTTTTGTAACTTCTATGTGTACTGCATTGGCAAAACGTCATCTTTTTAACATGATTGTTTATGTGCAGGAAGGACACCTTCTTGCACATACACAATCATTGGCGTTTTGCTGTTTCAATGTGTGCTGCACAACGCAGCACACATGGAAACAGCAGAAATGAGGAGAAATTAAACATTCCTTCTCATTTCAACTGGGTAAGACCAGGTTTCCCTGGTCTTCATTTTGGTGCTGCCCCATATTTATGCCACACTCGTAAATATGGGGCAGAGTCAAGATCAATGAAGGTTGCGGTGGAACGCCCACCGCAGCACCCATTGCCCTCCCCTTGCACGCTAAGTGTACTTTGAAAGGGTACCTTATTTACAAGGCACCTTGTAAATAAGGCAAAGCCACAATCGCCACCACAACATCGTGAAAAGTGACGTTGTGATGGCGATAGGGGCTTGTAAATGTGCCCCAAAATGCTTCATATTTCAGCCCCAACTAAGATACTCATCGAGTCAGGGGCGTAACACAAGCCCCCGCAGACCACGCATTGCGGGGGGGCCCCGCCGCTCCAGGGGGCCCCGACGGGGCCCCTCATGAACTAATACATGATCATCATCTAATCTGCTGCACAATAGGCTGTTTGGTGCACCGTGCGCAGAGTTTGAAATGGTGGCAGGGGCTCCGGCCGGGGCCCCTGTGGTGCGGGCGGGGGCCCGAGCCGGGGCCCCCTGGGAGTCACTGTCAGTCTTCAAATGGGCAGGCAGGTGGGGCAGAGTCTTCGAAATGGTGCGGGAACGAAGTCCGAAATGGTGGTTGGCCCGCCCGGGGCCCGTCACCCCTGGTGTGAGTGAGCCGAGCCCGAGGCATGCACTAGTTGTTGTGTGTGACAGTTTGGGCCCCGGCCGGGACCCTACTTTGAGTTAAATGGTGGCGGGGGCCCTGGCCGGGGCCCGGCCCCTGTGGTGCAGGCAGGGGCCCCGGCCGGGGCACCCCCTGGGAGTCACTGTCAGTCTTCAAATGGGCAGGCAAGGGCAGAGTCTTCGAAATGGTGCGGAGAGTGAATGAAGTCCGAAATGGTGGGGGGCCCGGGGCCCGTCACCCCTGGTCTGAGTCAGTGAGCCCAGGGAGCCGATACTGAGGCACGCAGTAGTTGTTGTGTGTGGGCCCCGGAAGGGGCGTGGTGATGTTACAAGAAATTAGCAGCACAGCACTGCAGCACAGGTATGTCAGTCCCAATGCACACATACAGACCTCTTGGAAGTGCTGCCAGGTGCCTCCTCTGTCTGATTGCAGGCACTCTGATGCAATTATAAATGGTGCCGGGGCCCGGGGGCCGCCCTGAGCAGTTTATTTTTGGATCAATGAAATCGCGGCAGGACAGGGTGGGATGCGCGCGGGCGCGGCGCGCACACACTTGTTTACTCCCTCCAGTCCTGACTTTCATTTTCAATTCCCCCGCATATGCGCGTGGGGTGCGGGGGCAGGGCTGGCTGGTGAGTGGTGACCAATTGCCTCATTGCATTTGTCGGCACAGCACATGCGCAAACGCCGGTGGCGCAAACACATCAACTGCAAGGTGTGGCATCAGGGGCGGCATAGCCCAATCCATAGTTTAGAATAGAAGACAAACTGACAAAGCCATGCCCGCCGCCCACGATCAGTCCGAACAGTAAGTCCGTCCCTTCACCGGCGGGGCCTTTATAATTTAAATTGCCCGGCCCCTGTCTGACTCCTGGCTAGCCTTGCGCTCTCTGGGTGGGGCCGGGGGTGCGCCGCGGGTGCGCCGCATCACACAGCAAGGATGGGGCCAGGCAGGGTGCTGCTGTGCTAGACTCTTAGCTAGAGGGCATAGGGCGAACAGGGCAGCGGCGGGAAGGGGAAGGGAAGGGGGGGGGCAGGAATGTGGGAGCACAAGTGGGGTATATATATGGGCGTCTGGTCTGTGTGTGAGGTGGTAGCAGGCCATAAGAGGAGAACGTTTGTTCGTGAGGTCAGGCCTGCGTGAGGTAAAATGTGGAGGCAGGGGAGTAGTGGGAAGGCTGAAGGCAGAGGGTGGGTGTGAACTGCAAGGTTACCAAGGCATCATCATTCCAAAGGACCAGGGCAGGGTTGGTAATAGGGAGATGGTCAGGTGAGTGGCACTGGCGCAGCGTTGGATGTCACTCTGCGGGTAAGGAGGTTTTGAGGCTTGCATTCATTAGGAGGCCGTCAATTTAGCGGATTCCAAAACGTATTGGTAGAAAAACAAACATCAGCAGGCCCTTTTGCAAAGCAAAACGGTGGAATATAGCAGACAGAGTATAACGTGCACTCCATAATATATATTTTATAGCATTATTTATTTAAATGTTGCTCGTTTTCGGGTACTGTTGCTTTGAACTTGGAGACCTGCCAGAGGGGTGCGTGGCACGCTTTGGGAACTTTTTAAGTGTTTAGCCATGGAGTATATTACCCATTACCTTACATTAGCCATTAAAGACATCAACGTTTGTGGTAAATCATTGCTGGAAGGGCACAGTTTTTTCTGGTAAATAAATAGAGGAGGGGTATATTTTCTAACAGGCTTACGTTTTGGACAACTGCCATACGATATAGAAAAGGCAGAAAACTTGTTTAGATCAAATAATCATCCAATTCAGATGGAGTGAGCAGCCTACAACCGAAAGGGGCACAGAGAGAGATATGCGGGTCGAAGGGGCACTGGAAGAGAGGTGCATGGCGAGAGGGCGCAGGGAGAGAGATTGCAGGTGAAAGGGGCACAGGAGAGAGGTACAAAAGAAGCTGGAAATGACAAAAACAAATACAGGATAAAATCACATGAAAATTTACGATAGCTAAAAATGTACCAGGAACTTCAACAATAACGAGTAGGCAGCCAATGCAATACGAGCTTCAGAGATGAAAGGGAAGCACTGGTTGCTGCACTGCAGAGGTCTCAGACTTTATCAAACGCACATATCTGTCACGCGATGGGGTTTGGCAATAGGGTTTGGTAGCTGGTTCCTGTCCATGGGACCCCAGAGATTCAAGGTAGATGGTCATGGGGGCAGAATGGTGTCATGAGGGTAGAATGGTGTGCTATCCATTCCGAGGTTGGGTCTTGGGTGTACTGAAAGGAATGTGGGTGTTGAGGGGGTGTGGGTGTCGGTCGGTCACGGTTAACTGAAGGTTGTGTGTGGGCCCCGGACGAGGCGTGATGATGATAATTATACACAAGAATTTCAGAATAGAATCAGTGCAGCACAGGTCTGTCAGTGCACACGTCACCACAGACCTCTTGGCAGTGCTGCCAGGTGCTTCCTCTATCGTAGTGACGTCACCGAAGTAGGGCTGGTGGACTTTTATGGCATTGATAAAGCGCTCTGCTGGTATAAGCTTCAGACATCCATTATTCATAGCGCTTGCTGCCACATGTGGGCGGCTTTGTAGCGCTTGAAGGGGTGCGCGCTCCTAACCCCTCCAAGGCAGCATAGTTGTTAGGCTATCATGTGCACAATGACATCTATCCTGTGAAAGGTAACCGCATGCTGGGATTTTTGGGATGGGGGCATACCTAGGACGAGCAAACCAAAACTACAAGTCCTAGTATCCACGTGTTCTGCTGGAAGGAGTCACGTGAGCCTGTGGCAGGAGTGTGCTTCCATACAGGGGCGACACAGACTCCTCCTGAACCTGGGGGCGCTCCTATTGCAAAAAAATGACAATCAATTGAAACCCCATTTAAAGTACACATGTGTTACTCTCCCCTCCCTATTGTGCAATGTGTGAGGCAGATTAGCTATCGCACCTTCCACACAGTAGATTTGGGCTCCTCGTAAACACTAGTGGATTACTACAGCTCTCAAGAGTGTGCCTCGGACCGCAGGGTACCGATGACTACATGGCATCTGGACTCTTGTTTCTTGCCACGTTTTTTAAAATTAACAAATGTGGGCATTCTGGGACTTGTAGTCCTCATTTCTTTGGTTAGGTCAGTTGGCCCATTGGTACATGGTGGGCCGCGCCGCCTGGGGAGGCATGGGGGGCCGCGGGGGGGCCCCCTCCATGTGCTTTGCAGGGGGGCCCCCTCAAGTTTCGTTACGCCCCTGCATCGAGTGGCAGCGCATCTTGACTCCCTGTGTGTTGGCAAGGGCATGGTGCTCTGTGCTTCTTGTGAGAATGTGTTATTTCCGCCCTCTAGTCACTTAAAGTGAGTGGAGGAGCTTAAGGGGGTGATAAATCAACAAGGCCTGGCTGGAGGTTCGAGAAAACACGCCAGTCGTAATACTGTCACACATGTCGCATGTTCCTGCTTTGGCCAGCTTGGTATATTTTTACAGCTGTCTATCCAGTGTTCATTATTCTTGCAGGCTTGAGAGATATTCCTTGGCCAACTCACTTGCTGACTCTTTCCTGAAAGAGATCTTTGGTGGAGGCCAGGACAGGTCGGCATTGGCACAGATGGTGTGTAGCCCACAGAGAATGACAGTTTGGGGTGTGAGATATATATATATTTTCTGTCTGTGTCATTGCACATTCCATGCTGCCACAACACTTTCCACCTGAATCACTATCAATAGACCAGTGGCTGATGAGGCCCAAAAAAGCTGAAACCCGACTGGAGTTGCTTGCGTTCCCCTTCAGAGGAGAGTTGATCTACCCGTTGGGGCTGGGCTGTTCCTACTGGAGCTGGACTAGTGCTGATTTGCATGTGGTTGAGCCTGGTCTGTAGGGGCAGAGTGTATGAACAATAGTCTGGGAGCCGATCAGAGTAGTTACCGCTGTTTGAGATTAATGGAGCATTTTAGGCATCACTGTTTTGCATTGCTTACGATCGAGGCAGCACTCTGTATGCTGCACTGCACTTACTGCATTTTAATTACTTGAAGAACTCGATTAACTACAGTGACAATGCTATGGGAGCTGCACTTACTGTTGTTGCATCTCATTGGCGGCTGCCTAGCTCCACTGACTGCAGTGACATCCCACTGTTGGCTCCACTGGCTGCAGTGACATCACAATATTGACTTCACATACTGCAGTAATATCACAATGGTGGCTGCACTGACTGCAGTGACATCACAGAGGTGACTCCATTTACTGCAGGGACATCACAATGGTGGCTACACTTACTGCAGTGACATCACAATGGTGGTTGCACTTACTGCAGGGACATCACAATGTTGGCTTTTCTGACTGCAGAGATAGTATAATGGCGGCTCTACTTACTGCAGTGACATCACAATGGTGGCTACACTGACTGCAGTGACATCACAATGATGGCTGCACTTACTGCAGTGACATCACAATGGTGGCTGCACTTACTGCAGTGACATCACAATGGTGGTTGCACTTACTGCAGGGACATCACAATGTTGGCTTTTCTGACTGCAGAGATAGTATAATGGCGGCTCTACTTACTGCAGTGACATCACAATGGTGGTTGCACTTACTGCAGTGATGGCACAATGAGAACTTCCCTTACTTTAGACACATCACTCTAGTGACTCCCGTTACTGCAGTGACATTGCTACCCTGGCATCACAGTGTAGATCTGCCTTTAGTGCAGTGACACTGTAGTAGTCCCCACACATCAAGTGCATTGCACTAGGGGCTGCTCTGCCTGCCTTAACATCGCAGTTAGAGCAGCCCCATTTGAGATGACATCACCCTGGAGTTACCTCTGATTAAGCAACATCACATTGGAAGCTGCCCATACTGCAGTGACATCACATTGGAAGCTGCCCATACTGCAGTGACATCACAGGGAAAGCTGCCCACACTGTAGTGACATCACATTGAAAGTAGCCTGTACTGCAGTGGCATCATATTGGGAGCTTCCCATACTGCAGTGGCATCACATTGGAAGCTGCTAATACTGCAGTGACCTCACATTGACAGCTGCCCATGCTACAGTGACATCTCATTGGAAGCTGCCCATACTGCAGTGACATCACATTGGAAGCTCCCCATACTACTGTGACATCACTTTGAAAGCTGTCCATACTGTAGTGACATCACATTGGAAGCTGCCCATACTACTGTGACATCACATTGAAAGCTACCCATATTGCAGTGACATCACATTGGAAGCTCCCCATACTACTGTGACATCACATTGAAAGCTGTCCATACTGTAGTGACAGCACATTGGAAGCTGCCCATACTACTGTGACATCACATTGGAAGCTGCCCATACTGCAGTGACATCACATGGAAAGCTGCCCGTACTGCAGTGGCATCACATTGGAAGCTGCCCATACTGCAGTGACATCTCATTGGAAGCTGCCCATACTGCAGTGACATCACATTGAAAGCTACCCATATTGCAGTGACATCACATTGGAAGTTCCCCATACTACTGTGACATCACATTGAAAGCTGTCCATACTGTAGTGACATCACATTGGAAGCTGCCCATACTACTGTGACATCACATTGGAAGCTGCCCATACTGCAGTGACATCACATGGAAAGCTGCCCATCCTGCAGTGACATCACATTGAAAGCTGCCCATACTGCAGTGACATCACATTGAAAGCTGCCCGTACTGCAGTGGCATCACATTGGAAGCTGCCCATACTGCAGTAATATCACTTTGGGAGCTGCACATACTGCAGTGGCATCACATTGGAAGCTGCCCATGCTGTAGTTACATCACTTTGGGAGCTTCACATACTGTAGTGGCATCACATTGGAAGCTGCCCATACTGCAGTGACATCACAATGGAAACTTGCCATACTACTATGACATCACACTGGAAGCTGCCCATACTGCAGTGACATCACTTTGGGAGCTACCCATACTGCAATGACTTCACATTGGGAGCAGTAGTTATTGCTCTGATGTTGCACTGGAATCTGCCCTTGCTGCAGTGAAATCCCTCTAGAAGTTTCCCTTACTGCAGTGGCACAGCACTGGGATCTGCCATAACAGCACAGACACCACAAATTGTATCAGCTCTTACTGCAGTGATACTGCCTCCTATACTGTTGATACTGGAGTGGCATCACCTTGGAGCTGCCCTTACATCACACTGGAGCTGTAGTAAACACCGGAATACGGATGAATGTTGGTAAGTAGACATTTAAATCAACAAAATGAATTTCATTGCACGCGCTGCATCGCATTTGGCGATGCAGGGCACGCAACAAAATTAGTTGGTCATCTGTTCATGCGGATGACCACCTAGGTAAAATACACACAAAACGAATTTTTCCCCCCATAAGCATGCCTGTTACATGTGGCAAATTTCTGACCACCCCTGCTTCTGACCTACATTTTGGGGTGGTGGTATGTGTCTCTGTGTGCTTCTACGCACCCCATACCTTGCATTTTTGCTTACATACCTATTCATAGGTGTACTGCATGCCCGTCTTTCAACTAATCACAATAGCAATCTATCGCTGGCTGTCTGTCCTAAGCCAATCAACCAGCCTTCTAAAAGACCACTGACCCCCAGGACAGGCATGCACCTTGACATCCGTCCTCCTGACATAGTACTTTGGTGGAATCGACCACATCCAGACTGCTCCCCCCACCAGACTTTTCCCGCTGACATGAGTACTTCTGGGAAGGTACATACCAGTCCGCCTACATTTCAAGTCAAGTCAAGTCAAGTCATAGAATTTATATAGCGCACTACATACCCAGAGGGTCTCAAGGCGCTTAGGGAGGGGTGGGGAATTACTTGTCAAATATCCACGTTTTAAGTTGCTTTCTGAATGCTAGGTGGTTCTGGGTAAGGCGAAGGTAAGTGGGAAGTGAGTTCCATGTTTTAGCTGCCAGGTAGGAGAAGGATCTACCTCCCATGGTGGTTTTGTTGATGCGAGGTACCGTGGCGAGGGCTTGGTTAGAAGATCGTCGTTGGCGGGAGGGGGTGTAGAAGGACAGTCGTGTGTTGAGGCATTCTGGTCCGATTTCGTAGAGTGCTTTGTGTGCGTGGGTTAGGAGCCGGAAAGTGATCCTCTTATTGACGGGAAGCCAGTGTAGGTTTTTCAGGTGACCAGAGATGTGTTCTTTACGCGGGATGTCTAATATGATCCTGGCTGAGGCGTTTTGGATTCGTTGGAGTTTTTTCTGGAGTTTAGCGGTCGTACCTGCGTAGAGGGTGTTTCCGTAGTCCAGTCGGCTCGTGACCAGAGCGTGGGTGACCGTTTTCCTAGTTTCGGTGTGGATCCAGCGAAATGTTTTTTTGAGCATGCGCAGAATGTTGAAGCAGGATGAGGATACGGCGTTGACTTGTCTGTTCATCGAAAGTGAGGAATCCAGGATGACGCCCAGGTTTCGTGCGTGGTCTGTCGGGATGGGTGCTTTTCCAAGGGCTTCCGGCCACCAAGATTCGTCCCATGCGGAGGGGGATGTGCCTAAGATGAGGACTTCTGTTTTATCTGAGTTCAGTTTCAGACGGCTGTGTTTCATCCATTCGGCAACTTCTTTCATTCCTTCGTGTAGGTTAGTTTTGGCGGTGCTAGGGTCATTGGTGAGTGAAAGGATCAGTTGAGTGTCATCCGCGTAGGAGATGATGTTGAGGTTGTGTTGGCGGGCGATGGTCGCGAGGGGGCTCATGTATACGTTGAATAGGGTGGGGCTGAGTGAGGATCCTTGTGGTACACCGCAGATGACTTCAGTGGCCTCTGACTTGAATGGTGGAAGGCGGACTCTCTGGGTTCTTCCGGTGAGGAACGAGGTGATCCATTCAAGTGCTTTTCCTTGTATTCCGATGTTTCTGAGGCGCTGTAGAAGGGTGCTGTGGCAGACTGGAATGGGACACCAATCAAACAGAGCATGAGACGATGGGAGCATGCCACACCCTTCCATGGGGCATCAGCAGTAAGAGTGTCTTTGTGTGCTAAAAAGCAAAAGCGATGAGAAACACTTTTATTTCTCCTCGTTTTTGCTTTTTAGCCATTCTAACACCTTCTATTGAATGGCGTTAGTTTTGCCACTGCCTCCGATTTACTGATCCCTGTCAATCTGGGGCAGCGTCAAAAGCAATGAGTGTTGTAGTGGAACACCCACAGTAACTCCCATTGCACGCCCCTTTCATGCAGATACTGGTGTGAAAAGTTACCATATTTACAAAATGGTGTTAAGCCACAAAAAGTGTCTTAACGCCACTTTGTACATATGGTACAGGTCACTGCGCCACCGGAACGTCGGTAAAAGTGACGTTTAGGTGGTGCAATCTCCATGTAAATATGCCCTTAGGTGCTGAGACAGGTCTGTTTCAGGCCCTCCATTTTTGCTCTCACCCTCATCGTGAAACGTATATAAACTTATCGAGCTTTTGATGGAAGGTCGTAGAGACTGCTTTGTTTTGTCTGCATTCACGATTATCAGCTAATCATAAAATGAGCTGACCTGATAGTGATCTGAAAGTGCACACTGCGGAATCTCCAGGGGCAGGAGGGGCGGTGGGCAGAGGGCAGGCTCTAAATGTGACACAATCAATCAATCAATCAATCATAACATTTGTAGAGCACACCACTCACCCGTGAGGGTCTCAAGGCGCTGAGGGGAGGGGTGCTTTAACTGGGCCGGTACTGTCCGGTACGGAGTACTGGTACTTTTTATTTTTAGAGGGAGAGTACCAGCACTTCTCAAGAGAAATGCTATACTTTTAATTGGAGAGTACCGGCACTTCACTACAACTGATGCAAAGTTCTGTTGAGTGTTTTTGTTTTTCCTAGTTCATGGCATCTGACGCTGTGATAAACTCTAGGCTAATGATATCCTGTTTCTCTGAAGCACAGAGCAACTGGACTTTGTTAGAACAAATGCATAAACCTTCCTAGCCTCTCACACTCCGCAATCTCGAAGCCACCTTTGTCTTTTTATAACCTGCTTTTCTTATGCAAAGCATGAAAACAGGCAGCCTGTGGCTCAAAAATTATGTCAGCTGTTTATGAGTACCAGTATTTTCTCAAACAAAAATCTTTTATAGACTTACTATTGCTATAGGCACAGAAAAAAATGCTTTGGCGTACATGTAAATGTATTGTTGCTTATGATTTTGTGAAACAGCTGTTTGTTGAATGAATGATTTTGTGCAGCACAGGATTCTGAATGAATGAATAATGTGTGCAGCATAGGATTGCGAATGAATGCATTTGTACAGCACAGGATTCTGAATTAATTAATGTGCCCTGCACAGGGTTCCGAATGAATGAATTTGTGCAGCACACGGTTCCGAATGATTGAATTATGAATATTGTGCAGCACACGATTCTGAATTAATGAATGTGTGCAGCACAGGATTCCGAATGAATGAATTTGTGCAGCACAGGGTTCCGAATTAATGAATTATGAATTGTGTGCAGCAGAGGATTCTGAATGAATGAATTATGAATTTTGTGCAGCACAGGATTCTGAATGAATGAATTATGAATTTTGTGCAGCACAGGATTCTGAACTGATGAATTTGTGCAGCACAAGATTCCGAATGAATGGATTTTTGTGCAGCACAGTATTCTAGTCCCCGCTATTAGGCCACGCCCTTCGATACAGAGGCCACGCAGGAGTCGGTGCTACTTAAATCCCCCCCCCCCCCCTTCCTCCCCCTTCCATCGCACTTAAAGCACTCAGGTGCCGCTCTAGGCCGAGTGCTTCCATACCTGTGTCTCGGAGAGGCTGAGTGCCGTGGCCAGCTCCACCCGCTCGGGTGTAGACAGATAGCGCTGCAGCTCGAAGCGTTTCTCCAGCCCAGAGAGCTGCGAGTCGGAGAAGACGGTGCGCGCCTTCCGGCGGCGGCAGTGCTTTCCAGGGAGCTCCGGGTGATGTGGGAAGAGAGCCGGCACAGGCAGGCCAGCAGGGGGCATCGCGAACCCTGAGGAAGAGAGACAAGTCTTGTGGTTATTACTCTGACCTCAGCCAGGCAGTGAAATCCTTGAGTACGTAGGAGCACAAGCGACCTCGCCTTGGTGTCAGGTGTACTTGTTACAGGAAAGTGTCCAGTGCATCGCTAGACGAAAGTGTCAAGTGTATCTCTAGGGATACTATATCTGTTACAGAAAGGTGTAAATAGCAGCACTGCTGCTTCGGAAGCTGTGCCTTGCAACGCTATCTGTTCCAGTAAGGCCTGTTATAGAAATGCACTATATGTTACAGACAGGTGTAAAGAAGAACAGTGCCTGCTACAGACTGTGGATTGCAGTACTATCTGTTACAGGAAGACGCAAAGAGGAACACTGTCTGCACAGGAAGATGTGAAGGGAAGCACTATCTCTACAGTAAGAAGTAAAGAGTGACACTAAAGGCCGGGTCTGGTGGTTCAGTGGACTAATGCGCCCACTGCAGGGGCCTGCGTTCGAACTCATGGTCACTGGTTCAAATCCCTGTGGGTGCACTCAACCTTTCATCCATCTGAGATCGATAACATGAGCACCATTGAGTTGGATAACAATAAACATCTGTTATTCAGCGCCAAGAGGCTTACGTGCGCGCGGGCGCTTTACAAACACACACGTTATGTTATCTGTACAGGAAGATGTGAAGGGAGTGTGCCATGGAACTCTCAGAGAAGAATGCCATGCAATTCAGAAAGGTGGGCAGAAAAACACTATCTATTACAGGAAGTTGCGAGGAAACAAACTTGTTGTTACAGGGATGTGTCCAGAGGAGCATGATTTGATATTAGAAGGTGTACAACTTTGTGTACCAGGAAGGTGTGCAGTGGAACCTTACCTGTTATGGTGTATTGTGACGAGGAATGCAACTAGCACAATGCTATTATCGAAGATATGCCGAGGAACAATATATGTTCTATTAAGGTTTGTGTTATGGGAAGTTGTGAAGAGAAATACTACCTGTTACAGGAAGGTGTGCCGTGGAATACTATCTGTTACTGATGTTCAGGGGAACACTCTCTGTTACAGGAAGGTGCGCCGTGGAACACTATCTGTTACTGGTGTGCAGTGGAGCACTCTCTGTTACAGGAAGGTGCGCCGTGGAACACTATCTGTTACGAGAGAGTGTGCAGTGGAACACTATCTGTTATGGGAGAGTGCGCTGTGGAACACTATCAGTTACCGGAGAGTGTGCCATGGAACCTTATCTATTATGGGAGAGTGTGTCATGGAACACTATCTGTTACGGGAGAGTGCTCTGTGGAACACTATCTATTACGGGAGAGTGAGCCGTGGAACACTATATTTTACGGGAGACTGCGCTGTGGAACACTATCTGTTACAGGAGAGCGTTCTGTGGAACACTATCTGTTACAGGTAGGTGTGCTGTGGAACACTATCTGCAACAGGAGAGTGTGCCATTGAACACAATCTGTTACTGGAGAGTGTGCCGTGGAACACTATCTGTTACAGGAGAGTGTGCCGTTGAACACTATCTGTTATGGGAGAGTGTGCCGTGGAACACTATCTGTTACGGGAGAGTGTGCCGTTGAACACTATCTGTTATGGGAGAATGTGCCGTAGAACACTATCTGTTACAGGAAGCTGTGCTGTGGAACACAATCTGTTACTGGAGAGTGTGCAGTGGAACACTATATGTTATGGGAGAGTGTGACGTTGAACACTATCTGTTATGGGAGAGTGTGCCGTTGAACACTATCTGTTATAGGAGAGTGTGCCGTTGAACACTATCTGTAACAGGAGAGTGTGCCAGTGAACACTATCTGTTATGGGAGAGTGTGCCGTTGAACACTATCTGTTACGGGAGAGTGTGCCGTTGAACACTATCTGTTATGGGAGAGTGTGCCGTGGAACACTATCTGTTACGGGAGAGTGTGCCGTTGAACACTATCTGTTATGGGAGAATGTGCCGTAGAACACTATCTGTTACAGGAAGCTGTGCTGTGGAACACAATCTGTTACTGGAGAGTGTGCAGTGGAACACTATATGTTATGGGAGAGTGTGCCGTTGAACACTATCTGTTATGGGAGAGTGTGCCGTTGAACACTATCTGTTATAGGAGAGTGTGCCGTTGAACACTATCTGTAACAGGAGAGTGTACCTTTGAACACTATCTGTTACGGGAGAGTGTGCCGTGGAACACTATCTGTTATGGGAGAGTGCGCTGTGGAACACTATCTATTACGGGAGAGTGTGTTGTGGAACACTATCTGTTACAGGAAGGTGCGCTATGGAACACTATCTGTAACGAGAGAGTTTGCTGTTGAACACTATCTGTTACATGAGGGTGTGCCATGGAACACTATCTGTTATGGGAGAGTGCACTGTGGAACACTATCTGTTGCAGGAAGGTGCGCTGTGGAACATTATCTGTCACAGGAGAGTGCGCTGTGGAGCACTGTTTGTTACGGGGGAGTGTGCTGTGGAAAACTATCTGTTACGGGACAGTGTGCCATGGAACGTTTTCAGTTACGGGAGAGTGTGCCATGGAACACTATCTGTTACAGGAGAGTGCACCATGGAACCCTATCTGTTATGGGAGAGTGTGCCATGGAACACTATTTGTTACGGGAGAGTGCACCGTGAACACTATCTGTTACGGGAGAGTGTGCTGTGGAACACTATCTGTTACAGGAAGGTGCGCTGTGGAACACTATCTGTTATGGGAGAATGTGCTGTTGAACACTATCTGTTACTGGAGAGTGTGCTGTTGAACACTATCTGTTATGGGAGAGTGTGCCGTTGAACACTACCTGTTACAGGAGAGTGTGCTGTGGAACATTATCTGTTACAGGAACACTATCTGTTACAGGAAGGTGCGCTGTGGAACACTATCTGTTACGGGATAGTGTGCCGTTGAACACTATCTGTTACGGGAGAGTGTGCCGTGGAACACTATCTGTTATGGGAGAGTGTGCTGTTGAACACTATCTGTTATGGGAGAGTGTGCCATTGAACACTATCTGTTATGGGAGAGTGTGCTGTGGAACACTATCTGTTACAGAAAGGTGCGCTGTGGAACACTATCTGTTACGGGAGAGTGTGCCATTGAACACTATCTGTTACGGAAGGGGGTGCCATGGAACGCTATCTGTTACGGGAGAGTGCGCTGTGGAACACTATCTGTTACAGGAGTATGTGCTGTAGAACACTATCTGTTATAGGAAGATGCGCTGTGAAACACTATCTGTAACGGTAGAGTGTGCCGTTGAACACTATCTGCTACGGAGAGTGTGCTGTGGAACAATATCTATTACGGGAGAGTGTGCTCTGGAACACTACCTGTTACAGGAAGATGCGCTGTGGAACACTATCTGTTAATGGAGAGTGCGCAGTGGAGCACTGTTTGTCACTGGCAAGTGTGCTGTGGAACACTATCTGCTAAGGGACAGTGTGCTATGGAACGTTATCAGTTACGGGAGAGTGTGCCATGGAACACTATCTGTTACAGGAGAGTGCACCATGGAACGCTATCTGTTATGGGAGAGTGTGCCATGGAACAATATTTGTTACGGGAGAGTGTGCTGTGGAACTCTATCTGTTACGGGACCGTGTGCCATGGAACACTGATAAGTTACAGAGAGGAATGCTGTGTGTTCCACAAGGTGTGAAGGGAAACACTCTTTGTCAAAGGAATGTGTGAGGAAGACTATCAGAAGGCAGTGTTAGGAAGAACACTGTCTTTACAGAAAGGTTTTAAGAACAGTATTTGTTACAGAAAGGTCAGAAGAAACTCTAGCTGTCATAGACAGGTGTAAAGAGAAACACTTGCTGTTACACATGGTGTGTTGAGTATTGTCTGGGAAGGCATCGGGGCTCCATCTTGTATAGGAAAGTGAAGGAGGAGCTCTGTCTGTTACAAGACTGAATGCACAAGAAAATTGCCTTTTATAGGATATTGTGCACAGGCACAGTATACTTTACAGCAGTGCCTTAAATTGGCCGGTACTGTCCGGTATGGAGTACCAGCACTTTTGTATTTTGAAAGGGAGAGTACCGGCACTTCTCAAGAGAAATGCTATACTTTTAATTGGAGAGTACCAGCACTTCTCAGAAACCAGCAGGAACTCTGGTACAGAGTACCAGCACTTCTATGTTTCCATTTAAAGCCCAGCTTTACAGCAAGGGGTATTTGTATTTATTGAAAAGACAAATCATTTATGCAGGAAATGCTGTCAGTACATAAATAAGGACAATATCTTCTGATGGGCACGTAAAGCTGTGTAGTTGAAGGTAATGAAGATGAGGTTAAAGTGAAAGAACAGAAGGTGTCTTACGCCAATATGACTTACACATTACATATTACACTTTAAGTGGCCTATAAAGGAGAGGGGCTCACAAACAGGGAAAGGACAGCAGTGAGTAGTTTACGTCAGTCCAGGTAGTCGGAAGGCGACTGTGTGAGGGTTGGAGAGAGGGCTGTAGGTGGTATACTTCTGTCATTGGGTGGAAGGACATACTAGTGAAGTGGGCAAGGGTGAGCACAAGAAGGGTTTTGCCATGGGAGTTTGGGCACCATGAAGGTGTCAGAGTTAGCAGGGTGAAGACTTCAGGCACAAATGTGTAGTGAGAGCTTCCTTCACGTGTGGTGAATAGTACACTGATCAACTTCAAATGTGTTCCCTCATGCAAAACTCCTTGAAGACTGAAATCATTTATTTGTCAGCCTAGTTGGCACCCACTCATCTTCCAATCACTAATTTGCTTCCCCTTGGCCCTCGAATCCCACTGTATGGGCCCCAAGCCTCGGTATGATTTTAGTTTTCATCCCAACCATCAGCCGGGAGTTTATCCTCACTACACCGATCACTGCCAGCAGATACCACATACTCAGCATCCACAACTGTCCCCAAATTCATTTCCAGCAGCTACAGCATTCCTCTCTCTACTTGTATTGAGCACTTTTTGTAGCACCTTCACGGTGCATGTTTACTTTCAGATAAAATTCGAAGTTTTGCATCCGTATCCCAGAGTGCTGTCTTTATGAAATGCGGCAGTGAAACAGTTCTGGTTGTCAGAATTTCGCTTCGGTTTCAGTGCCACAACTGAAAACCGAACCAAAGAAGGTTAGAAGCACAATATTTTGTGAAAATTCTCTCAATATGCGGGTGAGTGTTTTGTCATTTCGCGATGGTTTGCAAAAGGTCTGAACCAACACGAAACATCAAAACGTTCATGAACGATCTTTAAAAGTAAAATCACAAAATGATGCTAATTTTCGCGCAGAAAAACCGTTTCGCAAAACAAAGAGCAAACCTGTTCTGCATGCGAAATTCCTCCAAGGGTGACTTTGCCTGTTTTGTGTTTTAGAGAATGCGTAGCAAATCTTTGTTATGAAGTCATGGTGCTGTGGAGTGGAGGCAGAGAGGGCTTTTGGGGATATGTGTGCACCAGAACAGTGTATTTTACAGTGAAGTGTGCAGAGGAGCCCTGCTTTTCAGGTGTAGGCAGAGGGTCGCTCTCTGTTGCAGAGCTGCTGACTTTGGGGCTTGGGGAACCAGGGGGGATATTAGCAAGAAATAGCAATATTTATCGCAAAATGCGCTACCTATCGCTGCCTATCACTGGATATGTTACCGGAGAAACCATGCATTTAGCAACGTTTTTCTCCATTGTGCTAAAATATCCAGCGATAGCGGCAAAATGCGTGAATATCGCTAGAAATCCAGCGGTATTCACGCATTAACGCCAATGGGGACTTAACCTGACAATCCACCTCCCAATGGATAAACAGGTAAGTCATGTTTTTAGCAGGTGTTAGATTATAGCGATAATTGCGCTTAGCGTGATTTTTTTTATCGCTTTGCCGGCCATGTTAATAGGCGATAGCTATGTTAACGAACAGTTTGGGTACGCCCACTTTGCATGTCATTAGCGATAAATATCGCTGACATGCAAAGCGGGCCCAAAACTGGTCGCTATCACCTAAAAGTTGTTGCTAACTGCTGTTAGTGATAGCTTGCTGATAGGGCGATAAAAATATTGCAAAAAAGTGCCGCTAAAGCTGCGATATGGCTCTTGCTAATATGCCCCCAGGTTCGAGTCTCGGGGTCGGCTCAACTGGGCAATTAATGTCCCCATACCGACCAATACATGAATGTGTCCTTGCGCAACATAACCGGTGCTCATGTAAAGCGCTCCAATACCTTCGGGTCGAGTTTGCGCTATATAAAATTGCGCACAAAAAAAGCTTTGCAAATTGCAGTTGAACACTGCCTTTTAAGAAGACGTGGTGGCACTCTGTTACAAGGAAGGGTGGAAATTAATCTGAGATGCCGGTTTTAGAGAGGGTCGGCTGAAAACGGTGGGAGGTATATTTTTCTGTTTTGCAAAGCAGGAATAGTTAGCAGCTGTTATAAGAAAGCAATTTAATTAACAGGCATGCTACTGGCTTTAAAAATGGCATTTTATGTATGCTCAAATTGCCTCTTCTGTTATTCTCTGCTATGAAGCACTGTCATTCTGTGCTCTGGGTTGAAGTGAAGTGGTAGTCCTTCTTCTATTTTTGGGAAATGTCCTTGTTTTTGGCTTTAATATTCTGGTCACCCTACATCAGTGCCCGTTTTTGGGGTGAGAACAGTATGATCTAACCGAGGAATTGTTTTTTTATCAGTGTCTTCATATTGAGTAAAACTAGTCAAAATTAGCTTTGAGAGCAACCCCAGAGTCCGTGTTATATAGGACCTTTTGTACAGCTCAGACTAGAGTCTGCCAGCGGATGGCCTCTTGGCGCTCACTGCGCACATCACAATAGAATACATCACTAGCCCTGGTCTGTCGTAGGAGAAACAACACTGTTTTTAAGATTTGAGAACCAAGGCTATCCTGAATTATCCGACTTTAAACGTGTGATTCTTCCCATGTAGGGAACCTGAATCAGAAAAGGTGACACGCCCATCTTTTTTCCAGAATGAATGGTATATTTAAAATATTTTTACACAGAAGACATTTTTAATATCTCTAATCTAAAACAAAAAAATGATAACATTTCCTCAAAAAGAAAAGCATGTTCCAATTAATTCCATACGGCTCCTGCTAAACACACTCGGATATCTTACAATTTCCAACAAAATACTAGTCGATCGTACGTTACAGACTAAAATAAAAAAAGTGAGCTTGGATATAGTTGTGCAGAGAAAAGATCGGAGCTGTGGCACTTTGGTGACAATAGCTAATCAAGGTGTAAGATGCTATAGCTCGACTAGGAATGGTATTTCCACTATGTTTAAACAGTAAAAAGGGGGTTGCATATATTTCGGTCCTAAATATTTTGCAAAGCCTCCATCGGGGCAAATGACTAATTTCAAATATGAACGACTGGAATAAGGCATCAAATGCACTGGTTTTTTCACTCATGTTTCTATTCCTATTTAGTATAATCCAAAAGGAGCTTTTTGCATCCAGTTCTACGTGTACTGGGCCAAAGAAGAGTATAGGCTGCCTTTGGGCACCTATTAAAAGCAAGGACTGACTGCTCAAATTGGTTTCGTTGTTGGTAGGTTCCTGAGGGCAGCCATCAAGTTGATTACGGATGTTTATATTCAGTGATCCCATGCTATGATTTTACAATTGCCTTTTAGACAAGTATATATATGAATTGTACCATGTGGTCATTTTTTCCTGTGTTATGTGATTTTGTATATTTATTGAGTATATTCGCAAATATTGCCTCTGTCCTACCTTTTAGTTTCATTCTAATGTTCTGATCTTGATGTTTCGTTATTGCACCATGATACTGTGCATTTATTTCATATGTATGCACTGTATGACTGCAACAAGCACTTTTTTATGCACACACTTTATAACTGTTATGTAATGCGACCTCTGTAAATTTGTTATTTTGTGATGTGCATCTTATGAGTTTTTGTTTGGATTTGAAATAAACAAAACAAATGAGTTTCAGTCATGTCCCTCATGTCTTAGCAGTAAAACACAGCACCCGGAAACTTTTTTTGGATGATCTAAATAGTTTCAAATCTTTCTCTTTTGGAGGTTGGTGGCAATGTCTTAAATGCTTTCACTCTTACTTTCTTAATTACTGCACATGCCATTACTTATGAAGTTGACTTCAATACATCCTTTCGGATAGAATTGAGGTCAGACAAGGAGATGCGCAGTTAGACGTTAGATCTCTGTTTTACACCTAGTTCTAAGATGAAGACCATTCAAATAGCTAAAATCATGTTACAATGTTCTTAATAAAAGAAAATGGGTGCTCTCTATCCCATGGCTACAGTGCTTAAAGACCCGATGCCTTGTGTCTTAGTTGAGACTAGAAGCAATGGCAGACACCATCCCCCCATATATAGCAAACTACCTCCTTGTCAAGCAAGGATCAACCTTTAAGGTCCAACCACAATGTAGCAATGGAAAATAAAGGGAAAAAAGGGAAACTTTGGGGGGTATCCCAGGTGTAGTACAGGAAAAGAAAACATGGTCACATATATATATATATATATATATGTTTAAGCAATGCCCTGGGGCTCGGGAGAGCACACAACCATTTCCTGCCATCCAGCTCTGTTTGTGCAGCCTGCTGATTTCCATCAGTTTTAAGATTAAGATTGCCAACGCGTTTCTGGGCTCGCTGGCCCCTTCTTCCTGGGCAGGGAAAACACGAAAATGAGACCTTCACTGTTCATTAACCACCTTTTATTTCCGGCATTTCCCTCCATTGGGCGTGTCCTCATATCATAAGCCCATGGTGCAGGAAATGGTTGTGTGCTCTCCCGAGCCCCAGGGCATTGCTTAAACATATATATATATATATATTTATATATATATATATATATATATATATATATATATATTCACTGAAAAAACCATAGGTTATAGACCATATATAGTTAGGAATTCGCATTTACAAAACCTTATTTTACTCACACAAAACCATTGAAATTCCATATATAGTTAGTTGCACTAACTATATATCGCGCACCCGCAATCCACTGCTGATGATGTCACATATTACATAATTCATGACATGGTCAGTGACATCACTGATGACATCACTGATGACATCTCAAATGACATCACTGATGACATCTCAAATGACATCACTGATGACATCACTGATGACATCTCATTTGACATTACTGATCACATCACTGATGATATCATTCATGTGATAATACGATGAACCTCTTCAGACTCTAATATAACCTTAGATACAATCAGTGTAAACAGACACTCACAGACTGTCACTCATCCATGGAGTTACTCACACACCTAGTCAGTCATGCAAAGAATCAATCACACCTCCATTTCCTCAACTATACAGTTATACAAACTTTACTTATTCAAACATATACTAACACATATTTACTCTCTTATACAATCCCTGATACAAGTTCACAATGATCCATACAGCCACTCACACATTCACTGGCTCTTATGCACAGTTATTTATATATGTCAACTCTCACATGTACTGTGTTTTACATATGTACTTACTTTGACATGTAGCACTGAGATATCCATTCACTCACCAATACACTCATGCACACAGTCAACCGCCCATACAGCTGTTTCCACAGGCACTTTTGAAACCATACATCTAGTGAATCAACTGCTCACAAATCTATGCACAGAGTCATACACCTCCCAGCCACCCACACACACACTCAGTCTCCCATACAAATACTTGGGCAACCAATCAATAACCCATATAGTTACTCATATAGCTACTTATCAACACATGCAACAGTTTACAGAACAACAAATTAAGACAGTTTAGTCACTAACCCATGCACTCAGTGAGACACATTTAATCACTCACTCATACAGTCAGTCATGCACCTACTAAATCCTTCATCCAGACACTTATACATCCACTCATTCTTCAATATGTAAGACATATTTTAACTTTACAGAAACATACAGTCACTGGATGTTGTCATCAGTGATGTCATCAGTGATGTCATTTGAGATGTCATCAGTGATGTCATCAGTGATGTCACTGACCATGTCATGAATGATGTAATATGTGACATCATCAGCAGTGGATTGCGGGTGCGCGATATATAGTTAGTGCAACTAACTATATATGGAATTTCAATGGTTTTGTGTGAGTAAAATAAGGTTTTGTAAATGCGAATTCCTAACTATATATGGTCTATAACCTATGGTTTTTTCAGTGAATTTTCAAGGTTTTGTAAATGCTAATTCCTAACTATATATGGTCTATAACCTATGGTTTTTTCAGTGAATTTTCAAGGTTTTGTAAATGCTAATTCCTAACTATATATGATCTATAGCCTATGGTTTTTTCAGTGAATATATATATATATACATACATATATAAACATATATCATCTGTATATCTATATAAATACAAACATAAATGCATGCATACATATACTTATATGCATTTTAGGGTTGTTAGGGCGTTTTCGTGTGTATTATGTTGCTTTTTTAGGGCTTTTGGGTCAATTAAGTAGGGTTCCCAGAGCCTAGGGCTGAGGGGCCGGTTCAGTTTCGTGCGTATTGGTGTTGGCAAGGTTTTGAGGGATTTTGGCGGTTTTTGGTCGAGATTTGGCCGTTTTATGGCTTTTTTTGTGTTTGCAGGGGGCGCGTATTCGGGTTGAAATTCGTCCCCGTTCCAGTGGATGGATTGGGCTGATTTTTGGAGAGATGTTAGGGAATCGCTGGAACTAGTGTCTAGCCAAGTTTGAAGCGGATCGGAGCAGTGGAAGTGCTTTAAAGAGCACTTTTTGTGCGGAGTAGCGAATTGCCATGTTATTCAATGGGAGTTTTTGGTGCGCATGGAGAAGGTGAATTTGGGGTGTTCCAGTTGCGCTAGAGGGACGGGGCTTGGGTGAGCTGTAGGGAGAGTGGATCGGCAGATGTGCCAAATTTTTGGGATTTGTTGGCCGAAGGGAAGGGTGTGCTTGGGCAAAGTCGATTTGGTGAAAACGGTGCGTTATTTACATGAAAGTTGAAAAAACACTAATAAAAGCAAAGCTAAAAAGCCACCTCATTACAAACAGAATGGCTTTAATTTAAACGAGGGCGAGATCTATTGCATTTTCAATGCTTGTTTACTTTGGTTCCATCAAGAAGGCATTCAGATGTGTCACACATTTGCCATAAATTCTGAATGTTAGCACTCTAGTTGCACATTAGATCACTGTAGTAAAGCTACTGCTCACCAGGGACGTCTGCTGCTGGTATTCAAAGTGCATGTTTCAGTCTGCATGTCAGAATTTTTTTAATGAAATAGAAGAGGATTTGAGAAGTCACTCAAAATGATCCCTAATTTTTCTTTCTGAAGCACTAATCATACTTTCTATGGCAAAATTAACCGCCTCATGTTGTTCCTTTTTAAATTGAGTGTTTTCAGACTTACCACTTCATTCCAATCAAGATGGCTTCTGGTGTGCCATACTTTTGTCATAAGTAAGACTGTTAGCGCTCTAGTTGTTCTTTAGAACACTCTGGGACATTCTGTCATTGGGCTATACTTGGGGTACATCTGGGTGATATTTGGGCTACATTTAGGCTCTTTTGTCTCTGGTGGCCATCTTGGGAGACTATGTCAGAATTTTTTAATGAAATTGAAGAGGGTTTGAGAAGTCACTCAAAATGTGCCCTAATTTTTCTTTCTGCAGCACTAATCATAATTCATATGGCAAAATATACCCCCTCATTTTGTTCCTTTTTAAATTAAATGTTTTAAGAGTTACCACTTTATTCCAATCAAGATGGCTTCAGGTGTGCCATACCTTTGTAATAAGTAGGACTGTTAGCGCTCTAGTTGTTCTTTAGAACACTCTGGGACATTCTGTCATTGGGCTATACTTGGGCTACATCTGGGTGATATTTGGGCTACATTTGGGCTCTTTTGTCTCTGGTGGCCATTTTGGGAGACTGCATGTCAGAATTTTTTAATGAAATAGAAGAGGATTTGAAAAGTCACTCAAAATGTGCCCTAATTTTTCTTTCTGCAGCACTAATAATACCTTCTATTGCATAATATACCCCCTCATTTTGTTCCTTTTTAAATTAAATGTCTTAAGAGTTACCACTTTATTCCCATCACGATGGCTCCAGGTGTGCTATACCTTTGTAATAAGTAGGACTGTTAGCGCTCTAGTTGTTCTTTAGAACACTCTGGGACATTCTGTCATTGGGCTATACTTGGGCTACATCTGGGTGATATTTGGGCTACATTTGGGCTCTTTTGTCTCTGGTGGCCATTTTGGGAGACTGCATGTCAGAATGTTTTAATGAAATAGAAAAGGATTTGAGAAGTCACTCAAAATGTGCCCTAATTTTTCATTCTGCAGCACTAATCATACTTTCTATGGCAAAATATACCCCCTCATGTTGTTTCTTTTTAAATTAAATGTTTTAAGAGTTACCACTTTATTCCAATCAAGATGGCTTCAGGTGTGCCATACCTTTGTAATAAGTAGGACTGTTAGCGCTCTAGTTGTTCTTTAGAACACTCTGGGACATTCTGTCATTGGGCTATACTTGGGCTACATCTGGGTGATATTTGGGCTACATTTGGGCTCTTTTGTCTCTGGTGGCCATTTTGGGAGACTGCATGTCAGAATGCTTTAATGAAATAGAAAAGGATTTGAGAAGTCACTCAAAATGTGCCCTAATTTTTCATTCTGCAGCACTAATCATACTTTCTATGGCAAAATATACCCCCTCATGTTGTTTCTTTTTAAATTAAATGTTTTAAGAGTTACCACTTTATTCCAATCAAGATGGCTTCAGGTGTGCCATACCTTTGTAATAAGTAGGACTGTTAGCGCTCTAGTTGTTCTTTAGAACACTCTAGGAGGCTGCAGTAGAACACAAAGGAATCAACTGACAGTCTCTGTCCTTGTTGGATGTACATGTTTTACTGAGAATGTCAGACTTCATTTTCACATGACTGAGAAAGATAATGTGAATTTACAGAAAATATGCTTTCAGTTTAGCTTATAGATCCCCTTCCAAACCACTGTGGGAAAATCATGAGATATTAGTTTTCTTTCAAACAATATTCATGATATCACAGCAGAAGGTTTTTTCACATGGTAAAATCACCTTAGAACCCACCACAATTCCTAAAACGAGTATGGTACCATCAACAAATGATTTATAATGTAACTAAAGTCCTAAAACCCTCTATTAACTACAATGCTTTTTAATGAGGTGCTATCATGTATATTGGTCCCAAGATGGCTGCCAACACTTCTTGGATGAAGTGCTGACAGCCAATCAGATCAGATGTGTGGTTAGGCTCCGCCCAGATATATATCTTGTTTTGAACCTAAATTACTCAAAATCCACTGGAGCACATATATTGAGACCTAGCAAAGGCACATCGGGCTAACAGTCCCTACAATTTTGCCAAGTTTCGTGCAAATCCATTCAGCCGTTCGAGCTAAAAGTGAGGCCAACCGCCCTATGGAAATTAACATGGGAAAAACGCGTTTTGGGACCCCCCTTTTTTCTCGGCCCCTCCTTGATGAAACCCCCCCAAATTTTCAGGGGCTGCTCAGAATCAAAATGTTCCATTTTCCTGAAACTTTCAGCCAATTCCGTCCACAAACGCCAAAGTTATTAGACATAGAATTTTCAAAAATCCCATAGAGAAAAAATCCTAACTATATATACCTACTGGCGACCGCCAGTAGGTAATATATATATATATATATATATATATATATATATATATATATATATATATATATATATATATGTATATATATATGTATATATATATGTATATATATACATATATATATACATATATATATATATATATATATATATATATATTACCTACTGGCTATCGCCAGTAGGTATATATAGTTAGAATTTTTTCCCTATGGGACTTTTGAAAATTCTATGTCTAATAACTTTGGCGTTTGTGGACGGAATCGGCTGAAATCTTCAGGAAAATGGCACATTTTGTTTCTGAGCAGCCCCTGAAAATTTGGTGGGGTTTCGTCAAGGGGGGGCTGAGAAAAAAGGGGGGTCCCAAAACGCGTTTTTTGCATTGAGTTTTCCATAGGGCGGTTGGACTCACTTTTAGCTCGAACGGCTGAATGGATTTGCACGAAACTTGGCAAAATTGTAGGGACTGTTAGCCCGATGTGCCTTTGCTAGGTCTCAATATATGTGCTCCAGTAGTTTTTGAGAAATTAACGTTCAAACCAAGATATATATCTGTAACAGCGCTCTGGGCAGCGATCCGGTCCGCTTACTTTTCGCTTATCGGAACTTTGCGCGCAGAAAGCTGATTGGCTCTCCGGTGTCTGTCAACATTCTAAACAGTCCGGAGCGGACGCCATCTTGTCTCTCGGTAGGATCGAGAGAGAAGAAGAGGTGGAAAACGAAGGGGGAATTTAATGAAAGGGGGCAAGGTATCCCCCTCTTGACCCCCTAGGAATGTTGTTGGGGTTATTAAAGGGTCCCGTGGGGAAAATAAAAAAAAAATGATTTTTCACGGTAGAAGCGCGGCCGCGAACTGGTAGCGAAACGGGAATTCGCCATTTTGTGCTTCGTAAATTAAATTACTAGTTATAAGTGGGTGCGGGAGACGTATCCTAATCCCCTATGTTTCCTGAGGGTGGGTGAGGAGGCTGATATATGTTGATACATCTCTTCCAGCGGCTGTGCGTGAGCTTTTTTTTTTTTTTTGCTGCGTGACAGTCCGGAGCGGCCGCCATCTTGTCTCTCGGTAGGATCGAGAGAGAAGAAAAGGTGAAAAACTAAGGGGGAATTTAATGAAAGGGGGCAAGGTATCCCCCTCTTGACCCCCTAGGAATGTTGTTGGGGTTATTAAAGGGTCCCGTGGGGAAAATAAAAAAAAAATGATTTTTCACGGTAGAAGCGCTTCACGGGCCGCGAACTGGGCCGCAAACTGGTAGCGAAACGGGAATTCGCCATTTTGTGCTTCGTTAATTAAAGTACTAGGTATAAGGGGGTGCGGGAGACATATCCTAATCCCCTATGTTTCCTGAGGGTGGCTGAGGAGGCTGATATATGTTGATATATCTCTTCCAGCGGCTGCGCCATCTTGCCTTTTTTCGAATGCCACAATTTTGTCGTGCACGGCAGCCATTTTAGATGCCAGGCTGGTTCCAGGCTATCACCTAACCCTGCGGATGTAGTTTATGGCCCCAGCTGTAGAGAATTCAGACATGCCAATCCTCCTGATTCAAACAAAAACATGGTAGTAGTATTTACATTGGTAAAGTTTTTAATTTTAGTCACTGTTTTCGAATCAGTAAAAGGCAAGTGAAATAAAGCAGTCCAATTACATGACGGATAAAAGGTATAATATGTAGGAACGCAGTAAAGATAAATGGTCAAGGGCAGTTGTGTTTTTCATGTCTGCAACATAAAGTGATCGATAAGAATCTGATAATCAGGCGTATCGGCGACTAAGACAGCAGGCCGAATCTCTTTTACTCAACGGCTCCGTCATGGAAGGAAGAAACGCCCTTTTTCTCGAAAAAGGAATATATTTTACTTGCAAGACAGTTGTAAATTTTCCGGGAAAGTACATTAGCCTGGAATATTATAACATATGTTTGAAAAAAAAATATTGTTCGAAAATAATAAAAAGCGTAATTTTTAGGTCATATGACCAAGCTTTTCATCATTAAATTAACAAAAGTAAAATGAACCAATGAAAAGTTTTATTAACAAGTCACATGACCTGTTATGCTTACGTTACGCGCTGCGCGCCGCGCCTCGGATCACTTCCGGGTGCGCTAACGCGGCGTGTCATAAAACGCATTACGCGACAACGTAGGTCAAGAATATAGTCTAAATGTCTCCACCAACCAGCGTTCAGAACACAACCCCTTTCAGCAGTCCAAAAAGTTCTGTTAAATGACAACAGAGGGGACAGGCAACAAGAACCATCAGTCAAAGAGGGGAGGGCAAGTTCTTCTCTTCCGGGTCATGTTGGGGCGCTACCGGAACTGATCGAATTGGTAGTCTACAGTGTTTCTGGATGTTTCAGACTAAAGCTGGCGTCAGCATGAGACCACTACCATCTCGTAGCTCCGTCGTGGCCATTCCACGAGCAATCATGGCAGCCGCTCCCCACCAGAAGCCTGCGGGAGTCGGAGGCCCCCAAGACTTTTGTAGAATCTTCACGGCTGAGGGGACGCTTTTCGAGAATGGGACCCAAGCCCTAGCAGACAAGCGTCCGAGTTCCAAGGTGTCCCAGGGCCATTTTAGTGGACCAGGCCCAAAACCGAAGAGCCGGCCGCCATTTTGAGAGTCCTGTGGCAGCCGCCTATCGCTGCACCGCAAGAGCGGGCGCATCTCAACTACATGGTGAGCGAGACGCTGTAGTCGCAAGAGCGGGCGGAAAACAGCTGAATGGCGGAAGAGGCACAGTGTAGCAAAAGCGGGCGGAATGGCAACTAAAACGATAAAGGGGCGCCTCACTACAGCTTGTCTTCAGGTCAAACGGATTGTGGGAC
Organism: Lissotriton vulgaris; assembly: GCF_964263255.1. Taxonomy (NCBI): domain Eukaryota; kingdom Metazoa; phylum Chordata; class Amphibia; order Caudata; family Salamandridae; genus Lissotriton; species Lissotriton vulgaris. The sequence continues at coordinate 1,247,957,714 of NC_141687.1, read as the reverse complement.
AAGGTCCAGAATTGAAGAGTCATCAAAAGGCAAAAAGTACCGCCGGACCCCGGGAGCCGGCCGCCTATGTCGGGGGCGATCTCAGGCTACACCAGTGCTATAAGACTTGGGGAGGGTGTCGGAGCCAAGCGTCTTCTCCGAGTCCATGGCCATCACAGCGCCCCTCAGGGGCCTCCGTCAAGCTGTTTAGGAAGGTAACATATCACATTGTTTTCTAATGCAGTCAGGTCCACAAACGACACTCACTTACTTTGAGAATAGTGAAGCTGCAGTAGGTGGAAATAAGCTTCAGACAGTGTTACAAGCGCTGCTCAGAACTCTTAACTATGGCACCCAACATCCAGAACTTATGCTATTTGAGAATGGTAGTGACATCGAAGCATCTCAGGGACCAAAACCATTAACGTACTTTCACGTATGAAAATCTTACTTGGGGAGGGGGCAGGAGCGAAGCGCCCCCTCCCAGTCAGCGCCACCACACCGTATGTTGAAAATCTGAAGCCATCGTTCTACAAAGTCAACCAAACTTGGATTGAAAAATCTAGAAAAATGTACAAACTGAAAACCAGTTTTGGTCTGCATAGCATCAGTAACAACGCTTGAGTCAGCTTTGTGTCAAGCCGCCATTTTGATTCAACAAAGCACAGGCATTGAAAAAGGCTGAAATTCAGAACTCTAAACTATGGCACCCAACATCCAGGAGCTTGCTATCCGGATCTTGGAGCCTTGTGCTGTTTTCGATCTATTCACACATCGGTCCACTACTGACATCATCTTATAAACCAACGTTATGTAAATAGTTTTTTAATAAAATGTTTTACCCTGTTTCTTTGCTGGTGTGTTGTCTATATTTTTAATATTTGCATAGGGTTTGTCATTATTTTGTGCGGGATGGGTGATGGAGCCGAGCTGTCTTGCAGCCCTCATGGTGTGGAGCTCAGTTCATCTCACTATTTTCGTATTTCTCAAGAAGGGTTGTTCCTAATATTTCTATTTTAGCGAGGTCAAAAAGAGATCCAATTAGTGGCCTACTGATTTTGCTCGATTACTTTTATTTTTTTACACGATTTTTCACTATCTGCAAAGACTAAACAGAGTATTGCGACTTTGTGCTTGTTTGTAAATAGAGAATGATCCAAAGAGAACCAATTCTAAAACAGTAAATGCTTGGACAACAATCAATCAAATGGAGAGACAAGGAGGTACGACGGATTACAACGGGGGTAAAGGCCTGCGTTAACTACCCTTCTGTATCTGCAAAGAGAGAGTACTACTAAGGCAAAAGAGGGGAGGGGGGGGGGGGCAGCGTTCAAAGCACATCAGCGTGCATAAATACGAAAATGTTTTTATCTATCACGTACTTGACATTTTAAAGCTTTTCATATTTGCTATTAAAAAACCAATGAAATTCACAGAAAAAACCATAGGTTATAGTGGATATATAGTTAGGAATTTGCATTTACAAAACCTTGAAAATTCAATGAAAAAACCATAGGTTATAGGCCATATATAGTTAGGAATTAGCATTTACAAAACCTTATTTTACTCGCATAAAACCATTGAAATTCCATATATAGTTAGCTAACTATAAGCGCTAACTATATATCGCGCACCCGCAATCCACTGCTGATGATGTCACATATTACATCATTCATGACATGGTCAGTGACATCACTGATGACATCACTGATGACATCTCAAATGACATCACTGATGACAACTCAAATGATATCAATGATGACATCTCAAATGACATCACTGATGACATCACTGATGACAATTCAAATGACATCACTGATGACATCTCATTTGTCATCACTGATCACATCACTCATGTGATAATACAATGAACCTCTTCAGACTCTAATATAACCTTACATACACTCAGTATAAACAGACACTCACAGACTGTCACTCATCCATGGAGTTACTCACACACCTAGTCAGTCATGCAAAGAATCAATCACACCTCCATTTCCTCAACTATACAGTTATACACATCTTACTTATTCAAACATATAATAACACATATTTACTCTCTTATATAATCCCTGATACAAGCTCACAGTGATCGATACAGCCACTCACACATTCACTGGCTCTTATGTTCAGTTATTTATATATCTCAACTCTCACATGTATTGTGTTTTACATACGTACTTACTTGCACATGTAGCAATGAGAAATCCATTCACTCACCAACACACCCATGCACAGTCAACCGCCCATATAGCTGTTTCCACATGCACTCTTGAACTCATACTCCTAGTGAATCAACTGCTTACACATCTATGCACAGAGTCACGCACCTCCCAGCCACCCACACACACACTCAGCCTCCCATTCAAATATTTGGGCAACCAATCAATAACCTATATGGCCACTCTTATAGCTACTGATCAACACATGCAGCAGCTTACACAACAACAAACATACTGATGCACGAATTAAGACAGTTTAGTCACTAACCCATGTACTCAGTGAGACACATTTAATCACTCACTCATACAGTCAGTCATGCACCTACTAAATTCTTCATCCAGACACTTATACATCCACTCATTCTTCAATATGTGAAACATATTTAAACTTTACAGACACATACAATCACTGGATGTTGTGATCAGTGATGTCATCAGTGATGTCACTGACCATGTCATGAATGATGTAATATGTGACATCATCAGCAGTGGATTGCGGGTGCGCGATATATAGTTAGCGCTTATAGTTAGCTAACTATATATGGAATTTCAATGGTTTTATGCGAGTAAAATAAGGTTTTGTAAATGCTAATTCCTAACTATATATGGCCTATAACCTATGGTTTTTTCATTGAATTTTCAAGGTTTTGTAAATGCAAATTCCTAACTATATATCCACTATAACCTATGGTTTTTTCTGTGAATATATATATATATATATTTCTTTTTATTAATGTAATATGATGGTGTACACACATTATTACACACATCAGAGAATTATTCTCAAATACATTTGAGTACGTGCGCAATAATTCCCCATGTTTCATATTTTATGAAATGTCCAAAGTAAGTTTTATACTAAGACATGTGAATGGATGCCTAACTGCCCCCTCATCCACCAGAGGATGCCATTGTGGCCCTCTTATTATCATCAATTCAACCCATGACTTCAGTGGTAATGCGTAGATGTTCTTTGTTTTTCCTGGTGGTCAAAGAGTGCTGGAAAGTGAATACATAAGGAGCTAGTGACCACAGGAACTGCTGGACAGCAAATATTGCAACTTATCTAGAAATACCAGTTCTTCATCTTAGTGCACTCATTGAGCAGCGCAAAGTGACTTTAATGGACTCTACCCCTCGTCACAAACAGCCAAAGGATGTGCAATGGCTGCACTGACTAATCTTTTAAAGGCACACACTGAATTACATTCTACAACCTCTACCACAGTGGCGGCTCCTCTGCTAAGGCAGAGGAGTGTTGCGCCACTGCTTTGAAGCAGTGAAAGAAAAGAAAAAGAAAATGGTAATAGCGTAACGTTATTATCATATTATTTTGGCCTGCTGCGGCAGCTTTGCGTGATGGGCGTGGCGCTCTTCTCACAAAGCAGGACATTAGAGAAGTAGTAGCACCCTCCTAAGTGCACAATGACTGTTTGGCAGGCCCAATCTGGTCTGCCAAACATTCATGCGCACTTCGCATGTTCTCCATGCAGGCTGCATTACAGCCTGCGTGGAGAACATGCGCAGCAGTGGTGGCTGGCATATATAAATGCAGTGGGGTGGGGAAGGGTGGGAGGGGGGAAGCCAACAGATGGTGGAATAGGTATAATTAAATAAATACATAATACCTAGTCCATTGTCTGTCTGCTCTGCCACCACTGTATCCTGTCCTGCCCCACTGTGCTTACCTGTACTGGTTGCCGCTGGTGCCCAGCCCCCCCAGTCCTTGGCAGAGCCCCGAACCACAGCACTCAGACCAATCACAATGCTGCAAGGCAGCATTACATTTGGTCAGGGGAGCCTGGATGCTTATCGATCACAACACTGCATGCAGCATTGTGATTGGTCAGGATAGCCTGACTGCCTGCTTCCTGGTCCATTCCCGAGGAGAGATGACGGAGAGATGCTGCGTAATGTAAGTTTTACTGTTCATTTTTAAATAATCCCCTTACCTCCCCCCATGCCGCCCGCCTCACCACCCCCTATCTGTGCCGGCCACTACTGTCTACAAACAGCAAAGTCAGTATGCTGGGAGGCCGGATATAGATTACAGGTATAATATAATCTGGACACTATCAGATTGATCAAAGCATAAACGGTATTGGGTAAAGGTTTAGAGACTAATTGGTTTGAAATATTATGAATGAAAGAATTAATGAATAATCAGCATGAATGGTACGCGAAAAAGAAATGTGGGAAATTAGTTTACATTTTAAGAAGAAGAAGTCTTCTTCCATTGCTACCGCTAAAAAAGGGGGTATGAACCATGGTGTGGTGCCCGTACATTGCTGTCAAAATATGGTCTGTCATAAACATCTTGCCCTCATTTTTATTTTACTTACGTGTTCCACCATTGGAGTTAATAATAGATACACACACACTCCGACAAAATGTTTTTAGTCAATATTAATAAGCATGGGTTGAAAATTCGTTCCGCTCGCGGAATTTGCGGATTTTCCGCGATTTTGCGATCTGCGAATCTCGCGAAATCGCGGTAAAATCCACGAATCAGCGGGGACCAATTTTCAGCCAAGCACTTACAGGGTTACAGCAGCAGGTGCAAAAGTTGAAGCTAAGTTTTTGTAGCCTTTTACAAAAGGGTTACAAAGAAATTAACTTCAACTTGGGCACCTGCTGCTGTAAGCCTGTAAGTGCTTCCTGGCGCCTCGTTGCCTACTTGCAACTATTCTCTGACCCTGCTCTGACCCTTGAAGCAGGGTCAGAAACAGTTACAAGTAGGCAATGAGGCGCCTGTCACGAAAAATAAACCTCAACAGGAAGCACTGACAGATATAAAAACAAGCATTTGCAATGCAATAGGTCTCGCATTAGGAAAGTTTGAGCTATTGGTCTTGTAAATGACAACTTTTTTTATTTATGTGTTGGTTTTGAAAATAGCTAAATTAATAGCTTTGTCATTTACAATGCCAATAGTTATAACTTTCGCAAATGTGACTCCTATAGCATTTGTAATGCAACATGTTTTGTATTTACGTGACTTAGCTGTATTGATATTACAAATTACAATGGATTTTAATTTTTTTAAATAATTAATACTTAAATAAAAGTGATTTTAATTTATAATGGCAATAGCTTAAACTTTTGTAAATAACTTTTGTGAAGATTATGTTCAGTGTATTTTATTGTGACGAAAATCCAAGAACAGAAGTGAAATATTAACATCTTTTTGTGACATTTGTAATAAAGTTTGAAACATTGACAGAACATATTTGAACCAGTTGTTGTTGAATGGTTGTGCAGATTGATGCTGGGGTGGTGCTGAGTGGTGCTGTGGTGGTGCTGAGTGGTGCTGTGGTGATGCTGAGTGGTGCTGTGGTGGTGCTGAGTGATACTGGGATGGTGCTGAGTGATGCTGGGGTGGTGCTGAGTGGTGCTGTGGTGGTGCTGAGTGATGCTGTGGTGGTGCTGAGTAGTGCTGTGGTGGCGCTGAGTGATAATGTGGTGGTGCTGAGTGATGCTGTGGTGGTGCTGAGTGATGCTGTGGTGGCGCTGAGTGGTGCTGTGGTGGTGCTGATTGGTGCTGTGGTGGTGCTGATTGGTGCTCTGGTGGTGCTGAGTGGTGCTGTGGTGGTGCTGAGTGATAATGTGGTGGCGCTGAGTGATGCTGTGGTGGCGCTGAGTGGTGCTGTGGTGGTGCTGAGTGGTGCTGTGGTGGTGCTGAGTGGTGCTGTGGTGGTGCTGAGTGATGCTGTGGTGGTGCTGAGGTGGTGCTGAGTGATAATGTGGCAGTGCTGAGTGATGCTGTGGTGTTGCTGAATGATGCTGTGGTGGTGCTGAGTGGTGCGGTGGTGGTGCTGAGTGATAATGTGGTGGTGCTGAGTGATAATGTGGTGGTGCTGAGTGATGCTGGGGTAGCGCTGAGTGATGATGTGGTAATGCAGAGGGCAGAAAGGCACAAAAAGCAGTCTAACAAAGGGCAGAAGGGCAGAAGGGCAGAAAAACAAGGGAAAAACGAGTCTAACAGAGGGCAGAAGGGCACAAAAAATGAGTCTAACAGAGGACAGAAGGGCAGAAAAACAAGGGAAAAACGAGTCTAACAGAGGGCAGAAGGGCACAAAAAACGAGTCTAACGGGGCAGAAAGGCACAAAAACGAGTCTAACAGAGAACAGAAGGGCACAAAAAACGAGTCTAACACAGGGCAGAAGGGCAGAAAGACAAGGGAAAAACGAGTGTAACAGAGGGAAGAAGGGCACATAAACAAGGGAAAAACGAGTCTAACAGAGGGCAGAAGGGCACAAAAAACGAGTCTAACAGGGGGCAGAATGAATCCAGCCCTCCGTGTTTGTCCACGAAGATACCACCTTTTTATGCAATACCTCTACTCAACTGGAGTACTTTCTACTGTCTAATCAGTAAGTGCTCCCTCGTTGGTTAAATGTATAGGGGCAGATTTACAATAACTGGTGCATCCCCAGGGATGCGCCAGTTATAGTGCGCCGCAGCTCCACCACCTATGGTGCGCCACATTTACAATGCGGCGCACCATGTGGCAAAAACAGCACAGATGCGTCACGCATCTGTGCCGTAAAAGTAGCGCTTTGCTGGAGCTGCATCACACTTGCGACACAGCTCCAGCAATGCTCTGGGGGGCCCAATCTCCCCAATGCTGCATCAAGCCTTGCGCCTGCTTCAAGCAGGCGCAGGGTTTTGAAGCAGCATTGGCCTAAAAGTGACTGAGTGAAATCTTGTAGATTTCACTCAGCCCCTTTTAGGAGGCGTTCCTATGCAGGAACGCCCTCCCCTGCGCCGGAACCCCTCCTGATGGCGCAGGGCTTTACAATGTGACGCATCTCTCAGAATCATCACGTTGTTAATACCCAGCTCCATGGCACATCTTTTGTGCTGGCGCTGCGTCACAAAAGGTCTCTGTAGAGGGTGGCAGTGGTGAACCAGAGGGTGGCAGTGATGAACCAGAGGGTGACAGTGATGAACCAGAGGGTGGCAGAGGTGAACCAGAGGGTGACAGTGCTGAACCAGATGGTGGCAGGGGTGAACCAGAGGGTGGCAGTGATGAACCAGATGGTGGCAGGGGTGAACCAGATGGTGGCAGTGGTGAACCAGAGGGTGGCATGGGTGAACCAGAGGGTGGCAGTGGTGAACCAGAGAGTGGCAGTGGTGAACCAGAGGGTGGCAGTGCTGAACCAGAGGGTGACAGTAGTTAACCAGAGGGTGGCAGTGGTGAACCAGAGGTGCTGTGATGAACTAGAGGGTGGCAGTCATGAACTAGAGGGCGGCAGTGGTGAACCAGAGGATGACAGTGCTGAACCAGAGGGTGGCAGGGGTGAACCAGAGGGTGCTGTGATGAACCAGAGGGTGGCAGTGGTGAACCAGAGGGTGACAGTGGTTAACCAGAGGGTGGCAGTGGTGAACCATAGGTGCTGTGATGAACCAGAGGGTGGCAGTCGTGAACCAGAGGGTGGCAGTGGTGAACCAGAGGGTGACAGTGCTGAACCAGAGGGTGGCAGGGGTGAACCAGAGAGTGGCAGTGCTGAACCAGAGGGTGGCAGTGGTTACCAGAGGGTGGCAGGGGTGAACCAGAGGGTGGGAGGTGTGAGCCAGAGGGTGGCAGTGGTGAACCAGAGGGTGGCAGTGATGAACCAGAGGGTGGCAGTGGTAAACCAGAGGGTGCTGTGCCCATACATGACCGCATGGGTAACTTCGCCATGCAAGCGGCCCGCAAACACGCAAAAAGCCCCGCGAACATGCAAAAAACCAAAAATCCGCTAATTCGCTCAAATTCGCGGATTTTGCGGATTGCGAATTCGATTTCGTGCGAATTCACGGAATGCGAATTTGCAAATTTCGCCCATACTTAAATATTAACTCACAATATTTCAGGCACGGCCCGTGCCGGGCGTTATACTGGGGCGGTGACGTCAGGCAGGGGAGGGTCAGGGTGGGGGGATGTAAAATACGGGATAATGACCATTAGAGGTAAGTATCGAAAATAATTTTAAAAAACGAATTTCGTTGCCCACGCTGCACTATCATCAGGAATAAATATTGCAGGCACGGCCCGTGCCGGGCGTTATACTGGGGCGGTGACGTCAGGCAGGGGAGGGTCAGGGTGGGGGGATGTAAAATATGGGATAAAATTAATTTCGTTGCCCACTCTGCATCGCCAAATGTGATGCAGCGTGGGCAACGAAATTCGTTTTTTAAAATTATTTTCGATACTTACCTCTAATGGTCATTATCCCGTATTTTACATCCCCCCACCCTGACCCTCCCCTGCCTGACGTCACCGCCCCAGTATAACGCCCGGCACGGGCCGTGCCTGCAATATTTATTCCTGATGATAGTTCTGTATAACGTATTCCGCCATACACATACCAAACATACCTTTGCATCAAACAGGAGGCTCAAGATTTACCCCTTTTTGCAGGGGATTGGCTGAATACCCCTTGATATGGACCAAATTTCTATTGATCAATATTTAGTTAAGCAGAGAGTGAGTACCTTTTGTTTAACCCTGGTCGGATTTGCATGCAGACCGAATACTTGTTAGAATAGAGACTAAAGGCATGTGTAATCTTTTGGAGTAGAACCAAGGTAATATTTAACAAGAATTCCAAAAGATCTGAGGCCTGTGGAACTCCACAATTTAGTAGCTTAGAGTCAGACCTAAATGAGAATGCTTGTGGGGCAATTTGTCAATAATGCTAGAATTTCATGTTGATTTCCTCTCTGATGAAGAGCTACCTTGTTCTAAGTTTTTTTTTAGATGGCTCTGTTTAGTAAATCGGTATGAAACATTGTTAATAATCAGATGTAATAGGTTACACTTCATTACAATAGGGTTCGGCTAAAAGTTGTTTATTTAAAATAATCTAGGGGCATATTATCAAGGGGGTTTATCTCCGCTCTTTTGGCTTTAAAAGCCAAGAAAGCGGAGATAAAATTATCTCCCTATTACCTAGCTGTCGCTAACACCAGTTAGCGACAGCTAGTAGGAGATAGCGACCATCTTGGGCCCCGCTTTGCATGTCAGTGATATTTATCACTAATGACATGCAAAGTGGGCGTGCCAAGATGTTAGCGACTGGAAACAGTCGCTAACATCGCTATATCCTATTACCAACTTTTGGAGATATTTGCGCTAAGTGCGAATATCTCCAAAAGCTAACACCTGCCCCTGAGCAGTTTTTAGCCATGTTATCCAATGGTAGGTGGATAACACGGCTAAGAGCATTAGCTCGGTAATGCATGAATATCGCTGACTTTTCAGCGATATTCATGCATTTCGGCCGATTTTTATCGCTTAGGAGATAAACCTTGATAATAGCAAGGTTCCTAAGCTCGGCGAGAAAAATATCACCGCTAAAGCAACATAGCAATAATTATCGCTAGTTGTTGATAATATGCCCAATCTAGAACTAGGTATAGTGATTTGTCTCGTTGGACTATACAAAACAATCACAGCATTAAGAAACATAACATAACCAGCTCGTTGACTAGTCTTAAACAGTTGGGAATGTGATTTCTTGCCATAGACACAACGTTTGTAATGGAAGTTCTAGATCACAGGTGGTAGTAGAGGAGAAGGGGGTCCAGCAGGTACTGAGGAATAGTTAGGGTCAAACCTATGAGTAAAAGACTTGTGTTCTAAAAGTATACAACATAGCTATGGCATCATTAAGTGAGTATGTATGAATGATGGCAATGCTTAGAGTTTTTGGCCCATAACACCCTTCAGGATCTAAATTATTCAAGTACAGGAGGAAAGACAAAGCAAACAGACACATTTTGGGATGCATAAAGCAGATTTGAAATGTATCATTCACGTGTGTTCTAGTTGATTCAATGCCCATTAGATTCCCAATGTTAGACTAATATTCTGATTTGTTACCTTTGCCTCCAATTGTAAAGCGCTCTGATATCCTTCGGGATCAAGTTTGCGCTATATAAAACTTTATAAATAAATAAATAAATATGATGCTGATGCCTCTTAAATGTGCTTAGTATTTCATTTTTGCAAACTCCAGACAAGGGCTTAGTAGTGCTTTAAATCACTCCTATAGGATAATTTGGGGGCATATTATCAAGAAAGGGCCTTACATTATCGCCGCTTTTATCGGCAGGAAACTGCCGATAAAGCAGCGATAATGGGCTTGATAATATGCTCTATGAATTCCAATCGAAGCCCATGTTAGATGTAAAGACATGTAACATGGGCTTCGATTGGAATTCCATAGAGCATATTATCAAGCCCAATATCGCAGTTTTATCGGCAGCTTCCTGCCGATAAAAGCGGCGATAATGTAACGCCCTTTCTTGATAATATGCCCCTTGGTCTTTTTGTGATTCACTTTTTCCTCATTGTTGTAGTAGATGTTCCTGGAGTGATTGTATCTGAGGTATCCCATCATCGACTGATCAACTGTGTAATATATGTGGTTTGGGGTTCGCTTTAGCTGGAGTGCCTCATCATCTAGGGTTATCCATATCCTATTGGAGGAGTTAAATGCTGTGATAGTTTAATCCTTTTTGTGAATCGTGTATGTTTATTGTCAAAGAAAAGTGACGTAAGTGCTCTATCGTGATGTCATGATGGACTCAGACATAGTGTGACTACAGGATTATGTGCAAGACTGGAAGGCTTGCAAATTGGGGAGAAAAGGACTTTGGAGATTGTCTGCACACAAGTGTTAGACTGCACAAGGCGTTTGTACTCACTTCTAGGTTAAAGATACTATTTCACATGGGAGTGGGTTGAGCTAGTAGTTAACGCCAAAAGCAACATGCACCTGATGCCTGCCATTATATTATTGTTTGTTGTGGCTCTCCACTCCTTTTCCCAGTCATTGCTTCCCCCACTCTTATTGATTTTATTTCCATTTCTGGTTGCCTTGCAGTTAGGGGCTGTCTTTTTAACCCATATTCTTATGCTGTGTTTACATACCTCTGTGTGTATATATGTAACTTTTCCCTTCTCAGCTCATTTCCAGCTGGTCTTCTTGGTGTTCTGGGGTCTCTGTTTGGTATCCAGGTTAAGTTTGGATGCTGGTAATACTGACTTCTTCTGATAAGACGAGTAAAGTTGGTTCGACCTTTCATTATACTGTTCTCACTCTTGCAAGTTCATTGCATTCAGTTTGTAAGAGTGTATCCTTCGGAGGAGAGACTATCATCCTTCACTTTGAAATGTCGCAATCGCGACAATAATCATTGCTGACAGTGCTTCTATAACTAGTGCAGTGGTCCCTGCAGTTCATCACTCATGACATAGACGAATCCATCAATGAGTGATTCCATTCCAGTGTTTCTCTCTTGCTCGTTTCTGGGTTTCCCCCATTCCTACTGCAAGCATGTTGTTACCTTGGATATGCATTCAGAAGAATTTGTGGGAGGAAGGGGCATTCCTCCGGTCCTGACACCCAGAGCTTGACAGAGAGACGCGGCGACTGTAACAGCATTGGAGGTTTTAATTGAAATATGTATATCTTTTGTGCAAATGAGCACAACCTACCACAGTGTCAAGGATTAATTCTGAATATTGAGTGTAGAGCAGCATAGCCAAAAGAGCATTAGGGATTAAATCTGGATGTTGTTCGTAGAGCAGCACATGCTACCATAGTAATAAGAACTAAATTTAGATTGAATGTAAAGGAACCCAGACTACAACATTGTTGATGATTAAACTCTCACCTTTTTATATAGAGCAGCAACGCCTACTGCAGTGCTAAGGAATAAATCTGGATGTTGTGTGTAGAGCAGCAAAGCCCAGAACACAATGTATACAAATTAGAAAATATTTCCGTAAAAAGTAACCATGTTAAAAATGTGTTTCTGCATATAATATTACAAAAAGTGCCTGATGCATAAGCGTTCAAGCCTCAGTAATTCCTAGCTGCCTTACTATTTGAGCTACTGTGGTAGACATGTTACATATAGTAAATTATGTAGAATACATTCTAAAATGTGTTTGATAAACTCCTTTAAGGTCAAATTAGCTCCTATTTTAGTCGTATTTTTAAAACAGGTGTCTATTTTTAATCTAATAGAGCAGAGACAGGTTCATGAGCTTATTCACAAAGGTAACTAACTATACGTGAGTATATTTATTCCTATATATATATATTACAACTAGGTGTTAATCTACACTTGTATTGTCTTCACAATTTCCTGCGTAAATGTATGTGTGGGTGTAGAATTGCATGTCTCAAATCCCTCAAATGAGGGATTGGAGCTTCCTACAACAGGATTTACGAGTTGAACTCATAGCTTTACAAATGTAGGAGAAGATTCGTCCCCCAATGGCAGAGATCTCTTTTGGGGTAAACCACAAGGAGAAGTATTCAACTTCATTATTTCTTTTTAAAAAATCAGCATATTTTAACATGTAAATAATTTTATATATTTAATTTTAACTTAAAACGAAAAATAAAATGTCACATCACATTAATTTATCAAACTAAATTAACTCATCAAATTGAATTACTTATTTAAATGCATGAATTTTAAATTAAAATGATCATTTTTAAACAGCAATTTTAAAAAATCGAACCATCACTAACATTTTACATTTACTACTAAAACATAAACCTATATGTGCAGAGATGTCAGCCGTGATGATGCGGATCTCCACACAGAAAAGGCAGGAGATGCAGAGGTCTTTAACCGTAGGCTTGTGAATACATTTTAAGTACAAGAGTAGTCTTATTTTACATATTGAAAAATGCAATTAGTGTATAAGTATCTCAGCCACCATCAGTGACACGTGAAAGAAGGCAGAATCACAGCGCATTTCGTCACACTGCAAAATGAGCTACCTCTGTCTGGATCTAAGTTCCAATAGAATCTATAAAAAGTAATCCGAACACATGGGTTTCTCCTGGGAGATTCCGTTATATGGGTAAATCGCTCATCTGGGCGCAAAGCGTTGCCAATAATGCTAATTCATAACAGAGGCTGCTAGTCAAATTTTGTGAGTATGTGTCTGCTAAAAACACTGGCAGTGAGTGTCAACTAGTTTTCTGATCTTCTATGTCATCATGGTTAGGTAGACAAGCGCTACCTGTTTTACAAACTCAGGGGCATATTATCAAGGGGGTTTATCTCCGCTTTTTTGGCTTTAAAAGCCAAGAAAGCGGAGATAAAATTATCTCCCTATTACCTAGCTGTCGCTAACACCAGTTAGCGACAGCTAGTAGGAGATAGCGACCATCTTGGGCCCCGCTTTGCATGTCAGTGATATTTATCACTAATGACATGCAAAGTGGGCGTGCCAAGATGTTAGCGACTGGAAACAGTCGCTTACATCGCTATCTCCTATTACCAACTTTTGGAGATATTCGCGCTAAGCGCGAATATCTCCAAAAGCTAACACCTGCCCTTGAGCAGTTCTTAGCCATGTTATCCAATGGTAGGTGGATAACATGGCTAAGTGCATTAGCTCGGTAATGCATGAATATCGCTGACTTTTCAGCGATATTCATGCATTTCGGCCGATTTTTATCGCTTAGGAGATAAACCTTGATAATAGCTAGGTTCCTAAGCGATAAAAATCGCCGCAGCTCGGCGATAAAAATATTGCCGCTAAACCAACATAGCGATAATTATCGCTAGTTGTTGGTAATATGCCCCTCAATTCTCTCTCTCTGTATCTCTTCCTGTCTATCTCTATCAGTCTCTTGCTCTCTCCTACTAGTTTGCTGACAGAAGTGGTACTGACCATTCCTTTGTATATCCAAGGCGGCTAGTCGGGGATTCTGAATAGTTTATTCAGTCCTCATTCCTTCAATTTAATGGCAGATGACTTAGCCATGTAACTCGCTCATGGTAGTCAACCTTTGTTGTTCTCCGTGTGAGGGTTGTTATACTATTAGCCTTTATTGACTGTAACAGAAATATGGGGGCGACTTTTAAGGAAGCTTCTAAAAAAAAGAGATATCCCATGTCTTGCTGTGCATCACACTTGCCTTCACCCTGCAGGGCTCTAAATAGTCTTCGCAAGCAATGACCCCGAAGACCATCAACAAAAAAGCATGCTGGGATGTACGTCCATCTCCACAAACTTCCTCATGCATTCTACTGGAAATATAAGTATGCAGAAGGAATTGCATCTTAATGCAACTTGGTCTGCTCAGGAGAGCAGAAAGAAAATCCTGGTGAGCAGGCCGTGCAGCGTTTACGCAAGTCTTTTTTTATGGTGACAGCTCTTGGAAGACCCCTGAAGGAACTGAACGGATTGTATCCCTCCTACAGCATTCACTTACTAAGGCAGGACACCATTTTATCAATTAGGAGCATTGTGAGGAATCCATACTGGCTGGATTAGTCTCGCAATTGCATACTTCGCTAATTTGAGAATCTCTATATTTGACCTCACCCTGAAGAAGTGGGTGGTGCCCGCGAAACATGTTAGCTCCTTAAATATGTATTTACCCTCAATGTCAAGCACACCTACACACATACGGTCAAAAGAGACACAGTTCTTGATGGGCTCCAGGATACTTTGTAAATTTTGAAAACAAAAACAAAGAACTTTATATATATATGAGTCCTGGTGTATCCTATACAAATAGAAATACAGAAGTATTTATGTACAATGTACTTGAAGAATTTGCCTTTTGCCTTTTATTTAGAGCACAATGTGTTGCACACTGTGGCAGTGGCATAAACAAGAAAGTGTTCTGATTAATAAACATCTTTACTTTTGCCCTCTCCACATGGTCATACACCGTTAATAAAGCATTAAATACTTCATCCAGGTATTTATATGTTTTTACCTTTTCCAAATGACATTGGATGGAATGTACTCCTTTCACCCTATTCAGGCATAGAAATATGACTTTTGATTTCAATATGTATGTCGTCAAGTTCCTGTCTTTCATATATTCATTATATGATTTAGTCAGGCACTGTGGGAAAAGTTGTACATATGACTTTAAAATGACATCTGGGTTGTTCAGTGGAATCAACAAAGTTCTCCTGCCAACTCTTGTAAACAGAGTTTGCATGTTAACTGAAGAGCAAAGGGGGCAGAAAGCATCCTTGTGTCACTCTTAAGCAAAGGATGCTGATGTTCCCTTGCGAAAGGCCCATATTTCTCTCATGATACTATCTATGGCCAGTTTTTCCAATCCCATATCTTCCTCAATTGGACCACAATTTAACGTGGTTACCAGATTTGAAAGTTGCTGTGAGACCCATGACTGGACACACAGAACGTATTCCCTTTTTACACACCTAGGTTGCCTAAAGCAAGTACAGGTGTTTGTCACTGAAGAGAAATCCTAGGTGTCTCTTTCAAACCATGGTGCTTATTTTTGTTGTCTGCCCATGATGCCATGCCCCCCAGCAAACGTTTTAAAAAATATTGACAGCTGTGTCTAACAATGAAATGGACCTATAGTGTGCTTTGTTTTCTCTTGCCCTGTTTGCCAAAACTGAGAAAATTATGGATTGAGTTATCATCATTTTCTGTATTAAGACCATAAAAAAACTATAGTTAATAACGGTGCCCGTAAGTCTATGTAGAATTTATAGATCAGTTAGGATATCATGTGGACCAGCAGCTCAGTTGGATTTTTGCCCTTGTATTCAGTGCTTAATTTGTACTGGTGGTTATGGTTGCAGCACAGGAACGATTTTTTCATCATCAGACTTTGACTCCGAACATTAAAGAGAAAAGCAAAAAAGGGCAAAACGAGGAGGCGATGAAGGATGGGTAACCAGTGATACATGGAGAAAGCAGGGTTGAAAAAGAACCTGCAGGGGTGAGATACAGACACAGGGAACACACCGGGTGGTGGAAACGGGAGGGATATGGTGGAAACAAGAATACAGAGCCTTAGCAATGGGCAACCCTGGCTTTCAGGAGTGCCCGCTGCGGTCCCCCACTTTGGGGGCCTGCACTTTAGACAAAGTAAGACAATCCAATGCCACCTTTGTACATTCAAATGGTTCCAACTCAGAGTTCCCCATGTTATGGATTTACAACATGGATTCTCGCTTTATTTTTATTTTTTACTATAAGCCTACTTCCCAGTTTGAGGTACAGATTGGAGGTCTCTTTCACCAACTCTCATAACGTGAGAATGTAATTTGGGTTGGGCGCATCTTCTGATTTGTTTCATATTTTTATTCCTTTATCTCCACTTCTAATTCATAAGTTTATATTCTGGTGCAAGGGCACAATCTGGATCTTGTGTGCAGATATTAATGCAGTATTAATATTTACATTTGATTTGTATATGTAGAGTAACAGAGCCTGCTGCTGAATTAATAATTATATTTGACTAGTTTGCAGAGCCTACCTGAGTATTAACAATTACATCTGGATTGGGTGTGCAGAGTGGTATATATTATAAATAATTAAACCTGAATTGTATGCAGAGTAGCAGAGCCTATAGAAGTATTAATAATTACATCTGGATGGTGTGTGCCGAGAAGGGAGCCTGCCACAGTATGATAACTAGACCTGGATTGTGTGTGAGGTCAGAAGGGTCTACTGCAGCATTAGTAATTACAAGTGGATTATGCGTGCACGGGAGCAGAGACTACTTCGTAGTACGGACTTTACTCCGTTAAGGTGGTGGAGTAAAATACTCCACCGAATTAAGGGCCCGATGTAGGTAAACGGGATTTTCCGATTTCAAAATACCGAGGCGGGCCGAATCGGTATTCTGAAATCGGAAAACGAGATGTAGGAAAAAAATACCGACTGAAGACCGATTCGGTCGGCATCGGTAATGAGATTCGGTACGTTCCGATTCAGCTCGGTCCGAATCGGAAATTACCGAATCGGCCAACAACGAATCGGAAAATACCGAATCGGCTACCACCGATTCGGATATTTCCGATTCGGCGAATACCGAATCGGTAAAAGCCGATTCGGTAAAAACCGATTCGGCAATCATAGACCCATGGCGAAAAAGCCCATAGGAATGCATTGCATGACCCGATTCGGCTTTTACCGATTCGGATAATACCGAATCGGATTTTACCGATTCGGATTTTACCGAATCGGATTTTACCGATTCGGATTTTACCGAATCGGTAAAACCAGACTCGGCAATAGGCGATTCAGCCAATGAGGTGGCTCCCCCTCCCCCACCCAAACAGGGAGTGGCAACCCTGGCAGGTGCAGCCAATTAAGAAGTTTCTAGAAGTTTCTGGAAAGCCTGCCTGAGCCCAACACACAGTTAGCAGCAGTGGGAGAAGGAGGTTGCAGACTGAGCAGGAGCAAGAGAATATGGCAGATCAGGCAGGAAGCCAGAAGTCCTCCCAAAAGAGGAAGCCCAAATTCACCACCACAGAACTACAGGTGCTGGTTGAGGAGGTGGTGAGGGTGCACCGCCAGCTCTTTGGCAAGCTGTCCCTCAACGTGCCAGACAGCACCAAGAGGCGATTGTGGGCAGACATCGCCCAGAAGGTAAATGCTGCTGGAGTCACCCCCAGGTCCATTGAGGAACTTAAGAAAAGGTTCTATGACCTCCGCAGCCTCACCAAGAGGAAGCTGGCCGACCTCCAAAGGCAGGCAGGACTCACCGGAGGAGGCAAGAACCCGGCGCCACCCCTCACCGAGCTGGAGGAAATTGTCTCCAGCACCATCGAGAGGGAGAGCATTGTAGGGATCGGGACCCTGGACAGCACTGCGATGGCCACAGCTACAGGTAAGAAGCATGCGCATCATGACACACCCTACCAGACACCTCCCCATTATACACAATGCATAGGCAAACACCAGCACTGTACTGTCACCAACATACAAGAGACAAGCATCATGGTACATGTAGTCAGCAGGAGTTAGCCAAATATGTCAGTGCAGAATCACAAGACAGGAAACAGTGTGACACGGTGTAAGGAGATGCAAGGACATGTGGAATGCCATAATTGTACTGACTGTAATACATCGGCACTCAGTTTACAAATGCTTCTTTGTACCTAGGGGCACCATCAGGCGGCACCACTGTGGCAGCAGAGGGAGCTTCGACTTCACATACTGCAGTGGCAGGGCCGAGCACCAGCCAGCCTGGCCAGGAGGAGGAGGAAGAGGATGAGGAAGGAGACACCCCAGGGCTTGGAATGGAGGGAGTCCTGGTGATTGATTTCCAGGCAGTGCACTCCCCAGTACTGCCCAGCTCACCCCCCTTGCAATTTTCCCCATACAACTCCCCAACAAGGCAGACCATTCCGCCGACAACATCTCCTGCCACAACCGTGGCCTTGCCACCCGTCCTACCTGTCCTGGGAGCAGGGGCTCTGGGACCGGCCAGCACCACACCACCACCAGTGGCACCCCAGCCCACTCAGCAGGCCGGAGGCAGCAGTGCCAGACGCCGTGCCACCACCACCACCACCACCACCACTGCTGCACCAGCACGGGAGGGCAGTGTGTTCCTGGGCCTGGAGGGCCAGATGGTCAAGATCCAGCGCCAACAGGCCAGATCCACCATGGCCTGCCAACGCCAGCTCCTGCAGCACAACCTGCAGATGGGGGAGTTGGTGAAGGGGTTCCAGGCTGTTGTGGACAGCAACAAGGAGGTGGCAGCAGGGTTGGGCAGGCTGACCACTGCCATCACCCACTCCTCTGCCAGGCAGGAGGAGCATGAGGTTGCGCGCAGGAGGGATGCCCGGGTGCTCAACCGGGCCATGGCCCGCCTTGCAGCGGCGACTGCACAGCTGTGCCATCGTAGCGCAAATCAGGAGTCGGTGCAGAGTCAGCATACTGCTGAGCTGACCAGGGGGATGGCCAGGATCACCACGGCCATGGAGGCCATGTTAATTTCAAACGCCGCCTCCAATCCTGCCCTGGACCTGGGTGATGCTGGTGACAGCAGCAGCCGCAGCAGCCCGGCCAGCGCTGCATCAGAGCCAAGGAGGAGCACCAGGCGCTCCGCTGATGCTGCTGGCCATTCGGAGGGGGCCGAGGGACACCCCAGTGGGTCTGGAAAGCGGGCCAAAAAATAGGCTGGCAAGGGGGGATGATCATACCAGAACCCTGGACTTTATTTGTTTTGACAGACTCCATTTTTCTATGCACTTCAGTGATGTAACTGTGGTGCATCACTATTAAAAAGTTTATTTTCCAAGCAACATTTAGCTGTCTTTGCATCTGTACTCAGTCAGAAATAGTTCTCAGTGATCTCCTCACGTCTGTATCTGCCATCACATGGCGTACACACCCCAGCTGGCTGTGTCAGTGGCACAGCTTCGTCGTCGTCATAGTCCTCGTAGTCAGACAACTCCACCTCAGTGCCCTTCTTGACCGCAAGGTTGTGTAACATTGCACATACAGCTATGATCTTGCAGCAGGTGATGGGGGTATACTGCCTTGCACCTCCACTCTTGTGCAGGCATCTGAATCTACTTTTCCAGATGCCAAAGGTCCGTTCAACAACATTCCTTGTGCGTATGTGGGCCCGGTTATACCTCCTTTGGCTGGGTGTGGAGGGGTTGAGGTAGGGGGTGAGTATGAATGAGCGGAGGGCATATGCACTGTCGCCTGGAAGAGAAAGGGGTCACATTAGACACATGCATACATGTATTACACCTACCTACTATGTGTTATGGGGGTCTGATGATGTGGCTCACCTAGGAGGTATCCTTCTCCAAAATCGCCAGCCATCAGCCGTGCATATATGCCGCTCTGTTGGAATATATAGGAGTCATGGGTACTCCCTGGAAATTTTGCTACCAGGTCTGTGATGGTGCACTTGGCATTGCAGATCACCTGCACGTTGATGGTGTGTGTCGATTTCCGATTGCGGTATATGTATTCGGTGTCCGCTGGTGGGCAAATCGGAATATGCGTGCCATCTATGCAACCGATGACTTGGGGAAAGTGTGCCATCTGGTAGAAGTCCGCTTTGGTTTGTAGCAGTTCTGCGTGGGTTGCAGGGAATGAGATGTATTGGTCCATCCTGTCTATCATGGCGTCAAGGAATATGTGGAAGAACCTTGACAGGCTGCTCTGGCTCACCCCTCCTGCTGCTGCTACTCCACTTTGATAGCTGCCAGACGCTACCAGGTGTAGGCTGCATAGCACCTGGACGTGCGCAGGGATGGCGTGTGCCCTTGGGGTGTGGTGGTCCAAGTATGGCTTAAGGTCCCTGATGAGCTCAAGTATGGTGTCAGAGTCCAGCCTGTATCTCTGTAGGATCTCAGCCTCAGTGAGCATGAACAGGGTTATCCTCTGTCTGTAGACCTGTTCATTTCTTAGCCATTCCCTCAGTCCTTCCTGCTGTAGCCGTAGCCGCCTCGCAATGACATAGAAAGCTGCCATCCTGCAAGTTGCAATGCATTTTGGGACTGTTTATATGGGTTGGAGTTGGTTACCACCTGATTGCAATCCATGGTAAATACCGAGTGAATTCTACCGATTTTGAGCCGATTTCGGTGTTTCTGTGCCTCCCTACATCTCCCCAACTGTCGGAATCGGGGAATTTCCCGATCGGAGATTTATACGAATCGGCATGTTTTCCGAATCGGATCATGTCCGAATCGGTATTTTTTCCGATTCGGTACATGGACCGAATCGGTGATTTTCCGATTCGGTGTCGCTAACGAATCGGTAGTGGGACCGAATCGGTGATTTTCCGATTCGGTGTCACTAACGATTCGGTAGTGGGACCGAATCGGTGATTTTCCGATTCGGTGTCGCTAACGAATCGGTAGTGGGACCGAATCGGTGATTTTCCGATTCGGTGTCACTAACGATTCGGTACATGGACCGATTCGGTCTTTGTAACCGAATCGGTGTTTTTCCGATTCGTTACATATCCGATTTTCGGTATGTACGTATCGGATTCTTTCACATTCGGTACACATTCCGATTCGGTTTTCTGTCCGATTCGTTCTGTTTTTGGTCCCCTACATCTCGATGGCTGTTTACCGATCGGTAAGGGCCAAAAATCGGTATTTTCGGCCGATACCGATCGGTAAAGCCCTACCTACATCGGGCCCTAAGAGTTGCTCGCTGCCCAAGTGGACAGCGCTAGTCATTAACAGGAATTGTTTTCATGGCGCTTCCTTTCAATACGTAACGCGTTGGCAGATGGCAGGCTCCAACACGAGGTCTGCCCGTCATACTTTTAACAAGTTTTTATTTCTTCAAAAGCAAAATCCTGAAGCGGGATTTGGTTGTGAAGAAAGCAAAAACAAATGACCCCCACTCTAGGGAAGCTCTCTTCCATGGTGTGGGGGGCATTTAAAAATGTTTACTGTCCCATACTATTACATTTTCACTGTGGTGAGGGAGAGTAAAAACTGGCAGTTCAACCGCCTTCTATAAATCGGGCAGGTGGTTGAATGGCCAGATTTCCAACAGCTCTCACTCTGTTGCAGGAGTATGTCAGCGGGAGAGCTTGAATAGATTCCAAGGCTGACATACTTTAGGTGGCACCCGACTGTAAACCAGGCAAGGCGGACCATTAGTAATCCAGGCAAGGCCGACTATCAGTAAACCAGGCAAGGCGGACCATCAGTAAACTAGGCAAGGCCGACCATCAGTAAACCAGGCAAGGCCGACCATCAGTAAACCAGGCAAGGCAGACTATCAGTAAACCAGGCAAGGCGGACCATCAGTAAACCAGGCAAGGCAGACCATTGGTAAACCAGGCAAGGATGACCATCAGTAAACCAGGCAAGGCGGGCCATCAGTAAACCAGGCAAGGCCGACCATCTTTAAACCAGGTAAGGCCGACCATCGGTAAACCAGGCAAGGCAGACCATCAGTAAACCATGCAAGGCGGACCATCGGTAAACCAGGTAAGGCGGACCATCGGTAAACCAGGAAAGGATGACCATCAGTAAACCAGGCAAGGCGGACCATCAATAAACCAGGCAAGGCGGACCATCGGTAAACCAGGCAAGGTGGACCATCGGTAAACCAGGAAAGGATGACCATCAGTAAACCAGGCAAGGCGGACCATCAATAAGCCAGGCAAGGCCGACCATCAGTAAACCAGGCAAGGCTGACTATCAGTAAACCAGGCAAGGCCGACCATCAGTAAACCAGGCAAGGCAGACCATCAGTAAACCAGGCAAGGAGGACCATCAGTTAACCAGGCAAGGCGGACCATCGGTAAACCAGGCAAGGATGACCATCAGTAAACCAGGCAAGGCGGACCATCAGTAAACCAGGCAAGGGGGACCATCAGTAAACCAGGCAAGGCGGACCATTAGTAAACCAGGCAAGGCAGACCATCAGTAAACCAGGCAAGGCTGACCATCTGTAAACCAGGCAAGGCCAACCATTGGTAAACCAGGCAAGGCAGACCATCAGTAAACCATGCAAGGCGAACCATCTCTAAACCAGGCAAGGCGGACCATCAGTAAACCAGGCAAGGACGACCATCAGTAAACCAGGCAAGGCCGACCATCAGTAAACCAGGCAAGACCGACCATCAGTAAACCAGGCAAGGCCGACCATCAGTAAACCAGGTAAGGCCGACCATCAGTAAACCAGGCAAGGCTGACCATCATTAAATCAGGAAAGGTGGACCACCAGTAAAGGCCAACCATCAGTAAACCAGGCAAGGCCGACCATCAGTAAGCCAGGCAAGGACGACCATCAGTAAACCAGGCAAGGCAGACCATCAGTATACCAGGCAAGGCGGACCATCAGTAAACCAGGCAAGACGACCATCAGTAAACCAGGCAAGGATGACCATCAGTAAACCAGGCAAGGCTGACCATCAGTTTGGCAAAGCAGGCCCTATGTTGCTGTTGCAAAGGAGTACACTTTCCACCAAACTCTAAACCAGCCACTGGAACTGGATTGTGTGTGCAAAGCAGAAGAGCCCACTGCAGCTTGAACAATTAAATCTGGGTTGTGTGTGTGTAGAGCAGAGGAGGCGGACCATCAGTAAACCAGGCAAGGCCGACCATCAGTAAACAAGGCAAGGTGGACTATCAGTAAACCAGGCAAGGCCGGCCATCAGTAAACCAGGCAAAGCAGGCCATCGGTAAATCAGTCAAGGCTGACCATCGGTAAACCAGGCAAGGCAAACGATCAGTAAGGCGGACCATCAATAAACCAAGCAAGGCTGACCATCAGTAAACCAGGCAAGGCCGACCATCAGTAAATCAGGCAAGGCCGACCATCAGTAAACCAGTCAAGGCGGACCATCAGTAAACCAGGCAAGGCTGGCCATCAGTAAACCAGGCAAGGCCGACCACCAGTAAACCAGGCAAGGCCGACCATCAGTAAACCAGGCAAGGCCGACCATCAGTAAACCAGGCAAGGCGGACCATCAGTAAACCAGGCAGATCCGACCATCAGTGAACCTGGCACGGCCGACCATCAGTAAACCAGGCAAGGCAGAACATCAGTAGACCAGGCAAGGAGGACCATCAGTAAACAAGGCAAGACGGACCATCGGTAAACCAGGCAAGGATGACCATCAGTAAACCAGGCAAGGCTGACCATCAGTTTGACAAAACAGGTCCTATGTTGCTGTTGCAAAGGAGTACACTTTCCACCAAACTCTAAACCAGCCACTGGAACTGGATTGTGTGTGCAAAGCAGAAGAGCCCACTGCAGCTTGAACAATTAAATCTGGGTTGTGTGTGTAGAGCAGAGGAGGCTACTGCTGCATGGCTGTGTTAAGAACTACATTGGGATTGTGTGTGCAGACTAGATGAACCCTCAGCAATGTTAAGAGTTACATCTGGACCTGTGTTAAAAGCAGCACAGCCTGCCACAGTATATCGTATGTAGAGCAGCGAGGAACGATCCCCAAGAGTATATGTCCGGCGCCCAGGGCAGCACCGCCTATCACAGAAGAGGGGGGATGCAGTGGAAAGCCTGAAGAGTGTACAGTGTACCACAGGAAAGATCCAATGAGAGACTGGATCTCCTGAGCTGAGCAGCACAGATCTGCCTGCCCCAGGGAAGATGCTCTGAGAGCCTGATCTGGCGAGGATCAACAGGGCCTATGCATGGAAATCCAACTGGACACCACCTGGTCTGGTGTGCAGAGCTCTACAACCTATCAAACAGATGATGCTGTGAAAGGTCCAAACAGTGGAGGGGAAGGGGGCTGGGGTGAGGAGGGAGTTGCCTGAGACCTCTTCACAGTAAGGATACTGTTATAGCCCTGATCTGGGGTTAGGTTCCGGTATGGAGAGCAAAAAAGCATATCACAGGGGGTGCTGTGAGATCCCGGACCTGCTTCCAGAGCAGCACGGCCCCTCACAGGTAGCATATTTCGAGACTCTTCACCTTGTAAGTAGAGCAGCCCCGCTTACCGCATAACTGCGCTGTTTCAGCGTCTTGGCCCGAAATGCGACCAGCCAACCACAGAAGCGCACCACTGCCAGCACCGCCGAGCAGCGGCTCAGCGGAGCCAATCAGATGCAGCCAGAGCCAAGGCGGATCTTTTGGGGTGCAGGACCTGCTGGACCATGATTTAACCCTAGGTCCCATTGAGACACCGGTCGCGCGCATCCCGGGTTTGTGAATTCACAGCACCTTTGGGGTGGGATAAAATCATGAAAACCTTCTTTCACTGTATCCTTTTGTGGACGGTCAATCCATGACGTAGTGCACTCTGGGTACTGTGGCCTAGGTTTGCTTCCATTGGCCTAATTACTCAAAAACTCCTGAAGACAGTGGTTTGTGGGTGAAATGTCCCGGAGCGCGTGATGAGCAGGTGGGATGTGGTCTTCCTACCTTTGGGGCGCTCACTCTGCGGATGCGGCGGGTGCCTGTGCGGAGTGTGCTCCACCGAAGGCGCCCACACCACCCGGTGTGCTTTATTCACTCCTGTCAGCAGCACGTGCACAGGACAGGAGTACACTCGCGCACGTGCCGCATTTTTATCTACAGAAGGCGCAGACCTCCGCTGCCAGAACAGCGATAAAACAACTATGTCCTAAAACTGTCATGCGGGAAAGCAACATAAATGGTGTTTTGAGAGTCGCATCAAAAATGGCATCACATGAGGAGGCGATGTAAAAATTAAACTATAACACACATATGATTGTAACAAACCTTCGTTCTCAAAACGGGGGAAGGTATTAGCTATAAAACTGGCACCGCACAGGTATTTGCAGACACTTCCCTCAATCCCTGCTATTACAATAATGTAATCGGGCACCATATGTCGCGAATGCTACAATCTTGGTCGTTTCTTATTATTTTGATATTTAGAATCACTTTTCTAGCCCAACCTATGTAAGTCACAAGGCGACTATTGCCGGGAAATAATTTCGATTTTGGCCCCAATGTTTAATTGCTACAATATTACCAGTCCGCCTGTCTTTTAACGTAGTGTGTCTAGAAAGTCTTGTAGACAGCCCGTTGTTTTAATTCATTCTGCCTTTTGATCTTGGGCCTCTGTTCGTTTGATGTGTTTATTTTTCACAACCTGCGTCCGGCCGCGTCCACTGAACAAAAACGGCACCTGCTACCTCTCGAATAAAGAAGGAAGCATTCTCTCAGGAAACCGCCCATCTGTTCTGTGCGCAGAGCCGACGTGGAATAACTTTGTGTGTTGAAAAGACATTTAAAAATACATACACACACACACATATATATGAACAAGGCGGGTGCTTACCGCCGAAACGCGTTAAGCAGCCTAAATGAGTGAATAAACTTATTTGGAATCATCTATTTCACGGAGTCAGTGCCTTACTTGCATGAGAAAGTTTGGAGTGTTCCAGATATATATATATATATATATATATATATATATATATATATATATATATATATATATATATATATATATATATATATATTTATAAATATATATATATACACACACATACACATACTATATATATATATATATTTATATATATATATATATTTATATTTATATATAAATATATATATTCAGATTTGTAGTCTTAGAGTGTGGGTACTTATTATGCAATTTAATTCTGATCACTGTGTTTTTTTTCTTATTCTACAGTAATATTCCCGTTGTCCCCCCCCCCCCCCCCCCCCAAAAAAAAAAAACCTCTGGTTTACTTTGTGAAAATGTTTGACAGCGAATGGCGTCTTTTTTTTTTTTTTTAAACGCACCATATTTTTGTTTCGGACTCCATTTTCTCATTTTTTTTAACGTAACCTAGTACTTCATTATAATACTTATTTTATTATCCCGCACAAGATATATTTTGATACGGCAGTGATGTTTATGGACATTAATTCTCCTGGCATAATAGCTCTTTTGTGTTTAAAATTAGCAACATTTTCCTGCCGGATATAGTTCTCCTTGATCATATTGCTTTAGATATTGAATAACATACCGTTTTCCTCATGGCCAAGATTTCTCGCGTCACAGTTTAGTTACGGTACACTCCTGCCTGCTCCAGGGTGCCACCTGTCCCTTTTAGTCAGGTCATAACGGCTCCTGGCACAATATTCCAGCAAAAATAGCCATTTCTGCCCACGATTCTAAAAGAGAACCCTTTCCCGCTGAAACCTTCCGAGGCACCGGGAGGTATGTGTAGGACACTCTAGCGCTCGGGACACTTAAAGCGCCTAACGACACCACGATCGTTTGCTGTGTGTGCCGCAAGAAGCACCGGTGTACAGTCACATTTAATGGTATTCACTGCTGCAAACTGTACATTTGGACGCCACACTTGACACAGAGGAATCGGGCTACATTTGGGGATTTCTATTTGTACTGATGTTGCCACCTGTTGTAACTTGTTTGGTTTCATTTTAGTTTTCTTTTGTTCTACTTACCTTCCGAAAACATGTAAAATGATGTAAACTGATGTAATATTTACATTTAGTAGGGAAAGATCAGTGAACCCCATATTTACCGTTTTAATAATACATAGTGTATTTCAATGCCAATATAAATAAATAAACAACTGCGTGCGCGTGAGTTATTTTGCTTGATTTTTCCTTTACGGATATCATCGGTTAGATCAGCGTCGATTAATAACAATGTTTTCTAAGCGCAGTGCAAAATTCTAATTTTACTATTTAGCTGCATTTTTTTAAGTGATAGAGCGTCTTCATGTGTATGATAAGAATAGGAGGCGCAGAGTTGAGGGTATAGTTTCTCATTACCTTAGAATCTGTTTCCGGTGCCACCGTGCCAGGCTGCACCCACTGGCACCCACGAGGCGGGCTTTAGAAGTTCCACAGACACCTCTGCACTGCACCCTCGCTCATCGACTTCAGGAAGGGGCTTCGGATGAGCCGGCAGCCAGCGCCTGGATACCCGAGCAGCGCTACACAAATACTACTTGATTGATTGACAGACACCGGAATTGTAAATTAACGAATTATCGCCTTCCAGGTTTTGCTGCACTGGTCATCCGAAACAGACTGTCTGTCTTCTCTGCCCATCAATCCTGCTAGTTTGGATACTGGTCTATTCTTTCAACCCTTTCAGTACTACCTTCATAACTAATTGTAAAAGTGGTGTGGGGCGATGCTGGGAGTCCAGCTGTGCATCGACCCGTGTTACTAATATTGTTTTACTATCAGGTGTAACCGTGTAAATGTCAACCTTCGGGTGGAAAGTAGCACGGAAAACCGAGCCCTTGCTGAGGCGAGTTGACACCACAGCTCGCGTCGGCACCGCAGTGCTTTGTTTTTGTTACTAAAGTTAGAACCAAGTTATGTGTCAATTTCTGCAGTCAGATTTCGGCACTGGAGACACAACGCACGCATGCTCACCAGGGCGGTGTTTAGGCTTCCTCCGAAAAAGAAAGAATGCACTCATTGGAGGTGCGTTTGCGGCGTTCTCGTTGTAACCGGAGAGGAGGTTGTCCTTCAGATCTGGCTTTTTGTAAACTGTGTCCTGTCGGGTGTCGGTTATGATGCGCAGTGGAATTGGCCAGCGAGCGGCAGGCAGCAGGTTGTACAGCGATTTTGCGCAGGGTCACACAATGCCATCTTCCCTATTTAGAGGACTCACTCGTTGGTCCCCAAACTCATTCATATTTGATAGTTCTCAATGTTTTCGTGAAATCGTTTTACATTAAATCTCAACCCCTAACACCAATCAGATTGGCGAGCTCAGGTGTCATCCTTCTGCCCCAACCCACCCTCTTGGCTTCCCCGCACATGTTCCGCCGACGGCGCACGAAATTCAGTACATCCAGTTAGTGTTCAGAGGAATTTAAAAGTGAGCAAAGATCGTTGTGTGCTGTACTTGACCTGTGTTTTCTCTTTTGGAAGGTAAATGCAACAGATGCTGGCGATGTGTGCACAAATTTATATGATTAGCGTATTGTAATTATCATTTTCGTTGATGTCATTATTTGTTTTTGCTCACTTTTTTCTTTTTAAATTTACCAAAAGCGCCATGAAGCTGCGGCTGTGGACTTGAGCACCATAAAGGCAGCAATTAAACTCAACGGACAGCACTACATTTCCCTTTCCCATCAGCACTACGGTGGATTTCTTTTATGACAGTAAAGGTGTGTTTAAATTGTCAAACAAACACACACACATAATAACTGTGCATTTGTATTCCGAATACACTGATAAATGTAGGTGTTTAATGGTTAATGTAGGTTGAGAAAAAGAAGACCGTGGTTCGGACACTGATTTGTTCAGGTATGCTTCAATAATCAGTGTGTCCACCCCATACTTCTTATTTTGATTAAGACATTTTTCTAATGGTCATTATAATAATATGAATTAATTACTCCTTTAAATAGGTTGTCAGCCCCTCCCTTCATCCTGATGAAGACCCTCATGCAAGGACTTCATTGATTCCTGCCTTACTTGGGGTCGAAACGGCGACACACTCCCCGGTTTATGACACAGCCTCTCCTTAACCACTATTCCTGTATATTATGGACAATGGGGCATGTGTACTATGAAATATTGGTTTGAAATGTGACCGTTTTGTTATATATCTTTCATTGAATCTGTACTAACGTCTGATATATACATGTTTTTATTGTCACTATCCCCTACCTACACCTCCCTCACGACTTCACGTCCTCCTTACCCCCAGGGGCACTAATGCAACCGCATTGCTTGACATTAGATTTGTTGTTTTTCCCTATAATGTGAATAAAACATTATAGACGCATTTTGTTTCAATTGATTTAATTAATTGGTTGTGTTTACTCGAACCTCTCCGTAACTGGGACCCCTTTTCTCTTAATGCTGTACACCCAGGTCCCAGTGACTTATTTGGGTTAACCCCTCTCCCTGATACTGTGGTTCGGATCCCAGCTTCTCCATTTGACTAAATGGTGTGATCCTGGGAACATCACTACTTCCTAGCTTTGCTTCCCTTCTGTACGAGAAATGGATAGTAGCAAGAGGCACATGTGTGCGTTCTGCTATATATTCATCCACCATACATTCGTCTATAATACGCACATTCACTCACCTTGCTAACATGCAGCCATACAGCCGAGGTGTTCTTTACCATGCATTTACTTGTTTGTCTGCCCGGTCATTCGTGTATTCACATACCCAGAGTGCATGAACCTCGCAGTCCAGCTCTCTCAGTCAGTCACCCATCTTTCTTTGGATGGTTCCTTCTTCCACACGTTTGCTGAAGTCCATTCATCCATTCAATAAGTTGCAGTAGGTTTACTCCTGCTCTCGTCTGCACGAGTTTGAGTTCGAGGGTGGACAACTCAGCCTTCCTTCCTTCACAAAGAGTGTTATAAAAGTGTGCAATAGTAACACTTTGTGTTTACAGCGGATAGAAATAGCGGAAGTGGCATTCGAGACACTACATAAAAAACACACTTTACTATTAGCACGTGTCCGTGGTCACTTACCGGAGGCGGTGAGTAAGTAGGGGTGGTGGTGCTCCGGTTTGTGCAGTGGGTGGTGCGGGTGAGGTGCCAGCAGGCTGGCGCTGGGCATCAGCGGGTAGCTATAGTCCAGGAGCGGCAACCGGGGCATGAAGGGCCCTCCGAAGGGCGCGGGCTCGCGGAGGGGCTTGGGTTTGTGCAGCAAGATGTCCTCGATGAAGAAGGAGGTGGGTCTCTGAGGGGGGCCGGGGCTGAAGTGCAGGTTCATGCTGCCGGTGCGAGGACCCCTCTCTGATACCGGAAATCAAACAAAGGCACCGGGCCCCTCGCTGCCTGCAGCAGGAGACCAGACTGTCACTGTCCAGGCGGGGCCGTCACTGTCCAAAGAACGGGAGCCCCCCAATAACCAGGGCCCTCACTGTACCAGGCACCGCCACACTACATCGGCCGAAGATCAAACAGTTAGTGCCCTTCCGGAACTAGGGCCCCTCACTTTATGTAGCAGCACCTTGGCTGTACCCACGCGGCTAAAGAGCCTCCTGCGAAGAGGAACCTCTGTATATCAGGGGAGCAGGGTGCCGTGCACCCCACCCCTACCGAGCTGAGCCTTTACAATAGCAGGAGACTAAAGTCCTCCTGCGCCCAGGACCCCCACTCTCTGACCATGGAAAGTCCAGAAAGCCACCAGGCAGCCCCCTAATCTCGGACGCCTGAGTCCGACCTGTGCGGACCACAACCTGCAGCTAGGTGACAGGCTGTCCCGTGTAGGGAGGGTCCTCTCTTTACGCCTACGAGTAGCTGAGGGAGTCCCTCTCTGTAAGTAGAGTCCCACTCTTCGAACCTCCAAATGGTTCAGGGTCGCCTACTCCGCAAGTAGAGCCTCGGGTTTTGAAGGTAGAGGTGAGGGTGGGCCCTCTCCTCTGTCCTTCCCTGCAAGCAGATTCTACGCGCTCTGAAGCTGGAGTAGAGCGAATGGGGCCCTCACTCCTTCCTGCAAGACATCATTCTCTAAAGACTGACATAGTTTAGGATTGGTCTCCGGAACTAAGACCCTCCCTCTGTGATGCCGGGAGTTGGTCAGGGGTGCCTCTTTGCAGCCATGAATCTCACTCCCGGAGGTTAGGGTAGGGGTGGTTTGGGTAAGAAAGGTAGGTTAAAATCTCTCTGAAGCTGGGTGCAAGGTAAGGTGGCAAACAGGCAAAGGCGCATCTGCATCCAGTTCTCTCACTCCGTCCGAAGCTCAAGCTAGTTGAGAGCCATTTCTTCTCAGCAGCCAGGACCCTCACACTCTGAAGCCCTGAAGCTGTGGCAGATTAAGGACAGTGCCCTTTGTGAGGCATGTTTGTTCTGGCTGGGCGCTGCTGAGGGCGCCTTTGGGGAGCCAATGAAAGCTGAGGCTGGGGTGAGACGCCGCCCCTCCCCAAGCGGTGGACTGAGAGAAGCCTGCCGCGCGCTGTCCAAGGTGCTGAAATGGCGCCGCCGTTAAAGACACCTGTAACAGCTCCTATTAGCGGGCATTAGCGGCCTCTGATCAGGAGGGGCGGTGCACGGGGTGGGTGTTCTGTCAGCAACTACCTCTCGCCCAGTGCCTAGACTGTGCATTAATTAGGGGTGCTTCTTGGACGCTGTTTTACGCGCACATTAAACTGTGGCGTGGCAGAGGGATGCCACCGAAGACTCTGCTTCGAAGCACACAGAAGGGTTCATGTCCTGAATTACAGAAATGTAACAACTGAACGAACTTTATGGTATTTAGAGAAGGATTCAGGCGGAAGGTGTTCTGTCTTCCGGCTTACGCTCATTGGTGTGAAGCTTCTAAACATAGCACCCTCGCGCCCTCTGCATCTTTCTGTCCCTTTTTGTCCATCTGCTGCTTCCCACTTTATCTCCACCGTTCTGCTCAGTCCCTCCCACCTCTGCCACTTCTTGTAGTCTTATCCTCTGTGCGTTTTTCAGCCCACCTCCATTCTCCTCCTACCCTCTCTTCTCCGTCCGTCCGTCCGCTTTCCCGTCTTTTTTCTTCTCCCTCACACCCTCTTCTATTTTCCCATCTTATTTACAAAAGTCAGATTTAATGCTGCAGAATTTCAATAGAACGTTTCAGTAGCAATACAGGTAACTTTACTATTCTGATCGTATTGCGATTGCATTTATGTAGGCTTACTACCCCGAAAAGCATTTAGCACTTTACGTTGAGTAGTGCACAATTCCCCAAGCTCTACCTCATGCATTTACTGGCCTGGGCGGGTGCGCGTGGGGGCTTCCAAGGATCTTAGGGCCAGATTACCAATTTCTCACACCGCCCAGTGCAGCAGCATCAAATGCTGCATTGTGCTGTATGAGGAGAGAGCAGGAGCCACATGTAGTGAAATGTGCACTCTCCTCCCCTCTCCCTAGCATTGGGGCTGAAATGAGCGAATGTAAGCAACAGAGTCACCTTTGCGCCATAGTGCATCAGTCAAGCATATGTTTTGTACTGGAAGGATACCCCTCCAGTACAAAATACTATGCTTATACTCATTTGAAACATGTTAAACATGTTCCCATTGTGTATATGTGCTGTACAGTGTAGCAAACATGCAAAGTTGGAAAAAAAATAAGAAAAATAGCATTTCTCCTTCATAGCGCCTGGTTGGAGGGTGAGCTATTTTCCGACACTAAACCCTGTCAACTTTGTTCTTTGTTTAGAAAATTGGGTTTTGTGTCAGAAACCTTGGGTAGTGGCATGGGACGCCCATGCACCACCCATTGTATGCCCCCCTTGGCATTAATTGATCCCCGTTACTTTCATGTTATTTCCAGCACTAAGTAGGTTTAGCGCTGGAAAGAAAATCGGACAAAAATATTTTGTGCCGATTTGCTTCACTTTTGTATTGTAGAAACGGTGTAAAATCTTTGTAAATCAGCTCCTTATACTAATCCCAGCAAGAGCTGTCACCTGAATATCGCCATTGGATGTCTAAAATACTCCCACTTTCAGAACGCACCATGAAAATGTGCATGAAGCTTGCGTGGCAGCATGTAACAAGCGCATAAACTAAGTACATGGCATATTGCAACATCGACATATAAAAATTGCACAGCAAATTATACGATTGACTGATTACAAACCACATGACAGACGTTGGAAAGGTAGCATGAAAGCATTGTCATTTCTTATGACTGCCAAAGTCTCTAGTGCTGTGACTGCCCAGTGCCACCTATACCCAAAGCACTGCAACCCATCGACAGGGGTAGTAGGCGCTGTATACATGCCAATGCGATGCCATACTCGTCACAGTGGTGTAACATTAAAGGATGGGCCCCTGCAGCATCTGAAGAGGGCCCCTATGACCCTCCCATTTCTCACAGATATTCTTTGTCCATGTGCTGATAGGGGGGGGGGGGCTCTGAAGGGTTTTGGGGCATCGGAAGGGTTAACCCCCATCCCCCGCGCACCACAGGGGCTACATGGTTTGAGTTACTCCCCTATCATATCCTTCTACCGCCTCTTTGTTTATCAAACTTGCTACCAGTCCTTTTCACCCTTTCCACTTCCAACCTCCCTCTGCTTTTCTATTTATTTATCATGTTTCTTCTCTTTTTCCTTTCATCTCTGCACATCTCTCCTTTCTACTTCTGTCCTTATTCTTTATCTCCTTGTCTTTCTACCTCTTCCAATATCTACTTTTTATTCTTTTCCCCCGCTTTTTTCTCTCTTACCCCCTGCTCGCCCTTCGCACCTTCCAGTTTTCCCGTTCCCCCTTCTACAATTTCCTTCTCTTTTTCCGCCTACACCCCCTCTCCTTTTGCGTCGTATTCGTGTGCCCCTTCCCCCTTCCCGTTGATGTCTTATCCTCTTCCACATTCGCCTTCACATCGGCTTCTCCTTTTTCCACGCTTCAGCTCCCCCCTCTCCTCCCCTCTCTCTTTCACCTTACCCCCTCCATATCACATTTCCCCTTCCACTTTCCCGTCTCTGTACCTGTCCCCTTCCCGCCTCCTCCTTTCTCTTCACTCACTCCTTGCCATTTTCCTCCCCCCTTCTTCTCCCCCGTCACTGTCCTCTCTTCCTCTTCACCCTTTTCCGCCTGCTCCTGTCTACTCACAGCTCCCACTTCATTCTCTCCCTCTTCTACTTTTACCTTGGCTTTTCTCGCCCGTCTTCTCGCCCTCTTTGTTTTTTCTGTTTTTTGGGGGGTTACCGCAGTGTCCTCTGCTCCTCTATCTCCTGCCAATTCTCCTTGTGTTTATTCATTCTTTTTCCATTACCGGATAACTCACTTTTTCTCCTTCTTCCCTACAACTTCCAGGCTCCTTCTATCTCCACCCCCTCCCTTCTCCTTTCCCTTCTCACTGCCCAGCCCTCACTCATTCCTTTCCTTTCACGTATTTCTTCTCCCCCCAACCCCTCCAGCTTCCCGCGCTGCTCTTAGTTCTTTCTGGTATTTGCAACGACCTTCCTCACTAAATTAACCCTTGTTTATTTACTGTACAGAGCGTAGACCTGTCTTCGCTCGAACTTCCCAAAAAACCCAAAAATTCTTTAAAAAATCCTTAGGAACTTTACAGTTTAACTTTCTTTGACTGGCCGACTCGACTGTCCAGCACTAGATTCCAGGGTTGCTTTAATGAGCGCTATACAAACCCAATGTAAATAGAGTGTACACTCCATTGTGGAGCTTTGTATCCACACCTGGTCAGATTCTTACGGTTACAATAATACATTTATTGAGGAATGCCCATATTTCCGAGTAGAAAACGAACCTAGTGTATTTCAGACGCACTTGCTACGCCGCTTGGACTGTGCTTATTCTGCCATGAGGCGCGCGCCCGCTGAGCGCCAGGCGCGCCCCCTTCATCGCCTGGCTATTATCCTCTTGCGGTTTGCTCAATCCATCGCCATTTAATTCCGGGTCTAACCCTTGTTATCAGCTTTCTGCCTTTCATGTTTGTCTTTTTTTAATCTCTAGCATTTATTTCCCTAGTGCCAATTTGCGGAAATTAGGGTGATAGACGACATCATAGCTGAGATAATTTCAGCTCACATCTCACAAAATTGCTCTAATTATTGAAGTTAAATTCATGGAAATTGAAAAAAGGTACTTCTCTTCCATCTCCGGATTTTTAAGCTCTAATTTGTTGAAATCGAGTTCTCCTCACAATTCCAATCACTGCTGTTAATAGTAAAAGTGTTTTAATAGAGGCAGATTTCTCGCAACCCATCCTATTAGATAATTAGCGCGGATATTAGGGAGGCAAGTGGCAGTCCTTGGGCGCGCTGGCAGGATTTCCAGCCCATGCAGCAGGTAGAACAAATTAATTACCGCAATCAATTAGTCTTAAAAGTACCGTCCTCCGGCGAGCGGCAGCCATGCCTTCCATATGTATGAGCGAGTCAAGCGCAAATGGATGGAAAACCGGGGAAAGAATAGAGCAGGCAATCACGAATCTTGTAATGAAGGCTGAGCTTGGGGTGCCAGAGGGCCAGCTCTGCTCAAGTTTGCTTCTCCCCCGCCCCCATCTTGTAGCTGTCTCTTTCCAGCCCCCCTCTTTCTCTCTTCCCTTAACCCCATCTCTTATTCGACTTCCTCCACTTACTATCAAACTCCTCTTTATCGCTCCCCCTCCTTTCTGTCTCGTTTCCACTCTCACAGTATTTTCCATCTCTCCAGCCCCCTCTTACCCCCTTTCACCACTCTCTCCCTCTTTCTCTTCCCTGTCGCCCCCTATCTCTTTCACTCGCCCTTTCTTTAGTTCCATCTCTTTGGCATTTTCCAAACTCTTCAATTTCCTCTTGTTAACTCAATTCCTCTTTCACTCTTACACCCATTAACCACGTCCCTCTCCTTTTTACAATTTCTTTTGCTTTGGCATTTTCTTGCTCACGGTTTCCTTCTCTCTATTCTTTCATTCTTCCACCTGTTCTCTCCCTCTCTCTCACTCCGTCACATGTGTTCCTTAACTCATTCTCTCTCATACTTTCTTCTCCCACCCACTCTTTCTCTCTCACCCACTCTTCCTCCTTTTTCTCTCACGATACCATCCCTTGTTGTCTTCTTCACTTTTCCATTATTTCATTCTCTCTTTTTAATTTTAATTTTCCGTTTTAAATGAATCACACTCATCCTACAGTGTCTCTTAGTGCTGGTGTAGAAACAGGAGGCAAGTTCTACTTCAAACCCTTGGAGATCTTCCCCAAGCAGGAGACACAATACACAGCAAAGTCCTTGTCCTTTCCTTGGCAGAAACAGCTACTGCAGGCCAACAGGAAAGGGGCAGTTCTTCTCCTCAGTTTCTCCAGCTCTTCTCCGTGGCAAAGGTTCCTCTTGAATCCTAGAAGTAATCTAAAAGTCTGGGGTCCGGGCCCCACTTTTTATAGCACAAGTTCAAGTTTCAAGTTTTTATTTTATGATTTGGAACTCGTGAGAGGTCCACATAAAAAGTGCAACAGCAAAACAGTACAAATATATAAAATCATTCAGTTGTTACAAAATAAAGATGACCGACCTGATTAATATAAATTCAAAAAGCATTTAAAAAAGTTAAATATTCTAGAACAAAACATTTCATTAGGGGGGCTTAAGATCGCTTCAGAAAATGCATTGGCAGATAGAATACCTAATTTCAGACAAATTGGTCTTATCCACTTACGCCGTGAATTTGACAAAGCTGGGCAAGCAAACAAAACATGGGAGAGGTCTTGGATCGAATGGTTACACAAAGTACATATGTTGGAAGAACCATACCATTTGGATAGGAGATTATTCAAGGGTAACATGTCTTGTCTTAGCAAGTACCAAAAACGCCGAATGCCATGTGGAAGATTCCAAGATACATAATATTGCATGGATTTAAAAACATAGGAATTAATCAACGACAGACTGCTTTTCTTTGATACAATAGAGTCTCTATCCGACATAAAGCTTAACCTCCACGTTGCAGATTTTAATAATGCCTTTAATTGATAAGAAGAAAGTGAAAACAAAGAGGATTCTTCCAATCGCAACAAAGAGACCGCCTTTCTAAAGTTTTTTACGATTGGAGAAAGTTCTTTTAAAGGACCCAGTAATTCCTTTTGAATGAGATGTCTTAACGTGGAGGGTTCGCATTTAGCTAGATAGAAGACCCATCTGACTATCCCAGCTAGTCCTTGGACCCAGCTACTTCTTATGTCAAACTCAAGCCTAAGAGAGGCCACAGAACAGGCGGAATTAACAGAGGATAGTTGTCGCAAGAGTCTACCTTCAATAATGTGGAGAAAACCCCATTTGTTCACATCAATGAGTTCAGTACCGTACAGTAATGAGGCAGGGATTTTTGCTCGGAAAGCTTCTAACAAGTAGGGAAAATGACGTTTTCCTGTGGCTTTATAAAGAGCGTTTAGACCCTTGCCCTGCGTCAGAGCCTTGCACATATTATTCTGAATATGGGCCTTGTCACTCATATTACCACAAATTATTTTCCCCCAAAATACGTATGAGTTTACGATTTCTAACTTATGGCCACCTAATGTCCATACGAAACTCCCATGAGCAGGTTTTTTCTTCCCCGACATGCACATAACTTTACTTTTAGAGATGTTTATCTGTAGAAAGTGCGACTCTGCGAAAATATGTAATGCCTGTAGACGCTTGTTCAGCCCTTTCAATGTCAAATCTAACAACAATATGTCATCGGCATACATTAAACACACAATAGCTTTATCCCCCAATACAGGAGCAATTCCACTGCTCAAAGATAGAACTTGAGGGAGATCATGAACGTAAAGGGAGAACAATAAAGGAGCCAACAAACAGCCCTGTTTGAGTCCATTTGCCGAGGGAATGGATTCTGACAAGCCTCTTTCTCCTCCCAACAATATTCTGCACCAGGTATCCGTATGGAGATCCCGAATTAAATCCAACAGTAAAGGTGGGATGCCTAAAAACAATAGTTTCCTCCACAGCAGGTGGCGGTCAACTTTATCAAATGCCGTGGAAAAATCTATGAAGGCAGCATATACCTTTCCACCCCGGACTCTGATGTATTTGTCCATAATCACTTGTAAAGCTGTTAGATTATCCATGGTGCCATGTCCTTTACGGAAATCTGTTTGTTCAAAGGGGAGAATATTGTTCTGATCTACCCATTCGGATAACAGTTTCAAAAGGCATTTGGCAAAGACCTTGCCAACGGCATCCAGAAGGGCAATCTGGCGATAATTTTGAGGCAAAAGTTGATCGCCCTTCTTGAAAAGGGGAACCAAAATACTCCCCTTCCAAGATGGGAGAACAGCCCTATTCAAAAAGCAGCGAGCAAATACAGGAAATAGAATTTTACTCCACTTTGTGCTACTCTGCTTTAAGACAGAGATAGGCAACTCATCTGGACCCATGGCCCCTGATGTACGCATTTCACGGATGGCCAACTCAATGGACTTTTCCGATGGGGGTTCCTCATGAGCCAAATGCACCACGTTGTAACTTCCCTGAAGTGAGTGTTCCCCATTGCTTGCATATAGATTTTTAATATGCTCAACCCAGATTCGTTCCTCAATAGGAATTGGGGAGGGGCTCGACCTTGCACCACAACCCTTACCAATTAAAGACCAAAATGTTCTTACTCGGCCATGAAAAGCTGCCTCTCTCAATTGCATCCAGATTTGGTCTTCCCTCTCCTTACACAGTCTAAGCTTTAGCCTTTTCCTTCTCCTTTTTAATAAAGTTATCCTGCAAGATCTTTCGGGTAGGATTTTCAAATATTGGTCCCTTACCAATTTATTTATATCTTTATTTAATAGACGAATGGAACTGGGAGGTAGGGCTGGAAGCCTGATTCTTTTGGGGTATCTTGCTGCAAAGGTCACATTCAGCAATAAATCTAAAAAACAATCAATTTCAGTACCATCCCAATTCCGCAAATCAGCTATTGTAGCATCAAGGATATTGTCCAGCCCACTAAGAGTCTTTTTATCCCAATAGCATCTCCCCGATGAACCACCAAAGCTTACCAAATCCCTGTTTAACGACCAACGGTCAGCCATAGGAGGACAAATCTTTAGTGAGATAGCCAGAGAAGAATGGTCGCTTAAAGGCGTTTTCGAGATCTCAAGATCATTTAGTAACATATAGGTGGAATTATCCACCAAAACATAATCCAAAATAGATTCTCCCTGGTATGATTCGTGTGTATATTTCGCCGGCGAATCGGAAGAGAGTCTTCCATTCGCCACAATTCCATCCATCTCAAATAACTCTTCCAGAAGTATTTTCCCTCTTTTGTTGGTTTTAATGTTCGTAGGGAACACGGCTTGGGGGATGTGCAGAGATTCTTCCCTATATTTATTCCTAAATAGGGACAAGCTTAAGTTGGAAATTTTGCAATTAAAATCTCCTACCAGGATTATATATGAAGACGGCATTTCCTCTCTGGCTTTCTTAACATAGGAAAAAACTTTCTTTAGGATAGGATTAAAACATACATCGGGAGGAATATACACATTAATCAAAACAATCGGGCTGGGAAATTCCATATTGCCCAGGCTGAATAATGTTACAGCTTGAAATAAATTGCAAGGATCCAGAAAATGAGAAAAGGACCATTTATAACGGTTTAAAAGACAACAAGCAATGCCCCCTCTTGCGTGTCCTCTAGGAGAAGGAGTAGCTTTACCCTCCAAGATAATGTAATCACTACCTACAACAAGATTCTCGGTGCTCCATGTCTCTTGTAGACAAATCACAGCAGCGTCAGAGGACAAGAGGAACGCAGTTTTTTCAGAATTATTCTTTAATCCTGCAGCGTTCCAAGACAGAATTTTAAAATTGCTGCTAAACGTCAGGTTGTATTTCCTGACTAACTGTGTGTTTCCTCGTAAGAACACCGGGAAGCCAATTCCAACTGGAGCTCTCATCATCATTCTTGCTTCGTATTGTGGGAGGAAGGGAAGTAATTTCAGATACGCAGCGTATATTTTTGGAGAAGAAAATTTTTAGGTCATTGTAGACATCAAATCGTTCTTTCCTACCCAGGGCTGATGGAAAAAGCGGGGCAGAAAAGCGTGCCCCCTTAGGGGATTTAGATGGTCTATCCGACAGAAAATTCCCCCAAAATGGTGTAACATCGATACCCCTACTCTGAAAGATCTCAGAATGCTGGAGGATTAAATTAACAATAAGTTTAGAATGGAACTTTGCCCTCGATAAGAAGCCTCCCTCCGTTTTCAATATATAAATTAGATCTATGTCCGATGATTGGATTAATTCCATTTTTCCGGACTCCTGAAAACATTTAAGAAGGGCGGATCTATTCAAGATACAATCTGCTTCAAACAACGGAAAGAAATTGAGTACAAATGTATTTATATTTTCCTCTTTTCTAGGATTAGTAGAGTTATTTGTATCCTCTACGCCTACCGTCCTGCCAGAAAAGGATTTGGCCAAAGGGTTAAGGACTGACAAACTTGTGACCGGGGGATTATTAAACAATACCCCCAGATGTCTCGACATACATTCCCCCTTTTCAGCTTGTAATTCCCCCTTTATGCCATTACAAACAACAGAAACAGACTTAGATACTGGTAAAGAAGAGTCTTATATAGATGGTATAGACATTGGGACCAGAGGGGGCAGTAGGGAGGGAACGTTAGTTACTTTTATATCCCTTGGCGTATTTGTAGGACAGATTGAAGGCTCCGCATGGACCTCTTCTCTAGAAGATGTTTCTTGTTGGGATTCAAAAAGGAATTTCCTCCGCCTGTTTTTTTCAATCCTGCGGATTAACTTCCTTTTATTTCTTCCCTTCTTATTTAATTTCCCAAATTTTCCTTTTTTTGCTCTAGCAGCTACTTCCAGGACCGCCTTATCTTCCTTACCACTCTGTTGATTAAAAATCGCGAAGCACTCTTTCACTGGTCTCACATTCATATCTGGGGACAGTACAACTATAGGACTATCAAGCTCCACCACACAATTGGAAGAAAAATGAGTTATGGGGGAGGTCATCTTTTCCACAGCTATAGAAACTGGGTGAACATCGGTAACAGCATCTATACACTCAGATAGAATTTTATCATTCATCCCCTCCCCCTCCGTAGAGCTTATTACTGTATTGAGGGGAGAAACCTTCTCTACACGATTATCCAACAGTACTTTTAGGATTTTCGTTACCGTTTCTAAGACACAATCCGACCCCCCAACAAACTTTTCAAGTAAAGACAGTATGGAAGAAAGTAGGCGTTCCAATGAAATCAGAGACTCGGAAACTGGTTTGACAGAGTTGGCAGGGATCAAGATATCTGGGTCTGTTATGTTAAGGTCGGGGCTCAATGATACACTATTGGGATTAGATTTATTGGAGGGCGTGCTGCTATACAATTGGAGTCCAGAAGGGACAAAAGCCGCCGGGGTTTTTACCAAATTTGAATTTCTACAGGACTCGTCGGCTACATACCGCTCACAAAGCTCCATATCTATTTCGAAGGATATTGATTTATTACTGACCTCTCTTTCAGGAGAAGGAGAGCTTAAGGGGGATTTAGGGATAGACCCTCTTGAGCAATCTTTTGAAGGATGCTCAATGGAATTGGGGAGTGAATTATGAATTAACACCTTCTCACTTATAGAATTGTTCTCTCGGATGAAATTGAGATTTAAGGGAAGAGAATCGCTCACTGCTGCGACCTTAAGCCGACTAATAACCTCTTCTTTTTTATTTTCCCCCAGTAATTTCTCAGGGGAAGGAACATCCTTTGGGGCGAATAAGGCTGGCATACCTTTACTAATGTCTACCTTATCTTTGGGTTTGGGTGACGCCATTGAAGTTTTATTCGAACCCCGTTCCCAGAGACTAAACAATTGACAATTTCCCTTTAACGTGACCAACAATAGCAGCCGCTAGTGGCACCCGCGAAGTGGGGGCCACGAGCTGCAAGTAGGCGCTGGAACAGGGAGGAGCAAGGGCGGGAAGAGTCACCAGGTGCGCTGTGTTGGTCGAGCGCAAAACACCCTGGTACTCGCAGTCCCGACCGCTGAAGGCAATCCGTGGAAGACAATGTCCAAGCAGCAATCAAACCCCCTCTGCAGGGCTCCGATGCACTCCGCACCACGAGGAGGATAAGTTCAAATACGTGACCAACAATAGCAGCTGCGAGTGGCACCCGCGAAGCCGGGGCCACGAGCTGTAAGTAGGCGCTGGAACAGGGAGGAGCAAGGGCGGGAAGAGTCACCAGGTGCGCTGTGTTGGTCGAGCCCAAGACACCCTGGTACTCGCAGTCCCGACCGCTGAAGGCAATCCGTGGAAGACAATGTCCAAGCAGCAATCAAACCCTCTCTGCAGGGCTCCGATGCACTCCGCCCCACGAGGAGGATAAGTTCAAATACGTGACCAACAGTAGCAGCTGCGAGTGGCTCCCGCGAAGCGGGGGCCACGAGCTGTAATTAGGCGCTGGAACAGGGAGGAGCAAGGGCGGGAAGAGTCACCGGGAGCGCTGTGTTGGTCGAGCGCAAGACACCCTGGTACATGCAGTCCCGACCGCTGAAGGCAATACGTGGAAGACAATGTCCAAGCAGCAATCAAACCCCCTCTGCAGGGCTCCGATGCACTCCGCACCAAGAGGAGGATAAGTTCAAATACATGACCAACAATAGCAGCTGCGAGTGGCACCTCTGGTGTGCCTTGTGTTTGTACTTTTGCTGTGCACCGTGCCCTTCTTGACCCTATTCCCAACACACTAATCAGCAGACAAAGTTCCTCCTTCCTCCTTTGGCACCCTCGCTAAATTACTGCTGCAAGATTAGTGCAGTTATGTGGAGTTTTTGTGGAGTTTAATTATGCTGAACCGCTTTCATCCTGCACGATATTTTCACCTTTTTTCGAGTTTTTATTAGCCTTAACCAGGCTGGGCTTCGCCTCTCCCCCTCTTACCGTCCTTTAAACCCACCGAGCTACCGCCTCCCTGGGCGGGCGCTCACACTGGGGACTCTGTGCTCACATAGCATGATGACAAGACTTCTGTTGGGGATGGCGGGTGGGCGGGCGGACAGTGGCTGCGGCAGCAGACGGCAGGCAGAGAAATCAAAGGGCGTTCAAGGCACTCGCCGAGGATTTTCTTCGGGAGATCCCGCTCAGCAGACCTGCGTTCCGATTCCAGGCTCCAGCTCGCTCTCGCAGCGAAACGCCGCGGTAGTACGTCAGGGTCACGGGATCAGGGCAAGACAGGCACTGGGAGCAGCCAACGCACCTCAGGGCCAACTGGCTAAACTCCGCAGCGGCAACACACACGCCGCGCTGTGCTCAAACCCACTCCACCTCCACGCTTATAGCACAATATTCTTTCTTCTCTGCTGGCAGAGAAGATCTTTGCCCAGCCAAAACCAGTACTGTCCACCTTGGTACGGCTTCCTGGAAGGAGGTGGAGACATCATTGTTCAAGGCAGAACAGGCCCATTCAGATGTGAAAGAAATCTCCTCCCCCTAATCTGAATGCAGGCCAAGTCTACTCAGTCCAGCCCTGACTCACCCGGGAAAGGCAGGACACACCTCACCCCCCAAGTGGCTGTCTGAACAGAATGCACATCCCCAGCCCCTGCCACTCCAAAGTCAGACAGTCAATACACAAACCTAGCAGAGGCACACAGGAAGGCTAAGCAAGAAAATACCTACTTTCTAAAAGTGGTATTTTCAAACACAGAATGTAAAAATCATCCTTACTGAAAGATGCATTTTTATATTCTGAGTTCAGAAATACCAAACTTTACCATCCTATCTTGTCCCATAGGAAAGTTATATTTATAAGATGTTATAACCAAACTCCCATTCTATCCAATGCGACAGATAGCCTTTCAATAGTGAAAAGCAAAATTCCCTGTAGTTCACTATCAGGACATGTTACCGACTTCCTACCTTTCAGAGACACTGCACCGTGCCCACAGGGGTACCCTGCGCCTCCCTTAGGGGTGACTCACATGTCAGAAAAGGGATGGTTAAGGCCTAGCAAGTGGGTGCACAAGCCAGGTCGACATGACAGTACCAAGCTGCACACAGACACTGCAGTGACAGGTCTGGGTTACATTTACAGGCTCCTCATGTGGCTGGCACAATCATTGCTGCAGGCCCACTAGCAGCATTTGATTTACAGGCCCTGGGGACACTCAGTGCTCTGTACTAGGGACTTAACAGTAAACCAAATAAGCCAATTATGGAAAAAACAATCTATGACAACAACCTACAGAGGGAGCACTTACACTTTAGCACTGAACAGTAGTGGCGGAGTGCCCAAGCATCTAGACCAGCATACACAAAGTCCAACACACAGTAAAAACATAGGAGGCAAAGAATACAGGGGAAACCCATGCCAAGGATGCCAGGTCTAACAGCATATTTAAGACTGAGTTGGCAGCAGTTAGTGAAAATATGAGCCTGATTTACAAATAAAGTCATATATCTTCACTTGCAGAT
This sequence comes from Lissotriton vulgaris, assembly GCF_964263255.1. NCBI lineage: Eukaryota > Metazoa > Chordata > Amphibia > Caudata > Salamandridae > Lissotriton > Lissotriton vulgaris. The sequence goes on along the minus strand of NC_141687.1, from coordinate 1,247,913,419 downwards.
TTACCCCTAGTAGGAGGGCAGATTAAAAAAGTTCTCAACTTCACAAACATTAACAGAAGTATACTTGGAAAAGTGCACTAGGAACAGGTTTTCAATCATATTTCTGGGGCGGTCATGTGGTATTCCAAGGTAAATCCCATTCCTGCTGGACGGATTTCTCCATTTTGGTAAACTCCACACAGAGGAAATAGGATACCCAATGGAAATGCATTTTTTCCTCCCCCACCAAAAATATATTTTTCCACAACCTTTTTCCCTGCAACAAGCATTGTATTAAAAAAGTAGGGCGTGTGTTTACTTTTTACATGCCCTGGAGGTGAAAATTAACCCTGGGCGTAGTTCGCGTAGCCGCACTCCGCGGAGCTACGCGAAGATGCACTTGCACTCCGCGAAACTACGCATAGCTCCGCGAGCATGCGTAGTAGCTTGCTTGACCCGTTCGCGAGCCATTTTTCGTCTTCGGGAGCGCCGTGGAACTCTGGAACTCTGGAACCTGCTCTGGAACCTGCTCGACACCACATCTCTAGACGTCGCCTTCCTCACGGAAACATGGATGAACGCCTCCTCAGCGCCCGACATCGCCGTCGCCATCCCGGACGGATACAAGATCACCCGGAGAGACCGCGTCAACGAGACAGGAGGAGGCATCGCCATCGTCCACAAGAACACCATCCACATCACGACCAACTCAGACGACACCCTCACAGCCGCTTAACATCTTCACTTCCAGATACACACCGACCCCAAGACCACACTCAGAGGCACCCTCATCTACAGACCCCCAGGTCCTCGCACACAATTCAGCGAAGACATCGCAGACTTCATCAGCCCGCACGCCCTCGCCTCCACTGACTACATCCTCCTAGGGGACCTCAACTTCCACCTGGAGAACAACAACGACAACACCACCACCACCCTGCTGGACAACCTCGCCAACCTCGGACTCATGCAACTGGTGAACACCCCCACCCACTACGCCGGACACACGCTTGACCCAGTCTTCTCCTCCAGCAAGTACATCTCCTTCAGCCACTCCACCGGACTCCACTGGACAAACCACAGCTGCGTCCACTTCAGCTTCAGAAAGACCACGACTCACCACCACCCGCAACAGGTTCCCCGCAGGAACTGGAACAAGATCACCACCGACCAGCTCACCACTTCACTGAGCCAGAACCCTCCCGCCAGCTCAACGTACCCCAACCAACAACCTCACACAGTGGATCACCAATTGCGCTCGCCCAACCAGCCTCGACCACTTGCAGTCCGGCTTCCGCGCCAACCACAGCACCGAGACCGCCCTCATCCCAGCCACTGACGACATCCGAGCCCTGCTCGACAACTGGGAAACAGCGGACCTCATCCTCCTGGACCTCTCCACAGCATTCGATACGGTTTGCCACCGCACCCTAGTGCAGCGCCTCAGCAAAATCGGAATCCAAGAGAAGGCACTGGAGTGGATCATCTCGTTCCTCACGGGAAAAACCCAGAGAGTCCGCCTCCCCCGTACAGATCCAAGGCCACCGAAGTCATATGCGGCATACCACAAGGATCATCACTCAGCCCCACCCTCAACGTCTACATGAGCCCCCTCGCAGCCATCGTACGCCAACACAACCTCAACATCATCTCCTATGCCGACGACAACCAGCTGATCCTCTCCCTCACCAACGACCCAGGAACCGCCAGAACCAACCTACACGAAGGGATGAAAGACGTAGTCGAGTGGATGAGGAACAGCCGCCTGAAACTGAACTCAGACAAGACGGAAGTCCTCATCCTTGGATCATCACCCTCCGCCTGGGACGACTCCTGGTGGCCCCCTGCCCTGGGAAGCGCACCCAAACCAACGGACCACGCACGCAACCTGGGCTTCATCCTGGACTCCTCCCTCTCGATGACCAGACAAGTCAACGCCGTCTCATCATCATGCTTCAACATCCTACGCATGCTCCGAAAGATCTTCTGATGGCCCGCCACCGAAACCAGGAAGACGGTCGCACAGGCACTCGTCACCAGCCGACTGGACTACGGAAACACCCTCTATACCGGAACCACAGCCAAACTCCAGAAAAGACTCTAACACATCCAGAACGCCTCCGCATGACTCATCTTGGACATCCCCCGACACAGCCACATCTCTGGACACCTGAGAGACCTTCACTGGCTCCCCGTCAGCAAGAGAATCACGTTCCAACTCCTCACCCACGCACACAAGGCCCTCCACGACCTGGGCCCCAGGTACCTCAACAACCGCCTGACCTTCTACACTCCCACCTGCCAGCTACGATCGACCAGCCACGCCCTCGCCGCCGTGCCACGCATCCGAAGATCCACCTTGGGAGGAAGATCCTTCTCCTACCTGGCAGCCAAAACTTGGAACTCCCTCCCCATCCACCTCCGCCTGACCCAAGACCACCTCTGCTTCAGGAAGCAACTCAAGACATGGCTATTCGAGCAGTAGCGGACCCCCCTCCCCCAAGCGCCTTGAGACCCTCTGGGTGAGTAGCGCGCTATACAAATATCCTGATTGATTGATTGATTGATTGCCTGCATGCTCGGGATGTGTAGCGCGCGAAGTTACCCATGAGGTTTGTCCCGCCCGCTCGCGTCCCCTTATTTCCGGTCACTACTAACGTGTTCGCGAGTTATTCTGTGCCAGACTGCAGTTTCTGCGTGTTCGGCAACTCGATCTTACCGACAAGCATCCTCGCGCACGCGAAAATGCTATTGAGCGCGCGAGAACTACGCTACGCAGCAGTTTGCGGAGTATTCGACAACTTCGCGTTCTCCGCGGAGCGCGGAGTTGCCGAAACTCCGCAAACTCCGCGAACGGAGCGTAGTTCTTCGCCCAGGGTTAGTGAAAATATCCTAAAGTTGTTTTTCACTGTTGTGAGGCCTGTCTATTCTTATAGGTATTTTATTTTATAGAACCAAGCAAGCCTGGCACAGGTAAGCAATAAATACTTTACAGTGGTAATGCCATTAGTAAACAGTTTGAATTGTAATTGTATATGCACTTTGGTTTGATTACAGTAGAGCTACTAGTAATGCAATGCTTTTGATATACTGTACTTATACTTTGTATTGGCTTTTTTAGTAGAATGTCAAGTAGATAACTTTTCTTACACAGTGCAGTATACCTGGATACTGCACTGGGACATTTCCTGTAAATAGGTAAGTAAAAGCGTTTTTGTTGTTTAGTTACAGTTTTAAAAGGGTTTCATAAGTTTTCCAAATCCACACTTAGAAATTTTCACAGAAAAACAGTCAATGTTATTCTATTGAGGAAAATAGGGTTATCGGCTCAAAGGTATGTATTCAGTTGTGGGAGTTGGCATTCTGGGATTAGACTCAGAGTCCCCCAGTGTCAAGGATCTACTCTTGTTACACCCCCAGCGGCCCTCGAGCATCAGGGTGCAGAGTGCTGAAGCCCAATTTTATCCAATTGTGGATAGGGGGCCTACGGTACAAGGCTGCTGACGAGCAGGCCACAGGGAGTGGGAGCGAAGCCCCTGGACTTAAGCTCAGGGCAAATGGGGGTTCAAGCCAGCACAAAAGGTGCACCCTCAGTGGCACTGGGGCGGCCGGGTGCAGAGTGCTGTTTTGGTATTGGGCGCCCTGTAGCTTTCAATGGGGAGTCTCCAGTTTGCAAACACAGTGCAGGCTCGGGGACAAAGGTATGTATTCAGTTGTGGGAGTTGGCATTCTGGGATTAGACTCAGAGTCCCCCAGTGTCAAGGATCTACTCTTGTTACACCCCCAGCGGCCCTCGAGCATCAGGGTGCAGAGTGCTGAAGCCCAATTTTATCCAATTGTGGATAGGGGGCCTACGGTACAAGGCTGCTGACGAGCAGGCCACAGGGAGTGGGAGCGAAGCCCCTGGACTTAAGCTCAGGGCAAATGGGGGTTCAAGCCAGCACAAAAGGTGCACCCTCAGTGGCACTGGGGCGGCCGGGTGCAGAGTGCTGTTTTGGTATTGGGCGCCCTGTAGCTTTCAATGGGGAGTCTCCAGTTTGCAAACACAGTGCAGGCTCGGGGACAAAGGTCTTCTGGGTGCGACCACCACTTGGAGAGGTAAGTTGGGATGCTGGGGGTTGGTTAGGCACCGTCGGTTGGGTCACCCAAGGCAGTGGGGCATCAGGTGCAGGGGTGCCTTTTAGGGTTGAATCTTCTCACCTGCTCCTGGTCGCGGTTGGCCAGACCTTCCGGTTTGAGGCTGCAGGCATCAGCAGGAGCCTTGAGGTGTAGTGTAGTTCCTATATTCCCAATAGGCTCTGCGCATTGGAATAACATCTACTATAGTTTAGACGTAGAACTGAAGTCAACTAGGTCTCTATCGTATATATTAGACTTAATTGTGAGTGCCAGCTAGCTCAGAGGTCACTAGAAACTTTCTCGAATAAACAAGAAGGGATTAGTCTCTCACAACCATATAACATGACAACTTTGTTTCCCCAGAATGAAACGTATCTCTAGAGTCGCGGAAACAATAGACGGCTATTTCACTCAGTCATTCATGCATGCTTCGTTTCACCAGAGTTGCTTAGAAATAGAGAGATGGGCGTTTTCAATAAAAGTATTTATTGAACAGTCTTATTTCTTAAGCATAAGAAATGCACTGCTACAATTGAAATGCTAGTTAAGAAGTACGAGGCATATAATACGAATAGTATTATAAAATAGTACTGTAAAAGCATGATATGGTTTCTAAGCTATAAACATAGAATACATAAAATGCATAAAATACATACAGTGATAAAATAATGGCTAAAAGTACTCAACTGGTGCTTCTATAATACGCCTACCCCGGTGTACCTAACCTAAGTCTAGTACGAAGGAGGAGTAAGTGTGGTGTAGCTTAAGTCTAGTAATTATTTGCCAAGAATCTGTTCCAAGAATTCTCTAAGGGTCTAATCATCTCCGTACCTTGGTTTTAGAATGATAGAGGTCTTGTATCTCTCTCTCAGGACTCGATCTGCCAGCAACCCGCAAGGGTAGCCTGGAAACACCGGAGCTGGATTTCTCGGCAAGAGAAAAGACAGTGTCTTCTCAGTGCGTCAGTTGGAGGGTCGGCTTCCTTCGGCACTTGCAGCAGCAGGGCGTCGGGCAAGTAGTTAGTCGATCTGCTCCTAAACCACTGTGTGTTTGACTGGGCAAATGTAGGTATATTTATAATTTGAAGGTGCCAAATTTGACGGAAGATTGGACATAATATCGTCACTAGTGTTTCAGGGGCATATTACCAAGCAATAGCGATAATTATCGCTATTGCTTGGTTAGAGACAAAAATTTACTGCTGAGCTGCGGCGATTTTTATCGCAGATAAACCTTGGTATTACCAAAGTTTATCGCAAATGCGATAAAAATCGGCCGCAATGCATGAATATCACTGAAAAGTCAGCGGTATTCATGCATTACCGAGCTAATACTCTTAGCCATGTTATCCACCTCCCATTGGATAACATGGCTAAGAACTGCTCAGGGCAGGTGTTAGCTTTTGGAGATATTCGCGCTTAGCGCGAATATCTCCAAAAGTTGGTAATAGGAGATAGCTATGTTAGCGACTGTTTCCAGTCGCTAACATCTTGGCACACCCACTTTGCATGTCATTAGTGATAAATATCACTGACATGCAAAGTGGGGCCCAAGATGGTCGCTATCTCCTTCTAGTTGTCGCTAACTGGTGTTAGCGACAGCTAGGTAATAGGGAGATAATTTTATCTCCGCTTTCTTGGCTTTTAAAGCCAAAAAAGCGGAGATAAGCCCCCTTGATAATATGCCCCTCAGTTCCTTGAAAACTCCAGGAGTTCTTGGATAAATTAGTATTCAAGCAGGGGGAGGTACCTGACTGCTGAAGGCTGGTTTTTCCAAGAAATCATTGTGGATTCTCGGATTTTAGTGGAAGTAGCCATGCCGTATTTGGGCTGCACAGGCTAAGACTAAATAAGGTAACGATTCCTTATGTCTATATAAGGATTGGGTGAATAATTCCTATATATGGGCATGAATCGGGAAAATTTCACTAGGATCCTAGATTCCCACATAACACCCACTCCACGATTATTAAGTTCAATAATACATAAGCACTGAACATATCTAAAGCAACATGTTCACAATCCCACCCCAAAATACAAAAATGCATTTGAATAGGCTTGTGCACATGAAATGAGTATATACTGTATGCAAAAGTTATAGGCGCCATTTGAAATCAAGCATAAATTATGAGCATATATCCTCTTATTAAATAAAACAAAAGTACATTCATCAATTTGATACCTGAAATCTGTCCCAAAGCATACGTTTTTTAACTGTGTTCGTTTTCGAGGTTGAAGCCAAATATTGTCTTTTCAGGAAGTTCAAACACGAAATCTTGTTCTCTAAGAATCGTTCTACTTTAAGCAGATTACTCTGTGCCAAAAGTTCTATTTTTAGAAAAAAGTTCAAATCAGTGAATTGTTTTTGAAAAATGAAGGCCGAATTGCAGAGTTCAGGGAACGCTGTGTGAATTAATCAAAAGTTATTCTCAGGAGTGTCAGGAGAAAACATCAGATCAAGTAGGCTGGCAAAGAAACCGTCTACCGTAGTAGGTTAAAGTGGAACCACTTCAGTTAGTAGATCAAAAGTGCAGAAGTGTGGATCATCGCCGTCAGCGTTTGATGCATTAGCAATGTCCATAGAAGTTGGTACCTGTGTGCCTGTAGTTTCTCGTATCTCACCCTCAGTTAGACTTGCCGGTGAGACCTCAATGAATGCCGTCATCAGAATAGGCAGCCGTTGTGGGCAACACGATGTATGAGCCGTTACAGGACCTAGCAAAGCATCAACATCCGATGGCAGTACTGATGGAAGTGTAAGACAAATGTCCAACACGCATTCCTGTCCGCAAAGCAGGCATCAAAGAACAGGTAAGATGCAATCTTGCCAGATTGGTCTGAACGAAATAAACCAAGTTGTGTTCAGATCTCTTAAACAAGCCAAGCCAAGAACCTGTGAAATCCTCTCATGATACCACATGGCAAGGAGGCATTGTTCCATGGTGGTCTGGGTGTTGCTGGTGGCCGGACTTGCCATATCGGAGCAGAAGGAATAAACATAGAATTCCTGCTACTAGTCCCAAGATGAGAGGTAGGCCACCGAACACAGAGTGCACGAAATTTGGAAAAATGCTGAGTACTGCTTTGAATGGTGTTAACAGTCCCGAAAAAATCGTCTTAAATACATGTGCAATGCCGCTGATATCAGACATGTTTAAGATTTGACTTAACATTTCTGCGAAATGTACTGGGCAGTTTGTTGATAATAATGTATGTATCTCTGCAGAAGACCTTGCTACTTGCAGATCATACGTTTCTCTAGACGAGGCCAGTGGCACATTTTTTTGTAAGAGAATGGCTTTCATTCTGCTTAAAGTATCAATTCGTATAGAAGAGATATTCAGTGAAGGCCATAAAGCCGTCTTCCTTTTCGTCTCGCTATTTGGATACAATACTTGCATACATTAAGTGACCATGGATGACACAGTTACAAGATAACTTTTTCCTGGCAACATGCCACAACAGCTGTGATCATTCAGCATAACGTAGCTGCCATTGGATAGCTGCCTGAAAATCTGTACTATTACTGTGGCGGGGAAACCGTGCAGGTGGCATGAGAGGTTATTTGCAGAACCGTTGCAGGCTCCATGCAAATTAATACCCTGGCACAAAAGTGTACCACTCAGTGAGTTTTTGCAATTATTACCACTAAGGAATACTGCATGTCCACTATTCCAACATCTGTGTGTGTATGGTAAAACCCAGGTCGACTTAATGTATTCTTTACCCAACCTTTCGTACAGGCCAGCTGGTATATGCTCCAGACAATACTGAAACAGGAAAGACGTCACTGGTATCGTAATGGTGCCATGAATTATCCATTCAATGACAGGTTTCTCAGAAACTGCTAATTGTAATCTTTCGAGTTTTTCAATGCTAAGCACCATATAGTCTGCTCCTCTTTGTGCCAAAGAGATTTGTTTATCTGTAAGGTTAAATAAAGCAAACAATGACATGGTATTGATTAGATGCCATGGCACATAGCCTGAACGCAGATTTTGCAATGTCCAGCCTAGCAGCATGATAGAACGTAATTGAGACTGCCCATGTTGTAACATTGTACACACATAAGGGGTGGATAGAGTAAGCAACATAAAAAATACATGTATGCACAACAAAACAGAGAGGGCCCGATAGGGCAAATCACTCTATTTGAAAAAACTGCCCTCACTCACATACCAAGGTATGTGACATGCTTCATCATCGGGCCTGCTTACAATACGCCCTGGTGTACCTCCTACCACTGCCAGAGGGATGCCTTGAGGTTCCAAATTACTTCTTAGAGGCTTATTCCCATCCTTTTCATCTATTTTTTAACCCTGGTAGGGGTGTCAAGGAAAGTTTAATAAAGGTTGTATTCTAGTTGACACCTTTAATCAGTTTTAATCACTCCTCATACTGCACTTTTTTGTTGCACTCCTCGGTTGAGATCACTTGGTGTTTGCACGATTCTCACCAATTTATGTGTTTAGTGTTGTCTATGTCCATTTGTCCTGACTATATGTCGTGTTAAGAGAAATTTATTATTTTTTCCCCTCCCTTATGCTCCGCCCTGTGTGGGGTACACGAGGGTGTATTGTAAGCAGGCCCGATGATGAAGCATGTCACATACCTTGGTATGTGAGTGAGGGCAGTTTTTTACCACCACTGAAGTCTGACAATCGAGGTCTTCTATTATCATTCTAGTACCAAACATTAGTTCATACGGAGTGACTCTACCCAGAGAATTTCTTGGCAGATTATTAAGACTACATTGGACACTTATTAGATGTTTGACCCACCCATCACCCGAACCTAATAATTTTGCTGTTATGGATTGCTTTATGTCACGGTTTTCTCTTTCCACTACCGCATTACCCTCAGGATGGAAGGGACTATAATACCACACTGCAACGCCCAAGCTAGCCATGGCCTCCTTGTAAGCTCGGGAGCTAAACGCAGGACCCTGGTTAGAATGTAGCGTGACTATTGCGTATGTGCCGATAAAGACTCGCAACTCCTTTATAACAGTTCTGGCGTCAGCCGAGCACTGGGGCCACATCCAAATAAATCTTGTGCATGAATCCACTGCGACCATGATATATTTATAGTTGCCATCCCTTGTTAAGGGACCACAGTGGTCCAGGTAAACGCACGCTAGTGGTTTATCTGAAATCAGAATGGGCGTCTGTGCAGGTGGCTTCACTGTAGAAACTTTCATTTTTTGGCAGATTTCACATTCTAGAAAATAGTTTCCAGTTTGTTTCCTCATGTGTGGCCACCAATATCTCTGTTTTAATAAAGATACTCTAGCAGAAACTCCAGCGTGTGCAGAGGCGAGCCCTTCATGTGCTGATAAGATTAGTCCTAACCTGTGTTCCATGTTTGGAATGGCTCTGTCCCCCACTCCAGGGATTCGAGCAAAAGGAACATTATTTACATCAGTTATATATGAGTACTTTACTGGAAAGTATTTCGGGAGTGTCTTACCACTGTCTTTGATTGAAGCAGTGACAGCTTGCATTATTTCGCTGTCTATTTTTGTTTTTGACTGGGTGATCGCAGCTACGGAAGCCGTTTACGCAGCTGCCTTCGCGGCTTCATCAGCCAATGAATTCCCTGCAACGTGAACACCTTCACGCTGATGACTCAGTGTATGAATCACGTGAGTCTTTTGTAGTTCTTTTTGCAAAAGAACTACTTGTTCCCAAAGCGTTTTATGCTTGATTGTGCCACCTTTTGCGTCTTTGAAACCATTTTGAACCCAGTTCTGTAGATACTCATTGTAAGATTGCACGCAGTAATACAAATCGCACACTATTAGTGTGGGGAATACGCGATCAGTATTTTCAAGCGCCATCTTAAAAGCCTGTAGTTCAGCTCACTGAGCTGTACAGTCTCCGAGTGATTGAGTTTTAGTGACCATAGGTCTGAATTTACCTTCGCGCCAACGACCTTTAACGATCGTACACCCAGCACTGTAGGCTTGTTTACCCCCAATTGAGGGCTGTGCTGATCCGTCTGTATAGATTATACATCCGTAATGTTCTAGAGACAGAATTTCAGTCGGCAGAGGACATTCATATTCGTATTGTAAGAATTTTTGTGTCTTCAAATAGGGGTCAAACACGTATTCAGCGTCTGTTGCAGCAAGAGAGTTAACCCATTGTATCCATCTTAGATGTAAAGCTTTTGCATTTGGAATGCTTGCTTTTGTCACTGCCTCTAAGGCAGGTACAGGCGTAACGATCATTATGCGTTTACCCTGTGCTAGAGCTCTCTCTTTTGCTACTGCAATTTGAAGTTTGAACCGCTGTCAGAATTTTTTCTGTTGAAATGAATTTCATTTCAGCTTTTGTGTGCAAGTGTGATTTGTATGCTATTGGTACCTTTTCACCTTCCTTAAAGGTCAGGTATGTGAATCCGCTTCTCCCTGGGATGATTTGGATCACAAGATTGCGCATGTTTTCGCGTGTCTGTAATTTTGTTTTTGCTAACATGTCTGTTTGCACTGAACACAAAATTTCTGTATGGTTTTGAGTCCAATTTGTTGGTTTAAAATCAGGTTTGATTAGTTCGTAGAGAGGTATAACCCTTTCTGCGTAATTCAGAACATAAATTCTTCCAAAATTCAGGAAACTAAGAATTGACTGTAAGTTTTTCAGCGTTTTAGGAGGTTGGAGCAGCGCACATTTCTCAAGAAAGTTTGCTGCCAAGCTTTTGCCTTCACTTGATAACTCGTATCCTAAGAATAGGACGTTGAGGTGGGCAATTCGAGATTTCTTAAAATTGAATTTGTACCCTTCTGAAGCAAACCCAAGTATTATAGTGTTTACTCTTTTCAAGTGCCTATCCAAATCGTCATCTGTAAGATAGATGTCATTGACATAAGGTAATGCCTCATCATCATACATTGGTAGTAACTCTGTTACTCTGGCTGAAAATAACCCTGGACTATTCTTGAATCCCTGGGGGAGACAGCAAAATTGTCGCTTTTTCCCCAAGATTGAGAAAGCGGTCAAATGCCTGCTTTCTGGTGCAATGTTTTGACAGAAAAACCCATTTGAAATATCTAATGTGGTTTTATATTTCTTGCACACAATGTTATTCATCAGTGCAGCACTGTGTTCATTCTTGCAACAGGAGTTTAAATGTCTGTACTCCAAAACTAGACGATATGAATTGTCTGGTTTGGAGACAGGAAACAAAGGATTGTTCGAGGTGTTGACGAGGTGCATGTTTCAATCACCCCTTGGCATTCAAGTTGATTTAATATCTCCCTGACTTGTTTTTTAGCTTCCTGCTTTACTGGGTATTGCCTTTGTGCAGTAGGTTGACTTTTTAAATGGATTTTGTGGTGAGGAGAATCCTCATCGCATCCTACATGATTTTTATATAATGCTGGGGCTTGAGCTACTGCACATTTCCTGGCATATGTATATTTTTTATGAATTGGAATGTGATTTGAGAAGTCTGGCATAATTATCTCTTCGCCGTGTGGGCACTCCCTAACAACTGCAGGTGGCCAGTCTTGTTCAGCTAGAAGAATGTCATAGCCCTTAGAGAGCTTCTCACAAAAGAGTGCTCTTATTTATCGAGTTATGTCCCCCTCCATCCGGAGTGTTACTTCATATAACTTGTGGGGTACACTAACCCTGGTGTCGGCAGTTTCAACTTGAATGTATTCATTCAAGACCACTGTCTCCAGATGATCCTTCAGGATCTTGCGAACTATGGTTACTTCTGCTGCACTGTCTAGCATTGTCTGGGCCCACTCCACGTTCTTGAGTTGTGTCCTCAAAATCCTAGGCATGTCTGATCTTTATGCTTGCTACCTTCTTTTTGGAAAATTGAGCTTTTTTACATTGGTGAATGGGTTCTTTGTCTTTGGACTTGACGCGTTCTTCCTTGTGTTCTGACCGTCTTCTTCTTTCCGATTTCTGCGAGGAAGTCTGAAAAGATCGAGAGGGACGTATGTAATTATCTTGATATCTGTCAGGTTTTCTTAAAGTATCCCTATTCCTAAGGTTATACCTTTTTTTTTAGAGGGCTCCCGTTGGGGAGACCTACCTCCCTGCTTAGTAGACCTAACTCTCCTTTGGGGAGAACTTCCTCTGGACTGAGAACGCTTCTCTCTAGGAAGTATCTGTTTACTGTTTTCCTCCTTCTTTTTAGGAGTAGTGAGATTATTTTTAATAAAAACTTTTTCAGGATTTTCTGTTAGTTGTGGTTTTAGTGGTTTCCCACCCAAACTATCTCTACCTAGTTCTTCATAGGATTTTTCAATTATTCTGGCAAGTTCATACGGTTGCTCAGTTATGTCTGTTTCTTTTAATTTCTGTTGGATTGCTACTGATGCTTATTCTCCTCTAATGTTGGCTAATAGTATAGCCGAGACCTGTTTGAAATCCTTCAGTAATTTCATACCTAGATTTAAGGCCGGTTCTGGACCGTATTCATTTTGAATCTGTCTTAGAACGTCTGGTATCACCGCCATGGACGGTACACCATGTGTTTTTGTGTAGATTGAAGCAAAGACTGTGCCCCAAGTGTCACAATCCTCTACGTGTAGTGCAATCCCCATAGGTAAACAGATTGTCAGAATCCTGTGTTTCTCATGAGGTGTACTATCAGGAAATACTGCCTCTATCTGAGTATTTTTTTGTCTTAACCAGAACGGAATTTGTTCTCGATTTGCTGGTAGTTTACCAATGACTGACTGTATAGTCTGTGGTGTAATTCTATTTGTGTTTCCCTGGTGAGGGGTGTGCTGTGGAATTCTAACAGCTGGTTGGACTTTTAATGTCCGCATGACATATTGAACCAATTGTCTATGTGTTTTAATTAACTGTTTTAGCTGAGTTAATAATTCTGCATCTGACATCCTTTCAATGTCTGGATGAGGTGTATAGCTGGCTAGTACCGGCCATGTTGCTCCTGGTCTACCTAGTGGACCGAGCCTGGTAATGTGATTTTGATATTTTAGGGTGCCTTTAAACCAGAGCTGATGCTCTTGGTAAGTTAATGGAATTTCAACGTCCTCAAAAGGAACGTATTCCGCTGGAGGTTCCTCTGCTTTGTAGTAGTGGAACTCACGTGTTCCCGCATTAGCTGCTGGAAACTGAATCCATGAATAGAATACCTCTGTCTGCCGATATTCATGTGCCTCTATGACAAAGATTACCCTGCCACCCTTTGATGATACTCCATTATTTATGAGTCTGTAAGTTACAGTTTTCCTTACATTTACTGGGAGCAGTATGGCATCGGTGTCATTTTCTAAGGTATTAGCATCATCTAAAGCCGCTTGAGCTGCTGCTGCAGCTCTCTCTATTTCGGTATCACTATCCAACATTTTAGTCGGCTGAGAGTTTGCAGAACAAGTTTCAAGGAAACAAAGATTAGGTGCACAATATTTTGGAACACTGTATCCTTCAACGTTGAATAAACCAAAAAATAGTACATAGGATTTTTTGTCCTACTCAGTTTTGGTGGATATTATCCTTTCACCCACTCCAGATGTCTTTTGGAGTTTTTACGGGAGAAAAGGGGTCTGTGTGAAAAGCATGAGCGTTAAATTATCGCCTTACCAAACGTTGGGCGCCATGTAGTGTAGTTCCTATATTCCCAATAGGCTCTGCGCATTGGAATAACATATACTATAGTTTAGACGTAGGACTGAAGTCGACTAGGTCTCTATCGTATACATTAGACTTAATTGTGTGAGTGCCAGCTAGCTCAGAGGTCACTAGAAACTTTCTCGAATAAACAAGAAGGGATTACTCTCTTACAACCATATAACATGACAACATTGTTTCCCCAGAATGAAACTTATCTCTAGAGTCGCGGAAACAATAGACAGCTTTTTTACCAGAGTTGCTTAGAAATAGAGAGACAGGCGTTTTCAATAAAAGTATTTATTGAACAGTCTTATTTCTTAAGCATAAGAAATGCACTGCTACAATTGCAATGCTAGTTAAGAAGTACGAGGCATATAATACGAATAGTATTATAAAATAGTACTGTAAAAGCATGATATGGTTTCTTAGCCATAAACATAGAATACATAAAATGCATAAAATACATACATAATAGCTAAAAGTACTCAACTGGTGCTTCTATAATACGCCTACCTCGTTGTACCTAACCTAAGTCTAGTACGAGGGAGGAGTAAGTGTGCTGTAGCTTAAGTCTAGTAATTATTTGCCAAGAATCTGTTCCAAGAATTCTCTAAGGGTCTAATCAGCTCCGTACCTTGGTTTTAAAATGATAAAGGTCTTGTATTTCTCTCTCAGGACTCGATCTCCCAGCAACCCACAAAGGTAGCCTGGAAACACCGGAGCTGGATTTCTCGGCAACAGAAAAGACAGCATCTTCTCAGTGTGTCAGTTGGAGGGTCGGCTTCCTTCGGCACTTGCAGCAGCAGGGCGTCGGGCAAGTAGTTAGTCGATCTGCTCCTAAACCACCGTGTGTTTGACTGGGCAAATGTAGGCATATTTATACTTTGAAGGTGCCGAGTTTGACGTAAGATTGGACATAATATCTTCAATAGTGTCTCAGTTCCTTGAAAACTCCAGGGGCCTCATTTATGAAAAGTGACACATCGCTGCGTGAAAACAGCGATGCATCACTTTTCACTGCGCCCTCCTTGCACCACCAATGATGCGTCATATTTACAGTATGACGCATCATTGCGCAAGGAGTCACAGATACGTCAGTATTTCTGACGTGTCTGTATGTCGCAAAAGTGGCGCATTGCTGGAGTGTGTCACAAAAGTGACGCAACTCCAGCAATGTATCCTTTCACATGGGGCAAGCCCCATGTGAAAGGGCCTGCGTCAGTCTTATGCCTGCTGTGAGGCAGGCGTAAGAAATTGAGGCATATGTGTCCTAGAAGTGGCGCAGTGAAATCACATAGATTTCACTGCGTCACTTCTACGACCCTTTCTTGCGTCAATACGCCCACTTGCATACATTATGCCTGGTGCAGGTATAATGTGGCGCAGGGGTTTACAAAGTGACGCATCTACCTAGATGCGTCACTTTGTTAATATGGCACAACAAGGTGCATTTTTTACGCCACTGGTGCGTCACAAAAAGCGGCGTAAAAGTGACGCATAGCCTCATAAATGAGGCCCCAGGAGTTCTTGATTAAATTAGTATTCAAGCAAGGGGAGGTACCTGACTGCTGAAGGCTGGTTTTTCCAAGAAATCGTTGTGGATTCTCTGAGTTTAGTGGAAGTAGCCATGCCGTATTTGGGCTGCTCAGGCTAAGACTAAATAGAGGGATGAACGATGAAATCCCTTGGGGTTCTGTACTGAGAAGCTAACACATCCAAGCTATATTCAGCTGGAAGAAAACTCGGTCCTTTACAACACCAGTCTGCATATACTTTCCTATGTATGGAACACGGAGTAGTGTTTTCTTCCAATCAGCCAATTGTTTGTCTGCCAATGTACTGACATTATGCCAACCAGTGAACAATGTTTTCTAACAATCTACCCATAAGCACACCATTAGCCTGACAAACTCCAAATAATAATTCCTTCTATTAAGCTTAGTTTCTGTTAGAGTACAGCAAAAAAATCACAAAGTGAAAAATCATGTGTAGTAATTTTTACAAGGGATCATTTTTGGTCCATGCGGGTAACAGACTTCTGTACATAAAATAAGACTGTACTCTGATCGAAGTCCAAATTGAGTCTGGATTCCAATGTCAAACCAAGCTGAGGTATTTGTAGGCATACGATATCTTCAACATGGACTGCACAATATCAGCGCTGAATAAGGCTGTGCACTGACCGCTTTTTCCAGCTGAGGTTTTTTCCAAGGGGTTTTAATTTCTACCTGAAATGTAAAAATGTCAGCGCTGACTTAAACATGAATGCTAGAATAACTAGGGTTAAACACATTAAACATATGAGGGGATAGAGATTGCCCTTAGTATTGCTAATAAAGTTGGGCGCATTTGTTTTGATAGCAAAAGTACACGGCACCTTTAACAATAAGCGGAAGAAACATCGAACACGGAGTCATGTGTCCCTGTCACATGACCCTGATGTGACGCTATCTCCAACTACCGTGCCCAGGTTCAGCGTTCATTCGGGCCACGGTGGTGACAGGCTAGGTAGCCTGAGGGGAGCCGTCAGCGTATCAGTAAGTGGGAACCTAATCTAGCAGTATATTGGGTGGGTTAATAGACCGAGAAACCAAAGATTTTTCACGTTTGGGCATTCGTGAAAAAGATATTGACTTTGTCCTTATTTTCCAACAACTGCAGATAACGCGGCGTGAAGACAACCCCCTGCCGTGTCCGCCCATGTAGCGTGGTGACAAATGCCTCTTGTGAGTTAGTTGAGAAGCCTGTTTTATCTTCCATGTTTTTAAATACTTAACGGAGTCCAATGGAGGTTCCGGTTTTTATTAGTGCAATTGGCTTTAATACTCAATGTATTTTTTTTCTTCTTCCAGTTGGGTAATAGTTCGGTTTAAATAAAATAAACTGAACCCCATCCTATTCACCAGATAACCACTCTGGTGGAACATGATAATTGCGCCTGCTACATATCAGCCAAGTCAAGTCAAGTCAAGTCAAGTCAACATTTGTATAGCGCACTACTCACCCAGGGGGTCTTAAGGCACTTGAGGGAGGGGGGATTGCTACTTATCAAATATCCAAGTTTTGAGTTGTTTTCTGAAGGAAAGGTGGTTCTGTGTAAGGCGGAGGTGGGTGGGGAGAGAATTCCAGGTTTTGGCCGCTAAGTAGGAGAATGATCTTCCTCCCATGGTGGTTCTTCGGATGCATGGAATAGCGGCGAGGGCTTGATTGGACGAACGTAGTTGGTGGGTGGGGGTGTAAAAGGTCAGGCGCGTGTTGAGGTATCTGGGTCCTAGGTCGTAGAGGGCCATGTGTGCGTGGGTGAGAAGGCGGAATGCTATTCTCTTGTTGACGGGGAGCCAGTGAAGGTCTCTCAGGTGACCGGATATGTGATTGTGGCGGGGTATGTCTAGGATGAGTCGGGCGGAGGCGTTCTGAATGCGTTGTAGTTTTTTCTGTAATTTGGCTGTGGTTCCGGCATAGAGGGTGTTTCCGTAGTCCAGTCGGCTTGTGACAAGTGCATGGGTGACCGACTTTCTTGTTTCGGTGGGGATCCATCGGAAGATCTTTCGGAGCATGCGTAAGGTGTTAAAGTATGATGATGAGACAGCGTTGACTTGTCTGGTCATCGAGAGGGAGGAGTCTAGAATGAATCCCAGGTTGCGAGCATGGTCCGTTGGTTTTGGTGTGCTGCCTAGGGCCGGTGGCCACCATGAGTCGTCCCATGCAGAGGGGGATGATCCTAAGATGAGGACTTCCGTCTTGTCAGAATTCAGTTTTAAGCGGCTGTTCTTCATCCACTCGGCTACGTCTTTCATTCCTTCGTGTAGGTTGGTTTTGGCGGTGTTCGGGTCTTTGGTGAGGGAGAGGATCAGCTGTGTGTCGTCAGTGTAGGAGATGATGTTGAGGTTGTGCTGGCGTGCGATGGATGCGAGGGGGCTCATGTAGACGTTGAAGAGGGTGGGGCTGAGCGATAATCCTTGTGGTACGCCGCAGATGACTTCGATGGCCTCTGATCTGAAGGGGGGGAGGCGGACTCTCTGGGTTCTTCCGGCTAGGAACGAGATGATCCAATCCAATGCTTTTTCTTGTATCCCGACGGTGCTAAGGCGTTGTACAAGGGTGCTATGACAGACTGTGTCAAACACTGTGGAGAGGTCCAGGAGGATGAGGGCAGCTGTTTCCCCGTTGTCGAGTAGTGTTCGGATGTCGTCTGTGGCTGCGATGAGGGCGGTCTCGGTGCTGTGTTTGGCTCGGAAGCCGGACTGTGAGGGGTCGAGGGAGCCGTTAGACTCGAGGAAGGCAGCAAGTTGACTATTGACGGTCTTCTCTATGACTTTGGCAGGGAATGGGAGGAGCGAGATGGGGCGGTAGTTCTTAAGTTCAGTGGGGTCTGCTGTAGGTTTCTTCAGGAGGGTACTGAGTTTGGCATGTTTCCAGCTTTCTGGGAAGGTAGCGGTGTTGAAGGAGCAGTTGATGATATCCCGGAGCTGGGGTGCGATGATGGAGTCGGCCTTGTTGAAGATGTGGTGAGGGCATGGATCGGTTGGTGATCCGGAGTGGATGGAGTTCATCAAGCGGATGGTGTCTTCAGTGCTGATCGGGTTCCATGCGCAAAGGGTGGTGGTGGGCTTCAGTTCGGTGGTAAAGGGAGTGGGCTAGTCGCCGAAGCTGTTATGTATGTCAGCGATCTGGCTGTGGAAGAACGAGGCTAGAGAGTCACAGAGGTCTTGAGAGGGAGTGATGTCGTTGGTGTGGGCGCTGGGATTGGTAAGCTCTTTAACGATGCTGAAGAGTTCCTTGCTGTTGTGGGCATTGTTGTCAAGTCGATCCTTGAATGCTGATTTCTTGGTGGATCGGATCAGCTGGTGGTGTTTGCGAGTGGCGTTCTTGAGGGCGGTCATGTTGTCTGTGGTTGGGGTTCTTCGCCAGGCTTTCGCCAGGGTGCGGCAGCTCTTTTTGGAGTTCTTGAGGTCGTCATTGAACCAGGAGGCTTTTTTGCTTCCTGGCTTGTTGTGATGTTTTTCAAGGGTGCCAATTCGTCAGCGCAGTGGGTGATCCATTGTGCGAGATGGATGGCTGCTTCATTTGGGTCCGATGATCTGGCGGGAGGGTTTTGGTTTAGCGATGTGGTGAGCTGGTCGGTTGTAATTTTGTTCCAGTTTCTGCGGGGGACTTGTGTGTGGTGGTGGGTCGTGGTCTTTCTGAAGTTGAAGTGGACGCAGCTGTGGTCCGTCCAGTGGAATCCTGATGCGTGATTGAAGGAGATGTGCTTGCTGGAGGAGAAGATTGGGTCGAGAGAGTGTCCGGCGTAGTGGGTGGGGGTGTTTACCAGTTGTTTGAGTCCGAGATTGGCGAGGTTGTCCTGAAGGGTGGTGGTGTTGCTATCGTTGTTCTTTTCCAAGTGGAAGTTGAGGTCCCCTAGGAGAATGTAGTCCTCGGAGGGGAGGGCGTGTGGGCTGATAAAGTCAGTGATGTCGTCGCAGAATTGTGTGCGGGGTCCTGGTGGTCTGTAGATGAGGGTGCCTCTAAGTGTGGTCTTGGGGTTGGTGTGTATCTGGAAGTGAAGGTGTTCGGCGGCTGTGAGGGGGTCGTCGGAGCTGGCTTATGAGACAGATATTGCTACACGTTGCTTACAAATAGAAGCAGAATGTGCTTGACATGCATAGCACTACACACACCTGTTCCTTAATTTAGATCACTGGTACTGGTGTAACTTGGTGAAGGGGGTAATATGATATTGATTTGACTAATGGATCCCCAAGGGTGTAATCATTATCATAGAAATGATTTATCCTTGGCCTCTGTCTGATACATTTTCTCTTTACAGGTAACTGGCCCCAGCAAATAGCTGAGTGTGCCCAAACGGCGATAGCCGTGAGTATATGTAATAATTTTACTTTTTTCATACTAATATCCTCTCGGTCGGGTGCACCTTAGCGCGTGTATACCGCCGGAGGATCACACTACTGGCCCTGAAGAATGCTGAGCGACTCGAGCTCTCTAAGCAGAAACATGTCGACCAAATTTGATTAAATTTATTGAGGACTAGGGGTCTCTAATTAATGAGACCAATCCTATGAGTCCACTCATCACCTGTTTTTAACTAGTGCTGGTTGGACTAATAATAAAATAGTTGACAGTCACAACTATGCATTTTTTAACCCCCCCTTATTTTGCACTCACTTAGCACAATTGGGTTATTTTCACCACTTCATCACACACAAGAACCAGCTCCGCTGTAATCAGGCATTGTAGCACACTGGAAGGACGCTAGGTCCTTCCAGTGGGAACCCGATGATGAAGCACGTCACCACTAGGCTGGTGAGTGAGGGTTCTTAACCCCTTCCCTGCTGGCCCGTTTCCGCCCCCGTGCGGTAAACAAATGAACAGGGGCGGGCCATGACGAACCCCAGCCGTCATCAGCACACGAGCACCGTAGTGCATGACGGCTGGGGTTCGTCACCAGCATGGAAGGGGTTAAAACAACTATTTTGTGTGTTGTCTTCACAAATTTTAGTCTGTCCCTCACATGATCCTTTGAGGTGTCTTAGGGTTGTTTCACTCTTTTGTTGTTTATTAATACTAATATTAGGGGTTAGAGAGTAAACACTTATACCCTTACTCTCCTGTTGTTTGATTGTAAGACTAAATAAGGTAATGAATGATTCCTTATGCCTATATAAGGATTGGGTGAATTATACCTATATATGGGCATGAATCGGGAAAATTTCACTCGGGTCCTAGATTCCCACAAAACAGCGGCAGGTTAGGGGTAACTGGATCTCAGGTCAGGATTGCCAGTGAGACCTCCTCTTGGTGTTGGTCCACTCAAACTCAGGCCTTGGGAGTCGGTGCAGAGTGGTGCAGATTAGCGGATCCTCCAGAAGCTGGAGTCTGTTGGTGAACAAATCCAATGTTCACAGGAGACAGAGTCTTTTCTTTTGAAGGCTGGGCAGGTCCTCGGGGTTCTTGAGGATGCTGGCTGCAGGACACACTGGGGTTTTACTTCTGCAGGTTCGAGGTGGGCTTGTAGGGCTGGGGCCAAGTCAGTATCCGTCCTCCTCTTGTTAGCTTCGGAATGGCTGTTCAGTCCTTCTTCTTCTTTTGTTCTTCTGGTTTCTTGTCTCAGTAGCAAGGTTCAGGGGTGCCCCTAAACACTCGATTTAGGGACGTTACTGGTAGGTAAAAGGTTGGGACCAATGCATATCTTCCCTGGGGTGGGTACACCCCCTTTTATGCCACCCTCAAGTGGGAGGGGGCATAAGCCTCACCCTGGTTGGCTGGTTCCCCCTCTTCAAAATTGAGGGGACTGAGAGTTGTGCTTCACCTCGCCTCCCCACCTGAGAGATGGAGTTGGCTGAGGCGGGCACACCAATCTTCCACACATGTTTTTCCGCTGGTTCTCCCGCCCAAAGTGGGGGTCAGAACCAGTGGGGACCAGTTGCTTAAAGCAACAAGTGGCCTTGGGAAGCTCACAAAGGCGGCAAGCCTTTGAAGCTTCCCCTTGGTGGACCATGCCAATCCTGGGGGAGAAGGCTTGGCACCTCGTCCCAGGATGTGCATTGTTTCAGGCCCCCTAGAGCAGCAGGTTCTCGAACCAGGTGTCCATAAACGTGTCTGGTGGAGGTAGCTGAAAGCAGCAACTCAGCCTGGACACTAGTGGTAGGTAGTTTGTCAAGGGGCATCTCTGAGACCCTCTGTGTGCATTTTTCATTAAACCCTACTCTGGCATCATTGTGGGTTTCATGTGCTGAGAAGTTTGATACCAAACCTCTCAGTTTTCAGCATAGCCATTATGGTCCTGTGGAGTTCGTAATGATAAACTCCCAGCACCATATACTCTTAATGGCAGCACTGCACTTACAATGTCTAAGAATGGACTTAGACATGGTAGGGGTACAGGGCTCATGCACCTGCACCCTCACCACTGGTATAGGGCACCCAGCTAGAGGGGTGACTGATCTATGCCAAGGCAGTGGGATGTAGGCATGGCACACAGGGATATCTTAATTTAGACACCAAAGCAAACATGATCAGGTACATATAGCTGGAGTTATAGATTTTAGAAGAAAACATAAATCAGAGCAATTCAGTACTGCAGAACTTTTGTATTGCGGTCAATCGGAAAAAGTGGTAGTGACAATTGGTCACTTGCAGGTCGAGTTGTGTGGAACCCATGGAGGGTTAAGGTGATGCTGGTCCCTGGATCAAGCCACAACAGTCAGTTCAATTGTACCTGGTCCGTGGAGCCTGAGTGCAGAGTTGTCCTGCCTATCCCTGGTACTGAACGGTAGCTGAGAGCAAGCTGCTTTTTACCGCTTACTCAATGCTGCAGAGAATAAGATGGAAAAACACAACAACAGGGTGGGTGTTGATCTTGGTCGAAGGTCGGATGGTGTTCCCTCTAGGTGCAGCGACGAGTGCAGGGGTTAGTTGCCTGACTGGCGACCAACAAGCCTGGGCAGTGGTAAGCTTTGGAGAAAGGTACTTCGACGTCTGGTGGTAGCGGGGAACACAGTAGTTGCCTGTAACTTCTTAGAAGGCACAACTGCAGTTCCCACAATGTACTAGACCATCTGGATTTGATCGATAACCAGCGATTTTTCAAATCAAAGACATTGTTTTACCTTCATTTTGCAGGGCACTTGTGCCACTAGTCCAGGGGAGTCTGAGGGTGGTTCAGGCTCTCACAGTAGTCCCTCTGTCTGGTAGAACAGAGAGTTAGCCTGAGACGAGTCTTGATCAGGAGGTTCCAGGAGCATTGCCACAGGTGCACAGTATCTCTGTTTTGGTTTGTGCAAGTCCTGTTGTCGCAGATACATGTCTCTTCTTTGCCCTCTTTGATGCAGTTTGATTCCGATCTGAGGTTCTGGCATAAGGGGTGTCCCTTAAACCATAGATTTAGGAGATTTAGGGGTGTGATAGTGCGCAGCACAGCAGCATTCTAATAACCAAAGCAGAGCGTGTTACTATTTATACAACACACTATAATCAGTTTGCCTATTTGCCTGTATTTTCTCTCTCTAATTATAAAACTAGATTTTGGCCCCTGTTACTTCAGGAAAGGAGAATTTGACAGGGATTTGGCAAATGACATAGATTAAATATTCCCTTTATGAGGACCCAGAACAAAGAGAATATTTATATTTACACTCCTTTATATACATTTTTATACATCTCTTTATTATTATTATAATGAATAAAGACAAACTCAGTTTCTCTGTTAGTCTGCTTTTATCTATTTTCTTTTCATTCTTGTATGAATTGGTAAAACTGAAGTACAATATTAAATCTGAATATTCACTCAAGAACACATTACAGGAAATCACAGTAACATCTGAATTACAGAGCATGAGTTGAGTGGATAGTGTAAGAGACAAAAGAGCATGTTTCAATAAGATCAAATGCAAATACAGACTTTCATACGAACCTAGAAAGCTATAGCACAATGTGCTAGTAGCTGGAAATTCCAACCCACCGGCTGAGAGGGCACACTGGGGCTATCCTCATGAGGTATGAAAGCAATTACAGACAGCAGCAGCCAAATTCATCAAAGTACTAATGCCTCAGATAGATTTAACACCAATGTTCTCTTCACTCTCTCTGCCTTCATGTCTCTCCTACTCCTGCCTCCTCCCAAACTATCACTAATAATTATACCCTTATGACTATCAAATCTTATTCTTGTAACAAAATCCTTTTTTGGTTGGCTGTCAGGCATTGGGTGTTAAGTCACACCACTTCCATCACTCTTACCTCTCAAACGTCCATTGTTGAATTCTGTCATCATTGTCCTTCAGCAGAAGAAATCAAATCTTTCCCATACTCAGTGCACACATTTTCAGATGCATTTTCAGATGCATTTGGAAACATTTAGCAGTTCAGTTTAAGATAGGAAACACGCTTTTCTTTGCAATAGTAGGAAGCATCGCAGATACACTAGACACGTAGCAGCCACTCGAGAATAAAAACACAATACACTGCTTTGAAGAAATAAACTTGATCTCTGTATTTCTAATTTCTAAAGCTAAATAAACCCTAATGCAAATGCTGAGGCCTACTTGTAAAACTTGCAGTTTCTTGAAGAGAAATAAACAGGATTTTATTATTTATTCAGAAACAGAAGCTACATCATTTAATTTCATGTCAACCACCTTATTAGTATGATAGAGCCAAATCAATTTAGACTAATGTTTATAAATAATATTTGCTTAATTATGTTAACAAACAAAACACATCTTTTTGTATTCTTACTCATGGTATGGAAATTGTTTGTGGCATACTTAGTCACAGTGTCATTTTCCCATACCTTTCTAATTTCTTTCTCTCAATTGCGTGTTAATTATTTTGATTAATTTCAAACCTTGTTAATAACTCACACCATGCAAGGTTTAATTTGAGCAGGTTTTATTTACGCAGAACCCTGCTGCATCAATCCCCCTTTGATGGCTTCTTAAGCCATCAAAAATACAAAATCTGATTGCAATTTGATTGTATCAGAATATACTGGTTCTCATCAGTTTCAACCTAACCCCGTCTACATCTTTCATCACTTCATAATATTTTCTCTTTCTGTCCTCCATTTCTATTTCTTCTCTTTTCTTTTCTTTGCTCTTCTTTTAGTTTCTAACATTGTCCCTTTGAAATTGCAGCATTTATATATTAGGTACAGCATTAATATTCCACCAGCAATAGCAATAATAGGTATTAGTATCTATCCTAATAAGCTGTTACCAATTGTTAAAAAACAGTTTCCCACAGAAGAGAAACCCTTACCAAGTTTCTCCCAAGCACCATCAACCTTGATTTCGGTTAAATCTTCCCTCAAATGTGTAATGTTAGCACTATATCACTCTAGATTCTTACTTTTGTCAGGGATATATGTACAGCATTGTTGAATGTTCAACATACTACAGACGTCACCCTCTTTTTCCAATAATACATCAAGAGCAAGTCTATTTTGTAAAACTATAGATCTCATAGCCACCATTTCAGTGTCAATCATGAAAAATCCACTGGCATTATCAGTTGATAAACGATCAACCACCCTGGACAATTCTCAAATTTTACGCACATTTTAAATGACTCCAACTGTAGGTATCAATGCTCCCAAAATATCACCGACAATCTCAGCAGCACTAATTCCACTTTTATCAGGTATTAATCCATTCTTACTCTTTTCATTGGTTCCTGGATTCTTATCACTGTGGTAGACCTTTGGAAACACTCTCCCCATATACCAACGCCCACACCAACATACTGGTAACCTATAGTAGACATTCCTACCACACACATAATATATTCCAGGGTAAACAGGATCCGTACCACCTTTTAATCCCAAGCCCCAGTGATTAGGAAGGTATGATCACATTCATTAAAACCAATGAAATAATTATTATATTCTGTTTTCTGCCTTAACAAGCAAAGCTTCCCTTTACGATGCCACTCCAAGATCATTGCAGCATATGTTTCACACTTTTTGTAATTTCCCGCTCTATGAGCCCAAGGAGGAATATGGCTCTTTCCCTCTACAGATTTCTTTTGGAAATTCTATCTTCTATCTTCTACAATGTTAATAAATTCAATTTAATCTTTTCGTAAACTACAAGTTAAGTTATATCTATGGGCATGTACAGTATCTATTGTTTTAGTAGTATGAAAAAAATCCCCTATATACTCAGCATTCTTTGCACTGCTTGCTACATTCATATTCTTTCAAATAGGAAGTTCAGAAACACTAAATCTATATTTGAATATTAGATCTGAAGTTGCCTTTTTTCATAAAACAAACTAGTTAGTACACTACATGAAATAACATAGGATAAAGACAAGTAGTGATAAATCATCCCTTCTGACACAGAAGAAGGTAATTACATACACACATAACAATCTCTAGCGTCCATAGTGTCCACATACTCGTATTATAGCTTAGTAAAAACATATAACGAGAAATCATTAAAAGAGTTATCTTGGTGTAAATAATTTTCGGTTAATATCTTAATATTAGTATGTGAGTCTTCTGTAAGAGTTTGTCCCATATCCGTATTTATACTTACTAAACCATTAGTGGTATTATTTTTAGTATGAAACATAAAATAAGGCACCACAATACTTTTATTAACCAAACCATCATCATTAGTAAGCCACATATACAACAAACAGTAATACACCTATGCCTATTTGATCCTTGATTCTGATTACCAGTCTTTTGGATTCAAGCCATCTTCAGCAAAAATAAATAAATAAACGAAACCCTAAAACTTAACAAGAAAATATGTGTATCCGAGCACTTTTGAGCCTTAAGTTTTATAGATCTTTCTTTTTCTTCTTTCCTCACTTCTCGAAGACTCTTCTAAGACCTTCTCCAATCCCCTCTTTTTTATAGTCTTGTTTCAGTCTTTTAGCACAATTCCATCTTCAATTTCAACTTCTGTTTTTTTAGAATGATTTTTGACTTTCTGCATCCAATTTCAAACACAGTTCATTTATGGTGGCTTATAACAGTTCTTTGATTTAGCTCGACATTTTCTCCATTGTTGTCTTTTAGAACAACTGCTTCAGCAATCAGGTATGTCCACTCAGGTCCTGTGTATTTATTGTTTGGTACTCTTGCTCTTTTTTTTCAAAACTGTATCTTCTTCTGTATCACTTTGTTCAGAAATTTCAAGAATTGTGTTTCAACACTCTCATTCAAGGTATAATTCAGTTGTTCCACACCTCTTGGCCCTACATCTCATTTTCTTGATAATTTCTTTTGAACTTCTTCATTCAGTTCCATATTTGTTTCAATATTTCTTTTAATTGATTCATTTTTCCCTCTTGCACTGCTTTGTTCTGGAATAACGTTTTCTAATGTTTTGACATCTGCAGTTTCACAAGACCCAGTAGTTGGTACCCACTCTACTCGACTCACAGTCTGTTCTGGTTCTTTTTCGGCAACCTTCTTTATTGCCTTCAATTGATTCTTCACTTTCAAGTGGACTTGGGATTCTTCGTGTATGGCTGGCATTAATCCAATTCGGCAAGCCACCACACTTCACTGCTGTCCTTGTCACCAATGTCACTAATGTCACTGGATATGACCCATGCCTCATGTGTTTCTTGACAAGAACCGTCTCTCCAGGATTTAAATCATGTCCTTATTCTTGCTGTGTTGTGTTTGCAACTTCTCCAACCTGATGAGACACACAACGCACCACCTCAGCCAATACTGTGCAATAATCAAGTACCAAATCATCAGTTATATTCATTAGTCGATTTGCTGGAACTACTGGCTGTCTCATGGTTCTGCCCATGATTATGTCATGTGGAGACAATCCAGTCTTTCTGTCTGACTCACCAGATCTAGGGGTGATGCATCCGGCCATTTCAGTGCAGTGGACGCACACACCTTTGCAAGTCTTGTTTTTATTGTTCCGTTGACCTGTTCGACCATCACCTGAGGCTTCTTGTCGATAGGCACTCTGTAACTTTTGTTCAATTTGAAATGCATCCTGCCTTAATCTAAATCTCTTTTTCCTCTGAACTTGCCTCTTCTTGCAATTGTCTAAGCTACTCCCATGTTTCAAAAGATGAGAACATCAGATTGTATTTACTCTTATCAGATTTCTGTATGTTTTTTTATTGAAACAGAATTTTGCACACAAAAACACATGACGTTATCAACATACCTGTTTCCTGCAATGAAATAATCACTGCCAAATTTGTGTGCTGAACATTTCACCACTCCAGTTTCTATGGGCAATTGTAACACCAACAACACTATTTCAAATTGGTGAACCTGATGAGGTCAACCACTTACAAAGAAGGGGGCTCCTGAAACAAATAAAAGGCAGTTTGCCTGTCGTTCCAACTGAGATACCGCTGTGATTGCATCTGGAGCTATCATCCGATCCGAGGATTCACCGCCCATATTTTTAGTGCAAGTGTATTGGATTCTCTCACCACGCCTTGCATCGCTTAGAAAACTTTCTTGTGAGGAATCTCCCTCTATATTTGGAACAATAGACTGCTCCTACCACTTCTCTGGACTATAGATTTTTCCTACGTGTCGAGCCTTCATTCATCTTGAATCTCTTTATATTGTCCTTTCTTTCATTTTCTGGCCGCCATCCTGGCATCCTTATCCAGGCAATCTCTAACTCCTTTGCGTGCACACAAACTTGTCGCCCTGAGGAAGTTGTGACCCTAATGATGGTTTAACACCGAAACACGCGTTGGCGCAGGAGCCCCTGTGCTTCCTTTTGCTTGCAATTGTTTCTTGGAGTCAGAATCAGAATCAGAATTTGGACTGTATCAGTGTTATAGAATGTTAATTAATTCAATCTGGATCTTCCACAGCATCTGATATCACATTATGTCGTTGTATAATTCTATTTGTGTATTATAAGATTGTGTTTGGCACTATTTAATGTATTGTTTTCTGATGTAATGTATTGTTTTTAATGGAATGTCTGAGTATGTTTGAGTCAATGTTTGTTTCTTTGCAAGTGTGTGTGCAACTTAGGATGTGTGCAATAGTCTGTGAATCTCTTTTGTCAGTTATGTCTTTTTATCATGTTGATGACATTGTTTAAAATAAATATGATATCCCCAATCCATAAGCACCTTGTACTATTAATGTGAAAGGTACCCTTATCTCGGACTGTTTTGTATACATCTGTGAAGTACTACACTATATAAAAAAATCTTAGGCAGAGTATTTCCCTTGATTGCTCCCTGATGAGGTGTAGAAACCACTTTGGAACCACAATTGTCCAAAATCATGGACAACCCCCAAACCATATTGACTATCAGTAAATATGGTTTCTCTCCAATCTTTCAAGCATGAAGCTTCAATGACATTAACCACTGTACAGATTTCATAGGAAGCTTTCAATGTACCTGTTTCATCTCTTGACAAGACCCATCCACAAACATCACACAATCAGATTCAGACAGCAGAATGTCTTTTACGTCAAGTCTTGGTTTTATACAAAATTCAGTCACACCCAGACAATCATGATCTGCTTCATCCACCACTATTTTGCATTCTGGATTTGGCAACAAGGTAGCTGGTTTCAGATTTGTACATCTTGTCACTGTCACATTTTCATCCCCCAGTATCCCTCGCTCATATTTTGTTAACCGACTACTCGTAAGATGTTGTGTTCGAGTTTGTGTCAACAAAATCTCAACAGAATGTGGTACATACACTCTCAATGGATGTCCCATCACAATTGTTTCACTTTGTTCCATACTCACATAAGTAGCAGCAACTGCTTTTAAACAACCTGGTAAAGCTGCAGCTACACAATCCAGTGTCGTTGAAAAATATGCCACCGACGTCGTGGAGTTCCATGCATTTGCGTTAGAACTGAAAGTGGACAACCATCTTTTTCGTAACAGAACAATGCAAATTCTTTATTGAAATCTGGCATTCCTAGTGCTGGTGCATGACAAAGGCTGTCTCGCAACTCAACAAATGCCTTCATGCTTTCTTCATCAAACTGAATCGGATCTGACATATCTTTATGAGTCAGTTTCTGTAATGGCTTTGCTATCAATGAAAATCCATTAATCAACTGTCTGCAGTATCCAACAACACCCAAAAACATTAAAATTGCTTTCTGTGTTTTTGGAGGCTTCATTTGTAAGATTGCATTTATTCGATCTTGTGTCACTTTTCGGACTCCTTTTTCAATTTTATGCCCAAATAAATTACTTCTTTTTGTCTTTTTGACAAAATTGTAATTTGGCTGGTGACACTTTATGCCCACGTATTGCCAAATAGTTCAGTAGAGCAATAGTATCTGTCACACAAGCTTCTCTCATTTTTGATGCAACAAGTAAGTTATCTATATACTGAACTAGCACTGAGTTATAGGGCATTACTAGTGACTTCAAGCACCTTTTCAAAATTTGATTGAAAATTGAAGGGCTTTCAGTATACCCTTGAGGAAATCGGCCCCATGCCAAGGCATGGCCTCTCAACCGGAATGCAAATAAATATTGACTATCCGGATGTAAGGGTATTGAGAAAAATGCTTGACACAAATCGATCACTGTGAACCACTCTGCATTACATGGAATTTGACAAAGAATTACTGCTGGGTTTGGCACAATTGTACAACAAGGTACCACTATTTGATTTGTTTTTCCTAAATCTTGAAATTTTTTATATTTTCCGCTTGGTTTCTTAATACCCATATTAGGCGAATTACAAGGACTGCTTAGTATTTCTTTTGAAATAAATTTTCCAATCATCATTTCAATTACAGGCGTTACTCCTGCAATTGTTTCAGGACTCATTTTGTAAGGTGGCGTTTTTGGGAATTCTGCATCTTGTCTAACAGTAATTTGAATAGAGTCAACTCCTTTCATCAATCCAATGTCTTTCCCTGAGAAATCCCACACACCACTCAATACAACTTCTCTCAATTGAACAGGCAAATCCTTTGCTGTAAATAAAGGATACAAATCATTCACTTCTGTCCCTTGTCTTGCCATCTTAAAGACAACATCTTCCTCCTTAGTTTCAAAAACTATTCCATCTGGTGTGCAATAGATGGTACAATTCATCTTGCATAGTAAATCTATACCTAAAAGGTTAACGGGACTTGTATCACATACCACAAATCGGTGTAAATCTTTTAAGTGTCCTATCTGTACCGTAATTCATTTTGTATTACTGGTGTTTTGATCAATTGATTTGAAATGCCTACAAATTGAATATTTTCTCCTGAGAGTGGTAGGTTCGGAATTTCCACAGTTCTTACTGTGGAACGGGTAGCACCAGTGTCTAAAAGGAATGTAATCACATTACCTTCTACTTCTCCATCCACAAAAGGACCATACTGATCTAACTCTAGGGATGGAACGAAGACACACTCCTCCCCCATCAGGCACCATCATTGAGATGTATCTGAATCACTCTCTTGAGACTGCAACCAATATTGTGAAACCACTTGTACATTGTGTTCCATTGATTCATCTGTGTGAAAATCCATATTCGTACCTGACCTCTGTATGTGATCATTCATATTCTGATTTGGAATAGGAGCTTGAGGTATTTGATTTTGGGGTACTTGTAAACCCTGTCCTCTTCCATCTATTAGATTCTGATTTTGTATCTGACTCTGTATTTGATTAATCTGATTCTGATTCATATCATTAGCACCAGTACCACCACCTGTATTTGCCAACAAACTCCTACACTCGCGTTTCCAATGTCCAAATTTTCCACAAGCATGACAAGGATATTTCTTTTTCATTTCCTCTTTATTATTTTTTCCTCTTCCACTACCACTTCTCATAACAGCACCATTCTGATTTTCTTGGACACCCCGATCTTTACCTTGGAAATGTGATTGAGAAAAATCCACAAATCCACCTTTCTGTGCTGCCTTCATCTGAGCCCACATTAATTTTTCTTTCAACATTTTATATTGTGACTCATTATTCTCATCACAGTATTTGGCGTAACAAAATATTTTGTCTATTGACTTACTCTGCCAACAGATCAAATGCTGCTGAATCATCATGCTAATCTCCGGTCTCAATCCAAACACAAACCTATATATAAAATGACCCATGTCTTAGTCAGTGAAATTCTAATGCCACTATATTGTTTAAACACATGAAGAAGCCTTTCATAATAAGCATGCATCATTTCTTTTTTTTTCCTGTGTAGTTTTATCTATTTTCATCCAATCTGTTTCTTTTGGTGATAGTTTCCCTTTCAAATAAGTAATGACCTGAATGTATTTTTCATCACTTCATCTAGTGGTGCTCCTGTTTTTGCATCTCTTGGGTATTATTTTTTCGGCCAACCTACGGCAATCTTACACCTTCCCCGCAAATCAGCTGGCACCACAATATCAAACAAATCATCTAAGACTTTCTACAAAACTTTTAAAACTTTCACAATCCTCTCTACTAGTTTATACCACTCTACTGGTTTCTTTCGCAATCTGGGAAACTCATTCCAAAATGACAATACATCCTGTCTTGACAATGGAACATGAACATATCCACCTCCAGGTACCTCTCTCATGGGATATATCCTTTCAGGCATTTCTGGCTTTGCTTCTCCCAATGGATACATTGGTAAAACACTTGTATTTACAACTGTTTCTTCCTTCTTTTTAGCCCATTTTCCTTTTCAACGATCTAATTCACCCCATTGTCTCAATGTGCTGATCAACTCCTCAATTTGTAACTGTTTCCCTGAAGCATTCAAACTCTCTAAATCTTTGTCACTAAAATCCAACCTACACGTTTTCTGTAAAGCCTTTGACTTTTCTATGTCTACACCATACATCTGTGCAACTTTAGCAAATTTCTCATGAAGGTTTCTCGCTCTCATTGTTATATTTTTACACAAGAATAACAACTCTTCTTCCTGATATTTACTCAACCGTTCTGGACTAATCGTACATAATATCATTTCATTCAGATCCGCTTTTAATCTACCTACATCCATATCTACTTTATTAGAAGTCATCCCTCTAATACATTCCTCCAATTCTTCCGGTGTGGGTCCTAAAGACCCTCCTGATGTAGGTGTCACTGTCACTCCCTTTGTATTCTGTAACAATCTCCTTGGATTAATCTGCACACCTCGTCTTGGTGTTTCTACTGCTCCTTCTGAAAAATCAATCAAAGACTCTGACTCACTTGCACTATTACTAACTCTATCATTTCGAAATGTAGGAACTGTTAAGGCATGCACTTGTGAAACATTTTGTTCATTATTGTATAATGGAACTATAGGGCCAACTGTCACTGGAACTGACAAAGCATCTGCATTTAGATTTAATTCATTTATTCCTCTAGTGAAATCTCCCTTTGCTCTGTTGACTGCAGTTGCAGTTTTCTTTTGGGGATTTTCTATCTGAATTAATGGAGCACTTGGTGATGGTCTCTCTCTCTCTCTTTCTGATACTGGGAAGGTCTATTCATTAACAATTCATCAAAAAATTCATCATCTACCTCATTCGGATTTCATTCTGTCTCTGAAGTATTCTTTTTCTTTTCTTTAAATTTTCCTCTTTCATTATTCTCCTCTAATACAACTGGATACATTCCCTCACCTAATGCCACAACATCCCTTCTCCTATCTTTCTCTCTCTTGTAAGCCTCATGTTCCCACTCTTCAAGCCCTTCTTAATGCATAGGTTTCAGACTTGGTTTTAACTGATTCATTTGATATCACAAATTCTCTAAAATCCTAGTGTTGAAAGTACCGTGCTCTGGAAATGCCTAATCACCATTGCTCTCGGTATACTTCACCCAAATTTCTAACCATGTACATGTATGATAACCCCTTTCTAGCGACATAAAAGGAGCTACAGGAATTCCATCCCTGATAGGTATAGGTTCAACCTTTTTAAATAGAGGTTTCAAAAATGTTAACAATTTTATTTTCTCTCTTGATCGGTAAACCCCCTATTCAAGAACTTCTTCCATACTTCTATCAAATTCAATTGGCTCACACTGACCAGTACCAGTGTGATTCACAACAACCCACCAATAACAACACAATACTCCTGTGACAATGTACACTCATCAACCAATAGCAGCACAGCTTTCTGTGATTCACCCTAACTAACCAATTGCAGAGCAGCCTTCATGATGCCAGTATAACTCCTGCAACTGACCTTCCCTTTACATAATTTATCGGCAGCTATTTACAAACTTTTTAGACAAACAAGGTTAGAACACATAGACATTCCAGCTTGTCTGCTCCACTAAAAGAAGACAGATACACACTCTCCAATAATACTCTTTCTACTAGTAAAATCCTTGACCAGTGTGATTCAACTCTCATTCAAGTAAAACCTTTCGGGACTTCACAGATGTGCTTTCTAAAGGTACCCAAATAAGCTTCTACTATGCTAACTCCAAAGTTTCCTGTGCAATACTGACAATACGACTATTGCTCAATACTTGCATCAACAGCAGACAACACAATACTTAGTGTATGACACACCCTTGGGCTTATCCCGGAATCTTAGGCCTCTCTGAACCTGCCAACAAATTTCTTTTAAGGTCGAACTGGTGTGACCACTACATGTAACAAAAAGGTAGGTAAGGTTATTAACAAACTGTTATTCTCACCTTGATCAATTGGCAGTATAATCAATCTACACTAAAACCATCCTAGTCTGTCTACCAAAAACTGATAGCCCGCGGCACAGTGGAATTCTGATGACCAAAGCGGAGCATATAACTATTTATACCACGGGCTATAATCAGTTTGCCTATTTGCCTGTATTTTCTCTCTCTAATTATAAAACTAGATTTTGGCCCATATTACGTCAGGTCCACTGACGGACCAGAGAATTTGACAGGGATTTGGCAAATCACATAGATGAAATATTCCCTTCATGAGGACCCAGAACAAAGAGAATATTTATATTTACACTCCTTTATATACATCCTATATCATCATTTTAATGAATAAAGACACACTCAGT
This sequence comes from Lissotriton vulgaris, assembly GCF_964263255.1. Taxonomy (NCBI): domain Eukaryota; kingdom Metazoa; phylum Chordata; class Amphibia; order Caudata; family Salamandridae; genus Lissotriton; species Lissotriton vulgaris. Next base: position 1,247,879,282 of record NC_141687.1, on the reverse strand, counting down.
TTCTCTGTTAGTTTGCTTTTATCAATTTTCTTTTCATTAGAATATGTTTTGGTCAAACAGAAGTACAATATCAAATCTGAATATACACTCAAGAGTACATTACAGGAAATCACAGTAACAACTCAATTACAGAGCATTAGTTGAGTGGATAGTGTAAGAGACAAAAGAGCATTTTTCAATAAGTACAAATGAAAGTACAGAATTTCATACAAACCTAGAAAACTATAGCACAATGTGCTAATAGCTGGAAATGCCAACCCTTTGGGCGAGTGGGCAAGCTGGGGCTATCCTCATGAGATATGAGGAGCAAAGTTAGAAGTCAGCTTACAGGCAGCATCAGCCAAATTCATCAAAGTACAAACGCCTCAGATAGATAAAACACCAACGATCTCCTCACTCTGTTTGTCTTTGTCTCTCTCCTACTCCTTCCTCCGCCTAAACTACCACTAATAATTATACCCTACTGTTTATCAGTTCTGTCTTATTCTTGTAACAAAATCCAGGAAAATCCTTTTCTGGTTGGCTGTCAGGCATTGGATGTTAAGTCACACCACCTCAGTCGCTCTTACCTCTCAAGCGCCATTGCTTAATTCCATGCTGTCATCATCATCCTTCAGCAGACGAAATCAAATCTTTCCCTTTCTCAGCGCACACATTTTCAGATGCATTTGGAAACATTTGGTAAGTTCAGTGTATCATAGTAAACACGTTTTTCTCTGCAACAGTAGGAAGCATTGTAGATACACTGGACATGTAGCAGCCACTCGAGAATAAAAACACAATAGGCAGCTTTGAAGAAATAAACTCGATCTCTGTATTACTACATTCTAAAGCAAAATTAACCATAATGCCAATGCTGAGGCCTTCTTGTAAAACGTGCTGTTTCTCCAGGCAAAATAAACATGATTTTATTATTTATTCAAAACAGAAGCTTCATCATTTAATTTCATGTCAACCTCTTCATTAGTACGATAGAACTAATCCAATTTAATCTATTGTTCATAATTAATATTTGCTTAATTATGTTAACAAACAAAACACATCTTTTCATATTTTTACTCATGGTACAGAAATAGTTTATGGCCTACTTAGTCACAGTGTCATTTTCGTGCACCTTTCTAAATTTCTTTCTCTCAGCTGTATGTTAATTATGTTGATTAATTTCAAACCTTGTTAATAACTCACACCATGGAAGGTGTAATGCAAGCAAGTTTTATTTACACAAAGCTCTGCTCCGTCAGGTGTGTGAGCAAATAGCAATAGGCTGCTAGTCCCTGCAGCTAGTACTCCACTGAGGTGACCACATCCAGGGGTGTAGGTCATCTTTGCTACCACTTTTAAAAATGACAGAAGTCTTCCTTAGCTGTCCAGACCAGGCAGCCCACCCTAGAGGCGTTGCTAGCCTTCTGGGGGTGTACACCTCCTGCATGCCTAATTTCCTGCCTGCCCGTGCAATGGTGCTTGTGTCAGGGGGAGGGCTCTTTCCTCCTGTGAGAGTCGGCTCTGATGCATATCGGAGGCAATGTTGCCTCATAGCTGGAACACTATACTCGCAGACTTCCAGACAACTGCTCTGCTGCCAGATGATTCACAGTGATTTTTCCAACCAACACCTACAAACCCCAGGTTCCCTCCACACTGGCCTTTCACAGCATGCCCCCCTTGACTGAGCCACGACATTCCCAGGTATTTTCATTCCAATCCTCATACAACACATTTGGGGGTATATTTACAAGAACTGCAGTGTTGATGTTGCTTAGCACCAATTTTTTTACCGCTGTCGATCATCAAAATTCATCAGCATGTTTGCAATATATTTACAATATGTCATTACATGGAGCTAGGATCAGCTAGTGGTGGCAAAAATTGCCTCTAACTCAGCATCACAGGCATACAAATCTTAACGCTAAATAGAAAAAATGTGCCGGCCAGCCATTCAGTGGCAAAACAATTCATGTTGGTCAGCCCAAAGCCACTTTTCAGCCTCTAGACGCAAAAGAACTGACAAATACACCTATAAGGAAAAATTCAATAAAAACACCAGAATGCAGAATGGAGCAGTCAGGACCAAGTTCAGCACAGGTCACCAGCCCCCCAAACACCCCAACAGTCAGGATGACCAGCCAGAGTCCCAAGGGAAGAGGAAATGCAGAATCAGGGCCTCATTTATGGAAAGTGGTGCTGGGGAAAAACAAGGATGCAGCTCCTTTCATTGCACCATCCTTGCAACACCATGGCGGCTGATGCCTGGAAGCGCGGACAGTCCCCGGGACCTGGAGGCCTCGCTGGGTTTGCGTCTAAGACCCAAAGTAGGAGGCGCCAGTGCAGTTGAGATACTGCAGCCGGATGGTGGAGGCGGGTCGCTTTGGGCCTTAGCCTGTGGGCTGCAGCGGTATACATTGAGGCTTAGGGAATCGCCTTTACTTGGTGTCGAAGTCTGGCAGGTCACATGGAGACACATTGCTGACCTGTGTGGAGAAGATCTCCTGGTGCCCCTTGGAGCTGTGACCTTTATAGGTGCTCCTGTGCACCAATGAGGGATGGTCTGCACTGCATAACATGCACCACCACTACACCGGGGTGCACAGTGGAGATTGCCGATGGTGGGCCACGCCTCTCTGCATCACAGGCTGGAGGCGGTGACGGTGCCCGAATGCTGTGGAGGTTGAGGCCCCTGAGCTATGCCGAACATGTGTGGTGGGAGCTCCGCGACATCGAGCCTAAGAGGGCCCTGTTACATCTCCTGCATCAGGAGGTTCTCTAGCGGACTCGGTTGTGACTTCTGTACCACCGCTTGTAAAATCCAGCCTGGCTAAGGCTCCTTCTGGCTAAGTCACAAATGAATTCACAATAACAGATTAAAAAGACAATAAACACATTTGTGAGTGTTAAAAAAAGACACTTTTTTTAAGGGAAAGTTTTTAATTTTGTGAATTTTTATTAATAAATTGTCTTTACAAATTTGTAATTTATGTCCATGTGCTAGCACACAGATTTTTTGGTCAGAACAGTAATCCTCAAGATTGTATGTATGTTGCTTGGAGTCATTGAGTAGAGAAAATTAGTGGTCAAGTAATCTCCAAGGGACAATTCTTTGTTTTTCTCAACCTCAATGGTAGCCAAATGGGTTTATGCCACATCACCTGCAACACAAGACTCATATCAGGAGTGAGAAGGCACGTTGTTTGATACCAAACTCAACATATTTAGGTGGTACCATAAAGGAGCTGCCAACCTTGGATTTGCCTGGATGCCAGCCCATGTTATTTTATCAACCATCTATCCTTTAATGGTAAGATCCACTATGGGGACATATAAGCATTCACTTACATGCTCACACTTTTAATATAATGCAGCCTGCCCCCTGGGCTGTAGGAGGCCTTCATTAGGAGTGATTGGCATATATTAAAAGCAGTGCATTGGTTTTGCCACACATGGTGAGGTAAAGGTGATTCTCCAATTAAAATGAACAGATAATCAAGATTTAATTAAAGACACATAGGCTATCATTATGCATTAATCTTTTAATGGCAACTCCTGCAGCACTTTTAAAGAACTTTAGACCCACACAATACACTAGAACCAGAACCCATAGGCCATAAGTAGTCCATGCACATAACATTCCTCCTCTTTTAAATGCTGCTCCTGAGGAGATAAGTATTCTTTACTGAATAAATGTCTAGATTAATTTGGTTAAAAGCTTTGATTTGATATAGTTAGTATTTTTTTAATATATTGATGTAGGAAATGTTTATATCTATGTGTTAGTTAGTAGGTTTGAACAATCTTATCATTTACAGAACTGTATGTTCATTAACTAAATTAGTGGTTAAGTAGAAGAATATAGTTAAAAGTGGGATCAGTGGTATAGGTGATAGGTTATAGGCGCTACCGGGTATTTTCACTTAAAATTATTCATATGTACTCAAATATTAGTGACGGTGCTCTAGGGTTAGGGAGAACCACCTGCCTCCCTAGATCTCTGTGGTGACCAACAGACCAAAGCAAAACGAAACCGTAAATTCAAAAAAACATTATTTTCAGAGTTTAGTAAAAGCACAGAACGAAGTAGAACAATTGAGTGAACTTTTTTCTCTTTCTTTTTAATCAGTATTCCTGATGCTAGTTGTTCAGGTTTTCCAAGCCAACACGTGTTTCGTCGCCTCTTCAAATTTAGTACATGTGACTTGTTCACGGCTGCATGTATTCTCAGTAATACATTTTTTCATGTGGCGATAACATGGTCACGTGGCCTGAGGAGAAATCATCAAAATCCAATCACCAAAATATTTAAGTCTCCTCCGATGATCGGTATTCAAAATCTCTTCTGTGTCTTTCGGGCGCTTCCTCGCGTCTTGGCCCCTCATGCCGGTAACTCTTGTGCGAAGAAGAAGAATATAGGCAAGTTTGTTTTTAGTAGGGGCGTTTTGTATGTACTCGTTTTACTGAGATGTTATCTTGTTGTCCCTTGAATGTATCTCCTTTCTGCGCGTTCGCACGAGCTGGACGATCTTTGTGCGAGGCTCCCCCCTGGTCTTGAAATGAAATTGGAGCAGTTTACACTGTTCCTGTGGTCTGCAACGGCAGGCCGACTGTTAATAAATTATTTGGTCACGCAGAGTGGCACAACCAGTGCTGCAAGCCCTGGGGACCCCTTTACCACCTAGAGTACCACTGCTACCATATACTGTGGACTTATAAGGGGTTAAGTCCTTGTGAATTGGGGATACCAATTTACATATAGCAGTTTTAGAGTGACAGCACTGGCACTGAGGCCTGGGCAGCAGGCTACAGTGCACATTCAGAGTCATAGCCATCAACATTGGAGCAAAAAAGGGAGCAGTGACTATACAAAAAGGTCACTTTCCTTTACTCTTCAACCCCAGCATGGCAGGCATCGTACAAGAGTGGGTAGGTTTCTCAGTGAGAGCTTCCTCCAGAGGGCACTGCTCCTCTGAGAAGGGAAGAGGCAGCACAGAACAAACTGCGACAGAGGTAAGCAAGGTTGCTACCATTCCCAAGGAAAAATACTGGCCCTCTATTGGCCTGGCACATTTCTTAAGTAGAACTGTATATGAAATTGTCTGTATTTATTTTAACGTGGAATTTCTATCTATTTATGCATGTTTGATATTCTTGCATATTACTGATTTGTACAATAAACTTAGAGTATATGCCCCAAAAAAGTGTTAAATGATATATATATATATATATATATATATATATATATATATATATATATATATATATATATATATATATATATATATATGAATTCCCCTTTTTTGCACACTGTGTTATGCTCGGTGGTGATGGGGTAACTTAATTTCCCCTTTTTTATCCTTGATGTTAGGCTTATTGATAAAATTAGTTTCAGGCATCGGGTTGTGTTTTAATTGGCAGTGATGTTTTCCCCTGTTCCCCTGCCTTGGTATCTGTTCAGGGACCCCCTTCTGTGTGATTTTCTAATGTGAAGCGCCACCAGTGGCAGCACCTCTGCAATGGCATAGGAGCGTCACCCCATAGCCCGGCTCAGAGCCAGCAAGTAAAATATAAACTGATGTTCTATCATCATTTTATTTTTCATTTGCCGGCTCTGAGCCAGCATGTGCATGGAGGGGTGGGGCCCGGGCATGGGAGGGGGAGGAGGAGTGCTATATGCACTTATAACTGCTCATGTGTTTTTGGTTGGCCGTCTCAGACCGGCCAAACACACTTGGGAACTTAGGTTCCTCCACCCCAGCTACATCAAACAGCAAAGCTGGAGAAACCCCACAGACTCCCTCACCTGAGCGGAGCATCTTTTCACCCCACTCAGGCTAATCCCTGTGCTGCTCTCAGCGCAGGAGGTGCAACTTGATGGGGGCGGGCAACCGGCAGCTTACGGTAATTTCTTTAATTTCTATATTATTATTAACACTGCTTGCTTCCCCACGCACTCCCCCTCCTGCATTTCCCCCACCTGCCCCACTATCTTTGTTGTGGCGGTCACCAGTGACCGGCACTGCTCCCGCTGATCACCCACGAAGGCATGCGCTGACTGCTGCAAAGAAATCTGAACACAGATACAGAGATACTGTGCACACAGAGGGAAAGGGATCTGATTGATCAGAGCATGGGAGGGGGAAAGGGGAACACACATTGGCAATGTTTAAGGCTGAGCTAGCCCCACAGATACAGACTACCTAAGAATCCTCAGAGGTTATTTCAGATGAGTTACCTTCAGGCAGGCAGCGCCCATTGAGCTAAGAGGCCCTCTGGCCCCATCAGTATTCGTGGGCAGGGCTGGCTAGGTTGGAAGGTCAGCAAGTATTCTACATGTCCTGGTATGACATTCACATGCTTAATCAAGCCTGCAGCCATTTTTGTTTAAATGCTTTCTGTTAGACTTGGCATCTTTTGGCGTGTTTCCCCTGAGTTTTGCTTTCTGACCTCCCGGTTTTGACTCTGTTTTTTCTGGCATAGTGGTTCTGCACACTTTTCTTGCTGCTGATCAGTGGTAAAGTGCAAGTGCTCCTGTAGAAAAATGTGTTATGGTTTGGTGTTTGCATGATTGGCCTATTTGATTTATGTGGGCTGCAGCACTGGATTGTACCACCCACGCAAACAGCCCGTAAAGTGTAACTCTGGTCTGCCATTGCAGAGCCTGTGTGCAGTCTGGGACTGCCATGTCGACTTGGCAAGTGCACCCACATTCCAGTTTCTAAACCTCCCCTTTTCTACATGGTAGGCCCAAGGTACCCCTGTTGGCATGGTGTATTGTATGTGAAAGGTAGGACATGCCCTGGTATGCATACTCACATACAACCCAAAGGCAAACAGAGTAAAAAATATTATTTTAAATAACTGGAGGACGGTAAGCCATCTAGGATTTCTCAAACCACTCTTTGCATTCCGTAAGGGTAAGAACCTGAGGCAACAGCTTATGAGAGCTGGACAACAAGTCAAAAAAAGACACAATTTGAGAGGAATGCTTGGCCTCCTTCCGGTGGTGGGATACTTTAGGTGTCAAAACTGTGTGGCATATACACTAACAGTAGATTCAAAAGAAGTCACGATCAATGTACAACATGTTCAAAAAACGTTCTCTAATTGCAACACAAAGAATGTTATTTATTGTGTTGCATATCCATGCAATAAGCACTATATAGGTCAGACAACTCAACCGATAAAGAGTCAGATTCTCCAACACAAATCGCATATAAAATGTAAGATCATGGGGGCGCCACTTGTTAAGCACTATCATAGTCAAGGACATACCGAAAACAATATCCAATGGTCAGTGTTGATTACACTACAAAATGTTACCCACGCAAATATGCAGGCAAGACTGAACAGGCTCAAAGCAAGATTAATTGAGAAAAATCATACAGCAACGACAGGCCTAAGCGATAGGGATGAACTTTGGGCATTCATACACAAATAAATAATCATCCCTTGTACAATTAATTATTGATAAGAGTATCCCTTAGAAATACGAGTATTATTTCACTAATGTTTTAGCTTGGGATGGATGTCTGCATAAGAGAATCGTATATATACACTCCACCAAATAGTACTGACAGGGAGCCATTCCAGAGATGTCTAGACATGTTGCTATTGCTGTGTATGATACAATCTCTGTATATAATAGAATGCATTCTAGTATTTTTTGTTCCAATGTTTTTTCAACTTGGTGTTTGATATTTGAATTTCCGACAAATATTGTGAGGGACAACAGAGAGCTAACACATTATCGGTTGCTCATATAGCTTTGTCTTGGTGATGGGACTTTTATTTTCTTATTTTTAATTTTTTCAATTTTAATATATATATTTTTTAGTATGCTAAAGTGTTCATGTGATTACAAACACATAAAAAATAATATATTTGTTGATAAAGATTTTTTGTCCATGACAGTATAGTTATGCGTGTATGTTGGCTAGTCTCTATCAGTGAGTCTTGTTTATACACATGCATTGGGAACATACGCTTTAGCTTGCTTTCTCCTTTAAATATTACACGGAAGGACTCCATTCAAGAGAGCCGCCCGTAGTCTGTTCTTTATCTCTATTATGAGAGTCAGTTTATTACGCCGTGACGCCTCAAACCTGAAACATTCTGTTTGGCGCCATCAGTATACTCTCAGAGAGGACCCAGTAACTTAGAATCCGGACATTAGGTAAGCCCGCACTGCGCATATTATGATTTGTATGCAGAGAGAGGGCTTAGCAGTACAACTCCGGTTTTACATGCTGGCATATACCCATCTCTTTTTATAGATTCTCTCGAAACATTGACGGCCATGGATGAGGAGTATCAGATTATTTAGCCTAAGGACCACATAGAAAAAAAGGACTGAGGAGCCCTGCTATCTGACATCATGTATGTGCATTTCATTAATCAGTACACGCATAAAGACCATCTATATAGAGAGACACCCATATATTTATTCAAGTTGTTTGTATGTGTTCTTGCAGATTGTCAGCTTGTATACAGTTGAGGTGTAGTCCAGAGGTGTCTGTGCCCATATTAAAACACCGGTACCGGCGAGGTATGAATTCTTGGATTGATTGACTAAACACATGAGCGGTCGGTTAGACTAAGTCACGTGTGGTGGTGTTTTATAAATGTTCGATTTGACTCGAGCTACCTATTTTTTCGGTAGTTCCCATCATAATTAGAGGTTTAGAATTGATCAGCGACTACTTTTTTGTCTTTCTCCTATTGGTCACTTGTTTATTCACGCACTCTGTAAGACTGTAGGGACTTATTAAAATAGAGATAGGGTAGGTTTTCCCTCTTTCATTTTTACTTTCAGCTCTACTGTTGTCCACAGAGCACATTTATTTAAGATACCCACATCTTTGTGAGACTCTTTTTTGAGTAGCCAGGTAATTCCCCTATCTGTAAAAAGTTGTATATGTGTATATATGTGTATATATGTTCAATGTAAATAAGAGAGATCATATTTACTTGTGTTTCAGGTTTCCTTAAGTCCCTAGTCCTGCAGAGGCCCAGAATAAATGGGCTGAAACGTGTCAACTTCACATTGAAAAGGAGCCCATATCATTGTGATTTGTATTTATAAAGAAAACTTATAACACTAGCCTGTAATATAAATAGGGTTAATATATATGTGTCCCCTGGCAAGTGCTGATGAGAGGGTTATCTTTCTTGATTGGCTGCGATTTATAGTTGTTTGTGAAATAATCAGTCACCGGCAACCACACAAATATTTGGGCAGCAAGGACTCCATATTGTGAGATAGAAATGTATGGATTTTGTTTGTATCAATATTTGTGTTTGTATTAATGTATTTGATGTAAATGTTTGCAATTGATATGTTTCTAAAAACAAATATGTGTGTATATATATAAAAAACAGATGTAGAGCGATATGCATCTGATGTAAAAAAACAGTGTGAGTGCCATTACAAATAAAATGATTGCTTTCTCCAAAAAGTGTACTTTTTCCGATGGATTAATTTAGGCTTCCGTCAGGTTGAGAATTAAGTTTGTTGGATCTATTCCTCCGCATCATACCTTTTTGTCCTCAAGGTACCCCTGTGGGCAGGGTGCATTGTATGTGAAAGGTAGGACATGCCCTGGGGTGTGTGACATGTCTTGATAGTGAATTACATCCAATTTTGTTTCTCACTATTGCAAGGCTACCAGTTCCTAAAGGCCAGAATGGGTAGTTTGATTATAACATCTTATAATACTAACTGACCAAGGGAACATGGTAGAAAAACAAATTTAGTTGCCTGAACTCAGAATGATAAAATGCATCTTTTAGTGAAGTAGGCTTTAATATTCTGTGTTTGAAAATACCACTTTTAGAAAGTAGGTATTTACTTGCCTAACCATCCGGCCTGCCTCTGCTAGGTTGTGTATTGCATGTCTGGTTTGTGAGTGAGCGGGGCTGAGGTGAGTCAGCACCAGGCTGAATACACCTATCTGCATGGGAGTGATGGGAGGAGTAGCACCTGGACCTGAATTGGGCTGTGCCTGCCTTCCACAATGCCGGCTCCACCTCCTGTGGTGCATCTGATGACCCTGGCCCACACTGACAAAGGAAGAAGTTGTGCACTGGCAGCTTGCACCCAGAACTGGTTTGGACTAGGTACAGACACACTCTGCCCATCAGAGAACAAAGGATGTGGTGGTATAAATATTGGGGCCCAAACCCCAGAACGTTAGAACTCTTTTAGAACAAGAAGACCGCCAAGAAGAAGAGCTGAAGAAGCTGTGAGGAGGGACTACCACTTTGCTGTGTGCTTTGCTGTGTTGGCCTGCAGTGGCTGCTTCTGTCTTGGGAAATGAAAGGACTGGGCTGAACGTTCTGTAATCTACTTTTGTGAGTTTCTCCAAGGGCTTGAGGTAGAGCTTGCACCCTGTTCAAGAAGTCTCAGGAATAGCAAAGATTTCTGCTCTCAGCACTGGGGACTGTGTGTTTTGTGCTGCAACAGAAGAAAATCAACTCAACGACGTCTACGCTGCCGCTGCTGACTCTGATCAAGAATACCTAGACCACATGCTAGTTGGGTTGAAACACATTTTCATATACCTCACACTGTGTTTAAATGTCTGTCTTGAAAATATGTTTATTTGTTATGTATATATTGTGTTGTGTTATGTAAATATACTTCCTTTATATCATTAATCTGATAATAAGTGTGATTGTACATTATATATCTGTGTGTGCATTTGTATGCTTTTTCTCATTTTTTTCTCATTTATGAGTACATAACTTTCACTAATTTACTATAAAATCATATACTTATTCAGAAGTACATGAGTTTATTTTGCTTGGACTTGATTTGGACATTCTTCATCAAATGATAGTCTCATCTTAGTAGACGCTGTCATTCATGCTGAGACCCACCGGTCTGAAACATATACTGTCATCATACTTACCTTGTCTTGAGAAAGACCCGCCGCGACCACCCATTGGGGCGCATGAGGGTCGAAACATCGACGCACATCATAGGTCCAGAGCCACCAGGATCCTGATAGGAACACTTGGAAATCCTTGGTTGAATATCGCCATCTGCCGAATGAAACACTTGTATATATTTGTACATAGGAAATCTCTTTTCACTGTAAAAATTGTTTCACCCATTGAGCACAACTCACCAAAAAGTCACATTATTTCACTTTTGCTGACGGTCATATCATGCATTGTATGTTATCCTTTTATGAAACAATTCAGATACAAAAATGAATGAATTCTGTTATGAATTGCACAATCCAATCCCTTGATCGCACAACTTTGTATTTTGAGCATTTATTTCTCAATCTAGCTGTGTACCAGAGAGCACGTGTTGTTTGCATTAGTACGCATTGTCAAAGTAATGTGTCTTACCCAACAGAACCACTTTTTTTCTTAATCATTAAATACCCAGGTTCTGAGGGACACAGGGTTACCCCTTTTTTCTTGAATTCCAATGGAAAACAGAGCAGATAACTGCTCTTAAACAAAAGCCATATATAGTTAGTAGTACAATTCAAATCCCACAGATCAAGCTATCTAGTCACAATTGATTTTCCTGGAAGATCTTTAAACCTTTGGGATTCCACAAAGTTAGGAAATGTGTTAGCCACACTCTTCTTGCTTCGACTGACACATCTAGAAGGATCTGAGGTTCCCGATTCACAGAATGAACTTAAGACTCAATCCTAAACTTACTACTATTTTGGCATTCACAGAATGCACTTACTAATTTTGACATTCACAGAATGAACTTACTACTTTTGGTATTCACAGAAGTTAGGATTTTGTCTTAAGTTTGTCTTAAGACAAACTTAAGACAGACTTAAGTTAGGATTTTGGCTTACGTCCGTCTTAAGTCTGTCTTAAGTCTGTCTTAAGTCTGTCTTAAGTTTGTCTTAAGTCTGCCTTAAGTCTGTCTTAAGTCTGTCTTAAGACAAACTTAAGACAAAATCCTAACTTCTGTGAATACCAAAAGTAGTACGTTCATTCTGTGAATGCCAAAATAGTGGTAAGTTTAGGATTGAGTCTTAAATTCATTCTGTGAATCGGGCCCTGAGAAAATAGAATATTTCTCTATTTGGCAATATACCATTTTGGCATAGGAAATCTAGGGATTTGTAGCCCCTAGTCCAAGGAGAGGCAGCCCAGTATTTTCTCTTTGCTTAAAACAGCCTCAGGGTTTTTCCAGATCGACAGCCAAAGCAACGCCGGTCGTGCCTGGATCAAGATAAGTCAGCCCAAGTTCCTAGTGGCATATGGAATGGGCAGCAGGCATAGGCAGAGATAACACCCTCCTGAGAACTGCATTTTCTTCTTGTTGGATTGCCTTACAATGAGAAATTCCCCATATCTCGGTGCCATACATAGCAATGAGAAGGCACTCGGATTTGTAAATTTGTAGGAGGGAAATAAAAGATCCGCCACCCAGTGGTTGTGGAAAGCTTCATAGGGACCAATTAGCACTAGAAAATGTTAACGTGTGATATGCAATATTGGTGGGCCAAGTTCACTGGGTATTGAAAAGAATGCCTAAATAGGGAAAAGTGCTGGTGCTAGTGACATAATTTGGAGTAAATTGACAAGGTTGACATAGGTCTACACTTTGGGCCACAAGACTTGACATGAGACTTGGTGAAGTTAGTCCGGAGGTCAAGAAAAGCCATTGAGTTAAGAAAACATTTTTATAGCTCATGCAGTGCCCTGGGGGTATGTGCCATGAGTACTGCGTCATCTGCATACAAAAGGGCTGGAAGTGGTTTCCCCTTTATTAACGGCACATCTTGTGTAGCACATAAAAGTAAGGGGTGGAGTTCATTTACCTATAAAAGAAATAGAAGGGGGGCCAGTACACAGCCCTGCCTAACTCCACGGTGAATCCCTATGTCTCCTGATACCTCCCTGTTGTAATGAAGTAGATCCAGTCCAAGTAGTTACAAGTAGGTTTATTGAAGATGGATGTTACATCTTAAAGAGAGCCCCACCAGGAGCAGCCTCACTGCTGCTCAGCCCATCATCAACTGACACTCACACACATGAACATACCATTCACCAACATTCTCTCACACAGACACCCAGGCTGAGCAGCAGTATAACACATCTCCTTCCTTTAAGGGAATACAAAAACCCTCAGATAAATATCAGAACAAATGCGAGAAATAAATAACATGACATAGTTCTGAAAAGTAGCTCGAAAAATTAAAGGTGACAAATTCATGCAGAAAAAATAAAGAAGGTAGGAAGAGACACAGGATTATACCATCTCCCTTCTTATCACAACACAACCCACACTCCCACACCATAACTACCAACCAACCAAAGTACAAGAATCATGTAAGCTGGCCAGGCAAACACAAGAAAAGTACAAGGGTGCCAACAACAAACGTGCGAGAAGAGCCATCTTGTAAAGAAAAAAACAATATGTACGCGTGGAAGATATCCACACGGAACTTAATAGCATATCAACACCAAAGTAATTGCAAAACTTCACCCAACGACAAGTTAGGGTATGATATGTGAAAGGGACTCCACACAGAACCAAAAACAATCCCCACTTAAACCTTGACGTGCGAGAAATGTATGAAAAAATGGACTCCCACCAACAACAAATTGGGGTGTGATGTGTGGAAGGGACTCCACACAGAACTAAAAACACTCCCAATCCAAACCCTGATGTGTGAGGGAAAAACACACTACCAAAGTAAAACTTGACGTCCAAGGGAAAGCACTCCCAACACAAACCTTGATGTGTGAGGGATGTATGAAAAAAGGACCAAACAGAAGAAAGGCACTTCCCCCAACAATAAGTTGGGGTGTGATGTGTAGTAGACACTCTACACGGAATCTAAGCAGGCGCACAACACTTCACTTAACAAGGTAAAGAACTCCCCAAACACAAAGTGGGGTGTGATGTGTGTAAGGGACTCCACATGGAACAACAACACTCCTAACACACACCTTGCACATAAGGTAAGTACATGCACAACTGAATGTCAAGCAGCAACATAAATTAAATGGAAAAACCATTCACTCTAGGAAACCCATACTATAATGGATGGTAATACACCACCAACCCATAACCACATAATAGTGGGAGAAAACACTGCAACACTACAAACTTCACAAGCTGAAATACAGAAAACTGGCATTCTAATGGACATTCAGTAAAAAAAATGAACAGTAAATACATCCACAATATCCTCTATTTATATAAGCTAACAAAGATACTACCTATTAAGCTTCATTGACATGCAAAATTTGCGGATAAAACGTTAGAAATACTTTAAACAAAAATAGCAGCAGAAATGAACTTAAAATAAAGTATAAAGAAAATGCTCTACCCCGGTGAGAGATCTCTCACCCGAAGTACAAAACAGTCACATTGCTGACAAAAGTAACTCTGGCAAGAAGACTTGAATATTTGAGAGATGCACCCCCTCTGTAATGACTCCATGGTAACACTTGCTGAGGCAGAAGACAGGGAAGGTAAAAAAAACAGTACCTTCATTTTGAAGATTTACCTTTAAGAACTTGACAAAGTCCAGAGTCTCACAAGCAACTAGAAGCAGGATAAGAGTCTCAAGCAGAAGGTATGGAATCGCCAACTCCTCCATACGAGGATCAAAGAACTGGGAAACCAATCAGGGAACTGAAGAACTGGCAGACTGGTGAGGAAACTGTGCTTCACGTGCACTGTAAAAAACACCAAACTCGTGGCTTCTGCCACAGCAAATCTCTCGAGGTGGAGCAGGTGTCACCCTCTTGCGCCGAATCAAAACAAACTCAGAATGTGGTTGGCAAAATGAAAGCAGAGCAGCAAAATATTGAGTGAGCCACAGCCAACCTAAAGAAGGCAGCACGCTGTCAATGTGGATCCAGGGTGGCTTTCGGTGCGCTTGTGCACCAAAACGTCCCAGAGCAGGCTGAGAGATGAACAGGCGTCACAAAAATGTTCCACGGATCTGTGCACATCTTCATGCAGGTAGGACTGCACATGCTGTTGACAGCTCGTGCTTAGGATTTTGAACGGCAACACAGCAGTTAAGAAACACCCACTAACTTGAAGTCTCAGTGGACACCAGAAATAATAGTGAAAAAGTGTTTCATCTCTATTGACTCCCACGCGCTGCCAAATCAAACTGCCACTGCACTGTACCGCAGCCTGACGAAGGTGCATACACACAATTTTATCACAGACATGAACACACTCGTAGAAGCTGATTTCCATTCCACTTGGCAGTTGCAAATTGCAGTTCCCCATTTTGTAGCAACAACAACAACAATCCTTGTGTAAAGCTGTGCTGGTGCAGTTTGCAGTAGGTCTCTGGGTAACTTGGCAGTACCAAACACAAGGAGGCAGGAATCAGTTACTCCGCTGGGAAATTCCACTTATGGGAGGCACTCTCCCAATGTAGCAGGACAGGGAGAAGGACGGGAACTGGCACACAGGGTTGTGGGCCATAGCAGGTAGTCTCCAAAATATATGGAAATGAAGTAGATCCCTTCCCAGTAGTTTCTAGTAGGTTTATTGAAGTTGGATGTTACATCTTAAAGAGAGCCCCACCATGAGCAGCCTCACTGCTGCTCAACCCATTACCAACTGACACTCACACACATGAACATTCCATTCGCCATCATTCTCTCACATAGACACCCAGGCTGAGCAGCATTATAACACTCCCCTTGCTGGTTAATGCAGACTCTGGCCCTCATTCCCTCCTGCAAATGAGCAAGAAAGCGGACCAATACAATATCAAGACCACAGGTGATGAGAATACGCCGTAATTTGGCCCTATATATGCAATTGAATGCCAACGTGAGATCCATAAATGCTAAGTAAAGAGGAGATGGTTTGGCCACTGTGTACCATGCACTAGGGTAACATTAAGGCATTGTTCAGTAGTTCCTAATTTGTGTCAGAACCCATATTGGCATCCATAAAATATAGACTCAGCATTAACTCACTCCATAATCCTGTTGAAGATTAATTGGCCCAGTAGTATCTATAAGAGAAATAGGCCTGTAACAGTATGGTGCTGAGAGGTCCCTCTTTTTAAATATGGGAACTATGATTTATGAGCTCCATATACTGGGCAAGGATGAGTGAACAAAACCATTAAAAATGTTTGTAAGAAGAGGGGCCCAGAATTGTACACTGAATTTTATCATATCAATAGGAACCCCATCCTGGCCAGGTGCCTTGCAGCCAGTACTTTTGGTGATTGCAAGCTCGACTTCTAACAAAGTTGTGTGAAAGTGGCCATTAACCATGGATCAATTAGGAAGGTGTCTACGGAGGTTAGTGGAGCATAGATTTCCCCAACGTGCTCCTTCCACTTGCTGCTGATAATATGGCAGGAAATAGTTGTAGATACAATGTGGCAGGATTTAAGTTCTGAAACATTCGACCAAAATATCCTGCTATTACCCTGCTGCGATGTCTGTAACACTATTTTCCAGCAGGATATTACAACTTTCGGTATGTAGTAGTTATTTGTTTATATTGCACCAAACTGGGGTCCCTGGGTTTGCCCATTAGTGCTGTGCTAAGGGCCCTGTTTGCTACTGAACACTCAGGGACCGATTACAATCTAGTTAGGAAACTGTCCTGAATGCATTGGTTCCTGAATTGTTTCCAAACAAATTGGCTCCTGCGAGTCCTGCGAGTCCGGATGACCAATTACGATGCTTCCCAACATCTTTCAGTCGGACTCGCATTGACTTCAATCGGACTCGGTATTCCAAACGCGAACACAGACTCCCATTGAAAAAAGGGGTGTTGGGAAGAGGGGTCCCTTTGGAACCCCCACAGGCTACCTTTGTATGCCTCCGGGTGAAGGGGGCCCACAATGGTCCCCCCAAGGACCAATTCTGACAGCCATTTTGTCTCGGGCAAACCAAATCGGAACAGCTGTCCGAATCAGTCATCATAATTGGTCGTCCGGAAACTGTGTCCATAAAGCTGTACGATTCGGCTCCGAAAGACTAGGACTGTCCCTATCCCAATGCTTTTTGGAACCGATTCAGACTGCCCGTATGGTTTTGGGGCATCTTAATCGGTTGTTGGGAAATCTGTACGATTGGGTCGGAATCAAGGGTTCTGAATCGGATTCTGAAATACCAGCTCCCATCCGGAACCTTTCCTAACGACATCTTAATTGGCGCATCAGTATAAAACCACCTTGGTCTATTAAGTACAGGTTTAGCAGGTTAAAGTAGACCCTCCCTAGTAATATGGCACAGTTTTGTTAATGCTCCCACCACCAATGAGCCATAATATGGATATTAATAAAACTGAGTTGACAAAACTTGCCAATTACTGAATTTTGAAAGTGCAGATTTTATAGTGGCAAGTGCTCAGTCATATATTTGTTAACTGAATAATCCTCAAAGTTCAAGGTTAAAATGGCTATGGAATACAGCACCAAATAAAAGTCTAAAAAGTACAAAATCACATCAGTTTAAGTAATTTTACTACACAAATTAAATCAAAGCATTATAACTCTTCTTAAATATTGCAGAGCCACAGTGTACCAAGTAATACAGGGGCCGTATTACAAAAAGTTCCCTGGGTGTGCAAAGGGCATTTGTGCCCACTTTGCATTCCCTGGGGCACTTTGTTATTATGTAAGGGGCCACTGATGCTTGTGCTGCCACTTCTGTAATACAGACAGCGCTAAGGTGCATGTAGCGCCAGCGATATCAAGAGAGAGCGTCTCTCATTTAGATGGGGTCGTGGCCCCATGTAAATGTGTGAATCACTTTGCCTCTGCGCCGCCTCGTATTACCACAGTGGGCTCAGCGCAAACATGCCCTAAGGAGGCACACTGAAAGTGTGTCACAAAATGGTGGCACATTCAGTGTTCACCTAGAGGTGAGCCTTCTTGAGAGATGAAAGGGTTTCCCATGGAACCCCAAAACATCCCCTGAAGGTGTGTGCAGTCACTCACTGCCCCCGCCTGCAAGAACATCTCTAATCTCTTTTGAATGTGCAGGTGGGTTGCAGCCTGCCCAGAGAAAAACAGAGCTGCTTTTAAACAGCTGCTCTCTATTTCTCTTACTCCAGCTGTCCTAAAGGCAGTGCATTCTTCATAACAGGGCACACTTTCCCTGTTTGCACCCATCACACCTGCCTAAATGTGCGCTGTGGTGCAAATAGGGAAAGTGTGCCCTTTCAGTAAGACTGCCCCTGGTGGTCAATCAGAAATAAAGGTTTTGTATAGTAATAGAATGTAGTTTATTAAAAAGCACCTTAGCTGATGTACTGCAATACTTTTGTGAAATATTTTTTGTGTTATAGTCTACACCGAATGGGCTCTTAATACCTGTTCTATAGTGGGTAAAGCATCTGCAGCATCTACCTAAACCTATGGCATTTGATTCTCACCTGTAGCAGGAGCAACTGCTTCCACATGCCTACCAAGGATGCAGGACAATGTCATTGGGGACTGCATATATGATCTTTTGTGAGTTACTGACCTGATTTCAGGATTTTGTTTTTCACTTTCAGACACCATTCACGGAGCCACAGGACAGACAGAAGCGGGTTCAGGTGCAAATTGCATTTATCACAGGTTCAAATTCACAATCAATTTGCTTCGTTCTTAACCCTGTAATACCTGCAGGTGGAAATAGTGTTCTGTCCTTGCTCTCTTATCAGTATGTTGCAGTTCCTCTATCCTGATTGAAGGTGATAGCGCAGAAAGGGTCCAATATTTCAATTTCAAGTACCAGTTCAACCTGTTACGTACAAGAATGGGCTCCAACTCTGAGCCAAATTCTTCTTCTAGGCGACAGATCTTTTCCATCATTTTTTTATGGAAGCTAAATCAAACCATCAAATCATATCAATTGACATCAAAATTAATCAGTCAATAATGAGAGTTTTGGTTTAATTTGGTTTGGTTGTGAAAACCTTTATTCTCATAAAGAGATTAGAAAAATTCTTTGCTCTTTTTATACAATTAGTGAGTCAGATAATATCCGTTTACTTAAATTTATTAAGAGAAATATGGTTAAAGTAATTATTAATACAACAATGACAAGTGTGCTCCATAGAAGAATGTATCCCTATTCTAAATAAATGTCCAGAATTAAAAGCTAATAGAAACCATAAAGAGTTTGAGAAGAGTAAGTTCAAAGGAGCATGAAGTTCAAAATTAAATTATGTAGTTGAACTCCCCATAAAGAGCAGTTCTTAAAACTGAGCCGAGTCTCAACATCCAAAGAGTTTCAGCAAACAGTTGCAGTAGCAAGACATACAAATAAAACCTCTTCAAGGGAATATGGAACAATAGATGCAGCAGTAGTAAGAAGGATGGTTAGAAGTCTCCAAGAGAGTCTAGGAGCATCTCCTCAGAAAGGAATCTCGCAGCAAGCCTAAATCTCATCTCTAACTAGAAACACACACTAATTTAAAAGAAAAGAACACATGTAAAAGATAGATTCTACTCAATCTCAGTGCTGCCTTCGATACTGTGTTCTATGACATGCTCATAGGGAGACTGACACAATTGGGGATCCAGGGAAAGGCTTTGACTTGGCTATTCTCCTTCCTGAAGGGTCAATTCTTCCAGGTTTTCTCAAGCAGCACCTCGTCCAAGTGTCATGCTTTGACCTCTGGGGTCCCTCAGGGATCAGCACTAAGCCCAGCACCTTTTAATATATAAGTGCACCCCTGAGCTGGTAGAGTGCTGTGGCCTCACCCTTTTGTCCTATGCTGATGATACACAAATCATCTTCTTATTATCATCTGCTGAGCACACAGTTCCAGGTCTTTGAGCTCCTGTCTGGCTCAAGTAGCCTCATGGATGAATAGCAACTCGCTGCAACTGAATGGTGAAAAAATGGAGGTGTTGATCCTTGGAAAGAAACTGAGCCTCTGGGGACCACATCATTGGCTAGCGGTGCTGGGTGATATCCCTATACTTCTAAAACCAAAAACTTAGGCTTCTTGGTAGACAATAAGCTCTCCATGAAGCCACAGGTGTCAAAGGTATCTTGAACCTGCTTTGACACTTTGAAATGACTATGGAAATTCATCTGGTTTCTCCCCATATCTGCCCAAAGAATTGTCATCCATGCTCTCATTCTATCTTGCCTGGACTATGATAACATCCTCTACCTGGGGGCTGGCAAAGCCTCCTGGAGATGCATGCAGGTGGTACAGAATGTAGCCCGCAAGGCTGATCTATCGATTGGCATTATTTATTTATTATTCCTCGGTTACATCTCTCTGCCACAAGCTTCACTGGCCAGGGGTTGAAAAACATGTCCAATTTAAGAATTTGTGTTAAGTCTTTAAAGCAAGGGCAGGGATCACCTCCACCATAATAATGGTCTGATAAAACTGCACCAGCCCACTCACTATCTGCATTTCAGCAACCTTTCCTTGTGCACTATTCCTAAGAGTAAACTTACTTGCATGGAGGTACCTCTTTTACGTTCCTTGACCCTAAGCCTTGGAACGCTCTGCCACAACACCTGAGATCTTGCACTTCACTGCCTACGTTTTGCAGAAAACTAAAGATGTTGCTGATTTAAATCACCTGAGACAGGAGAAACTTTATCTGTTGCTAAAAGCGCAGGGAAACCCAGAGAGGGTAGCTATCTGTTCTATGTAAGCATTTTAACATAATATAACACTGTTGGGGTTTAGATCACTTCGGACCAATGAAAATACATCTTTTTATGATGAGCAGGCTTCATTCTTCCTTTCTCATGGAATACACATGAAGTCAATGGTCTACTATGAAATATGTAACAGACATCACTAAACATTTGTGTTTCTAGAAGTGTTAAACTTGGCTCCCAGGAAAGATTAATTCAGAGTATATTTTATAATGTATTCAATGTTTCACTACATGACAATGAACTTTATTAAAGACAAAAACATGTATTTTCAGATTTCTAGTTAGGTAATGCTTTTCTTATTTCATGTCAGTGAGAGTTATTGTTAAAATATGCAAATCTCAATTCAATATTACATGAAGATGAGCTACATAGTAAGTTCAAGCTTGGTGCCAATGAGAACATGCAGCTTAAGGAAGATAATATATATTTTTTTAAATTGGAACATTCTGCAGTTATGACAAATATTCTAAGCAAGTCACATTAAGGTCAAGCTATCAAGTACATTTGTGCATAGTTTAGCAATTTCTAAAGTTTCTATTTGTTAAAGAGAAATATAACAGCGGCCCACCAGTGAATAGGACTGCCTAATGTATTTTGCACATTTTGAGTACGTGTCACTTTACAGTGTGGTTGCACGTTAATATCCAAGTCAAATTGTCAGCTTTGTTAATTAATTGCCATTTAAAATTTGACCTTTCATTCAGGCAGTGCCACCGTAATTGCATGTTGCTCCTGAAGCCATTGCAGAGGAGGTTAGTCAAAGGTTGCTTCTTCAAAGTGTGTGGCCTCCTTGGAACAGACCAGTGGACCTTAATGGGGCCTTTTTGCAGTGATCTAGTTTCTTCAGCAGTCCTAGCCCACTTCTTGGCTGGTTCAGTGTGCTCCGATGACAAGGCAGCTGGAACCTACTTACAGGCTGGTGCAGGCGGGTCCCATTGCAAGGTAGTTACAGCACACTTCTGGGCCAATATAGACCAATCCCAGAGGCAAGGCAATTGCGGCTCATTGCAAGTGGGTCCCACAGCAAGGTAGTTGCAGCCCAGCTCCAGACAAGCGCAGAGCTATGTATGTTCCTGGCAGTTGCAACCTTCCTTGGCCTATCGGCTCTCCATCAGCAGCATAGCATCTTCTCATGCCATAGGTGATTGTACCTGATTGTGACCCACAGCAGCAGAGGAAGTGGAAACTTCAGTAGTCTTTTAGTGCAGTTCTTTATGGTGAGCACAGAGACAGACCAGGAGACTAATTGCAGAAAGGGTCGCTCCTGGCTTTTCTCTCTCAGGCAGTGCCCTTTCTCTGGGTGTTCCTCAGCCCAAGAAAATTCTGAGTTTCTTCTCCTGGACAGTGACTCCTCCATCAGGGCCAGGGATATTCCTTTACTTTTCTATCTCAGGAGGCAGGTAGGCTTCTAGGCACCAGGGAGCAGTAGCGGCCCGTGGAGGGAGTTTCGTGGGGTGGTGAGGCAGGGCGGGGAGGGGCAGAGTGGGCGGAAGTAAACACTGGAATATGGATGAATGAGGTAAGTATACATTTAAATAAATAAAACGAATTTCATTGCGCACGCTGCATCGCAAAATGCAATGCAGCACGTGCAAAGAAAACCGTTTTATTTATTTAAATGTTTACTTACCTCCGTTCATCCATATTCCAGTGTTTACTACCCCCACCCTGCCCTCCCCTACCCCGCCTCACTGCCCCATGGCACTCCCTCCACGGGCCGCTACTGCTAGGGAGACTACCAACACCTCCAGCAGAAAGGGCGGACATCTGGTAACATCCAGCACCTCAGGTAGATGGGCTGTCAGGCAGACACCAGACCTGGTCACACAGCAGTCCTTCAAGTAATCTGAAGTGCATTCCCTTCCTTCGTCATGAAGTGCTTGGAACTGGAGCAAGGTGGGGTGGTTTGGTTCCCACTTATATGCACATCTTCCAGACAGGAGATGTGGATCCACTGGCTCATCCTTCAGAACAGGTTTGGCTTGGCTCTCTTTGAAGGTTCCATTGTCTTGCTGCACTCTAGATACAGTGTTTGTGTAAAGTTATGTTTCCCAAACCAAGTGGTAATGGGGCTGGCTTCATGCAGAAGCACCCACAACATGAACACAGTGAGGTGTGAAGTTTCTCATTTGTCTGTCACCAGACTTTCTGACCACTAGTCAGGTGTAGACAAAAAAGCCGGTCTGAACTAGAACCTTCTTCATCTTGCACAATGGAAAATGCAATCCCTCCCTTCAATTCTACTATCAACCAAACACCAGTGCTCAAGGAGAACTGATCAGCAGTCCTTTGCTTATAAAGTGTTCACTGAATTTATATAAATAGCACCTTAACCATCCTCCTCACTTAAATGTCCAGATGCCCTTTATTAGAAATTGGTTACTGGTTGTTGGGGGTAAAACCCGACTCCAGCAGCAAGCAATTCTTTGGCAGAGTAAAGACTCAAGCAAACCCCAAAGTGCCTGAGCTCAACCCTCAGGTAGCTTGGCACAGAACAGTCAGGTTTAACTTATGTACAAAGTATTTGTGTAACAATTCAAACAGTAATAACGTGGAAACAAACCCCAAGAAGAATCCCACACCAAATTAGAAACATAGAGCGGAGCATAATAAATAAAACAAAAGCTAAAGGATTAAAATCCAATCAGCAGATTCAGAGATATATAGGTTTAAAGATTTCAGGGGAAAACTGTCTACAGGCACAACGCTCCAACTGTGAATATCTATTTGCCCCGGACCAGGACAAAGTCACAAATTCCGGTCAACCGCGAGGGAGCGTGGGCCAGCTACCAGGACCCAGTTAGGCCCATTGAACAAGAGTACCTTAAATCCTAGAAGTAGAGGTTTGTGAGGTCCTGTGTCAAGGATGGGTTGTGCAGCAGAGGCGATTTGAGGTCCAGGTCGGAGATGTGTCTCACAACTTTGGTTCTAGAGAGCTGCGAGGCTGTGATGCAAGGTCCTGCATCATCATTGAGGAGACTGTTGAGGAGGGAAGCTTGTGTTGCGAAGTCCTGCATTGAGCATGCATCACTTACTGGCTGGTTATGAAGGGGCTGTGAGGCTTGCAATACGAAGTCCCGCATCATTATTGAGGCGGCCGTCGACGAGAGGCTCGCGGTGCAAGGGCCTGTATTAGGTATGTGTTGCGCAGCAGTGGTTATGATGAGGCTGCAGGTTGTGAGGTCGATGCAGAGTCCTTGACCAGGAAGAATCCTCAAGAAAAAGGCCACACTTTGATTTTTGTTCAAAGTTGTGTCACGCTGCAGAGAAGAAGCGTCAGTTCTGTTGGATCCACAGATGTAGCTGCCTATCACCAACATAGGCCCTCTTGCACCATTGTGTAAGGGTGCCTGCGTTACAGGGAAAGATTGTTAATTTGCAGGAAGGTGTCCCTTCCTGCACATAAACAATCAGTAATGGTGATTTCTAACTTCTATGTGTGCTGCATTCTGAGGCACAGACAGAAGTTGCATCTCACCATTTTTCTAATGATTGTTTATGTGCAGGAAAAGCCACCTTCCTGCACATAAGCAATCATTAATGGCGCTTTGCTGTTTCTATGTGTGCTGCACAATGCAGCACAAATAGAAACAGCAAAAACGAGGAGAAACAAAGCATTTCTTCTCATTTTGCCATGTTAAGATCAGGTTTTCCCTGGTCTTAATTTTGCGCTACCCCATATTTACTCCACACTTATGAATATGGGGCAGCATCAAAATCAATTGGTGTTGCGGTGAAATGCCCACCGCAACACCCCTTGCCCACCCCTTTTATGCTAAGTGTAGCATGAAAGGGTACCTATTTACAAGGCAGCGTTAAGCCACGTTAAGTGGCTTAAGCGGCATTGTGAATAAGGCAAAGTCCCTATCGCCGTAGGAATGTCGGAAAAAGGGACATTCCCATGGTGATAGGGGCTTTAAATAAGCCCCTTAATTTGTGCAAGGGAGTAAGTTCTGTTTAAATTCAACTGGTTCATCACACCCATTTTCTGTTTCTCTGTGGATTTGAGCATCATTTCACTTGTCTTTGCTTTCTCTTTTTCTTAACTATGACATGTTATCTATCAATTCTGCACTACTTACTTATATACTGCCTTCATGCAATTTTGGGAAGTGATGTGGATAAAAGTGTTTTAGCAAATGTACTAAAATGATACATAAACAAATGCGCGAGGAGTTTGCTTAAATCTGCTGAAAACATTTTTGAAAATTGTGCTTTAATGAGTTCTACAAAGACATTCACATTATAGTAGTGCTCAAACACTGAATGAAAAGAACATATTTAAATTATGAAATCCTTCATCAATGTTTGCTAAACTTCACACCTGTATACAAGGACATTTTATTTTACAATGATTTTAGAAAATGCAACTATAATATTTACTTGTTTGCATACCTGTGTCTAACTGTTGTCTAATGCCAGTAGGGGTTCTGGAGGCCGGATCATCATCCTTGAGTTTTGCAATGTTACAAGGACATGAGATATTAAGACAGAACAGATAGCCCGATTGAGGCAGGAGACTGCCCAACTTCTCAATGAGCCTACTCTTAAAAGGGAAGGGGGGAAGAGGAGCTGGGATAATGGAAAGAGGCTGTAAGAGTTACAAAATGGCCGGGTTTTAGCAACGGTTTAAGGTGGAGTGAAACAAAGAGCTAGGTTAGCTGGAGGGGCATTTACCTGTTTTAGATTAATGGCTTCTTGTTCAGAAGAGACAATACTCTCAATACTCTACCAATGAAAATCAAACATGGTTGGTGTTAAGCCTGAAACACCTATCTATCAAAGCCAAGTTTAAGTTGCTTTAACACATTAGGCAGTTGTATGTCTACAACTCAGTCCTTTTATCACACTAGCCTAGTTTATCAAAAAAGTTTTTTTGTGTTCTGGTTTAGCCCATCATTCCTGTTAGAAACCAGTCAGTTTGAATGCATTTACCATTGTTTTTGGATGGTCTCTATTATGCTAATACTGAGCATTTCCCCAAGAAATTCTATTACATTATCCCTTTTCCTCAAACAAGAATTCCATTTAAACATACTCAAGAAGCCATCTATAAAAACATCAACAAAATAAGAGTTACAGAGCACAACCACTGTTAAATTAGTTTACTGACCTTGTTGTCAGTGGGTTTTAATAAACACAACACCATGTAATATATACAATACAACAAATATTCATAGAAGGTACAAAAGGCAAAAGGACCTCTCAACGTGTAGCGGGAAGCGTTCTTTCACATTTGACTGTTACAGCTATTACTGTTGATGCTGCATTACTAAATATACCAACACAAATTTGAGTGCCCGATCTACCACAATTCGGGCGCTCATGATCTTTATCTTTTCTCACTTATGAGAGCATTTAAACTAGAGATCTATGTACATACAGTACCCTACTATTATTCTTCTATGCGCCATCTACATAACCATTTATACATTTGGAAAGTACTTTTTAATGACTTATTTTGGACTTAAGAATTCAGATTCTGTATCGTCACTCTTGCTGCTGTGCATTCTGAAAAAATTTAGGGAAATACAGAACTTATTTACTATCTACTATTAAAGTCTTCAAGCCTTGAAAAAGTTGTATAAATGATGAAACACGTATCGGCTGTCGGCATCCATAATATACACCTTGTGTCAACATCATCAAAACTAAATGATTTTTTGCCTTTTGTACCTTCTATGAATATTTTTTGTATTTTATATATCACATGGTATTGTGTTTATGAAAACCTACTGAAAACAAGGTTGGTAAACTAACTTAACAGTGGTTGTGCTCTGCAACTCTTGTTTTGTTAATAAATGTATGGGGAAATATTCTCCATATAGGTAACACTGGGTAAGTGGCACAGTGTTGTACATTGAGCACACCTATATACATATATATTTCTGACATACTTTGGGAGATAATACGGAGGTGCTGACCTGAGCTTTTTACCACTGTCACTTGTCTTGTAATTATCATCTATGAAAACATATATGCAAATTTCAGACATAAGTGGTAGTAATTCTTCTTGCACAATTGCTACATATTTTCATGGATTAAATTCCTTTTGAACATTATTCTACTGCTAGTATTCATTGGCATAGTAGAAGTTTGAGTATCAGTTCTGTTCTGTCATGGATA
This sequence comes from Lissotriton vulgaris, assembly GCF_964263255.1. Classification (NCBI taxonomy): domain Eukaryota; kingdom Metazoa; phylum Chordata; class Amphibia; order Caudata; family Salamandridae; genus Lissotriton; species Lissotriton vulgaris. Next base: position 1,247,852,552 of record NC_141687.1, on the reverse strand, counting down.
TCAATTCACTAAATTGCCAGGGCAGTGGTAATGATATCATCCACACTTTGCCCACCAATAGTTTTATATGGTTGAACTCTAGATTTACCCCTAGCTTCTAAAGACCTTCCTCATTACTACAAAGTTAATAGCTAAAGGCAAATAATGCTTAGAGCTATATTAATTTCTTATCAGGACTCTGCCTCCATGTCCCCGGAGTCCAGAGGACACAAGGGCAGTGGCAGGGATCCCAAATGTTAAGCCTGCTGTAGCAGCTGCCAACACTGTTTACTTCTAATTGTGGTCTGCCTCTCCTGCGGGGACACCATGGATAATCATTCATGTATTATCATTGCTACAGTTTTTTTTAAACTTGAGTGGCACTACAGACTACAGGCATTCTAAATCATATCAAAATTATGGATATTTATTGGTAGCAGAAACTCCAGCTCACCATGTAATACCATGTAAGCTTCAACATTCAATGTATTATAGAGCCTGAACATGATGCACCCTTCCCCCAGAAAGGAAGAAAGTTGTCCTGCTCTGCAAAGAATGTAACCATATTGTTTACCCTGAAATGCAGTAGCAACAGAATACTCACTTAAGAAATGTTCCTGATCTGTATTTTTTTCTATTAATATTCCTAAACATACACTGGGGAAGGAAGCCCAAATATAATGTAAATGTTGGGTGTAATACGTTGAGACTGATGCAATTTGCACACCGTGTTTATGACTGCACCCTGATACCTAACTTATTGGCCCAGTGTGCTTAAAAATGTACCACTGGACTGTGTCCAAAAAAGGCTCTACAGTGTATGTAGTTTACAATAAAACAAATGAAGCCCCCCCTCCACAAGTAAAGTTGACTCAGGTTTTCAAGATGCCTCTGCCATCAGTAGTAGCGCCCGCCCCCTCAAAGTTTGAGCCTAGATGCGCCCCTTATCACACTTGTTTTGGACAAAGAGTTCCAATGGGAACCATCCCAATTTTCAAATTTCTGAATGGCTCTGCCCTCCTTTTACTACTAGTACACCCCCTCCTCCTCTTTTGCTTTGGATGATTTATTTTTAAATCTTTAGAGAGGTGAGATACAGGTACCCACCTTGCTTTATAGTTTTATCTGTTTGCGTCCACTGTTTGTGGAATGGGTTAGAGTCCCCCATTCAACACGTGTTAGAATGAATTTAGCTTGGAACAGCCCTTAATGACAATAATATTACCATCTCTGTGAATATTGCAGGCTTGCACTTTAAATACCACACCAGAACATTACTTACAAACTATTTGGTTCGAGTATTTAACATGTAGCGGTACGCGACGGGTGGGTTGCTATGACAACACTCCGGAGGTACTACAGCTCCCTGCAGCCCCATACGCGATGACGCACTGACACGCACACGCTCCAGAGCGAGTACGCGGGGGCATATGTGGAAGAGACTCTCAGATATTGACTGTGCCGGTTCGTGTCCGTTATCCTACGCGGTGGTCCAGGATCAGGCATGACTAGTGTGGATGTCCTTCGGAACAGTAAGGAGTATTTGGGGGGCATAACTTGGATAACATGTTAAGTAAACTTTGAGAGTATAATACACGTTGATTGTTGGAAAGGAAAGTAGTCCTTGGCGTCCTTCGGCTACATAACTAGTGGGTTCCCTCTTTTCTTCTCCCGAACACAGGTTGTGTTCTTTGGAAACCTACCTGCCAGGTGCCCTTTTGAGTTTTATCCATTGATAAACTCAGTAAGTTCGCCGCAAGATATGGGTGCAGACAGTTTATACTCTCTTGTATAAACGTCACTTTTTTAAATCACAATAACAGCTGGTTGTGCTGTAGGAGAGTGTGGTGCCTCTTATGCAGCAGTATATTTTAATCTCTTTCTGTTGATACCGTAGTATGGCATGAAGGGCGGTGGGTGTATCTACGAGCCGCACAAATGGTCTGTTTAATGTAACAGTTCCAGATACTTTGAAGCTGATGGGGATATATTAAAATAAATCTAGACTTGAGTGGAGGATTGTAACAACATGCACAATATATTAAAGCATATGATTAGATTTGCTTTGTTTTCAGTATCTGTATCCTGTGATGGCGGGACTTTCCTCCACACGTTTTTGATCGATTACAATCCATTTGCCTGACTAAGGTAAGGTGGACAATTGGGCTGAGACAGATAGACGTCCTGAAGAAGACCTGGGTGACCAGCTTATTAAGGGCACAATAAGTCGGTCGAAACATGTTGGCACTAGCAGTTTAAGGAGGGGTGTTTTGGGAACTTAACATTCTCTTCAAACACTGCCCATCTTTCACTATTTTAATCCTGATCGTGGAACCTATGAATAAAGGTCCTGATGGTATCCATGAGCCAGTTTTAAAGCACTTTCTTATGCTGCACTTTGTTCTATCACGATACCCAGTCATAGGGTGATACTCACTGTGTTATCACTGTTCTGTCATGTTTGTGCTGTTTTGTGTATGTTTTTGTTTCCCTCCCCTATGCTCCATCCTGTGCGTGGCTATGCCAGGGCGTTTTGTAACCAGACCCAATGATGAAGCATGTCACACATATTTGTGTGTAAGTGAGGGCAGTTTTCAAAACATATCAGTTTTGTTACTTTACATTTATATTGTTTCTGCGTCGGGTGTTTTCTTTCTCTCTACCCCTCTATGTGTTTAAAACCATCCCAGTAGAACCACAGTTTATTTTCCCAAGAATCCCTGATAGTGGTCGCTATCTGATACCATGATCTGTGTGAATGAAGAAAAACTGCTACTTTCTCAAGGACCTCCTAGAGTCACAGGGTGCATTTTACGGATCACTGACACAATATCATTTCAAAAACATCGTTTACCACAATATCATGCTCCTATACATATAATGGTTAGTGCAAAAATATTGGAAAAAATATATATCTTTGACACTAAGATCGTCCAAAAATAGACAAAAATATAAATCATTTTTAATATGAATAGAGTTTAAAGTAGTAAATGTTAAATATTTTAATATATAAATAATATATAGTGTAAATTAAATATATTCCACTCAAAGATAATATTATATATAAATTACCAATGCTTCTGAAATTGTTTTATTGTGAATATTAATTTGTGCTTTTAATTAGTCATATTTGATGTGCTTTTATGGATATGGTCCTGTCCGAATAAAATATTTTTTAATTGAATTTGAATTGATATAAATGAATATTTATATAAACACACAAATATGTGTTTGTATTTATATATATATTACCTACTGGCGGTCGCCAGTAGGTAGTTATAGTTAGGATTATTTTCAATACAAAATCTCAACATTCTATTGTGAATAACTTTGGCGCCGGTTGAGGAATCTGCCTGAAAATTTCCTCAAATGTGCCTCGCGGCGCCCCGGTCCTTCCCTGAAAGTTTTGGGGGGGGATTTGTCAAGCGGGGGCCGAGATAAAAGGGGGGTTCTAAAACGTATTTTCCCCATGTTAATTTCCATAGGGCGGTCGACCTCACTTTTAGCCCGAACGGCTGAATGGATTTCCACCAAACTTCGCAAAATTGTGGGGACTGGTAGCCCGATGTGCCTTTGCTATGTCTCAAGATATGTGCTCCAGTGAATTTTTAGTAATTTAGGTTAAAAAAAAATATATATATCTATAAGCGCTCCCCGGTACGCGCACCGGGGCGCTAACCAGCGCGCTACGCGAGTTCGTGCGCGGAAAGCTGATTGGCTCTCGGGTGTCTGTCAACATTCCAAACAGTCCGGAGCGGCCGCCATCTTGTGTCTCGGTAGGATCGAGACACAAGAGGTGGCAAAAACAAAGGGGGAAATGACCATAAGGGGGCAGAGTAGACCCCCCCTGACCCCCTAGGTTTGATGTGGGGGCTATAAAAGGGCCCCGCGGGGCAAAAAATATATAAAAACATTTTTGATTTGCGCGGGGGGAGCGCCCAGTACGCGCACCGCGGAGCGTACCGGGAAACGTTCCATGGGAAAAAAGAATGATACAGTTTTTAAAAAATTTAGCCTTTTTTTAAAAAATTGGAGGTAGTTCTAAAAAGAACTGTTTTTTTCTTCTTTTTGTTGTTTTATATTTTTTTATGTTTTTTGAACATTTTGTACTTTTTTTGGCTTTTATGAACTATTTTATATATTTTTTGTTATTTTTATGGGGAGAAACAAAAAACAGGGAATTGAAAATGGCTCAACTGGAGCAAAAAAAAATCAGGAAAAAATTAGGTTTTTTTGGGGCAATTGTGTTTGTCACCAGCAAGGAGGATGAGCTTTATGCTCTGTTCACCATAGGAGATGGTCTTACCACAAAAAATACATGTAATTCTGAATTCCCCAAACCGTGGTTGTATGCAAGGGATCGTCTCCCTTGTCTCTGGTCCCGATGGAGTGGGTTGCTTTCTTTTGGAGGTTGTGGTTGAAGATTGGGGAGGGTTACTGGCCAGTTCTCTTACCTCTGCGGCAGAATAGTTGTTCGGATGCTTGCGCTGCATGTGTCTAATCATGGTATTATTACCAAAAGAATATTTTTTGTTAGGGTTCCCCCTTGAAAGTTCCATGCCACAGATTAGGCAAGTCACCTTGGGCACATTGACTTTCTTCTTGCCCTCTGGGATAGAAAAAACTCCCATACAATGTGCTGCCTTGGTTTGTATGGGGTATTGTCTTCTTGTAGCCACCTTCTCCCCTCCTCCTCCTCCTCCCCCTCCTCCTCCTCCTCTTCTTGACCACCAATGTAATGTTGTGGTGGTCCTCTTGGTGGTGGTGGTGGTGGTGATGCAGATGCTCCAGCTGCTGCTGCTACTGTAGCCATTTTAAAGTACAAAATATTTCTGATTGATTTCCAAACAGGTCTTCCTCAGTCAAAGGACAAAGTCAGAATAAGGAAAAAAGGCGGGGTCTTTCATCATTTGGAAAAAAAAACTGTCCTGAACCAATGAAAAGTGTTATTTTCAGGTCACATGACCCGGGCTTTCATTATTTAGAAACCAAAACTGTTCTGCACCAATAAAAAGTGTTATTTTTAGGTCACATGACCCGATGCGCTTACGCGACGCGGGCCACGGGGCGCGTCGCGTAAGCGCGTCAGATGATTACGTTGCGCGATCGTATTTGCTCGAGTATTTCCGGGTGCGCTTATGCCGTGCGTATCACGCGGACGCGGCTACGCGATACGTCATGATGTTTTCGTTAGCGGCAATAGCGCTAATGGGACGCTCAAAGGTGCGCGACCCGGGGCGTTCTGAAAAAATGCGCTTTCCAGTGCGCACACCGGGGAGCGCCACGGGAGCGCACCAGGGCAAAAAAAAAAAAGTATTATATAAATATACAATATAGGATTCATTATAAAAAATATTACATTTCATAGGTTTTAGGCCCTATATATAGTTAGGAATTAGCATTTAAAAAACCTTTGAAATTCACTGAAAAAACCATAAATTTCACACCAGTTATAGTTAGGAGTTAGCATTTAAAAAACCTATTAAATTCACTGAAAAAACCATAGGTTTCACACCAGTTATAGTTAGCTGGAAATTTTACTGACATAAAACCATAGAAATTCCAACGTTATAGTTAGTTGGACTCACTGCTGATGACGTCACATATTACATCACTCATGACATCGTCAGTGACATCACTCATAATATCACTTATGACACCATCCTTGTGACAGAGTGACAGACCTCCTTTTAGTGTAATGTAACCCTTGAAATAGATATTCGACAATAGAAACTAACATTTTCAAAAAAATGGAGATACCCATACCAGTTACAACAACCAATTCAGTAATTCCACCATCTATATACACATCCACTCATTTACAAACAGTTCTATATAGTCACTCATACATATACTCACTCATCATATGTAGTGATACATCTATACATCCTGTTATACACCAAAAGTCATCCAAAAGTTACTCACACACATACTCACACATGCAAATAAATTATTGAACATCCATTTATTTGCATATAAAACTATACACACACTACCTCTTTACTTCTAAGGAAACTTACACATACTTACTCTCTTAAACAATCACTTATATAAACATATACTTATTTAAACAGAAACTCTTACAATCTCTTACTCTCACATATACTCACTTATATACATCAAAACTCACATACACTAGATTAAAATATATGTTGTTACTAAAAAACACAATAGTGAGACAGTCATTCACTCACTAACACACACATATACACACTCATCCACCCATACAGTCCTGCACATATGCTGTCTTCAAAACACATACAAACAGTGAGTCAGTCACCAACCCATGCAGCTACTTATACACAAAGTGAAACACTGATACATATATTTCAATATTTAAAAGTTACTCGCCAATATATGTATTCAATAAAAAACACTTAATAAGGCAGTTAAACAATCATTTTTTTTAAAAAACAAACATCCATTTACACACTTATTTAACCATTTATTCTTCCATCAACCTTTACAAATACAAATATTAAACATATTAATTTTTAAGAAAGACACACATTCACTGGCTGGTGTCATCAGTGATGTCATGAGTGATGTCACTGACGATGTCATGAGTGATGTAATATGTGACATCATCAGCAGTGCATTGCAGGCGCGCTTGTTATAGTGAGTCCAACTAACTATAACGTTGGAATTTCTATGGTTTTATGTCAGTAAAATTTCCAGCTAACTATAACTGGTGTGAAACCTATTGTTTTTTTCAGTGAATTTAATAGGTTTTTTAAATGCTAATTCCTAACTATAACTAGTGTGAAACCTATGGTTTTTTCAGTGAATATATATATATGTTCGTATATATAGTGTAACATAATTAATAAAAACATTAATTTTACGGTATATTGTTTTTTATATATAAATCTATTACTATTGAAATATATATGTATAATATAATTAATAAAAAAAATTCTTTTAAATTATACATTTTTCAATAAGAGAAAATATTTTAATTATTGTAGACATTAAGGAAATATAAAAAATTGAAAAAAAACGTTTACAAAAGTACAATAAACATTAAAGTATATTTAAAAACAGAAAATAGACAAAATAAATCAATTTGTGCTATCACATCTATTTACCCATATTATGGAAACTATTGGAGTCTAAAAACATTAAATATACTATTTCCACTCTAGCCTATGCAACAGTAGGGAAAGCGTTGGACTTCAGAGGAGTTAGATTTATCATTCCAATTACAGACACCGCAATAATAGTGAAAGTGTTGGATATGGGTTGGAGGTCGAAGGGGTAAAATTTACTATTCCCACTCCAGTCCAATAAACAGTAGGGAAAGCAATATATTTTGACAGGGTAACAATTACTATTACCACATCCGTCTGTGCAAGACTAGGAAAAGTTTTGTGTAACATTTACTTTTCCCACTCCCTTCTCTGCAAAAGGAGAGAAAGCACTGGATTTCGGAGTGGTGACATTTATTATTCCCACTCCGAACAGCCCAACAGTAGGGAAAGTGTTGAACTGCAAAGAGGTGAATTTTACCAGGAACAGACAGTAAAGAACTTCAACTCCTGGATCACCAGTACTGCTAAACAGGTTGCTTTCACCAAACCAGTCAAATTGCAAAGAACCACAAAATGAGCCTGCTGGTACACTCCAGAACTCAGCATGACGAAGCACAGACACAAACAACAGGAAAGAATATAGCACACCAGCAGGAACCACACCGATTGAGCCACCTACAAATCATCCCTCAACGACTACCAACACAAGCTCAAAACCACAAAAAAAGGAGGCCCTGACTGACCAGATTAAGACCAGCACCAGCCAAACCATGGAACTCTTCACCATCGTCAGATAGTTCACCTGCCCGTTAACCACGGAGAACTCGATTCCCTCCTCACAGGCACTCTGTGACACCCTCGATGACCACTTCCACAACTAAATAGCAACTATCTATAGAAACTTCAATCCCCAAACCTCTGACCTCTTCAGCACCCCCATTGACCACCACCACCGACCACCCGCTCACAGAACACAACCACTCTTATGAATTCCATCCACTCAGGAGAACTCACTGACCCATGGAAGACCATGGAAGAAAAGAGATCAACCACCACCTCACCACCATCCTCAGTGCCTCCATAACCACAGCCACCTTTCCAGATGCATGGAAACACTTGGATGGCAGACCCTTCCTCAAGAAACTTTCGGTAGACCCCAGCAAGCTCTAGAACTATCACCCCATCTCCGTGCTCCCGTCCCCTGCCTTAGTCCTGGAGAAGGACATCAACCTCCACCTCACCTAACACCTAGGGAGAAACAACCTACTGGACCCTTCCCAATCAGGTTTCAGAGCCAACCACAGCACCAAGATAACCCTAATTGCAGCAACAGACAACATTCATACACTACTCGACAGAGGACATTCAGCCGCCCTGATCCTCCTGGACCTCTCCATAACTTTCAGCCCCATCCCCCCCTACACAGTTATCAATGTATTATGCCAGGTTGGAATCACAGACGTTGCGTTCAGATGGATGGCATCCTTCCTCACGGGACACACCCAGAGAGTCCACCTCCCTCCCTTTACCTTGTAACCCAAACACACCATCTGCGGCATCCCTCAAGGCTCATCCCTCAGTCCAACCCTCTTTAAAATCAACATGATCCCACTCACAGACATTGTCAGATCACTCAACATCATCTTCTACACTGAAGAAACTCAGCTCGTCCTCTCACTCTCAGCAGTTCACACCTCGACAAAGACCAACTTCCACAACTGTATGAGGAACGTCTTGGCCTGGATGAAGGACAGCTGCCTAAACTTCAACACGGACAAAACTGCAGTTCTGATCTTTGACAGACACACTGCCTGTTGGAACGACTCCTGGTGGTGCTCGGACCCACCCCCACACCGAAGGATCATGCCTGTAACCTCAGCATTATCCTGGACAGCCAACTCTCCATGAAACTTCAGGTCAACGCCATTTCCTCAGCTTGCTTGCACATGCTCCACATGCTTCACAAAGTCTTCACATGGCTCCCTATCAACACCAAGAATACAGTGACACTGCCCCTCATCACAGGCTGGCTAGAATATGGCAATGCAATCTATGCAGGCACCACCACCGAACTCATGCAAAGACTCCAGACGATCCAGAATGCAGCTGCCAGACTGATCCCACCCTACCCAAAAGGGCACTAATCACCCAGCCCATGAAGGACCTCTACTGGCTCCCCATCCAGAAGAGATTTCATTTCAAGCATCTAACCCACTCCTACAAAACCTTCCATGACCAAGGACCCGCGTACATGAACCACAACCTACATTTCCTCCAACCCACCAGGAATCACCTATCCGCACACTTCGCCATTGCACAGATACCACGTATCCGCCGCTGCAGCTCCAGCGGAGGCTACTTCTTCCCCCTCACCGCCAAAGCCAGGAATGCCCCCCCCCACTCTCGCTGTACAAGCACTAATTGATAAATGGATTGATTAATTTTACTATTCCTAATGAAGGCCAAGCAAGTACAGGGACAAAACTTCACTTCGAACACATTACTTCTATGAGTAACCCTGAATTTAGAATAAAAATTAAATTCAATAAAAATATGAATAATATGCATTCTACTGAGGAGACCCAGGAGAAGGAGTCAGCCAAAACGCGTCAATCTGAGAGATTGTAGGATACTGTGTATCACTCCTTGGACATGGATTAATGGAATAGAGATTGAATAGAGAACTCACAGTTTGAATGTTGTCTTCCCTGGATTGTGCAGCTGCATGAGGTGTTGGTGAGAGAGAACGCTGCATATATATTTTGCAAAAACGAATGCCCCTTCCATGACCCAGGGCCCATGAGAGGTGGCACGCTGCACCGGCGGGACAACACGCCGGACAATCAATCCACTAATTCCAATTCAATGAAGAGCATTCTCAGGAGAATTGCAGATGCAGCGAAAGTATAATCGGTTCTGTAATGCGTTTCAACTGTTTGAACAGTCTTGTTCACACACAGAATGGCTACTGAAGCAAGACATACATATCCGGATTTGACATCAAAAGGGGACTACACCACGTAGTATGTCCAAAGTAGAGTCATAGTGGTGGCTATTTTGTAATGTGCATACAAATGTGTATACATATGTAAACCATTGAACACAGTCGATGGTTACACACACCAATGAATTATTGATGCAAATGATTTGCTGTTGCATGTTGTGCTCCCTGACTTTGGGGACAATAACCTGGGTTTAATTGCAATTGTATATATTATGAATAAAGTATTCATTGCAAATTCTGAATCCCAGTCACGATATACATAAAAGAAAACTAATAGTAAAGACATGAAAGCATCATCATTATATATATATATATATATATATATATATATATATATAACTAAAACAATTAATCAATTTACATAATTAATTGCTAATCAATAAAAAATAATTATCATTTAATGAATAATTATTATTCAAATAATAATTAACTTCCCACCCTGCACCAATGCAAACCTGGTAAACTGCATCTAAAATATAATGTAAAAAATAACTATGCCATACCTTAAATGTTTTAAACAATTGAAATAATGATTTAACAATTAATCATTTACTGCTAATCAAATATTACTTTATAAACTTTTCATTCTACACAGCTAGAAACCTAGCATCCCGCAACTAAACTAAAATGGAAATCAATAATTATTCCTTTATCTACATAATAAACTTCAATTAAATATTTAATTTTGCAAATAATAATGCAAAGTGAATTAATTGTTACTTAATTAACTTCCTACCCTACACCCCTACACACCTATCATCCCACAGCTAAAATAAAAGTAAAATTAATCAGTATTACATACTTTTCATATTTAAAAATCAATGAAATAATGAATTCACAATTAATCATACATTTTAAAATAAATCTTACTTAATTAGCTTCCTACCCTACACATCTACAAACCTAGCAACCTGCAACTCAAATATACATAAATAAATGTGTATTCCACAAATTACATAATTAATTCCATTCACTAATTAATTACCAATTAATAATCAACTGTTAATTAATTATCACATAAACACCTACAAATCACATGGAACAAAATAAATCAGTATTTTATAAATTATCTAATACATTTCAATCATATAATTGAATAAACTCTATTAAATAATTCTTAAATAATTATTACCTAATTAACTTCCCACCCTATCCCCCTACAAACCCAACAACCAGCTACAACACTATAAATTACTAATAAATATTAATAAACAATTCAAGATCACTTTAAATTACAAACTATATTTTGAAAACAATAACAGTTATATAAAAAATAGTAACCCATAATATTGATATATCAACTAAAACACATTAAAATAACAGAAAAACAATATTCTTAACCACAATGTTAGTGAAAATGATATTAACAAATTCAATATTATTTACAATGATATTACTTACCTCAAAAATGGATATTCTTGTCAATGATATTTGTGCATTACAATAGTTGTGTGTCACAATATTTAAATTCTGATATTTCTGTCCCCCAATATATTTCATTTGATATTTTGTTCCATTTTTCTGAACACCTGGCACTAAGGATTCACTCAATGTGCCACCCTGAATCAGAAATCAAGTTAGACTACAACCAATACACAACGCACTGAGCAATGTTTGCGTAATAAGTTTTTCTGATAGTGATCAGTCCCATAAGATGGGTCAGGGACAATTAGAGCTCACCCAACCTCTCTTTCATAAAGGAATACCACACTCAAAAAGCACTAGGAAACAAAATAGTCATTTTAAATATTAATTTGAAATCCTAACCGCGTGTAACAACAGAAAAAAACAAACAGTAATGCAGCAAAGCAATTTATAGGTAAAGAGAACAGGAGGAAACATTCAAAGATGGTTATTCCACTTTTTAGTCATAACAACCTTTTTTCGCGATTTCTAGGTGCTAAGCTGGCTCTAGTAGATTAGTAAAATACACTGTCCAATTTTGAATTTCGAAGGTGGTTTACCTTCTATACCTGTCTTCAGTACAATATGCATATTGCTCTCTCTGAATAGCAAGCCTACTATATCGGTCAAAAGCCATGGATAAGCGCAACGTCCACATGTCGCCCTCCACAAGGCAACCTTTGTTTGAAGTCAGAGCTGGGGTTTTATGAGGTGTGGCTAGAGAACGTCTTGAAAACTGTTAAAATAAACATTAAACAATGGCTACACACATACCTTTGTGAGCCTTCCAACTTGCAAGTTAAATATTATCATTTGCTTTGGTGTAGTATAGGATTTGGTTTTAGGGATCATGTATGACATGGCTTCGGCTTTATGGGGCTTTCCATTTGGGTGCTCCAGTGAACAACTGGCATTTTGGTACTCTTTTGCTGCCTGGATGAAGAATGAACCTGGTGGGGGGCCTGCTCCCCGGCACTTCTCCTTTGAAGTGCTGTCTTAAGCATGTCCAGACAAGGCAAGCACAACCTTAGGGTTTTGTCCTCCCCCTCCCTGGTTATTAACAGCCTCCCGCCTTATTAGAATGGGATACCAAATCTATATTTCAGTCATTTTCTCTTGGATCTTTGAAGCCAATAGTGAGGCCATTCCCAAAAAACAGGTGGTGTGTCTTCTTGGTTTGACTGTTTGCTGCATTGGAAACTGTTGTTGAAGCAGCTAAAGACAAGTGGAGATCGAATTATGAGTCTTTGCACAAGCTTTAAACAGATGTCAACTCAGGTTGTGCAAGCCTGCACTTTGATTAGCATGTACCACTTTTTACTCAGAGTACAACTCGTCAACTTCTTATACACAAAAGGAATGTTTCACATGGCACACTAGTCATCGAGTCCAGCTGCTCTCACTGCCAGTATTTCACTCTAAATTCCACTGTGTTAAGTTTTCAGAGTTCCTTAGTAGTAAACTAATCTAAATCATAAAGTAAATCCAGTCATCTTCTTTCCCTTCTTGCTCACCACTTTCTATTCTTCGGATCTTGTCATTTCACCCTTATCTTAATTGGAATTTCCGGGTTGAATTTGGGCTCAGCCCTGGCTGATCGACCCAACAGGATCTGAAGGCCAGCTACTCTGCGGTGATATTGGTCCATTTTGTCTACTGACCTGACTTTTTCTGCTTTCAGGCTTAAAAATAATTTGTCACATCAATGAGTTGTGACATGTGCTGACAGCCTTTGCAGATCTTCTGGAGAATTTTGTGTCCATGCTGTGGTATATCTGGAATGAAGTATTGCTTGGGCAGCTTCCATGAAGGGCTCTATATCCATCTGATTAGGCTTCTGGCAACTCTGCTCAATGAGCCTGGGGCACCTATGTCATAGCCTTCTACCTAATTGATTTGCCTGTTTATATTTGTACTATAAATCACACTGTTTTAGTCAGCTGCCTCCAAGAGTTTAAATACACTCCACAACACTTGCTTGGTTCTGCTAACTTCATTTTCACATTTCCTAAGGTGCACTTTAGATGTTGCCATTCCATTTCTTTATTTTGAATGTTTATGTCAAGATACTGCCTCACCTCATACGGTCCCATTGTTGCCACTTTTATGAGTATGCTGACAACACCTTGAACCTTCATAAACTGCTTTAAGAAGCCTTATTCAATTTATGATAGCTCCCTGGAGAATGTTTCAAATAATGTACACAATTTTAAACATTCTGAGCTAGGGGAAATTCTGAATTCCTTTCTGCATTATTTTAAAGTATCATTCACAATTAATTTGTGGGAAAAATATACCCCAATCATGATACCCCGATATTTACAGGTAGGTGTTGTTCATCAGGTGTTGATTGCATCTGGTGTCAGCTTGTAACAGATGTTAAGATTCTACGGAATGTACATAATGATCAAAATCCACTAACTGTATCGCTTGCTTGGAGCTTTGAATCCAACACTATTACACATCCCTTGAAGAGAGTGGAGACTCATTACCATGCATGTTCTAGAGCACACTGAGAAATGATCAGGGTCTCAAAACATAAACCTAGAGATAGGTTGGAGGTAGCTGCCTTTTGTCAAACATATAAGCAAGTGGTTAAATTGAGAAAAACGACCCTTGCAACAAGAGGCTTGGGATTAATTAATATATGCCAGTGCTCTCCGGAATATCAGTGAGATTGTGTATCCATGTTATCACATATCTCACCGGATAGGTGGGTTAGTTATTTTGAAAGGATACCTGATTCCCCAATTCCTGCATTTTTTTTACGTCTGATCCCTGCATCAGAAGTATAGGAGTATAGGAAATGTGTATTTCTCCGGAGAAATTAGGGACACTATAATTGTGACCACAACAAATAAAGCCCTGGCCATGCTGATGGGGTACCTTCTGATTTCTACAAATCAGATGTCACACTGTGGGCATCATTACTTCCCTTGATTGTTAATGCTGCAGTTCGCCACAGCATTCCTAAGTCCAGGTCACAGTCAATAACTGTGCCTGTGTTCAAAAAGGGAAAGACAGATGATCCCTGTTAGGACAGGCACATCTCTTTAATTGACACAATGATCAAGGTCATAGGGCTTTTTGTATTAAACAGGTTGACTTTTGGGTCAAGGATAATAATTTAATTTCAGATTTACAACATGGGTGCAGGCCTTGTTTTGGGATGATTGTTCAATGTATGAATCTTGATTTGATCATCAACAAATACATAATGGCCAAGCAAGGTTCTCAATCTATGGCCATCATGGACCTCAGTTCGACCTTTCATAGGGAAAACCAAGACAAACTCTGGAGAAATGCTTTCCTAAGCAGAAGGTCCAAAATTGTTTATTTTTTATGTGATCTTCATTTGAATTTGCTGGCTTTTGTAAGTCACGGTTTAGGGGGGTAAATGCACAGAGCCTTTGAAATTATAATGAGGGATACAACAGGGGTGTATTCTTCCTCCTGTTTTATTCATGTTGTATATAAATCCTAAGGAAAGCACTTTCGTGCAGGAGGGACAAGACAGGCTTCGATTGGGAATTTGCCTAGTTCCGGCTTTATTTTATGCAGATGACCCTGTTTTACTTGGCAGAACGGCAGTAGGGCTGTGATGATTATTAGGCTGCTGTGTGATATTCATGGACACTCTAGATCTTAGTGCCAATTTAAAAAAAGTCCCAATTTATTCTACTAGGTCCTTGTTCTTTTAAATCCCAAGTGTTCTGAATAAAGGATGCTATTATAAGTAGAGTCAATTTTCTTTACTACCTAGGGTTAAGACTGTGACCATCATCAATCCGTTGTGTTATCATGATTATGTCGACACTGACATATTTACTAATAAATCTCTTTAGATTAATCCATCCAACGCGACCTACACAGCAAGGAGCGTTTGAATGAGTAATATCTAGGAGGACGTTCGTTGTCCCCAATAAGGTAATTTAAAGAAAGTGTTTTTCAATATCTCCCTAACTGATATGAAATGTGCACACTGAATACACGAATAATGCAGGCTGGAAGTGTACATGGGAGAAGATACAAACACAATGCTATATCCAAGATCTATTTTTAATAGGCGGAATGATGAAGTCCAACTTGGCTATACTATGTCCCAAGAACTGACTTGGTCAAGGCTAGTTGCCTGAATTATAAAATGGATAAATAAAGTGTATGAAAGGTTAATTTATAGAATGTTTAAATGTTAGAGCCTATAGAAGCATGTAGCCTGCAGGAGCATTGTACTGTAGCATGATGTAGATATTATTTCAATTGACTGTATGTGTATCTTATATTATATGTTTCTATTTGCAGACTTTCGTTATATGTGGGAAAATATATTTTAATCCTGAGGGGCTGGCTTTAAATGAAGTTGCCAAAACCGAAACGCGTCGATGCTTTGCTAGAATTGTGACACATAAAGTTATTGGACAAAACAACTTCTCCATCTAAGATATCTGTATAATTTGGAGCCTGTTTTCAATTATGTCTAACTATTGTGTCCTTTTCCCTTTTAATTAGAAACATTTTCTATATTTTGTTCCCACGATGCTTGAATTTTTAATGTGATTATTTTATTGTATTGGTTAGAAACACATAATTAATGTACTGTACTGGTTTTTTAACGGTTGTTGAAATAAATTGTATACATTTTTAATTTTAATCACCTGCATCATCTTTGCTCTTGCTGGACTGTATGAATCTAGTTAATCATGTATGTCGTTTTGAGTTTGTAATTAGAGTGTCCGATACATAAGTTTACCCAAAGGGGACACTTTATTTGAATAACAGTCTTTTTGGAACCCTACCCCTTTGGTTGCTGGGGTCCCTCTCTTTTATTAGAGGTATTTCATCAACAGCCAAGGCAACCAATTTATCCATTTATCATGTTGTTGTGTTTGCTATGTTCACCCTAAGTGGCCAAGGGTATGCCCAGGCATGGTTTCCTTGCAATGCTGTACCACTGGATTCAAGCTATCCTGGCTGATGAAGGGTGATAGCCCAACACCTTTCCCTTTATGCTTGTTTCCAGTCCAGGGAGGACATGGCCTGGCAGTTCGGACTGGACTAATCCCATGGGGAGAAGGATAAAGATTGATTTGCATATGGCTGGGTCCAAACTGGGGTGGCACGGTGCGCAAAAGAACAAGAGATATAACCCAGATCTCTTGACTGGGGGTGATTAGGAGAGTGTTTGAAAAGTTTCAGCACTCCATCCATCATCTTGTTGCCTTTTCAAAAATACATTGTCACATTATGTCCATTTTACAAACAACTACTGAAGGATTTTATAATTTCCGTACTTTTAGGAAAATATTTTACTTAAATAAGACCTACTTTAATGTATTTACAGTTATTACCTAATGCTTGTTTTTATGTTGCTTGTTTTTTAGCAGGGGCTGTTAAATGAAGGATGGTGTTTGATTTTTTAATGATGTAATGATTTTATATCCTTGTTTCTTTATAGTTTACATTGTAAAAACCAAATAAAGATTTTCATGATGATGATCTCCAATGTCTGGCAATTTCAACAAAGCCTGTTTAGAATCAGATTTGGCATCCATTGAAAATCATCTGACAATGATTATGGTTTTGGGAGGCAGTGCAGACCTGTAATCTCTCATCTCACAGACTGGATTAAATGGAATTTGGCTAGTGGATCTGAAGTCATGGCTCCAAGAATGAACTAATTGAAAAATCTTAG
This sequence comes from Lissotriton vulgaris, assembly GCF_964263255.1. Lineage (NCBI taxonomy): Eukaryota > Metazoa > Chordata > Amphibia > Caudata > Salamandridae > Lissotriton > Lissotriton vulgaris. Next base: position 1,247,835,442 of record NC_141687.1, on the reverse strand, counting down.
TTCGTAAAATTGATTGCAAACTCGAATTAGGGCCTAAGCTGATGGCTATTCCATCTATCTGCATTCTGCATCAGTTGGTGCTCAATAAAATAATGCGTTGTCTTTCTCTTGAAGTCTGCAAGTCTACAGTCTGTTGGCATTGGGTCTTTCTCTCTTTAGGTAAAGTTGTCCAAGTGGCTCTTACTCTGACTTCAAGTTGTCTAGATGGAAATTTCAAAGACCATATACAGAGATCATAACTTTAACTCGATCTCTGATGTGTTGAACATTTTCCACTGGCTCTGCCACGTGTATAAACTGTTCAAAGTCCATTCAATATATTATTGGTCACTAAAGATATTTCTTGTCTTAAAGGAGAAGCTAGTTCAGTAATTATGTAGCAACAAGTTGCAAGGTTTGCATTCCTCATTTTATGAGACCAGAGATGTGAGGCTGCTCTGTTTCTTTTATGGCTCCCCTGCTTTTGGACAGGCTACTTCCCTAACCATTTGACTAACAACCAGCCACTTTTCAGCTTAAAACCTGTTTTTCCTCAAGCTCAGAATGGTTTGTACTCCATATTCTTTGTCACAAATACACTTGTTGTTATTTGTGAGTCTAATGTATGCTCATCAACATTATGTGAACTGATTATGAGGAACCACTTGCCTACAGACTACTCCTTGAAGCCATATAAGATAATGGAGGACAATTGTGCTGAGGATAATGATATATTGACGGTTTGGATGAACTTTCAGAAGGGAATGCATGTATGTAGTGGTTATTGAATGATTTAGTGACCATACCGTAAAGCTGTGGTTAAAACCAAATTCACTCAAAAAAAGGTGGCTTAATGAGGTTATTATACTGCATGGAGTCTGTTGTCCAATCACAAGATTAAAAGCAACACAAAAGTTTGTCAAAAACTTTGGAAGAAACAGCAGTGACCACGAGTACTTCAAATAAAAAAAGAGAAAAGAAGTGTTACTAAAGTTCGATGATCACCAGTAAATTTGAGATGTACCCATGATTCTGCATTGTTTAAAAAGAGTTTGGTAGTGCCAGAGGAGGTATTAGAAGGTAAAGGTCACACAAGAATTGAGCTACCAATTAAATGCCATTGAAAGTAGCAGTCAAATAGACACTTTCCATTATGCCGTTGACCTGATGATTGCAGTTGGAATGTATATATATTTTTTCTTTTATTTTGAATTGGATGCAAAACAGAAAGAAATCCAGTAAGCATTATTAGCTTATTGAATCAATTCACTCTAAGACATTTATGTGTAAATATTCTGTCTAAGAGAAACACACACTTACAGGTGCCTCCTGAGACTTACTTCCAATTTTGTGTAATTATAGACCAAGCGCCACCAAAGTTGATATGGATATCAATTGCTCTTGGACTTGGCAAATCACAAGTCAAAATAATGATTCCCAACCTCACAATTACAAAATTCAAATTTTCAAAACTTTAAGATACTAATTTTCTAATTTCATAATTGTTTTATTCAAATTTCGAAATTTCAAATTCAGAGCCTCTGGGGAAGCTTCAAGCTTAATCACACAGAGCTGAAAATTACTAGCAATTTGCTCTGAAAGGTGGCACATATAGCTACATTTCCCTAACTTTGACAATCTTACATGGATGTTCTTGGATGGAAAAACTTGCTTTATGTTTGGCTTTTACTTTACGTTTAACTTTATGTCGAACAGTACCCTCCTTTAAGAGAAACAAGGTTGACCATAGATCAAATGGGGTGAACCCAACTCCTTTCTTTGGTACTTCCCTGTATGTATAAAGCAGGCATAGTAGCAATGCTTCTCCGTGGGATCAGGTAGACCCATAAATATGCCTTTCGGGATCTTGAGGGTGATAGGGTATGGAGGACCTTGCAGATTATCATACACTATCTCCGCATGGACTTTGTATAGACATTCATGAAGTTGGTGCCCTTGTCAGACACCACTTTCTTGGGGGACCCAGCTCAGGTCAAAATTACCATCAGGAACCTAGCCACTGCAGGAGCAGTCACACATCTCAGAAGTATGGCCTCTGGGTCCGTAGTGGCATGGTCCACCAAAACCAGGATAACCCTGTTGCCTAAGGCCCAACAATGTTGATGCCGACCCTTTCAAAGGAGGTTCAAATGACAGGTGGCCAAGTATAGGAACCAGTTCAACCTTGAGCTTTTTCCCTCTTTTCCCATTTGCCTGGCAGGTGGGACATAACCTAAAGAATACATCTGAGGATTTCTTCCTCCGGCACCAATAAAAGTGTGTGACAAGCTTGGCCAAGGTCTTGTACCGCCCCAGATGACCTGTCAAAGGTATGTCAAGAGCCAGGCCCAGTAGGAAGGCCTTGTAGACCTGGGTGACCACCAACATGTTGTAATTTGGCAGCGATTGGGTTAGCATTAGCAGAAGCCATCCTGTATTTAGAGGCTATCTTGTCCGTTTTGTGGAATCCATCTTGTATTTCTGGCAGCCATTTTGTTTGCCATGTGCTAACACATGCATGCCATGTGCTCTCTCCTACCTTGCTGTTATCTGCTCTTGAAATCTGCCTTGAGACAGGTTATATTTAGCCTCTTCCACTTTGCACATGCCCAGTTGAGCTTGCAGCTGTCCATGCAGCTGCTGTTAGTCTGTAAATGTCAGGATGTGTTCAACGGAATTAGCAACTGTTAGCTCCTCCCACTAGTTGACTGTGCATTTTCTGTATGACCTTATATGTGACTAAAACCTACTTCTTGTACTTGTACCGCCTTCTTTTGAGCCCCTGTGTGCTACTTCATACATTGCCGAAGGGTGTTGTGTGAATGTAGTTCCACCTCATGAGGTTAATAAACTTTGTATTATCTATTCCAGTTTCTGTGCCAACTTCTATCCTATTGGTCTGAGGACTTGTGCAGAGAAGGGCGAACCACTTGCTCTGGTAGGCCTTGCTTAGGCTCACCACCACAAATTGGCACCCCACACGTGGGGCTCATCGGCGACTCAGATGCCCGAAGGAGTGGTCAAAATGAAAGATTGGAATCTCGCTTTGGACGGTCATTGCCCAAGGAGACCCGCGTCTTGGCAACCACTGCATTTTTCCTCTCTTTCTGATCTGACCCTCCAGGTGGTGCCGGTCCTCGACTGGAATCTCTTCTGTTGATTCACTGTGCAGTGACCATTTGGTCGATTTGAGAACTTGGCAGTTGGAACCTGGACACTAAGTGATTGGTAAGAGTCGTTATGTGGCACTTGCTGTTGGTTTTTGATGCCTGGGATTGGTAAGGTAGTTTAGTAACGCTTACTGTGGCTTTGGAAATTTGGAATTTGTGTTGGCCAACTTTGGATTTGTGTGGGATTGATATATGATTTGCAATTTATATAGGCAGGTAATGAGGAGACTTTTCCCTATTTGAATTGATTTGAACGGCACAACGTACTACAGTACCTTAAGTGCTACTTTGGTTATAATACTGCATATTCTGCACTATTTCTGGCATGCCTGTTTCTAGCACACTTCGTGGGATGTGTTGCTTTTGTAGTGGTACCAATTTGAGACTCGATGAAGCACAACCGGCTCCCCCGGAGGGGACGCCTACTAGGGACATGTATATTAAATATGGTATTTCTTTTATAATGTACAGCACATTATGGAATAAATATGCTCGTAAGGATACTGAGTTGCGTTGGCCTATGCATGGGTCATTTGGTTTGCAAAAGATTCAGTATGTGGAACAACGAATGTTTAAGCAAAAGGCTAGGCAAGACTTGTTTGACTGTGTACGAATGTGGGAGAAAAAAGTGCGTGAGCAAGCCTTGATTGAAAAAGAACAGCGTAAGACCATTCATGCGAAAGTATTGGAAATGAAAAATAAAGAAATGAAAGAACTTAAAGAGAGAGAAGATAGGGAGCGTTATTTACAGGTAAATGGCCAATACGCTGTTCGTAGACCTCTCAACCCTATCCTTAATAAACCGCAATATGATTTCTTGTTATTAGATTGTTTTCCGCCTCCATATATTTTTCCTTCTGCTCCTCATGAGTCAGATGAGAATTCTCGCACAGACCAGGACAAAGCACGAGACACTCGTTCTATGTTGTTCGCTGAGCGTGCGTCTGAGATTAGAGCTGCTGCTCGTAAAACCGTTTGTAGTGTTGCTACTGCTTCTGACCTATTAGATAGCATAAAGGATTGGCTTGAAAGGGAGCAAATATATTTTACTGGGGTTTTTTCTGCAGAAGTCTTGAGCGGTTTAGAAAATATTCAGAAGAATTTGAGCCCGTTGATATAGCAAATGATTATAAGCAACTGCGTGATGGTCTTTTTGTTTTCTCTCAGGTGGCTGATACAATCAGACGTTTGGTTAAACTGCGTGCTGATGCAGTCCGTTTGCGAGAGGAGAAAAAGGCAGCAGAAGCAGCTGCACAAACATCCCGGATTAACATGGCAAAAGCTTCTCCTCCCGAAACAGATAAGAATGTTGTAGTTCATGGGAGACCTATGCGGGAGGCCGCACCTTTGTATGTTCCTCCTAGTGGTACAGGAACTAGCGACGATAAAAATTGTACTGATGCAAAGGGTTATTTTGTTTATAATTTGGTGTATACTCCTTGGAATAGAGCGGATGGTATGGCTCTTAAAACTACATTACCTGATCCGCTGAAAAATCCAGCAGCTTTTTATGAGGAAGCTGAGGGTGCTATTAGCTCTTGTACTATGACTCTGCCTGATATTGACCTGTTTTTCCGATTGATATTACCCCCAATATGTGGAGAACTGTGCATGAAGTTGATGATGTTGCAACTTTTGGGGCATTATGGAAAGATTTAGAACAATTAGATGAAGAAAGAGAACCTGCGCAGAAACTGTTTCAGTTAATTCTAGATCGTCCCGCAGCTATAATAGTAAAGTTAAAAACGGTTAATCACCCTAAAAAATAGATTTGACTGTATTAGCTTCTTGTAAGCAAAAGGCAGATGAATCGGTTTCCTACTTCTTTACGTGCTTTGAAGAGGCAATCCACAATTTTAGTGGCCAGTCATTGACCGATGACACGGGCAGGCATCTGTTTGTTGATAAATATGTCGCAAACCTGTTGCCAGGAATAGCTAGTCAATCAATCAATCAATCAATCATATCATTTGTAAAGCGCACTACTCACCCGTGAGGGTCTCAAAGCGCTGGGGTGGGGAATTCTGCTACTGCTCAAAAAGCCAGGTCTTGAGGAGTTTTCTGAAGGTCAGCAGGTCTTGGGTCTGCCGTAGGTGGATGGGGAGGGTGTTCCAGGTCTTTGCGGCGAGGTGGGAGAACGATCTGCCGCCTGAAGTCGCTCTTAGGCAGTGGGGGACTGTAGCGAGGGTGAGGGCGAGGTCAGCGGAGCGGAGCTGGCGGGTGGGGGTGTAGTCGTCTGTTGAGATACGTTGGTCCGGTGTTGTGAAGTGCCTTGTGTGCGTGGGTGAGGAGCTTCAAGGTTAAACTCTTGTTGACCGGGAGCCAGTGCAGGTCTCTCAGGTGGGGTGTGATGTGGCTGAGGCAAAGGATGTCGAGGATCAGGCATGCAGAGGCGTTCTGGATGCGTTGGAGCCATCTCATGAGTTTGGCCGAGGCTCCTGCGCAGAGGGCGTTTCCATAGTCCAACCTACTGCTGACAAGGGCCTGGGTGACTGTTCTTCTCGTTTCAGTGGGGATCCACTTGTAGATCCTACGGAGCATGCGGAGGGTGTTGAAGCAGGTGGAGGAGACGGCGTTGACCAGTTTAGTCATGAAGAGGGTGGAGTCGAGGATGACCCCTAGGTTGCGTGCATGGTCGGTGGGTGTTGGAGCGGTTCCCAATGCGGTCTGCCACCAGGAGTCGTCCCAGGCCGAAGGGTTGGATCCGAGGATGAGGACCTCCGTCTTGTCCGAGTTCAGCTTCAGTCGGCTGTTCCTCATCCATTCAGCAATGGCCTTCATTCCTTTGTGAAGGTTGGTTTTGGCGGTGTGGGGGTCCTTGGTGAGGGAGCTTATCAGCTGGGTGTCATCGGCGTAGGAGAGGATGTTGAGGTTGTGCCTATGGGCGACGTGGGCGAGCGGTGCCATGTAGATGTTAAACAGAGTTGGGCTGAGGGATGAGCCCTGTGGCACGCCGCAGATAATCTCGGTGGCTTCGGAGCAGAAGGGGAGAAGGCGGACGTTCTGTGTTCTGCCGGAGAGGAAGGAGGTGGTCCAGTCCAGGGCCTTCCCTTGGATCCCAGTGTTGTGGAGGCGTGTTCGTAGTGTGTGGTGACAGACCGTGTCAAAGGCGGATGACAGGGACAGGTCCTGGAGGATGAGGGCCGCCATTTCTCCGTTGTCCAGCAGGGACTTGATGTCATCGGTGGCGGCGATGAGGGCAGTCTTGGTGCTGTGGTTGCTGCGGAACCCGGACTGGGAAAGGTCCAGGATGTTGTCCTCCTCGAGGTAGCGGGTCAGTTGTTCGTTAACGGTCTTCTCGATGACCTTTGCCCGGAACGGGAGCAGGGAGATGGGACGGAAGTTCTTGAGGTCCTTGGGGTCCGCCTTGGGTTTCGTGAGTAAGGCGTTGATCTCGGCGTGCTTCCAGCTCTCCGGGAAGGTTGCTGTCTCGAAGGAGGTGTTGATGACTTTCCGGAGATGGGGTGCAATGGATGTGCTGGCTTTCTTGAAGATGTGGTGTGGGCATGGATCTGATGGAGATCCGGAGTGGATGGTGTTCATGATTTTGATGGTGTCATCGTCGTTGATGCTGGTCCAGTAGAGCAGGGGGTTGGTGCAGATGGTGGTCGTGGGGGCGGAGGTCTCAGTGGTTGTCGGGGCGATCGTGGCGTTGAAACTGTCGTGGATGTCTGTGGTCTTGCGGTGGAAGAAGGTGGCCTGGGAGTCGCACAGGTCTTGCGAGGGTGGGACATCGTTGGTGTTGGAGCTGGGGTTGGAGAGTTCCTTCACGATGTTGAAGAGCTGTTGTGCGCATTGTTGTCTAGGCGGTCTTTGAAGGAGGCCCTTTTGATGGATCTGATGAAGTGATGGTGTCTGCGGGTGGCATTCTTGTGGGCGGCGTGGCTGTCCGGTGTTCGTTCACAGAGCCAGATCTTCTCCAGCTTTCGGCAGGTTTGCTTGGAGGCCCGGAGGTCTTCAGTGAACCAGCTGGCTTTCTTGTTGGTATGATTGTTGGAGGGTTACTTGATCGGGCGAGGGTGTTGGTGCAGTTGTTGATCCACTGTCTGAGGTTGCGGGCGGCAGTGTCAGGGTCGGGATGGTCGGCGGGTGGGCTCGGGGCAAGGGTGGTGGTTAGCTGGTCTTCGGTGACTTTGCTCCAGCAGCGGTGAGGCATCTGTTGGGTGCGGTGGTGCGTGATGGGTTTCTTGAAGGTGAAGTGGATGCAGCGGTGGTCGGTCCAGTGGAGTTCGGTGGAATGGTTGAAGGAGACGTGTGGGCTTGCGGAGAAGATGGGGGTCAAGCATGTGACCAGCGGAGTGGGTGGGTGTTGTGATGAGTTGTCTGAGCCAAGGTTGGCTAGGTTGTCGATCAGGGTGGTGGAGTTGGTGTCATCATTGTTCTCGAGGTGGAAGTTCAGGTCCCCTGAGGAGGATATAGTCCGTGGAGGCAAGGGCGTGTGTCCTGACGAAGTCGGCGATAGAGTCGCTGAACTTTGGTCGGGGTTGAGGCGGTCTGTAGATGAGGGTTCCTGTGAGGGTGGTGTTGGGGTCGGTGTGGATCTAGAAGTGCAGGTGTTCGGCGGTGCTGAGGGTGTCGTCGGTGTTGGTCGAGACTCTCAGAGTGTTCCTGTGGACGATGGCAATTCCTCCTCCCGCTCTGTTGGTGCGGTCCTTGTAGCCTTCCGGGACGGCTATGGCTATGTCAGGTGGTGAGGCGGGGTTAAGCCAGGTCTCCGTCAGGAAGACGACGTCTGGGGAGGTTGAGTTGAGTAGGTCCCAGAGTTCAACAGCATTTTTTCAGGCGGAGCGGGTGTTGAGAAGGATGCATCTGAGGTGGTTGGGTTCTTTCCTGGTCGGCAGCGTGGTGGGATGGATTCTTGTGAAGCTTAAGTTCCGGCAGGTGAAAGCTCAGTGGGTGCGCTTCGGGCGGCTGGGAAGCAGGTGTGTGATTGTCCGGTTTGAGTGCGTGGAGGGTTCTGGCATCGTCGCGGTGTCAGGCGTCATGGCATTCATGGTGTCCAGGGGTCCCCTGGCGCTGGGAGCGGTCCAGGCACGGACGGGCACAGACTGGCTTGCCTTAGGTGCGCCAGCGGTGCACCAGCGGCGCGCCCGCTGAGCACGGCCACTGTGTGGACGCGTAGCGGCTTCCATTTGAGGGGATGTGGGAGGGAGGAGCATCTGGGAGGCGGGAGCGGGGCAGCGAATGGGATTGCAGGTGGGCGGGTTCACAGGGACGCAGCGGTGGGAAAAATGGGCGGGCCGCGGGAGAACTGGGCACAGGAAGGAAAAACAAGTTTAGGCAAGAAAATAAGTACAGGCACAGAGGAATAAAAACAAGTCTGGGCAAGAAAGCAAGTCAGGCACAGGGGAATAAAAACAAGTCTGGGCAAGAAAGCAAGTACAGGGGAATAATAACAAGTCTGGGCAAGAAAGCAAGTACAGGCACAGGGGAATAAAAACAAGTCTGGGCAAGAAAGCAAGTACAGGCACAAGGGAATAAAAACAAGTCTGGGCAAGAAAGAAAGTTAGGCTCAGGGGAAAAATACAAGATTAGGCAAAAACAATGCAGGCAGAGCCGTGCAGCAGCGTGGGGAGCGATCTGCTTGCGAGCAGGGTCATAGGTCTCACCTAAAGGCCAGTGAGAGTTCATGGACTACCTTTTCTCCGGTTTCTCTTTTAGCTATAACTCAGTATTACGAACGACAGGAATTAGAAGCGAAAGATAATGAGGATAAAAAGACTAAAGAATTAAAAATGAAGGTTATGTTGGCTCAGGCTTATGGTCCACCTTCTAGAGGCAATGATAGAGGTGGACTTGGATCTTATGCTTTTCCTCTTATACTCGTTCGAATTTGACTGTTGATCAGTGTGCGTATTGCAAGAAATTTGGACATTGGGCTTCTGATTGTCCGGCACTACGTGCTCAGCAATATCCACGTGGTCGGGGACAAATGCAAAATCGTTCAGGATATTCAGGGCCTAGAGGAAGCACGGATGATCGTGCTAGGTTTGATGCTAATATACGTGTACAGGGTGGGTTTAACACTTTTGATGGACAAAATCAATATCAAATGTCTGATTGTGTGCAGTCTGATTTGAAAGATTCTGTTTATGCATAGGATTGCCTAGGATGGGGTAAGGAATCAGATGAAGTTCCAGTAGATCAGAATGGTCCCTATGTTACAGCACATGTTTTGGGTTCTACTGATCAGTTTCTGGTTGATACAGGAGCTACTTGTAGCACCTTATCTAAACACTTGGTTCACTATTGCTCCCCAGTTTGAGTTTATCATTACATCGATAGGTTTCGATGGAACACCTTCCCTTAGCCCGTTAACACAACCACTTGCATTCCATGTTAAGTTTACCGCTCCATGTCCGTTCTTGCTTTCTCCGAATACACCAGACAATATTGTGGGACTTGATATGCTCAAGCATTTCAGGGCTACGATACGATGTTCTCCAGAAGGAGTACGGGTTATTTTGAATGACAACTACCCTGTGATGGAGAGATCCTGTATTGTTAAAGAGAACATTGCATTGGCTTCACTCCCTAGTACTCTGTGGGCTACTTCGAACACTGATGTAGGGCAAATGGTTATTCCGCCAGTGCATATTAATGTCAAGGAGGGTGCTTCATTGCCATGATTACCTCAATATAACATTTCTCAAGAAGGAGAAGAAACACTTATACGTATTGTTCATGATTTGATTAAAATGGGGGTTGTAGAAGAAGTTCCCTATAATGTCTGTAACAGTCCATCCTTCCCATTTTGAAAAAAGATACTGACACTAGGATTTACAGATTCATCATTGATTTGCGAGAAGTCAACAAGATTGTAGTACCGCAGTACCCTGTGGTTTCGGACATAACAACACTGCTTACCTTAGTTCCTCCAACAGCAACTACATTTTCTGTGATTGACTTGAAGAATGCTTTCTTCTCGATTCCTATTCATCCTGCTAACTGATAATTGTTTGGTTTCACTTTGAATAATAGATCAAACAAATTTTGTAGAATTCCTCAAGGGTACACTGAGAGTCCGAGCATTTATAGTCAAGCGTTGAAATGACAACTTGATTCCTTGACTTTGTCTGAAGGAGTGGCTCTCATACAATAAGTCGATGGCATCTTGTTGGCCATTACATGTAATGGGGTAACCCTATAACCCTCAGAACCTGGGCGGGTAATGAACTTAATAATGATGGTTCTGTCGGACAGAAATACCTATTGATTTAGTATTTCAATATTGTTATTTGTTTACTTCGTCCCTAATCAGGATACAAAGTTGGCACTATTTATGGCACAAACAATTAAATACACTGACCATATGATAAGAATGAACGCAAATTTTTACTCAAATACTTTAATATTTTAAATTTGAAACATAAATGACTACAGTAGCTGTCCCTAAAACATACTTAAAACATAATTAACACATACATTTTGTGCAAATAATTGATACACAATTAAAACAACAACTAAAATTGTTAGTTCATGTACTCATTGACGAAGACAACTATATACACAATAATCTGATAGGTGCAATAATTCGATGTTGGTTCCTAAGAGATTTTGAATAGTTGGTTCAAACAAAGAAAGGGATTGCGTTGACGTTTCGACCCTGAGGACAATGCGGTGATTTAACGCATCAAGGGCGGGTCTTCATCAGGACTGTATATATGTAGGACAGCCTCTTGTGAACCTGCTCCACATGGAGTCCTGGTCACTTTCTGAAACGTACTGCCGGTCAGCCAACTCAGATGCTCCTCTTACCTCTGTAGTGATTTATTTGTACAGGAGGCAGAGCGAGGCGAATATTCTCTGTTTAGCTTGTGATACACGCCGATCGTGTGTGTAACCCGAGGCAAATATTCTCTGTTTAGCTTGTGATACACGCCGATCGTGTGTGTAACCTAACAATCGGAAGGTTACACACACGATCAGCGTGTATCACAAGCTAAACAGAGAATATTCACCTCGCTCTGCCTCCTGTACAAATAAAGATAAGGTAAGAGGAGCATCTACGCTGTCTGAGTCGGCTGACCGGCATTACGTTTTAGAAAGTGACCAGGACTCCATGTGGAGCAGGTTCACAAGAGGCTGTCCTACATTTATACAGTCCTGATGAAGACCTCCCCTTGATGCGTTAAATCACCGCATGGTGCTCAGGGTTGAAACGTCGACGCAATCCCTTTCTTTGTTTGAACCAACTATTCAAAATCTCTTAGGACCCAACATCGAATTATTGCACCTATCAGATCATTGTGTTTATAGTTGTCTTCGTCAATGAGTACATGAACTAACAATTTTACTTGTTGTTTTAATTGTGTATCAATTATTTGCACAAAATGTATGTGTTAATTATGTTTTAAGTATGTTTTAGGGACAGTTACTGTAGTCATTTATGTTTCAAATTTAAAATATGAAAGTATTTGAGTAAAAATTTGCTTTCTTTCTTATCATATGGTCAGTGTATTTAATTGTTTGTGCCATAAATAGGGCCAACTTTGTATCCTGATTAGGGACGAAGTAAACAAATAACAATATTGAAATACTAATAGACCGAAGGTAACCTATTTAGGTCACCTTCTGTCTAAGGATGGTCGTGCACTTACACCAGATCGCATACAAGCAATTTTCGACCCACCAGTACCTTCTACTCAGAAAGATGTCAGTGTATTCATTGGTTTGACTTCGTTTTGCAGGCAATGGATATTAGGATTTTCACACATTGTTAAACCCCTGCTAGTGCTTTTGACTAAAGACACTCCAATGCCCCTTCCATGGATAGATGAATGTAGGAATCCTTTTCATCAGTTACATCAAGCACTTTGTTCTGCACCAGTAATAGGTACTCCAGATTACACAAAGCCTTTTACACTCTATATACATGAGAAAGATGGGTGTGCATTCTCAGTTTTAGTGAAGGCACACGGTGACAAGCAGCGTCCCTGTGCATATTTTTCAGCGGTTCTTGATCCTGTTGCTCGAGTATTGCCTGGGTGCTTCCCTTCAGTTGCAGCAACAGCTGTGTCCATATGTCAGAGTGAAGGGATAGTTTTGTCACATAAACTGTTGGTGCTAGTACCCCATGCAGTAGATGCGCTTTTGAATCAGACCAAGACGCAACACTTGACTAGTGCTCGGTTAACAGGATACAAGTTGACACTGTTGGCCACTCACATTACTTTGAAGAGATGAGCGACACTGAACCCAGCTACTTCGTTGCATTATCCAGCTACTCAGGCTCAGTTACAGGAATCTCACGATTGTATCTTCCTTACTGAGGAACAGACAAAGGGTCACGTCGACGGGCAAGATACGCCCCTTTCAGATGTAGATGGGGAACTGTGGGTTAATGGGTCCGGTTTGAAGTTACCAGATGGTACGACCTCAGCTGCGTATGCAATTACGACACTTAAGACAGTAGTGGAGGAGGAGCTTTGCGCGGATCCAAGATGGACGCGTGAGCACAGGGCTCCTGAGACCCTCTTCGCCTCCCGCATCTATCCTGCCACAAATCCTGATTTGATCGATGGGTACTAGTTGACTATGCCCTGCTGATTCTGAGGACTTTTTCGGAACTTAAATCGGACGCCGCAAACCGGACTTGCTGCATCCTGAAATTTGTGGCCTACATCGTAGACCATCCCAGGCCTTGAGTCCCCGAGGTACCCAGGTGGCAACTCAACAACAACGGCCAGTTGGGCACGCCCACAGCCCCTGTGGTACTTTCAGTTTCGTTTTGGGCCATTGTTGACGACGCTCTACGGCTGCTCCATTCGTCTTCTCGTCCCAGCTACGGATCCTGAGTCTGCTCTAGTTCTTAGCCCTCTTGCCCTTGAGGTCCATCGAGAGCGTGATCATTTTGACCAGATCACAACGACTCCGTGGGAGTTCAAAGCCCACTATGGCGGGCAAGGCGGATGCCGAGAAGCGGAACACCAAGGGCACGCATCGTGGGGTTTCATCCAAACCCAGACTATAGAGTGCTACACTCTCCCGAAAGGGTCCCCATGTGGAGCGAGCAAGGCTCTTGAAGGGACTGTAGATGATACTCCCTCATCGGAGGAGCCGACACTAAAGGACATCATGGGCGCCATTACTAGTGTTCGGACGGACATGGGCCAACAATATGAGACTCTTGCTGCAAAGATCGACACGGTGGCGATCGAGGTTAATCTTATCAGGGCGGACCTGGGTAAGACAAATGAACGGGTCAAGTCTCTGGACATTAAAACTGCGAGCTTGATCACTGATGTCTCGGACCTTCAGGCTGAGGTTCGCACTCTCCGTACCTCCAACGACCAGTTTGCCCGCCGGCTTGGAGGATTTCGAGAGCCGGGCCAGGCGCAACAACGTCCGCATCGTGGGGGTTCCGGAGAACTCATCGGACGTCTCCACGGACCTTCTGGTGGAGGATCTGGTCCTTAAACATCCTGCACCTAAGGGCCTCAGTAACTTTTTTACCGTGGAACGAGCACATAGAGTTCCCGGCGGGAAGCCGAAGCTGGGGCCACACCGAGACCCATCATCTCCAGGATTTTTAATTTCCGGGACCGGGACGCTATCCTGCAAGCTTCACGAACCACGGGTCCCACTAAATTTGACAATGCCTCGGTCAGTTTCTATCCAGACTTCACCCAGGCGGTGCAGAAACAGCGCATGGGTTTCACCGGGGTGAAGAGACGGCTCAGAGATATTTGTCTGAAATATGCCATGCTTTTTCCTTCCCGACTGAGGATCGAGTATGAGGAACGGGCGTTTTTCTTTGATCGCCCCGACGTGGCCAGTGACTGGTTGGACACATTGCCATCAAATCGTATGAGCGGCGAGAGCTCGAGAGGTGATGAGGGTGGCCTGGCTGAACAGGAGTAGTGAGTCTGCAGCGGCGAACTGGTTACTTTGGACTTCTAGCAGTGGCTTTTTCATAGACTCGCTTATACTGTGGGTACCCAGGGGTGGGGAGAATCGGGCCTACTCTTCCTCCTCTGGGGGCTTTCTCTCTCTTCTTGTAGGTTAGTTTCATGGGGCGACAGGCACACTGCAAGTTGTGGTGGCTTTCTGGTCTAATGCAGGGCGTGCAGGGTAGGGGGGGTTGTTTTTCAGGGTTCCTTGGGGGTGGTGGGGGGGTCTTTTCCTTTTTGTTTTGTTCGAGGCTGCTTCATTTCCTGTTGTCTGTTCTGTGTGCTTATTCCTGGGCGAGGGGGGCTGGGTGCTCATTGCCAGGATGGGGGGGAGCTTAGGATGCTGAGTTGGAACGTTAACGGTCTTGGAGATAGAATAAAGCGGGGTATTGTATTGCAATATTTGAAACATTGTACCCCAGATGTGATTTTGCTTCAAGAGACGCACTTGGTTGGAAATGCATGCCGTGCACTAAACAGACGTGGCTACCGTATTGTGGCACACTCGGGGTTCACTTCTGGTTCGAGAGGGGTGGGGGTCATGGTACGTACTTCCCTCCCCTTGGAGATAGATGATGTAGTGTTGGACGACAGGGGCCGCTATGTGGCTATTACGGGTCGGTGGGAAGGGAAAACGGTCTCCTTCTTGTCTGTGTATGTCCCCCCTGGCCTACAGTCTACCACATTTGCTGATCTGGGTGATGTGATCCTGGGGCTTCCTGACGGCGTGTTGGTAGTGGGTGGCGATTTTAACTCTGTAGTTAGTGGGGATGAGGATCGTAGCCCCCCCAGGACTCTGCCTGCGGCACAGCTCTGGCTCGGGAAGCTCCTGGACACGCTTGGGTTGGCTGACTGTTGGAGGCAGCTACACCCTGGTCAGCTCCAATATACTTTCTACTCAGGTGCACACAGGAGTCTATCGAGATTAGATTATATTCTTATGCCAGCAGCACAGATGGTCTCTGTGCGGGATGTTAGCGATTTGGCCAGGGGGATCTCTGATCACTCTCCGCTTTGGCTTACAGCATGCAATTGGGTGCCGAGGGCCGTGTCGCTCCGATCAACCCGTGGCACCTTCGTAACCCTAAGATCAGGTCGGAGATAGTGAAATGTATGGACTATTATTTCGCTGAGAATGAGGGATCGGTTCCCTCCCCGGTTACATTGTGGGAGGCCTATAAACCAGTGATTCGTGGTCAAGTCTTGTCCCTCATTGCCAGCGAAAGGAGGCGTAAGAATGCCGCGGTGGTGGATCTGGAAAATGAGATCACTGCCTTGGAGGGGCAGATGGAGTCCGGGGTCACTCCGGAGGTTCTGCATTCTCTGGCCCTGAAACAATTTGATTATAAGGCGCTGGTCACTGATGCAGCCAAGGCGATGCACCGTGAGCAACAGGGGCGCTTGCATGATGTTGGTGATAAGGCGGGAAAGTTGATTGCATGGCTGGACAAAAGGGATAGATTGAACCGAGTGGTGCCTGTTGTTGAGCGTGTGGATGGTGAGCGAGTCGTGGACCCGATTGACATAGTCCAAACATTTGCCCGTCACTTTCAGGCGGTTTATGCACCGGTCTCTGATAGACCGGAAGAGGACTCGCATCTTTTGCTTCGAGATATCGCCCTGCCTGGCCTGTTGGATTCGGACACGGAGCTTATGGAGGCGGATTTCTCCCCAGATGAAGTAGCGCTCGCTATCTGTTCACTTCGATCCGGGAAGGCCTCGGGCCCCAACGGTATACCGGTGGAACTGTATAAACTATGCCCAGACAAAATGGCACAGTATCTTTGTAAGATGTTTCTGTCATCGCGAGATCTCGGCTCTCTTCCTCGGGATCAGAGACTGGCGTCCATTGTTGTCATCCATAAAGATGGCAAGCCCCGTGATCATTGCTCATCATTTCGGCCGATTTCGCTCTTGAATGTTGAGCCCAAAATTCTCGCTAAACTTCTGGCGAATCGGCTGGTTACGGTGATCGCAGACTTGATCCATCCAGACCAATCTGGATTTATACCCCACCGAAACACCGCCCTTAATTTACGTCGCCTCCATGGCATCTTAGCAAGGGCGGGGTCTCTCCGAGAACCGGCCATTTTGGTTTCTCTTGATGCCTCGATGGCCTTCGACACAGTTGAGTGGCCGTATTTGTGGGCTGTCCTCGCTAAGTTTGGGTTCGGCCCTAAATTCATTGGGTGGATCAGGCTTTTGTATGAGCAGCCGCTGGCACAGGTGGTGGTTAATGGTAGGGCTTCGGAGCCCTTCACCCTCGGGCGGGGAACAAGACAGGGGTGCCCCTTGTCGCCGCTCCTCTTTGCGCTTGCCCTTGAGCCCCTGGCTGCTTGGTTGCAGTGGGAACCATCGCTTAAGGGCATCCGGTGGTCGCCTGATTTCGAGGACCGTATATCACTCTATGCCGATGATATATTGTTGTACCTTACCTCTCCTCGTAAGTCGTTGGGCGTCCTGTTTGATGTGCTACGCTCCTTTGGGAGGAATTCCGGTCTGGTCATTAATTGAGCCAAGTCCTGTATTTATCCACTCACGGACGATGAGCCCCTTCTTCCCCGCCATTGTCCGATACCGGTTTCCAGAGATGGTTTTAAATACTTGGGGATCTACATTTCACTGGACCCCAAAGCCCGCTATGAGCGGAATTTGTTGCCTCCGCTCTCCTGGCTTCGTTCGGATGTTGCGGCGTGGTGCGGCTTGCCACTATCACCTTTGGGAAGGGCGGCACTGTTCAAAATGATGTCTCTCCCCCGCTTTTTATATGCCATTCAAAACACACTTGATTTGGTACCTGCCAGCTATTTCCGAGAGATCGAGGGCTTGCAGAGGCGGTTGGTATGGGGTGGGCGACCACGTATCGCACTGGCGAAATTGACTTTACCTTGGTACGATGGAGGTATCGCGTTGCCTGACATCAAGCTCTACTATTGGGCCTCCCAGTTGAGTGCTGTGAACCATGCTATGTACGGCCCTGTCCCAAACCCCGCGTTTGAGATGGACAGAGGGCAACTCCCCGGGGGAAATTACAATCGAGCGCTCTATTCCAGAGCCGACCGGAAGCACCTCACAGGCCCTACTGCAGTGGCGGTGCGAGTTTGGGGAAGCGCGACCGCCGCCATGGGCTGGACGGATAAATTGACGAAATCTACCCCATTGTATGCTGCGGAAGCGCTAGGTGGCCTGTGGACGTCGAAGGGTTTTGACAGATGGGATCTCATCGGTATCAGCAGGGTGGGCGACCTCTGGGCCAAGGGCACAGTTAAGACCGTCGAGGCATTCCAGCGAGAATATAAACTGAGTGACAGGGAATATTTCCGGTACCTCCAAGTCAGCCATGCTATTAACTCGGTTTTCCCGGCTGACACTTCTATCCCGGAGGCCTCCCCTCTTGAGGATAGAGTGCTTGATGGATACGTCCCTGACAGCACTATATCTCTCATTTATAAGAAACTTATCAACGATCGCTCGGATCTCCTTCTGCAACTGCGGACTGTTTGGACCAGTGACGGATTAGAACTGGACGATGAAGACTGGCAGGCGGCAATATCCTCCCCTAAGGAGGTTGCGATTCCGGCACATCTTAGGCTGGTGCAACTCAAAATACTGCATCGGGTATATGTCACGGGCCTACGACTGATACATATGGGTTTCTCTGTGGATGGATTGTGTAGGCGCGGATGTGGTATTCTGGCTACTTTTTTGCATATCCTCTGGGAATGTCCGGAGGTGGCGACGTTTTGGCGCAGAGTGCATGCGGTTATGGGTGAAGTGATGGGGTTTGTGTTGTTGCCAGACGCTGTCTATTGAATGTCTGGGAACCAAATGACTGTACTGTTGCTCAAACTCAATGGGTAATATGGTTGTTAAATGGGACATAGCCCAGTTATGGGGTTCCCCAAGGCCACCGACGCTCCTAAAGTGGAAAGAAAATATGGACTGGTCCATGTTCAGAGAGAAAGTTGTGTATGTTTCCAGCGGCAGACCCAAGAAATGGGGTAGGATCTGGGGTCAATGGAACGCATACCGTGGAGAGATTTGCACCCCCCATTCACCGACCTTCCGTATCCGCTTCTTCTCCCTTGACCGTGCGTTCCCTGTACTCAGTTCTTGTTGACTACACTGTATTGGTTTGCTACCGGGTTTCCCCCCCCTACCTTCCCAGATATTTCTCCTCCTTTCTATTGAAATACGTCTTTCACCCGTCTCCCACTGCCATAAGGGACAGCCAGTTTATACACAGCAATGCCTCGATCTCTTTTTTGTATTTTTGTTTGTGGTTTTATTTTAATAAAAGATAAAATGTGAAACCTTTCACTGATCCTAGCTATACCACCTGCTTCTACATAATCACGAAACATCGCTGCCGTACCCCCGGGTTGTCGGCTGATGAGCTATGTATTTTGATGTTGATGTTGTTGTGTTTGACTGACCAGCCTCCGTGGTTGTAGGTCTGTAACTGTCTTTTTCTTTACATAATAAGACAGTAGTGGAGACAGCTCGCATACCACAGAAGTCGTCTCAATCAATCAATCAATCAATCAATCAGAGTACTTTTAAAGCACGCTACTTATACGTGAGGGTTCCAAGACGCTGAGGGGGGGGGGGGTGCTGCTACTGCTCGAAGAGCCAGGTCTTGAGGAGTCTTCTGAAGGCGAGTAGGTCTTGGATTTGCCGTATGTGGGTAGGGAGGGTGTTCCAGGTCTTGGCAGCGAGGTATGAGAAAGATCTGCATCCGGAGGTCATTCGTTGGGTGCGGGGGACAGCGGCAAGGGTGAGGCTGGCGGTGCGTAGCTGGCGGGTGGGGGTATGGAAGTTGAGTCTGCTGTTCAGGTAGGCTAGTCTGGTGTTGTGGAGTGCTTTGTGTGCATGGGTGAGGAGCTTGAAGGTGATCCTCTTGTCAACGGGGAGTCAATGTAGGTCTCTCAAATGGGGGTTGATTTGGCTGCGGCGGGGGACGTTGACGATCAGTCGGGTGGAGGCGTTTTGGATGCGTTGTAGTCGTCGTAGGTGTTTGGCTGGGATTCCTGCGTAGAGTACGTTGCCGTAGTCCAGTCTGCTGCTGAAGAGGGCCTGTGTCACCGTTCTTCTTGTTTAGGTCGGGATCCACTTGTAGATACTGCGGAGCATGCGGAGGGTGTTGTAGCAGAAGGAGGAGACGGCGTTGACCTGCTTAGACATGGAGAGGGAGGAGTCGAGGATGAATCCTAGATTGCGTGCATGGTTGGTGGGTGTTGGTGCTGTTCCCAGTGTGGTCGGCCACCAGGAGTAGTCCCAGGCTGAGAGGGTGGGTCCGAGGATGAGGACTTCCGTCTTGTCTGAGTTCAGCTTCAGACGGCTGCTCCTCATCCAATCGGTGATGGCCTTCATTCCTTTGTGGAGGTTGGTTTTGGAGGTGTGTGGGTCCTTGGTGAGGAAGAGGATGAGCTGGGTGTCGTCAGCGTAGGAGATGATATTGAGGTTGTGGTGGCGGGCCACTTGTGCGAGGGGGGCCATGTAGACATTGGGCTGAGCGATGAGCCCTTGGGGACACCGCAGATGATGTCGGTGGCTTTGGATCGGAAGGGTGGGAGACAGACGCTCTGGGTTCTGCCGGAGAGGAAGGAGGTGGTCCAGTCAAGAGCCTTCTCTTGGATTTCGGCTTCTAGGAGGCATGTCTTTAGAGTGCGATGGCAGATCGTGTCGAAGGCGGCTGACAGGTCCAGGAGGATGAGGGCTGATGTTTTGCCGTTGTCTAGTTGGAGCCTGATGTCGTCTGCGGCGGCGATGAGAGCTGTCTCAGTGCTGTGGATTTGTCTGAATCCGGACTGGGACGGGTCCAAGATGTTGTTGTCTTCGAAGTGGCAGGCCAGTTGCATGTTGACAATTTTCTCGATGATCTTTTCCGGGAACGGGAACAGGGAGATGGGCAGGAAGTTCTTGAGGTCCTTGGGGTCCGCTTTGGGCTTCCTGAGGAGGGCGTTGATTTCGGCATGCTCCCAGCTTTCCGGGAATGTCACTGTTTCGAAGGAGATGTTGATGACCTTCCGTAGTTGGGGTGCAATGGCTGCGTCTGCTTTGTTGAATACGTGGTGTGCTGAGTTGAGCTAATAGCTTTAACACGAGCGTGTGACCTTAGCACTGACTTGCGTGTGAACATCTATACAGACAGCCACTATGCTTTTGGAGTGGCCCATGATTTTGGCCTACTTTGGAAGGAAAGAGGCTTCCTTACGTCCCACGGGATGCAGATAATGCACAGAGAATTAGTGCATAATCTCTTGACTGCACTAATATATCCAAAGAAGATAGCTATTGTGAACTGTAGCGATCACAAGAAAGTCATTGATAAGATAGAACAAGGCAACGCCTTTGCAGATCGCGTAGCTCGTGAGACTGCATTCCAACGAAGCACTACTTCCATGTACGTAGTGAAGTCACAAGCTGAGCAATGGCATGATGCTAGACAGGAAGTGCTAGATGTACAGAGATCTGCTTCGGTAGCAGAACTTGAGCAATGGGCCAAAAATTGAATATTGGACGATGAGGGTTATTGGCGCAACAAAGACATGGATAAGTGGGAACTACCTGCAGCCTATTTACAACCTATGGTTCAAATGGCACATGGGCTGGCACATGTTGGAGCTCTAGCAATAACAAAATTGCTTACGCAAGTTTGGGAGCATCCTGAAATTGCTAGCACAGCTAAGAGAGTAGTACCATCCTGTTTGATCTGTTGGCAGTATAATCCTGGTCAAGGGACACGAACTCCTACAGGAGGGTTTGCTACTTCGACTGCACCTTTTGAAGTTTTGCAGATGGATTACATCCAACTTGAATACTGCAATAACTTAAAGTATGTCCTAGTGGTGGTATGTGCCTTCAGTAAATGGATAGAGGCATACCCTACAAAGGATAATACAGCTCTCACTACATTGAAGGTGCTTCTAAATGAGTTTTTGCCTAGATATGATGTTAGTAAACTTTTGTGGAGTGACAACGGACCTCATTTTATTGGGCAAGTTGTTGAGCATGTCCTGAAAGGATTAGGAATCAAACAGAAATTCCATACAGTCTTCCACCCGCAATCAGCAGGATTAGTGGAGAGGTGCAACACTACACTGAATCTGAAATTAGCGAAAATACTGGCTTCCACATCTTTGAAGTGGGCAGATGCACTACCTTTGGCATTGCTGTCCATAAGATCGGTGTCACATTCCCGATCTGGCCTTACACCATATGAAGTGGTATTTGGGAGACCGATGAACATTTGGGGAGTTCCTAAGCCACGCCCTGTACATGATGTACCATGTGTTCTGATGAATGATTATTTGGCACAGTTAACCAACAGTTTGATTTCTATTGGGGCGGGTCTCGCTTCCCGCTCCACTCCGCTGGTTCGAGGCAGCCGTGGAGCTGCGAAAAAGTCGAAGGGCGGCTGCTCGCAGCGCATTCTCAAGGACTGGGACTGGGAGCTCTTTGAAATGGTGCAGTAAGGGGGTTTCTCAGGAGGATGGCATGTCAGTAACACTTGATACAGGAAAAATCAAAAAAGTAAATGTAAATGTAAATTCCAAAGCAGCAGCTGATAGCACTGATAGCACTAAATGTAACCTTAATTACACAGCATTAGAGATAGATGCAGACAAGAGTACTCTGACACGTCCAGATCAAGAAATAAATGGTGGGCCTGCAAAAGATCCCTGTCCCATAACAGCTCCAGCCCCGAATTTGAGTAATATTAAGAATAAATTACATGCCCTTTCTACTGTAGTCTTAAGTCAGAATAAAACACTGACTAAACAACGGATTAAGAGGAGGGATTCTGAAGGGAAGAAGGGATCCATCAACGACAATCTGGGGAAACGAAAGGGAAAGGGGAAGAGCAAAAAGAAGGTCACAGCTCCAGGGTGTAAAACTGCGGAGCCGGACTCTGAGCGGGAACTTTTGACGGAAAAGACCCCTGGGAAAGGCTCTGATACAGAAACTGAGACGGAGTTAGAGTCAATACAAATAGCGCAAGATAGAGCATCTATCAAGGCAGGAGCTCATTTGCCATTTAACACTACTAAACTAGGGGTTGACGGTCGGGGTAATAGCGCGAAAGAGTCGCCTCAAAGCAAACCTAGAAAGGGTAAAGCTACGCTGATTACGCCTTCTTTGAGGTCGTACTTCAAGACCCTACCTCAGATCTTAAATATTAATCAAGAATCTCTGGGCCCTCAAAACTTGACGTCCGAACAAAGTATATCTACCCCAGATGAACCCTCCTGTATACTAAGCCCGTCAGTTATATTTAACCACACCAAGCTTCCAGAAGTGGGTGAAATGGAACAGGCTAACAAGACAGACATGGCTGTTGCTACAAGAGATCTGAGCACTGACTTGAACACAGTCACAGAGATCCTATTAGACCCCTTCAGGTTAACGTAGAAAGCCCAGAAGCCTCAAGTGGAGCAGGAGACACGATTCTACTTCCCGGGGCCAACAACGGAGATGGTGAGAGCACTCTCCAACACTTCTTAACATGAGAGAAGAGATCAAAACTGGTTTTGCAGAAGCCAAGAAGAGCTTTGCCGAATCTAGGCACAATCAATCAGAGATTCGTGCTATGTGCGAAAACCTACAGACGAAAGTAGATGGGCTTTCTGAGAGGACCGGGAGTTTAGAGAGCACCGTATGCGAACTCAAAGCCAAACTAGACCATGCAGAAACCAGAATTCAGTCTCTACGCAGAGAAGGAGACGCTGTAAAAGACCGAGTCGAGTCCTTGGAAAATTATTCTAGTAGGAACAATATCAGACTACTAAAAATTCCGGAAGGAAAAGAAGGAAGTGAAATAAAGAAATACGTTGTCTCTTTGTTAAAGGAGACTCTCAATCTAGAGGAGTCAGCTGAAGAATTGGAATCAAACATACAAAGGATCCATCAAGACCCCTTCCGATTGAATTCTGGGAGGAGCAAACCCAGAAAGATCCTTGTCAATTTTCTAACATATGCGATAAAAGAAAAGATACTCAATTTAGCACTAAAAGCCAAGTCACTGAAGACTTCTGACTTCTCCTTCGATGTGAGATCAGATTTATCTAAGACCACATTGGAAAGGCAGTGGGAACTAGGACAACGAATGGAAAAGTTCAGAGCTTTAGGAGCCACTGTACAGATGCGATTCCCAGCATTTCTGAAGATCATGTATAACAACAAAATGTACAATATTAAGACTCCTCTAGAGGCAGATGAACTACTGGTAACCATCAGCGAGTTTTCTCGAACCAACTGAGATAGTATGCCAATTCAACCAAGCCTCAGATTAAAAAAAAAGAAAAACATAAACAAGGGAGAGTAAAAAATAAATTACAAAAAATGCGTTCAATTAATAAAATATATCCCCCCCCCCAAAAAGCAAAAAAAAAAAAAAAAAGGGGGAACAATGACTCAACTTTGCATGAAAACAGAAAGAGTAGAAACAAAGGGAGTTATCAATAATCAACTTGAGAGGGAAAAAAAACAGATAAATAAAGAAATAAATAAAATAAAATGGGAAAAATATATACAACAAAATAAAAGAGGTATAATATTAAATAGTACAGGGTCACGGGATACATTTTTTTAAAGGTTTCTCCCTTCTTTTTCCCCTACCACCTCTCTTTCCCTTTCTATTTTCCGTTAAGAGATTGGGTTCATCTCCCAAAGAACAACAACTATGACATTTACCTAAATAAATTGTGTCGATCATTTAACGAATAAGAGCATCAGAGAGGGCTATGTCGGTGACATCAACCTGGCAAGTCAACAGGCCAGAGTAAGTAGGGGGGGGGTTTCTAAGGGAGGGAGGGGGGTGAAAGCACAAAAAAATCCTCATAAGCAAAAGACCAATTCACTAAATTTTATCGAGTCCGGGGAGAGACACAGAGTTAAGCTGGCTGACACAAATCATAATAGACAGATAGCAGCAGAGATAATATCATGGGAGAGGCAGAACAGCCAAATGATAAAGCAAAATGAGGAACATTACATTTTTATCATGGAATGTTAATGGCCTGCGTGTGCGAGGAAGGAGACATCAAATTATGCAATATCTTAGAGACTCCCCCGCGCAGGTCATAACATTACAGGAGACTCACCTAAACAAACAAGAGTTTACGGACATAATGAAAAAACTAAAATGGGCGGATAAATTTATAAGTACGGATCACAACGCTAATATCCGTGGAATAGCTGTTATTTTCAAAAAGGGAGTTAGGGATCAGATAGCGGATTGGAGGACGGATTCGAGTGGAAGATGGCTGATAGCCAATGTTCAGCTTGATGAGAGGCGATTTACCCTGGTGGGATATTATGGTCCTAACCAAGACGATCCTTCCTACTTAAACACACTACAAAACCATTTGATCACAGTTACAGATCCAATAATATGGATGGGCGATTTTAATTTAGTGTTAGATCCTAAATTAGATAAATCCTCTAGTTCGAGAGCTGTAGTAAACAATAAAATGAGAGATACTCTTTTACATTCTATGTTTAACATGGGGATGGTTGATTTGTGGAGACAAAGAGCCGAGAAAACTTTGGGTGTTTCTTTCCACAATCATAAATATAAACATAAATCATGCATCGACTATGCCTTATTTAGCTTCTCCATAAAAGACTCCATAGAAAACTCAACATATTTACCCCAGCACATTTCTGAACATTCCGCATTACGTTTTCTATAACGTTAGATAAGTGGCCCATCCATGCTTCTTGGTCTTTTGACCGCTCCATTCTATTGGAAGAAGAAGAAAGAGAACTTCTTATATCTGAAGCCATCTCCTTTTTGGAGTGGAATATAGAGTTCGCCTCCCTGGTTAATGTGTGGGAGTCTTGGAAAGCATATATAAGGGGACATATCACCAACCGGGCATCCTATAGAAAAAAGAAATATAAAGAGGGGATATCAAAAATAGAGCAAGACTTGACCCTCTTAGAGTCAGCAGACCCAGAACCACCGGGGAACCTAGAAAAGAAAAGGGAGCTAAGAGACAAACTAAATATATTATTGCAGGAGAGACTGAGTAAACGATGGCAGGCCAGTAAGCTCTCTCATTTTGAATACGGCGAATCGGCAAGGAAGCTCCTGGCCTGGAAAATAAAAGCCGACCAGTCTAGGAACCATATTAAAGAAGTGAGGCTAGTAGGGGTGGTCAATAGCAGAAAAACAGATCTTGAAATAGGCGAAGCCTTCAGCGTCTTCTTTCAAAATATATATACAGACGCGACCAACGTCAATATTAGGGAAAGAACGGAGTGGCTGGATAAGGTGAATCTTCCTAAGCTGTCTATGGCACAGAGTGAAAACCTAGAGAAAGAAATTACTGAGGCGGAGGTTGAAAAAGTCATTAAACATCTAAAATTGGGAAAGGCTGCAGGACCAGATGGTATTCCGGGCGAGGTATATCGAGTGCTTAATCGAACTCTTACCCCGACACTAACTAACCTCTTTAATAACATCTTACTTAGGGGGGAGGCACCACCCAGTTCCTGGGGAGAGGCAAATATCACCTTAATCCTAAAAACAGGTAAAGACCCTGCTGACTGTGGATCATACCGTCCAATCTCGCTTCCCAATAATGAGTATAAGATCTTTTCAACTGTTTTGGCTGCACGTTTGGGAAGCGAGATTGGTACAATTATCCACCAGGATCAAAAGGGGTTTATCAGAGGTCGACAACTGGCGGATTTAACCTACGATCTAGTCGGAGCGATAGATATCGCGCCAACCTTTGCTTTGCCTCTCGCCACGATGACACTGGATGCAACAAAAGCATTCAACAGGGTCAATTGGTCCTACCTAACTGCAGTTATGGAGAAGTTCCAATTTGGTCCTAAATTTTGCAGAGCAGTAGGACTACTTTACAAAAACCCGAGAGCCAGCCTACTAATAAATGGCACGCGTACAAACTCATTTGAAATAAGTAGAGGGACAAAACAGGGGTGTCCTCTCTCCCCTCTTCTATTCAACATTTATGTTGAACCATTCGCCCAGACTATCAGAGAGGACACCAATATCCGGCCTTTTGCCTTCTCCGGATGGGAGAAGAAAATCGGATTATATGCCGATGATATTCTCATCTATACAACGAACCCGGCCCAGGCATTCCCCATAGTAATCAAAAAAGCTGAGGAATTTGGAAAATTTTCCGGCTATGAAATAAATGCCGGAAAAACAGATATAATGGCCTGGAACATCATAAATCTTCAGCTTCCGGTCAGACCTTCAATCCGCTATCTGGGTATAACAATCACACATGACATAAATCTCCTGTCCCAGTCTAATCTGGACAGGATCTCCAGTGAATCTAAAGCACTTATGAAGTCCTGGTCTTTCCTCCCTCTCTCCATCTACGGGAGAACCAGTCTGGTGAAAATGACCATCCTCCCTAAATACTCATTTATTTTTAACTGTATTCCACTAACATTCGATACCAAATCACTTTTCAAATGCCAACAAAATATTAATTTATTCATCTGGTGCTTTAAGTCAACTAGGCTGGCTTGGAAGAAGTTAAGAAGGAGGAGAGAAAAGGGAGGTCTTGCTTTACCAGACCTTGAATATTATGCATGGGCGTTCCATCTGACCTACTCTAGAATGCTATTAAAGACCCCGTTAGATAACCCAAACGGCCGCATGTTCAAAGCAATGATTTCGGGTTCCACTCTCCCATTGGACGGTTTTTTATTTAAGTTTGGCCATCAGAGATTCTTCAAGAAAGTTAGGTTAAAGACTTTACATAGTTCTCTGAAGGAATGGATGCAAATTAGGTCTAGAGCAGGGATAGCGTATTTTTCCAATTGCGCACCAATCTGGGACTTTTCAGGATTCTCCACGCAATACACTGACACGGTCAAAGCCGCACTGTCGGAAGCAGGAATAATACGTTGGGGAGACTTAGTGGCAGAAGGATCCTTATTGGATTGGGAATTTTTCTCAGAAAAGGTAACCTCACCATTATTCTGGTATGTATATCTACAATTGACCAGCTGGTTGCGTACCCAAGTAAAGAAAAAGGCCAAATTCGGCGGAGCTAGTATATTAGAAAAAAACCTAGTTGAGAAACCCTATGGAGGGAAAGAAGTAGCTTTTTTCTACTGGAACATTATGGAAGAAGCAGACGGAGAATTTAGCCTCCCGTTAAAACTGTGGGCTGGAGAGGGAGAATCTCAGGCAGAAGAGAAATGGATAGAATCTTTTAGCCTTCTCTATAAAATCATTAAACCCGCCTGGTTGAGGCGTAACCAACTATTTACACTACATCGAGCGTATTATTCCCCTAAAAAGCTTTCCAAGTTTCAACCAGGGAAGTGCTGCAGCAAATGCTCCCTCCCAGCTGCCTCAGACTTACATATGTTCTGGGAGTGCCCGAATGTCACGACATTCTGCCAAGAAATTAAGACTTCACTTGATTCAATGCTTCAAATTCCTATTCCTCTCTCCTGGTCGTTAGTCATTTTTGGGCTAACCAGTAACATCAAGGGGTTAAAAAGAGAATTTTTATATTATGCTATCCTAATAGCAAGAAGAGACCTATGCAAAAACTGGGTTAATGTAAATCCGCCAACCAATGCAGAGTGGCTGTCGTCACTTTACGAAATATCGAAAGTAGATCTAGCTAGAGCTTGCAGCCCCCGAACTCTGAGATTTTGGAACTTTTTAATAGATTGGAGACGGGATAACTGAAACGCCCGGGTCTTTTAAATGTTTTTTACATTTTTTTTCTTTTTTTTCCCCGGGTCCGATGATTAAGCCTAAGTTTCCATGTCCAATGGGAGGCACCCCATGCCATAAGGCTACTGGACTATCGGCCAATAATGGGTTTGAATGGAGATAGTTCGTGCGGGGCTCTTCCTCACCAAGACATCAGATCTGCTCTGTAGGATGTCGTGAAGCCAATTTCGGGTTTCGTGATGGCACAGTAGCGATCGTCTTCCTGCAGCTAGAGTATCCCTGAAACGATATAGTGGCTAATGAGGACAAAAAAAAACAAACAGTTTGATTTCTATTCATCAACAGGTTCGAGAAGCTCTTCCAGACAGATCTACAGGTGAGGCCCACGAACTCCCTCCTGGAGACCATGTGATGGTTAAGGTCTTCGAGCGGTCGAACAGTTTGGAGCAGAGGTGGCGAGGTGGCGAGGACCAGAGCAAGTGGTCCTTGCGATGAGGACAGCAGTTCGAGTGACGAACAGGAAGAACTGGGTCCATACACTGACTGTAAGCGAGTGTCACCTGCCTTGGTGGAACCTGTTGTGCTGACGGATCATTGAGAGATCTTGGAAACGGAGAAGGGCCACGCTATCTCACCTGACGAATCTGAGGGAGTCTTCCCGGACCACACGATTTCTGGAGCATCGCGATACCAACTGAGACCAAGGAAAGAACCTGCATTGTCGAAAAGGATTGGTTGAGCTACCGCCCTTGGTTGGTGAAACAGAGTGCCGATGTGGCAAGGGGGGAGGATTTGTCCTGCGAAGTGACACCTGTCTTGATCCACAGTGAAGAAATCAACGGCTGTCCAGGGATAAGAGCTCCAACAAATGTTTTTTTTGACGATGAAATAATCATGTCTGCTGAAAGATCAAAAGTTGCTAAGATCTGCAATAAGAAAATCATTTGTGCTGTAGGGTTTGTTGGTGCTATGTTGGTTATGGCAGCAATTACATGGGATGTTGAGAAAGTGGCTCCTGTTTGAGAGCTTTTGATCGCCACTACTCCAGTACCAGTTGAGCACCACTACTTTACGCTTCCCTACCATGAGCAGAAGCATTGACAATCCTACCTAAACAATACGTTCATCCAGATGTTGCATCATACTCATAATGCCACGAATACTACCAACTGTTGGGGGTGTGGGATGATACCTGCGCACCAAAAGAAAGGAGGAACACCTTTAATCCTCTTCCGTTCTCTCATAACGGTTCTTGACAAGCCTGGTTTGCGCTTTGGTTTGCCTCTGAAAGGGCCAACATTACAGAGATGACAGTGGGACAAATCAATTATCACCTTAATAAAGAATGTTATCCTGATGAGAATGGTTACCCTCAAGCTAGAGGAACAAAATGGGAATGGGAGGAGTACCAACCTGACAATATTTCTATGCTGCATGTCTTCACAAATACAAGGACTATGAAGAACAATGGACCGTTTGTGATTACTGTGACAAGAACTAAAGCAGACTTATGTATTAGTAGTGTTGGGAGAATTCCAGTGGGGAGAAGTGGTTGTACTGTAATTCTGACAATTGAAGGTACCAATAACAGCAGTTTTACGTCTTCGCATAATACATACTTTGTTTGTGGTAATAAGGGATACTACCAACTACCTGTGGGGTGGTCTGGGGTCTGCTACGTGTCCTTTCTGTTGCCCCCCTGTGTTTCTGGTAACTGCATCGTATCATCTCAGGGGCCGATACCGCTCCAAAATCTCTTTTCCTGGTACTGCGCTGCCAGACCTTTAAGATCCTCCTCCGCGTTTCTAGTGATGGTCCCTAGGATCAATAGAGTGAGGATGGGTGGCCGTGCTTTTAGTTTCACGGCCGCTACTCTTTGGAACACCCTCCGGTTGACGCTGAGGTGTAGACAAGAATTCACC
The DNA here is from genome assembly GCF_964263255.1 of Lissotriton vulgaris. Classification (NCBI taxonomy): domain Eukaryota; kingdom Metazoa; phylum Chordata; class Amphibia; order Caudata; family Salamandridae; genus Lissotriton; species Lissotriton vulgaris. Next base: position 1,247,805,792 of record NC_141687.1, on the reverse strand, counting down.
TCATTTAAAAAGGACCTCAAGATCTTTTTGTTCCCCAGAGCAATGTAATGGTAGTCTGCCTGCAGGATAAACACAGTCTCAGCGCCAGGATACCCTTTGGGTGGCAGTCGCGCTTAAGAAGTAAATAAATAATAATAATATTCTCAACTTCAAGCTATACAATGACATTTCCAAGAACAGAAATAGGAGGACAATAAGTATGGATGAAGTTGACCAAATGGACACTGCTTTGCAACAGTATGTAGACTTTAACTTGGGTTTATTCTTTTTTGTGGCTGCTGCATTGAACAGGAGAAAGATAAGGCAATTGACTCGTGTTGTGAAAGCTGTTACTAATCAGACAACAATGGCACTTGGGAACATTACAGAAGAGCTAAAAGTTGCGAGGATTGTAGCACTCCAGAATGGTATGGTACTTGATGTGATTTTGGCTGATTGAGGTGGTGCATGTCGTATCATCGGCAGCAGCTGCTGTGTTTTCATTTCGGATCACTCGTCTTCAGTATATGATGCAATCTCTAAACTACATAAGATTGCTGCGGAGATTCACCCAGAGACGGGTACATGGACTTTTTCGAACTGGTTGTGGACACTCTTTATTACTTGGGGCTGGAAGCTTCTGACTATGCAATGTATACTATTGGTGATACTTTTACATGCTGTATATGTATGCATTGTGGTCCCATGCTTTGCTCTATTTGCATCACTGCTTGTACACCTGCTAAAAGAAATGTTGCAGAAATGAAAGTACATCAAATGCTAAATAAAGAGGTCACTGAACTGATGGACATCGATGTACAGGATGCATATCTAGAGTACCCCAGATGAATGAATGTCTTCAGCTAATGCTAAAAGGGTCTTCTGTTGTAATTTGGCAGTGATTGGGTTAGCATTAGAAGAAGCCATCCTGTATTTAGAGGCTATCTTGTCCGTTTTGTGGAATCCATCTTGTATTTCTGGCAGCCTTTTTGTTTGCCATGTGCTACCACGTGCATGCCATGTGCTCTGTCCTACCTTGCTGTTGTCTGCTCTTGAAATCTACCTAGAGGCAGGTTATATTTAGCCTCTTCCACTTTGCACATGCCCAGTTGAGCTTGCAGCTGTCCATGCAGCTTCTGTTAGTCTGTAAATGTCAGGATGTGTTCACCAGAATCAGCAACTGTTAGCTCCTCCCAAGTGTTGACTGTGCATTTTCTGTATGACCTTATATGTGCCTAAAACCTACTTCTTGTACTTGTACCGCCATCTTTTGAGCCCCTGTGTGGGAATAAAATGACCAAGCTCCTTCCATTCAGTGTGCTACTTCATACATTGCCGAAGGGTGTTGTGTGAATCTAGTTCCAGCTCATGAGGTTAATAAACTTTGTATTTTCTATTCCAGTTTCTGTGCCAACTTCTATCCTATTGGTCTGAGGACTTGTGCAGAGAAGGGCAAACCCCTTGCACTGGTAGGACTTGCTGAGGCTCACCACCACAAATACACTGGTAACCCTGGACTCAAGAACCTTAGGCTGAATATATAGGAGGTCATTCTTCTAGAGGTGCCACCAGTTGCCTGGTCCTAAGCTTGCTGCCTCAAGCTCTCCAGGGTTGGGCATAATTTTTGTGCTTTGTAGAATATTTCCCTGGTGGACCCATTCTCAACTTGCCATCCAGCAACCTCAGGCAGGTCTCCTGGGGTGGCAATGCCCTCCCTAGTAGGTTCCAGGGCATCCTCTTCCTCTGGTGCCCCATTTACCCTGGACCATGGGAGTTTAAGGCCTGGGTTTCCATGACCCCTATCCTTCCCTTTCTTGGCAACTGCCTGGCCCATTTTTCCAGGCTCCATGCTTCCTTGACTCCCCTTCTGGACAGCCATGGGCCATGTCATCAAGTACACGTATTCAGTCAACCCTAACATCACCAAATGAGGGTTAAGCTCCAGTTCTTTCCAGATAGTGAGCACCAGATCATTGTCTAACAGACAGCATACAGGCATGGCCGGGCTCACAGCTACCGTTACAGACCTGAGATATCTCCACTCAAAGAGAACCAGAGCTACTGGGTAGTGGCTCTCCTGATTTCCTGCCACTACAACCCAGTAGAATGCAATGCATACCTGCTCTGAGGACACAAGATGACACCTTACGCTAGTAATACTGGCTCCAGCGTTCCTCAGAGACTCCGTTCTCTACCCATTAATGGCGATTCACTGCCTATACTTGGAAGTATTGGAAGACATGTGGGCTCTGAGCACCATCTCTTTGTCACCAAGGGACACTAGGGTAACCCCTGTTCTTTTATCGACACTAACCGGTGCAATCTACTTCCCAGTCTCAATATTGGCCAACACTGCATTAGTAGGGGCTGTGCCCTCTTGGGACACTTGGAATTCCCTTTCACATGCCCATATTGGTAGAACTCCTGGCACTAGGGGACACACTTACCTGTCTTTTTATCAAAGAAGCAATTGTTATTTTGTCATATTGGGTCTGGGTTCCCTCCTTATGTGAATTATTCTGGGGTCTTGAAAGGCACATCGTTCTTATTTTTCTCTCTTTTTCTTTCTTCTGGTGGGGACTCTGACAACCCTTTTAGGTATCCCCACCAGAGGCCTTTTCGACACCGTGATGTTGATCCAGATGCCCGCCACCTTCACAAGCTCTTTGAGATCAGTGAGCTTTCTATCAACGAGGTGTTGGCTCAGCTCTATAAAACAGATATTGGGTATGTGATCTCTCAAAATCAGATTGTGTAGCCAGTAAAATCATTGCCTTTGCTGCCCCTCACCCAACCACTCAGTATCTTTCTGGAGTAGTCCAAGAAATCTACCCAAGACTGGTTTATGACTGTCCCTTAATCTGAGGTGGTACCTCTCATGTGGCAGCAAAAACATGGCAATTAAAATAGCTTTCATAGAGCATTCTTCATCTGAATCTCCACCTCTAGTGTCAAAAGGATGTCCTGACACACTGTGGGTATCTGTTTTCACAAGCTGCCTCTTGATCTCCATTGCAGCAAAAAGAATGCAGCGTAACCTATATTTGGAAAAAGGAAAAAAAAGTCAAATCAAAAACTAAGGAGAATTTCAAAAGAGATCAAATCAGATGTCAATGTAGTTATCTGGGATTTTAGTGTGAAGCAAATATGGTACTACAGAAACAGAATTAGTGAATCTTCCAATGAGCACCAATGTGAGAAATTAGGTTGTTGGTTGAGGGAGGTGTGAGCCGTTCTCAAGCAGCAGACACATTGTCAGGGTGAACTAGAAAGAGTCGCTAAATTTACATATGCCTAACCCTCTGGTAGCTGGTACAAAAGCAGTCAGACTCAACTTAGAGAAAATGTGTAAAGTATTTATGCAGCACTTAAACAGTAATAATGTGAAAACACAACAAAAGATGATTCCCACTCCAAATTAGAAAAATCGAGTAACATTAAAAAAAATTATTTAACACCAAAACAAAAATCTAATCAGTAGAACCGGACTTATGCATGTTTAAAGTTTAAAATGAAAAAAAGCGCCAAAAATATCAAAGCACCATCTGCGGACATCTAGTCCTGCAAGACTTTGGCAATGTCGAAAGCTTTGCCAACCTGCTTCAACTCTCTGAGATCTGCCTGCTGCTTGTGCTATAGCTACTAGGGATTGAGCAGTGATTTTCTCAGGACAGTGTTTTGACCTAACCGAGTGGGTTTATTTATTTGGCAGGAGTTCCCCCTCCAAAATAAATAACCCCACTTATGACATGTGCTGAGATATGCCGTGTTTCATTTCCAGGTCAGCTAACAAGTAGTAAGTGGGTGCCTTGAGTACTTGTGTGAGGCTGTCTGCATTACTGCTACATAGCTGTGCATCACGAGATATACATCCTGGGGAAAGAAAATAATTTCCCCAGTCCTTGCATGCTGAATCTGCTGATTTCCTATGCCCAAGAAAGAGAGAAACAAAATTAGGTAACATCTTCAGATCTTGTCCATACTCAGGGGCGCAACTTAGGCAGTAAGATTTGAGTGGGGGGTGAATCTTACATCTCTTAAATACAATTGAGAATAGGTGAGATGACCAACGTCCATTCTGGACTATTCCTATGAGGAGCAGGGTCAGTATTGGTTTGCTTTAGGTGTGCTTCAGGGGACGATTTAGAGTTAGGCGTACTGATACTGCAGTGCATCGGTGACGAGGCACCCTGTCCGAGAGACTCCAGGTCTGCCCACCCAATTTTGAGCTAAGTGGACAGTAAGTTTTATTCCAATGTAGTAGAGTTTCCTGCCTCATCATAAAACTTCCTCTGAAGGCTCAAATGAGTAGGCACCATCGAAGGTAAGCCATCTGACCTTCCACCCTATTTATAGGGGATGATCAAGTGGTCTTTGTTTACTGTCCATCACTACTCTAGGTAATTTCCCAAATAAAAATAAAAATGGGTGAGATTACCAAGGTTCATTATGGACTATTCCTATGAGGAGCAGGGTCAGTATTGATTTGCTTAAGGTGAGCCTCTGGAGATGATTAAGAGTTAGGAGGACTGATTCTCCACTACATCAGTGACAAGGTTCCCTGTCCGTAAAACTCCAGGTCTGCCCACCCAATTTTGTGTTAGGCAGCCTACAAGTTTTATGCCAATGTATTAGAATTTACTGCATCATCATAAAACTCTGATGTCCTGCATGAGTAGTCACCATCAGAGGTAAGCCATCTGATCATCCGCCCTATTTAAAGGGGATGGTCAGATGGCCTTTCTTTACTGTCCATCACTGTCAGGTATATCATGGATGTGAGGGACAGTAAAAAAACAAAAATGACCCCAAAATTCCCATGGTGTGGAGGTTGTTATTTTTGTTATTTTTCAAAAACAAACTACCAATTTGGGAAAGTTTGATAGTCAGCTATTATGTTTTTTGTTTTGTTTTTTGTTTCTATTATTTTATTCTGTATCTCCCTCTTGCTGCAGTGCATGGACAAGATTTTTCCAGTCTGAAAGCAGGCAATTTTTGTATTGTTTTTATTTTCTTTATTCGTTTTTCAGTTAACACAACATAAACACAATTATACATTCACAATGTACCAGTACTATTCAGACTGTTATTACCAAGTGCATCATATCTGTTGTTTTTAGATCACATTGAGGTAGGATTATCCATACATATTGCTACAATAAACTTCGTAAGGTTACACATGTCCACGCGGTGTACAGTAATTACACTCTCCCAATCATTCTGGGGTTGCCCCCCCATTCCCGCTTCCGGCTTGATTTGACAGCCCTTCCCTATCTCCTACTCCCTCAGTTCTCCGGTTTCTTTACTCACCAGGTATTGCTGAAATATACTCCAGTACGCCTTTGGCCTAGCTTGCGGAGGTAGAAAATCACTGACTGAGTATTTCTAATAAATCATGTCTCTTGTCCATTCCTCGATAGTTGGGAATGAGCCTCTGCCTCATCGTATTGCAACCCGCCTTTTAGCCAGCAACAACCCCAACACTACTAACTGTCAGACCTCTTTTATTAATTTCCTTGTCATACTCCAGCAGTATGAGGAAAGGATCCAGGGCAAGGGGCAGACCAGTTATTTAATTTACCCTGTGAAATATTTTCCTCCAGAATTCTAATATTACTGGGCAGCTCCAGACTACATGCATACAATTGACCTCTGTCTCTGTGCAGCAACAACAGGATTCTGATTCTCGTGGACCATATCTGAACAATCGTTCTGGAGTGTAGTACGCTCTATTGATATATTTAAAATGTAGAAGGCGGTGCCTGCCATTCAGTGATATATGTCTGGTCACCTTGCAGCAATATTACAATTGCTTGTCTCCAATTATGTGACCCAAGTCCCTCTGCCAGTCCTGACTTGCTTTCAAATGTGTTGACCTTCTGTTTTCTTGTGTGATATTATAGATCCTAGAGACTAACTTAGCGGGGAGGAGGATCAAATTATGTGAGTGAGGGCTACATCTCAGATTGTTCCTGGAGAGTGTCCCTTCATAGCGGCCTCAAAGCGTGCTGTACTCTGAAGTGCTGGTAGCGTACTAGAGGAGAAGGAGTATGCCCCTAGGTAATATATGCTACCATTTATGGAATTCACCCTCCTTGAACATGTCACCTACTTCGGTAATGTTTACCCTGTGCAAAGCTTTGGATACTTCCATCTCTTTACCAATTGGAAGCCAGGTACACCATTCTAGGGGAATCAAGGGTGAGTACAACAACGCCCCCGCCTGACAATCAAGTTGGTTATGCCAGGCGTGCGTGGATGAGTTAAGGGAAACCAGTAGGCTGTGTTTTCTAGTCGGCGTCTTAAAAAGCACCTGTGGGACAGTGTCTGAGTCAGCTGCTATTTTCTCTATATTAAAGTGCGGAAGGAACTCTGAGCCGTGTATTCATGCATAAGCATATGAACACTGAGCTGCTCTATAATATAAATCTAGATCTGGGACGTTAAGACTCCCCATGGAATATGACAAGATGAGAGTTTACCGTTTGACACAAGGTTGTTTACCCACCCAGGCTAGCTTAATTAGGAGGGATCTCATCTTGGAAATATGTGCGTTGGGAGCACCATGGGGATGTTTTGAAATTAGAATAACAATCTCGGCAAGACGACCATCTTCATTAGTGAGATCCGCCTCAACAGCAAGATGGGTAATCGTATCAATCTCGCCACATTGTCCTCAAGCTTCCCCAAAGCTTTCCTATAGTTATCAATGAAGACTACCTCAGAGTCTGTGTGCGCCTGTATACCTAGATAACGGACCGACTCTGTAGTCCATTGCAGTGGGAATTCTATATGAATTGGCTGTGTAGATGAGGTCAGTGACAAAATTTGAGACTTGGTCCAGTTAATATTTAAGTCGGACAGCTGTCTGAAGCGGAGCACCTCAGTCAGCACTGGGGTAAGGGGGTTGCAGGTTCTCTTACATATAAAAGCATGTCATCTGCATATGCTGAGGCTATCAATTAGTATCTTGGGAAGTGCACCCCCTGTGGCTATGGTACTCCATAAGAGCACAAAGTAGTGGTTCAGCAACTAGTCAATACAATAGGGGGGGATAGGGGGCACCCTTGTCGTGTGCGTCAAGAGATAAGTATAGGCAACATCACCCTGTTCCCCAGTCTGACTCTGGCCACCGGGACCTCATACAGCACCTTTGCTAGCTGGAGAAAGACTTCCCATCTCCAATCCATCTCAGCATCGCTTCCATAAAGGGCCATTCTACAGTCAAACACTTCCTCAGCGTCTAAGAAGACTGCAGCTGCGCTGATTTTTGGGTTTATATGCTGAATCGGAGCAAAGACTGTTCTGAGATTGGATGTTAAATTACGCCCAGGAACAAAGCCCGCATGCTCTGCCCACACCAGTCCAAAGATCAGAGGAGATATTCGGTTGGCCAGTATTTTAGCAAAATGTTTTATATCTACATTGAGCAGGGACAGGGGTGTGTATGATGAACACTCATTAGGGGGTTTACCTGGCTTGAGAAGGGTGACTATTGTAGCCTCTCTCATCATGGTGGGCATCAGTTTACTCTCTGCCATTTCCTCAATTGGAGAGATGAGGTGCAGGAAAAGCACGTCCTGAAAAGCTTTATAAGAAGCGACAGTCAGCCCATCCTATCCCGGAGCCGTTCCACTATCCATAGACGATAATGCTACCCTTACCTCCCTGGGGTCCAGGGGTACCATGAGATACTCTCTGTGGGAGTCTGTGAGCCACACCATCTGTATATGCGCTAAGTATTCCTCTGTGGCTTTACCATCCTGGGTTATGCAGGATCTATAGCGCTCTGCATAATATCTACGGACTCTGTCTGCAATCCCTGATGAATGGTATATAGCATTCTACCATCTTCCCCCAGAATCTCTGCTATGGTCTTTGTGTCCCTAGGAGGATGTTGCAGGTTGGCCAGAAGCCCCCAGGGCACTCACCTTCCCCATAAACACTCCCTGCTGCATATTTGCCCAGATGCTTAACTTTGCTTTCTGCTATATCTTAATATTCTTCTAGAGTTTTTTTATGCTATCTAACCATTTAGTGTCTCCAGTACTTTGGTGCTCCCGCTCCAGACATGCAATTTCTGCCTCCAATCTAGTAAGGCTATTCTGGATAGAGCACAACACACCTGCATGTTTTCATATTGCCCCCCCTGATGAAAACATTGAAGGCTTCCCAGACCGTTGAGAAGGAGGATTACAAACCAATGTTTTTGCTAAAAATGATTTCAATGGCTGTAGCAATTTTCGCATGGAACACCTGCTCAAGTAAAGAATAAGGGGGGAACCTCCATGCAAACGGTGCATAGCGTTCCACTGGAACTTCCAATTCCAGCTGAACCGTTGAGTCATCTGAATAGGACCTGGTAAGGAGCTCTCAATTCGTGACCTGGGGAAAAAGACTTCTAGATACTAGCCAATAGTCAATACTTTTGTGATTATCATGTGAAGCTGAGTAGTGTGTATACCCCTGGGATGCGGTCGGGCACTGCCTCCAGACATCTGCCAGGCCCAGTTGTTCCATCAACTCCTTAATAGCGCTTGCAGAGGCTGCCGGTCTCCTAGTTGGACCCCTCGACCCATCACTGCTGGGATCTAGTATACAATTAAAATCCCCCCCACACATTTGCAGGAGGTCATCTGCTTTAAGCAGACGCGCCACCATTGCATGGAAGAATTGCAGTCTTCCTAATTTGGGCCATATATGTTCACGAGTATGGCCCCAAATCCCTCCGCTTGGCACCTGACCACCACAAACCTGCCCTTGGGGTCGACCTCATCCTCATGTAAGGTTAGGCCTTATCTAGGGTTAGCCCAGGTGAGTACACCTCTTGCATGTAATGTGAAGCCTGCAGCATGGAATTGGCCCTGTAGCATATTCGGGGACAACATCTTATTTTGGGGTGCTAAATGTGTCTCCTGTATCATAGCAACATCCACATAGTGCCTCTTCAGGGGGGCTACTACCCTAAATAAGTTCTCATAGTCATAGTGGAGAAGCGTGGCTCAGTGGTTAGAGGCGGCAGACCCAGAAGATGAGATCGGCCGTGGACCGGGGTTCGATTCCCCGCCTCGGCGGGTCTCGGGCTCAAAAATTCCACGGAGTCGACAATTCTCGCTCTGGTGCCTACTCGACTCACGGGGTCACACTCTGCGACTCTGGGCAATAGCTTGCATAATCTCCACTACGGCCCCTCGCGGCGGGATGCCTGGCTTTCACCTTGTGGATACCCGGCCGGGGTATCTCACAGGGGAATACCAGGACGGGTTCCCTAAGCAAGCGCCTTGAGGCCCCTGGGTTAAAGTGCGCTATATAAATTGAAACACATTTACATTTACACATTTACATTCAAGCCTCGGACGTTACATACTCACAGCTTAATTTTCCTCGTCATCTTATGTGAGTCTTCAATGCAAAATCATATACAAATACATTCGGAATGCTATACTCAGGAATGTTGTGTCTTGCCAACTTGGTTTTCCAAGAACATACCCCCTGCAGATGAATAAGATTCTTAAACTTAGACCCTACCCCTCCCACGCTATGCCAACCTAGACTGTGCATAGTCGACCCCATAATCACCACCCACCCAAACTTGCATCATTACAAATACCTTAAAACAATCACTAACAAATACAAACCAAAATGCTTCGAGTGGGTAACACAGTGGGGCAGATGTTGCCTGCATAGCGTCTAGAACTGAGTTTTTTGAGCCCACTTCACTTGTTGCTTCTCTAGATCTACGTCAACCGTGATGCTCCAATAGCCCCCGTAATTGTAAAACTGCCCACAACCTTTTGTTACCCCATTATGGGATTGGTGCCAGAACTGGGGCATCAAACCCCGAGAGTAGCAACACCAATTAGGTCTCTGGCCCCAGTCAAAGTTCTTGAAAGGTATAGTTCATTGTTCCAGCAATCATGTTTTTATGGTGCTATCTTTCAAACTTTCTCCACATTTACAGGAACCGCCATGACAACATTTCCTGCCGATGTAAAGAGGAATTCGTAGGGCAGGCAGACAGCTCTAAATTTGGTGGCTGCATTATAGGCAGGGTGGCTGAAACAAAGTCCTCTGCCACCCTGTCTGCCAATCCCTAGTAAGCAAAAAACAGTGTTTTGGAATACTAAAGTGAGTGATTGCAAATTTTAGAATATTTGCAAATATTTGTCCCATCACCTTTTGGGTATCTGATTGCTAGTAGTATGTCTGGAAACCTTAGACTGGTGCAGCTTTCCGAGCCAACTACTGTCAATATCTGTGTGTTTGGACAAAATATAGGATTAAAAATTCCAGGAAATTGAAATATCGGGAAATAAATATCGTGACACACAAATATCATGATGCACAGACATTGTTGGCAAGAATATCATTTTTTATGGTAAGTAATATCAATGTTTTTAATATCATTTAATTAAGTGTAAAAAATAATATTTTTTAATTATTTGAATGTGTTTTAGTTGTTATACTAATTGTAAGTGTTTCTATTAGTTACGTAAAGGTTATTATTTTTAAAAACGAATATAGTTTGTTATTTTAAGTGAATAAGACATTTTTATTAAATTTTTATAGCAATTTCTAGTTTTGCAGCAAGTTGTTCAGTTTGTAGGGGGATAGTGTGAGAAGTAAATTAAGTACAAATTAATTAACATTTAATTATTCTTTGTGAAATATTTCTGTAATTGATTTCAATTATTTGATTTATGTAAAATGTATTTATTGTGCTTATATTTTACTTGCGGGCTGTTAGGTTTGTAGGGGTCCAGGGTGGGAAGTTAATTTAGTAATAATTAACAATGAATCCTTAATTGATAATGTATTACTTAATTAATTTTAAATATGCACATAATGGTATAATTATTGTTTTCAGTTATATTTTAGATGTCAATGATTAACTTCATACTCATTTTTGTTTAATTAGTTAATTAATGTTCAATTATGTAAAATATGGAATAGTGGATTTTTGTACTAATATTCAGTTGCAGGATGATAGGGGTTTAGGATAGAACGTTATTTAATTAATAATTAATGTATTACTTTTTTTAAATTGATTTTAAAGACATTTAAATTATGGAATATTTAATTATTTAACCATATTTAATTGCTTTTAAAATGTTTCACAAAGTGATGGGGCTTTTACACTTTGAGAAAGGCTGCAGGTAGCCGAAATGAGTCAGGGTTTGGACCAGTTGCTGTAAATAATGGAATTATGGGCACAACATGCCATCTGGAGTACCCTCTTTGTCTTGCTTCGGCAAGAAGGATTACATATATTTATGTATGTATATATATATATATATATATATATATATATATATATATATATATATATATATATATATATATATATATATATATATATATATATATATATATATATATATATATATTACCTACTGGCTATCGCCAGTAGGTATATATAGTTAGGATTAATTCTCTATGGAACTTTTGAAAATTCTATGTCTAATAAGTTTGGCGTTTGTGGACGGAATCGGCTGAAATTTTCAGGAAAATGGCACATTTTGTTTCTGAGCAGCCCTTGAAAATTGGGGGGGGTTTTGTCAAGGGGGGGCCGAGAAAAAAGGGGGGTCCCAAAACGCGTTTTTCCCATGTTAATTTCCATAGGGCGGTTGGCCTCACTTTTAGCTCGAACGGCTGAATGGATTTGCACGAAACTTGGCAAAATTGTAGGGACTGTTAGCCCGATGTGCCTTTGCTAGGTCTCAATATATGTGCTCCAGTAGTTTTTGAGAAATTAACGTTCAAAACAAGATATATATCTGTAACAGCGCTCCGGGCTGCGCTCCGGTCCGCTTACTTTTCGCGAAACGGAACTTTGCGCGCAGAAAGCTGATTGGCTCTCCGGTGTCTGTCAACATTCTAAACAGTCCGGAGCGGCCGCCATCTTATCTCTCGGTAGGATCGAGAGAGAAGAAGAGGTGAAAAACGAAGGGGGAATTTAATGAAAGGGGGCAAGGTATACCTCTCTTGACCCCCTAGGAATGATGTTGGGGTTATTAAAGGGTCTCGTGGGGAAAATAAAAAAATATATATTTTTCACGGTCGAAGCGCTTCCCGAGCCGCGAACTGGGCCGCAAACTGGTAGCGAAATGGGAATTCGCCATTTTGTGTTTCGTTTTAATTAAATTACTAGGTATAAGGGGGTGCTAGAGACGTATCCTGACCCCTTATGTTTTCTGAGGGTGGCTGAGGAGGCTCATATATGTTGATACATGTCTTCCAGCGGCTGTGCGTGAGCTTTTTTTTTTTTTTTGCTGTGTGACGTCTGTTAACGTTCGATTCGATGGAAATCAGGAAGTGTTGACCACCATTTTGTCACTGCGAGTAAATATTTTGTTATAAATGAATCCTTATTGATAAACATTGTCTGCGCCATCTTGCCTTTTTGTCCAATGCCACAATTTTGTCGTGCACGGCAGCCATTTTAGATGCCTTGACCAGACCCACTCTCTGCACGCCGTCGATTCTCAGCACGGCTCCCCACCCTCGCAAGCATCTCCCCCACGCACTGGTCACCCCCGCTCTCTCTCTCATGCATGGGCCATATACTTCCCCCCATCTGCGCTGCTGTTCCCTGAGAATCACACCCTGTGCCCGCCCGACAGCTCCCTTTCACCCTATTCACTACCGCACCCTCTGACACTCCTCTTCCTCTGTGTCCGATTGTCCAGGCCGGACCCAGGCTATCACCTAGCCCTGCGGATGTAGTTTATGGCCCCAGCTGTAGAGAATCCAGACATACCAATCCTCCCGATTCAGGCGTGAGACTACTGATTTCAGTGCTAGTCTTCCGCCTCCCGATTCCTGCAAGGAAAAACCCGGGGGCATATTACCAACAACTAGCGATAATTTTTGTCTCTAACTTGTTTAGAGACAAAAATTATCGCCGCACATCGGCGAATTTTATCGCAGATAAACCTTGCTATTAGCAAGGTTTATCGCAAATGCGATAAAAAACGGCCGGAATGCATGAATATCGCTGAAAAGTCAGCGATATTCATGCATTATCCAGCAAATGCTCTTAGCCATGTTATCCACCTTCCATTGGATAACATGGCTAAAAACTGCTCTGTGCGTGAGCTTTTTTTTTTTTTTTTTGCTGCGTGACGTCTGTTAACGTTCGATTCGATGGAAATCAGGAAGTGTTGACCACCATTTTGTCACTGCGAGTAAATATTTTGTTATAAATGAATCCTTATTGATAAACATTGTCTGCGCCATCTTCCCTTTTTGTCCAATGCCACAATTTTGTCGTGCACGGCAGCCATTTTAGATGCCTTGACCAGACCCACTCTCTGCACGCCGTCGATTCTCAGCACGGCTCCCCACCCTCGCAAGCATCTACCCCACGCACTGGTCACCCCCGCTCTCTCTCTCATGCATCGGCCATATACTTCCCCCCATCTGCACTGCTCTTCCCTGAGAATCACACTCTGTGCCCGCCCGACACCTCCCTTTCACCCTATTCACTACCGCACCCTCTGACACTCCTCTTCCTCTGTGTCCGATTGTCCAGGCCGGACCCAGGCTATCACCTAGCCCTGCGGATGTAGTTTATGGCCCCAGCTGTAGAGAATCCAGACATGCCAACCCTCCCGATTCAGGCGTGAGACTACTGATTTCAGTGCTAGTCTTCCGCCTCCCGATTCCTGCAAGGAAAAATCCGGGGGCATATTACCAACAACTAGCGATAATTTTTGTCTCTAACTTGTTTAGAGACAAAAATTATCGCCGCACATCGGCGAATTTTATCGCAGATAAACCTTGCTATTAGCAAGGTTTATCGCAAATGCGATAAAAAGAGGCCGCAATGCATGAATATCGCTGAAAAGTCAGCGATATTCATGCATTATCCAGCAAATGCTCTTAGCCATGTTATCCACCTTCCATTGGATAACATGGCTAAAAACTGCTCAGGGCAGGTGTTAGCTTTTGGAGATATTCGCGCTTAGCGCGAATATCTCCAAAAGTTGGTAATAGGAGCTAGCGATGGTTAGGGACTGTTTCCAGTCGCTAACATCTTGGCACGCCCACTTTGCATGTCATTAGTGATAAATATCACTGACATGCAAAGCGGGGCCCAAGATGGTCGCTATCTCCTTTTAGCTGTCACTAACTGGTGTTAGCGACAGCTTGGTAATAGGGAGATAATTTTATCTCCTTTTTTTTGGCTTTTAAAGCCAAAAAAGCGGAAATAAACCCCCTTGATAATATGCCCCACGATTCCTCGGGGGTTTCAGCTGACAGGGTTTGGTATTGTGTTACGTGCTAATTCTTCCAGGAAACGTCAGAGGGTCGATGCAGGGGTTCTAGAAGGGGTGATAAACCATTTAAGCCTCATGAACAAGCGCATGGTCTTTTAAAGATTTGTGAAGTACTCGGGGCGGCGGTGTGTGTGTGCCCTCTTTCAGGAGCGGGCGGGGGGGCACTGCCAGCAACTTGCCAGGCCAGGCAGTGTTCAACACGTGCATCACCCTTTCTCTGCCTGCTATTGCGCTCCATGCTTCGGAAAGGTAAGAAAAAGAACGTGCATTTGAGTTTGAAATGTCCGATCCTGTAGCAGTACACTTGCAAAGCCCACACATGACAATAACCCGATTCAAGGCCCCATTCACCCGATTTTAAAAAAAAATATAGTACTCCAAGAAAGTTGGATTATAAAACTTTATTAACTTTTAAATATAACGAACGCAACAAAAACTGTAAATATATTTAAACATTTTTTGATAAAAAAAACAACAATGGTCAGAAGCTGTCTTTTGTGCGAATAGTCCCAAGGCAGCACAACGTGCTGAGTTGTGGAAGGCACCCAGGTGAAGAACCATCCCTTCTTTAAACCCCATGGTGACCAACTATAGTTTCAATGAGTGCTATGTCCCAGGTTTTACATAAAGTAGTGTTTACCTAGAGTGGTGCTGTGTAGGACACTCTGAATGGAAATTAACTAGAACTATAACGATAACAACAACAACAACAATAATATAACTTTTATGCCTAAATTACGCAAACATTTAGCTAATCTGCTAAAGGGGGGAGTCGCCATTTCTTTACAATAATCAATAATGAAAAATCAACATCAATAGGGTTGTCCGTATTCCCGATGCAGCACTATAGTGCAACATACACAGCACCTGGGGTGTCAAGAGTGAACAGGTCCTAGCTGCTTAACCAATGACTGACAAATGCTATATTAAACACTTACTATGTATAAAACTTGCGTTCACAATAGTTTTACTTTACAAAACAGAACAAAAGATGTCCCCTGTAAGTAAACTCATATTAGCTGTTTCAGTTATTGAACATCCTAAGGTTTTATGACATGGGGAACAGTGGTGATATCCTGGGCGGGTGATGGAACTGGGATTGTTAATGGGAAAACATCTACAAAGAAAACTATTGGTGAATTATACTTCTCCGGAAACTATAACGATAACAACAACAACAACAACAACAATAATATAACTTTTATGCCCAAATTACGCAAAGATTTAGCTAATCTGCTAAAGGGGGGAGTAGCCATTTCTTTTGATAATTTATTTATCCATCCGTAGCCTCTCTAATCTCCATTACAATATGTTTCTTGCTGTCGCTAGCTGATGAAAAAACTAAAGTGATAACTTCCTCATCCTTATTTTGTCTTTCTTTGTTCCTTAAGATGTTATCTGTGTCAACCTCTTCTGAGAATGCTGATGCGTTAGGGATTTCCTTGTGTTTCTTAATAGCATTGGTGTCTGCACACTTCTTTGTCAATTCTGTGAACATGATAACTGCTTCATAAACAGACGATATCTTTGTTTAGTCATTAGTGTTAAGTGTGTCTGAAACTACAGTGCCCTTTTGTTTTTCTTTCTTCAGGCTCTATAGAGTTTTGTGTGTTGTTCTTTTGAGCGACAATTATTCCAGAGGTTTCAGGTTCACTTGTTTTGTCCTGCAGTGAGTTAACAGCTTTAGAGACTTCATGTTTATTTGCTATGTCCTGCTGTGCGTCAACTGCTTCAGAGACGTCAGCCTCATTTGTTATGTTTGACTAGATCCTGGACCTGCCCGGCCGCGCCCAAAATGGCGCCGGTGTAAATGGGACTCGTAACTGCTTGTTGTGTACTGATTGCCCAACCTTGATATCACGAGATACGTATGCAGTTTTGAAGCACATGGCGGAGGCTCGTCTGCTGTAGTGGGGCGCCCCTTTATCGTTTCAGTCGCCATTCCGCCCGCTATTGCTACACTGTGCCTTTTACGCCATTCAGTTGTTTACCGCCCGCTTTTACGGCTACAGCGTCTCGCTCACCATGTAGTTGAGTTGCTCCCACTCTTGCGGTGCAGCGATAGGCGGCTGCCACAGGACTCTTAAAATGGCGGCCGGCTCTTCGGATTTGGGCCTGGTCCAGTAAAATGGCCCTGGGACACCTTGGAACTCGGACGCTTGTCTGCCAGGGCTTGGGTCCCATTCTCGAAAGCGTCCCCTCAGCCTTGAAGATTGTACAAAAGTCTTGGGGGCCCTCGACTCCCGCAGGCTTCCGGTGGGGAGCGGCTGCCATGATTGCTTGCGGAATGGCCACGACGGAGCTACGAGATGGTGGTGCTCTCATGGTGACGCCAGCTTCAGTCTGAAACATCCAGAAACAAGGTGGGGCTTTCATCGTTTGGGAAAAAAAATGTTTTAATCCAATGAAAAGTGTTATTTTTAGGTCACATGACCTAGTCTTACATCATTAGGAAAACAAAAGTAAAATGAACCAATGAAAAGTTTTATTAACAAGTCACATGACCTGTTATGCTTACGTTACGCGCTGCGCGGCGCGCTCTGGATCGTTTCCGGGAAGCTGTGCCTTGCGCACCGGAGCACTTCCGGGTGCGCTAACGCGGCGCGTCATATGACGCATTACGCGAGAACGCAGGTCCAGAATATAGTCAAAATGTCTCCACCAACCAGCGGTCGGAATACAACCGCTTTCAGCAGTCCAAAAAGTTCGGTTAAATTTTAAGAGCGGGAGCAACTCAACTACATGGTGAGCGAGACGCTGTAGTCGCAAGAGCGGGCGGTAAACAGCTGAATGGCGGAAGAGGCACAGAGTACCAAAAGCGGGCGGAATGGCAACTAAAACGGTAAAGGGGCGCCCCACTACAGCGTGTCTTCAGGTCAAACGGATTGTGGGACAAGGTCCAGAATGGAAGAGTCATCAAAAGGGAAAAAATTCCGCCGGACCCCGGGAGCCGGCCGCCTATGTCGGGGGCGATCTCAGGCCACACCAGGGCAACACGACTTGGGGAGGGGGCAGGAGCCAAGCGCCCCCTCTCAGTCCGCGCCATCTCACCGCCCCTCGGGGGCCTCCGTCAAGCGGTTTAGGGAGGCACCGTATCACATTGTTTTCCAATGCAGTCAGGTCCACAAACGGACCCCACTTACTTTGAATAGTGAAGCTGCAGCAGGTGCAAATAAGGTTTAAACAGTGTTACAAGCGCTGCTTAGAACTCTGAAGTATGGCACTCAACATCCAGGACTTATGCCATTTGTGTAAGGCAGTGACATCGAAGCAACTCAGGGACAAAAAGCATGAACGAACATTCACGTATGAAAATCTTATTTGGGGAAGGGGCAGGATCCAAACGCCCCCTCCCAGTTCGCGCTACTACACCGTATGTGGAAAATCTGAAGCCATCGTTCTACAAACTCTCAACGCTTGCTATCAGTGCATGAGTTTCATGCTCGATCGATTGAGCTAGCCGGATCGGGCAATAAAAAGTATAAAATAGTTATGTAAATAGTTATTTAATAAAATGTTTTACCCTGTTTCTTTGCTGGTGTGTTGTCTATATTTATAATATTTGCATAGGGTTTGTCGTTATTTTGGGCGGGGTGGGTGGCGGAGTCGAGCTGTCTTGCAGCCCTCATGGTGTGGAGCTCAGTTCATTTCACTATTTTCGTATTTCTCATGAAGGGTTGTTCCTAATGTTTGTATTTTACCGAGGTCAAAAAGAGATCGAATTAGTGGTCTACTGATTTTGCTCGATTACTTTTATTTTTTTACACGATTTTTCACTATCTGCAAAGACTAAACAGAGTATTGCGACTTTGTGCTTGTTTGTAAATAGAGAATGATCCAAAGAGAACCAATATTAAAACAGTAAATGCTTGGATAACAATCAATCAAATGGAGAGACAAGCAGGTACGACGGATTACAACGGGGGTAAAGGTCTGCGTTAACTACCGTTCACTATCTGCAAAGAGAGAGTACTACTAAGAGAAAAGAAGGGAGGGGGGGGCAGCGTTCAAAGCACATCAGCGTGCATAAACACAAAAACGTTTTTACCTATCACGTACTTCACATTTGACAGCTTTTGATATTTGCTATTAAAAAACCATTGAAATTCACAGAAAAAAACATAGGTTATAGTCCATATATAGTTAGGAATTTGCATTTACAAAACCTTGAAAATTCAATGAAAAAACCATTGGTTATAGAACATATATAGTTAGGAATTTGCATTTACAAAACCTTATTTTACTCGCATAAAACCATTGAAATTCCATATATAGTTAGATGCGCTAACTATATATCGCGCACCCGCAATCCACTGCTGATGATGTCACATATTACATCATTCATGACATGGTCAGTGACATCACTGATGACATCACTGATGACATCTCAAATGACATCACTGATGACATCACTGATGACATATCAAATGACATCACTGATGACATCACTGATGACATCTCAAATGACATCACTGGTGACATCACTCATGATATCATTCATGTGATAATACAATGAACCTCTTCAGACTCTAATATAACCTTAGATACAATCAGTGTAAACAGACACTCACAGACTGTCACTCATCCATGGAGTTACTCACACAACTAGTCAGTCATGCAAACAATCAATCACACCTCCATTTCCTGAACTATACAGTTATACAAACTTTACTTATTCAAATATATACTAACACATATTTTCTCTCTTATACAATCCCTGATACAAGTTCACAATGATCCATACAGCCACTCACACATTCACTGGCTCTTATGCACAGTTATTTATATATGTCAACTCTCACATGTACTGTCTTTTACATATGTACTTACTTTGACATGTAGCACTGAGATATCCATTCACTCACCAATACACTCATACACACAGTCAACCACCCATACAGTTGTTTCCACATGCAGTTTTGAACCCATACATCTAGTGAATCAGCTGTTCACACATCTATGCACAGAGTCACACACCTCCCAGCCACTCACACACATACTCAGTCTCCCATACAAATACTCGGGCAACCAATCAATAACCCATATAGTTACTCATATAGCTACTGATCAACACATGCAGCAGTTTACAGAACAACAGATATAATGATGCACAAATTAATACAGTTTAATCACTAACCCATGCACTCAGTGAGACACATTTAATCACTCCCTCATACAATCAGTCATGCACCTACTAAATCCTTCATCCAGACATTTATACATCCACTCATTCTTCAATATGTGAGACATATTTTAACTTTACAGAAACATACAGTCACTGGGTGTTGTCATCAGTGATGTCATCAGTGATGTCATTTGAGATGTCATCAGTGATGTCATCAGTGATGTCACTGACCATGTCATGAATGATGTAATATGTGACATCATCAGCAGTGGATTGCGGGTGCGCGATATATAGTTAGCGCATCTAACTATATATGGAATTTCAATGGTTTTATGCGAGTAAAATAAGGTTTTGTAAATGCAAATTCCTAACTATATATGTTCTATAACCAATGGTTTTTTCATTGAATATATATATATATATATATATATATATATATATATATATATATATATATATATATATATATATATATATATATATATATATATATATATATATATATATTACCTACTGGCGGTCGCCAGTAGGTATATATAGTTAGGATTTTTTCCCTATGGGATTTCTGAAAATTCTATGCCTAATAACTTTTGCGTTTGTGGACGGAATTGGCTGAAATTTTCAGGAAAATGGCACATTTTGTTTCTGAGCAGACCTTGAAAATTTGGGGGGGTTTTGTGGAGGGGGGGCCGAGAAAAAAGGGGGGTCCCAAAACGCCTTTTTCCCATGTTAATTTCCATAGGGCGGTTGGACTCACTTTTAGCCCGAACGGCTGAATGGATTTTCACGAAACTTGGCAAAATTGTAGGGACTGTTAGCCTGATGTGCCTTTGCTAGGTCTCAATATATGTGCTTCAGTGGATTTTGAGAAATTAACGTTTAAATCAAGATATATATCTGTAACAGCGCTCCGGGCAGCTATCCGGTTAGCGAACCTTTCGCGTAACGGAACTTTGCGATGAGAAGCTGATTGGCCCTCCGGTGTCTGTCAACATTCTAAACAGTCCGGAGCGGCCGCCATCTTGTCTCTCGGTAGGATCGAGAGACAAGAGGAGGCCAAAACAAAGGGGGAAATTACCATAAGGGGGCATAGTAGATCCTCGTTGACCCCCTAGGTTTTATGTGGAGGTTTTAAAAGGGCCTAGGAGGGTCCAAAAAAAAAAATTTTTTTTTGCGTGGTAAGCGCCAAGTTCGCGAACCGGATAGCTTTCTGGGCAGCGAACTTTATGGATAAAAGAATGAAAGACTTTTCTAATACTGTATGTTAATTGTTTGTTGTTTTTCTTGTTTTTTTTTGTTTTCTTTATTTATTTATTTTTTTTATTATGATTGTGTTTCATACTTTATTAAATTTTCTAACATTTCATTGTCAGAAATGTCATAATTTATTATAGGGTGTAATTGTTTTTCATTTTGAAGCAAGTTGTCTACTGCTTCAACACATTGTAGAAGTTCGTGGTCTCTACTGTCATCCATAAAGTCATCAAGTTTGTCTTGGCTGCTCTCCTTCAGTTCAATCGAAAATGAAACTTGCTGCTCGCCTTCCATTTTGCCTGAAATTTGGATTAAAAAAATATATATTAGTAGAGATAGGGCACTGTTGGGATTAATTTTAGATAAGCAGTTTTTATCAGTGAATTTATCTTTTGGCAGTGTATAGTATGAGAGTGGAAATAGGACTAAAAAAAAGTGTATGTGATTTAACCAAGACAAGCCTTACTCCATTGATAACTATAACAGAGAAGTCTATCTAAATACATTACTACTACAGAGGGATAGTGTATATGTAGCAGAAAAAGTCTACTATATTAAGTCATAGTGCACAATATATTAAATTATAACTTACCTTCACAAAGAAGTTGAAGTTTTTTGAAGCTATTGAAATAGGAGGTACAACAAGAAGTAGTAGTCAAAATGGCTGTGTTTCCTTCTCACCCTTTATATATATACAGGTATATAACCAATTAAATGTCAGGTAATAAAAGTAGAAAATGAAAGTAACATTTTCATTGGTTGTCAATTCCAACAATTCAGATGTGTTTTGTGAAGTAATTTACCTCACGGTACTTGGAGAGGTCTACAGGCTAAATGGCTAAATGGAATTTCAATGAAATTTGTGAGAATGGAAGGGATTGTTATGTAGTATGAGCTAATCTATATTTGGTGAGAGTGTCTCTAGTCGTTTTTCTGTAAATTACTTTCCCGCCTTTTTTTAGGACCGCTTTCCGGGAAGCTGCCCGGTTAGCGAACCTTAAGCGTCACGGGAGTCCACCATTTTGTGTTTCGTTCGCATTAAGATACAAGATGGAGGGCAAATAATGTTTAGAATGGGTAGAAGGGGTCATGGTAGACTTATCTTGACCCCCTAGGTTTTCTGAGCGTGGCTGAGGAGGCTTATATGTGCGGAAAATTATTTTTTTTTTTTAAAAATTCCGCGAGGTTAGCTTTCGGTTAGCGAACCGGGTAGCGCTCCGGGGAGCGAATTTTGTGGAAAATTAGTGAAAAAAGTTAGAGAAAAATAATAATTGTGAGTGATCAGATGTAGGGTAGCTCTGAGAAGAGCTTTTGGGTTTATGGTACATTTAGGTACTTATAAGTAGGTACCAATGCACAGTCTTAAATTCAGAATGAAAATTCTGTTGCCCTCATCTGAGAAGTGAACTCCATCTCCTCTGTAGATATCTTGCATGTAGTAACGCAAGTTATTGTTGTACAGAGAGCCCATTCCATGGTCTCTCATGTAAGCTGAAACAGATTTGTTTACATGCTTCCTCGCTTTCTCAATTTGTGGACAAAATTGGTTGGACCACCTCCATTTCTGTCTTTGGCATATATTGGAATATACCAAGGCAGTTTGAGGAAAAAGTGCCATTAATTGCTCCAAGGTGTCTTTTAAAAGCATTTCCAGACCTACCCCTGTCAAAGTGCCCAAATCATTACCTCCACAGTGCACTATTAACAGGTCAGGTTTTGGCAAATGCATAAAGGTTTTCACCAATGGTATCAATTGGTGACATTTTAATCCTCTTTGGCCCAACCACTTAATTTCCACATCTTGTAAATTGAGGTTGTGTAAATTTCTGCTCTCAGCATACCTTTGAGCCCAGTGGATGTAACTATGTCCAACAATCCAGACGTTAAACATGGTGGAAGAAGGTTGTTCTGCAGTCAGATGAAGTGTGGTAATGAAAGGGCAGTTGAAACAGTAGGAGTTTCTAAAGAAAAAAAACTGTGGATTTACAATGCTAATGATTCATTAGCAGTGATTGGTGCATTTCCATTTCTGAAAACAGAAAGTTAGGGTGCATGGATGTGTTCTTTGAAAGATGTAATTTGAATGGTCAAGGAAGAAACATTTAATGAAAGATTGCACTGGATACGCAGGTGCACTGAGAGTTCAGAGTTCAATTGAAACATTGTTGTGTGAATTTGCAAACATGAGAGGTCTTCCAGGAGGTGGTTGCTATGGAAACAAGGCAGACAGGGCAGAGGGGGGAAGGGTTTTGATTTGAAAAAAGTGAGGGAAGAGGTATGATTGGCTAATATGAGAGATATGTGAAAAGAATATCTGTATTTCTGTGCTTTCAATAGCTGCAGCCTTTGGAGTGCATCCTTTTTCTTCTGCTGAAGACAATTTGGTGTATTTCTGAGACTGTTTTCAAAACTCAAAAAATATTTGCTAAGGTGAGAAAAGATTTATTTAATTTAGATAGAGAATAGTATGATTTAAGGAGAAAATGATGAAGAAAGCTGTGTTTTTAAAATGTGGTTTTGTCTCTAGTGATATACTAATAGAATTAGTTTCAAAGAGAAATTATAATTGCATATTTGGTGTAACATTCTGGCATGCAGTTACACAAGATATTGTAATACATGGAGGCCATTTCATGGTCTGTTATGTAAGCTGAAACAGATATGTTGCTTTTAAAAACGATTTAAGAAATCAATTACATTTCTGGATATGTACTGCTAGAGCTTCATAGGTTGTTTTGGGCCATATTTATAAGGTATTTGAGTGTCTAAGATGTTGTGTTCGCCTTTTAAAATGTAAAGTGTTCCTCATGGGACAAGTGTCTTGTAAATACGCTCCCACTTGTGCTTGGCAAATTTAGATTTTGATTATGGGAGTTACCTAGCCATGTTAATAGTGTCCCAAAAATGGTGCTAGGGCATTCCAGAAAACACTTTCATGTGTCTCAAGGACATTTTTAGTCATTTCTTCATGAATGCAGGTATACAATTGATTTATATGCTGTGTTTAAAAACGAATTTTGAAATGAATTAAATTTCAGGATATGTACTGTTAGAGCTTCATAGGTTGTTTGGGGTCATATTTAGAAGGCATTTTAGTGTCTTTGAAGTTATTTTTCCCTTTTTAAATGGAAAGCGTTCCTCATGGGGCCCTGAGCAGTTCTTAGCCATGTTATTTAATAGGAAGTGGATAACATGGCTAAGAGCATTTGCTGGAAAATGCATGAATATCGCTGATTTTTCTGCTATATTCATGCATTGTGGCCGTTTTTTTTCACATTGCTTCATAGGTTGTTTGGGTTCATATTTAGAAGGCATTTTAGTGTCTTTGATGTTATTTTTCCCTTTTTAAATGGAAAGCGTTCATCATGGGGCCCTGAGCAGTTCTTAGCCATGTTATTTAATAGGAAGTGGATAACATGGTTAAGAGCATTTGCTGGGAAATGCATGAATATCGCTGATTTTTTTGCTATATTCATGCATTGTGGCCGTTTTTTTTCACATTGTTTCATAGGTTGTTTGGGTTCATATTTAGAAGGCATTTTAGTGTCTTCGATGTTATTTTTCCCTTTTTAAATGGAAAGCGTTCCTCATGGGGCCCTGAGCAGTTCTTAGCCATGTTATTTAATAGGAAGTGGATCACATGGCTAAGAGCATTTGCTGGAAAATGCATGAATATCGCTGATTTTTCTGCTATATTCATGCATTGTGGCCGTTTTTTTTCACATTGCTTCATAGGTTGTTTGGGTTCATATTTAGAAGGCATTTTAGTGTCTTTGATGTTATTTTTCCCTTTTTAAATGGAAAGCGTTCCTCATGGGGCCCTGAGCAGTTCTTAGCCATGTTATTTAATTGGAAGTGGATAACATGGCTAAGAGCATTTGCTGGAAAATGCATGAATATCGCTGATTTTTCTGCTATATTCATGCATTGCGGCAGTTTTTTCCACATTGCTTCATAGGTTGTTTGGGTTCATATTTAGAAGGCATTTTAGTGTCTTTGATGTTATTTTTCCCTTTTTAAATGGAAAGCGTTCCTCATGGTGCCCTGAGCAGTTCTTAGCCATGTTATTTAATAGGAAGTGGATAACATGGCTAAGAGCATTTGTTGGAAAATGCATGAATATCGCTGATTTTTCTGCGTTATTCATGCATTGCAGGCCTTTTTTTATCACATTTGCAAGCACTTCTTAGCCATGTTATCCAATGGGAGGTGGATAACATGGCTAAGAGCATTTGCTTCAAAGGTTGTTTGGGGTTATATACCATTTTTGGGAAATTATTAACATGCCTATCTAACT
This sequence comes from Lissotriton vulgaris, assembly GCF_964263255.1. NCBI lineage: Eukaryota > Metazoa > Chordata > Amphibia > Caudata > Salamandridae > Lissotriton > Lissotriton vulgaris. Next base: position 1,247,780,855 of record NC_141687.1, on the reverse strand, counting down.
CCCATAATCAAAATCTAAATTTGCCAACCGCAGGTGGGAGCGTATTTACAATAAATTTGCACCATGAAGAATGTAAAATAGCATACTAGATACTCAAATAACTTATAAATATGATCCAAAACATCTTATGAAGCACTAGTAGTGCATATTTCCAGAAATGTATTGGGTTTCATTTAATGATTTACTTCATTGGTAGGCCTTCACATGTTTTTTTACCTTGGTTTTTTTTCAGTGAAAATCTTATCTGCAACCATGTGTTGGCCTCACCTCAAATAAACAAAACAGGTGATGGACTGAATGTGGATCAATGACACACATTCACCCCAGTCCAAAGATCTGGGCCTAAACAAACCTTTAGATAGGCTACATCTTATCGTCATCCTGAATTAATGATTTAAAATATTAGGGAGTGATTTATGAGTGTTGTATGCCTGTTTTGTACCATTGAGTGTCATTTTTGTGATGCAGTGCTGGTGGAAAATATTTGCTATGTTAAATAATTAGTACGGCATTAAGTTTTAGATGACTGTTATTTATTTACTGTTTGGTAATAGTGGTTAATAACATTTTATATTATATTTTTTCACAGATTCAACTGCAGATTCTTTCATAGTTTGGAAAATGCCTTCCAGAAGTCGAATACGAAAGGCTAGAAAACGTCAAAGACAGCAGGATGATGTTTTATTGCAGCAGTCCTCTTCCCCAAATACTTGTCAAAACACCAAGAAAGGTCCGGGTAAGAGCACGAAATCATTCTTAAGAAATATTTGTAGTAAAAAAAATTTTGCTCAAAAAAATGTGTCTGTTCACAAAAAGAGAAGTAATTTAAATGGAAAGGAGAGACCCATCACAAATGTTACTGGTAGAGGAAGAGATAACTCTGTGCATGATAGTAGAAGGAAACAACAGTTTAGGGACATTCGACAACGAATGTTCCGTAATAGGATATTAGTTAATTTATTGAAAAATATTAAAAAGAAAGGCCAACAGAAAGCGGCATTTTATAGGAAGAAGAAAAATGTAGAGAAAATTATTGATCATGCTTTTGAAATCAAGCGAAAGTTGTTTATTTTGGTAATCAATAGAATTAGGAAACTAAGCAAGGTAATTTCTGATTTCAAAACAAAAAGTAGATGGAAGAGAGTAGTAAATCGTACTAACTTTTGTGAAGTTTTTTCTGGAGAATGGATGCATAGTTCAAGTTCTGAGGCATTTTTTAATGAGGAGACTTATTTTCAGGATAATGATTTGGTGCATGCAGTTGACATCAGTGGTCGAGCTTATGAAGTGAAGGATGGTTGTCCAGTTGAAAAAGAACAACTTGTGACAACAGAGACAGAAGAGGCGCTAAGTGATGAGGTTTTAGGAAGACGTCCTAAGGGTCCTGTGTACATTTGGAAGTGTAGTTCTATTTGCAGTGTGCGACAGGTTTCCATCAATTTGCTTTGTGACTTTATACGGACATTTAATAAGAAAAGTTTGAAGCAGAAAATGAAGTTGTTGCAAGATTTAGATCCTTGCAGAGTGAGACAAATGACAGGTTTGCGTGGTCATTCACTGGCTTGTCTTTCCAGGAGAGTATGACAGAGTGTTTTTCATCATTTCAGGATGCTAGCAGTGCATCATAATAAAGTGAGAAAATTAGTGAGAATGTTGTATTATGCTAAGAGTCCAGCAATTATGCTTAAACAGTTATGTGCTGCTCTTTTGCATGGTTCTGAAATAGATGTGAAGAATCTTTGTGAAGAAATTGAGTTTTGTTACTTTGGTAGTAAAGATGAGAATGTTCAAATTGACCCTGAAGTAGAGGGTAATGTGGAAGATAATGTACAGGTTTCCAGTACAGATAATTTTCAGAAGGAAATTGCCACGTTTCAGATGAAATCAAGTGAGAGGCCTAATTTCACTTGTGTATGTTGTCGACGCACTTATTATAAGAATCAGACTAAGGTAGTGGATTTATATGCAAAAAGTGAAAGGGAAAATAATAGTGAATGGAAGGATTTAGCCACATACTTGATGGTAGAAAATTATTTTGATTTGGGATCGGATCAACGTGTGTGTACTTATTGTTGTAATAAATTAAACCAAAACCAGATGCCTGCTAGGGCAGTTCATAATAATCTGGAATTGGTTGAGATTCCTTCTGAATTGAAGGATTTAAATACTTATGAATCTATTTTGATTCAAAGTATCCATCCCTTTCAGGCTATTGTAAGAATGGAGCCAAAGACAGGGAAGTTGCCTCCAGCAGATTTACAGAGAGGATTAAAGGGAAGAGTTGTTTATTTGCCTCTAGATTTGAACAAAAACATTAACACAATTGGAATAGAAAAAGTGGAAGAGGAACCTCTGGTTATCTTGGTTAATGGGGTTCCGACAAAGAATAAGAAAATATGGCAAGATTTAGTGGATGTTAGGAAAGTCAAAAAGGCAACAGTGTATTTGAAGAAAAATAATAAGTACTATAAGAATGTATATGTTGCAGAAGAGGAAGTAAGTGATGAAGAGGATAGCGATTTGTGTGCTGGCCAAATTGAGAAAGTAGAGGCCTCTAAAAGTGAAGAAATATATGAACATTATAGTGTTCATCCTTTGCATTCCAAGGAAGTGATGGGGAATGCTATTGAGTTGTTTCAAATGAAACAAGCCAAAGGGAGTCCCATTAGTGTTTGGGAGGAAAGTTTGGAAGCTCGGTGTTTCCCACAGCTATTTCCCACAGGTCAAGGAGGAAGATATGATGAGCGACCTCGTGAAATTCCTGCGTCTGAATACCGGACTTTACGATTGTATGCAGAAGATCCTAGGTTTCGGCAATGCATTCCCTATTTGTTTCATCTCCTGTTTGAAAGCGATCTGTCTGGACTGTCATATGCAGTGAACCACATCTTAAAAAGTGGTATACAGATGCGAAACAGCTCGGCAAGTGACTTTATGCATAAAGTCAATGTCCAAGACAGTATTTTGGATTCTCACTTAATTAATCTCATGGCGTGTCAGCGTGGTACTAATGAGTACTGGTACCGTCGTCATGGTGACTTAAAATGTATGCTGAGGAACTTAGGAACTCCGACATGGTTCCTCACTCTGAGCTGTGCCGAGTATGGCTGGGATGACTTACTTGAATTTCTACGAGAGGCAAATGGAAATATTGAAAACATTGAATTCAAGACACCTGGAGAACTGTGTTCTTTGGATCCTGTGAATGTATGCAGGTACTTCAATCATAGATTTGAAGCTATGATGTCTTTCATCACAAATAAAAAGAATCCACCTCTTGGAGAGGTGTTGGATTTCTTCTGGAGAAAGGAGTACCAAGCAAGAGGTGCCCCTCATATACATATGTTGCTGTGGATCAAGGATGCACCTAAATTTGGAACAGATCCGCATGACTTAGTGATGAATTTCATCGAACAGTATTCTACGTGTGCTGTTCCAAACGCAACGGAGAAGAAAAGTCTAAGAGAACAAGTTCTACGTTTCCAAAGCCATCGTTGTGGAAAGTACTGTCGTCGTAAATTCAGAAACAAGGACAAGTTCTACACCAAATGTCGTTTCAACTTTCCACGACCGGTGATTTCTAAAGGAAGAGTGAACAGTTTGATGTCTTCGCTGCGACATAATGTGACGAAGAAATCACCCAAGAATACATACAATTTGAAAAGGAACGAAGAGTCCAAGTACATCAATGACTACAACCCAGTGATTTTGTCCATGTGGAATGCCAACATGGATATACAGTTTGTGGCTGACAACTGTATGGCTGTGGCTCGGTATGTGACATCTTACATCACCAAAAAAGAAAAGACCGAACTGAAGGATATGTGGGAGGACATTTCCCATGAAAAGAGCCTCAGCAAGAAGTTGTACAGTTTCAGTCTGAAGATGTTGTCGCATCGAGAAATCGGAGCTTACGAATGTTCTGATCGATTGTCTTCAGCAAGTCTCTATGCCAAATCCAGGAGTCTCGTTTGGGCGAGTCTTGGTCTTGCTGCAACGCGAAATCGAGTTCTAAAACCTGTTCGGGAAATTGAGTATTTGGCAGAAAAGGAACCAAACAGTACCGACATTTTGAAGACCAACATGTTGGATACATATTATCCAAATCGAAGCAGTCACCTTGAGAATGTTTGTCTATATGAGGTTCTCCAAAATTATATATTCAAGAGGAACATCAAAGAAGATATTGAGAAAGGAGTGTATGCTGTAATTGGAAGTGAGGGATGCCTGGTCAAGCAAAGAAAATGCCAATTAGTAAACCATCGAAAATTAAGTGGCGAATCTCCAGAAAAAAAGGAGTTTTTCTATTTAGCACTTTTGCAACTTTTCAAGCCTTGGCGTGCAGAAGAGGAACTGCTTGGAGATTTCCTCTGTTACGAAGACTCTTTCAATGCAGCCAAGGAGTCCATAGAATGTCCTGCTTTTTCTAAATATCAAGAAATGCTAACTTTGGAAATTGAGCAGGAAGAAACGATTGCAGCCGAGATTGCCAGAGACAGTTCTCAGGACAGTCAGAGTTCTGTTTCATTGAGTCAAGATCCACTTGGAGGACCTATTATCGAAAATGAAGCTGCCACTGCTATGAATGAAGTAGAAAGAGCCATGGCACATGCTCAGGAGGATTCAGTTAACTTACAAGACTTGGAAAAACAACTCAACGTTGAGCAGAGGAAAATATATGATGAAGTTACCAAGGAAATTGAGCACGGATTAAGTCATGAGAAGAAAGAGTGCTCGTGTACGTCGTTGAAGCCTGTCCGACTGTACGTGAGTGGAGAAGCGGGAACTGGAAAAAGTTTCCTCATTAAAGCAATCTCTTGTTATTTGCAGGAAAGGACTGAGTCATCGCTGTCTTGTGTTGTCACCGCTCCTACTGGACTGGCAGCACATAATATTAAAGGTATTACTTTGCATCGTCTATTGATGCTGCCGGTGGAGCATGACAACAAATTACAATACAACAAGTTATCTGGAGATGCTTGCTGTGAAGTTTCAAGAGTTTTGAGGAAAATGAAACTACTTATCATTGACGAAGTAAGCATGGTTTCCAATGTCATGCTTGCCTTTGTGCATTTGAGAATGCAAGAAGTACTTAAAACTGAATATGATGTCTTATTTGGTGGGAAACACATTATTGTTTTCGGAGATCTTCTACAGCTGACACCAGTAAAAGGTCAACCTGTGTTCAAAATACTCACGCATGAAGATACCAGGAAGTGCCTAGGGAGCATTGGCAACGTCAATATATGGTTAAACTTCAATTATGCAGAACTGCATCAAAATATGCGTCAGGCAAAGGATGAAGATTATAAGAATATTCTACAAGATATTAGAATTGGAAAAGTGACCGAGCATGGGAAAGAAGCTTTAAATGCACGGTTACTGTCAAATTTGTATCCCAAACAAGATATTGTGCCTGAGAATATTTTTCAGAAAATTACTGAGAAGAAATCCGGGATATGTCTCATGCCAACTCTTGCAGAATGTGCCATCTTCAACAACAAAATGTTGAATTTAGAAAAGCAAGAGATTGTGAAACTTGAAGCTATCGACAAATTAGAGCATATGGGATCAACAATTATTTTGTCAGACAATTTGAAATCAAAATTGGATTCATTAGAGAAGACTATATCTAAAACAGCGGGTTTTGAAAAGACTTTGAATGTGTGTTTAAATTGCCGAATTATTTTGAGAAGGAATTTACATGTAGAAAGAGGTCTGGTAAATGGATCAATGGGTAATGTTGTTGATTTTGAGAAATACAGAAATAGAGATGGAATAGAATTTTTAAAAATTAAATTTGATGGCATTGAGGAAGTACAGCAAATTGGTCGTTGTTCTGCTAGGTTTTTGCTTGTTAAAGATTTATATGTTCGCCGTAAACAGTTTCCTGTTTGCTTGGCATATGCGGTGACAATCCATAAATCGCAAGGTTTAAGTGTAGACTGTGCATTGGTGAATATTGGCAGTTCTGTGTTCAAGGAGGGTATGGCATATGTGGCATTGTCACGAGTTAGAACTTTATCGGGATTGTACTTGATTGACTGTGATGTCACAAACATTTGTGCGGATCTAGATTGTGTTAAGGAATACAATAGGTTAAGAAGAGAGTATGCGCCACATTTGCCTCAATATCCTTTGTTTGAGAAACGTGTGGTAGGCCGCAAACGTAGAAATAGCAGTAATAGTAGGGAGGTTGTTGCAAAAAGACTAAAAGTCAATGAACCGAAAATTGTTAGCAGAAAGAAAGTGGATTCTGTTGAAGATGTTGTCGGTTTTCAATTTGAAAACAGTTCTGGTGTCAACTGCTATGCAAATGTAGTGGTTAATGTTCTCTTTTCACTAGAGAGTTTAAAAGAACAGATTCTGTTGAATTCTGAACAAATTTTATGCTGTTTGTTGAATTCTGTTTTCGAGAAATGTAGCACTGATCGAACAAAAGTAGAAAGTGTGTCTGAAGTTCGTTATCTGTTAGATGAATGTTCAGGTCAAACAGACTTCTCTGAAAATAATCAGCAAGATTGTCAGGAGTTTTTAATGTATATGCTTGATATATTGCAAGTTGAGGGTGTAGATGTAGATCACCTGTTTGGGCTTTCTTATCAATGGCAGCATGACTGCGAGAACTGTATGGTATCAAGTACTACTAGTGTAGACTCAGAAAGATTTATATATTTAACTTTGCCAGACAGTAAATCAGTCTCCTTTAATAAGCTAGTAAATGCAGCGGATCACAACATGGAGTGTAGCCAATGTAAATGTGATATGATGTCAACATTATTTATACGTAGATATGGCCAGTATGTCATTTTAATGATGCAACGATGTAGGCCTGATGGAACAAAATTGTCAACTTTAATAAAAAATTTTGTGGCTTCTCAGCTGTCAATATCAGGGAGGACTTTTGTTACTGTAGCAATTATCTATCACGATGGTCCATCAACAACATCAGGACATTATACAGCTTACTTAAAGTCTGGAAACGGCTGGTCATTCTGTAATGATTCTGTTGTAACGTTCAAAAAAAAATTGCCGTTTGACCTTAAAAATTCTTACCTGGTGTTTTTAAAACCAAAATTTTAAGTAGAGGGAATGTAAGTCTGCAATGCTGTCTCGATTAAAAATTCAACTATATAAACCTAATGCAAGTAAGTCTGCTTCATAGTAAGCAGTATCAGTGTCATAGGAAAAGGAGAACATGAGTGACAAAGAAGAGTAAGATATTAGTAGTCCAGGATTGTGAAAATAATCTCAAATATTTTATTTTTGAAAGTTGCGAAAATAGAAAATGTCGGGATTTGATTGGAAGAATTACAAGATTTGCGAATCGCGGCAACATGATTTGGCCTAGTGGAAACATGTGATATAATGAGAGAAGTTTTTTTTCTATGTAACATATTTCACGTATCGATGGAGGTTTTCTTTCAGAAAGTGGCGGGCTGAAAATATTTAAAGCACAACAGAGTGGATGCTGTTTATAGGAGATCCTTCGACGTCATTGAAAGTAAGATAATTTTAAGAAGTTTTGAAATCAGATTTCTTAGGTTGTATGGGTTTTTTAAACACAGTCATTTTGATTGTGTTTTTTTTCCCCGCTGTTACATGATGAATACCTTCAAGTCACTGATTTAAGTGAAATTTGATACATTCTGAGAACAGCAAAAATAAACCATTTAACATGTATAATTAATGTTATGCTTTTTGTCCTTATGATATACATTTAGAAATGTGTGGTACATATGGGTAAGGTGAGTTCTGTAAATATCAATTTTAATGCTTAGAGTGCTGTACTTCTGGGTAGTGTTTTTTTTTTTAAAAAAAAAAGAGGCCTCACCTCAAAGAAAGCTCTTGAAAGCACACATCTTATTTGCATCCTAAAACAATCATTTACAATGTTAGACACAATTTTATTATGGCTTTACATCTTTTTTGCGCTGCTATTGCATCACTATTGTGAGACATTAGCAGTGCAAGAAAAACATCATGTTCCAAAATAGGCCTCAGTTCAGCAATATCAAGATACAGTTTCTTTCGAATATATATCTTTAGGATTGTGTAGGGGACGTAGAGAAGCAGAGACTTCTGTAAATGTCAAAGTTGTTGAAAAACTGTTTGTTTTTGAACCTTTTCCCTTGTCTTTTCTAATTTTTAAATACATGTTTTAATATTTTTTGAAATGTTTGTTCTTTGTTTTACAGATTGAAAGTATGAAAAAATATTTAAAAAAGGTAACAAGAATTATAAGGTAAATGTTTTCCACTCTTTTTACCCGCAATGCACTGCTGATGATGTCATTGACACTATCTCTCATTTACTCTCTCTAGCTGTCTTTCTTTTTACATTATTCTCTGTTTACTTCCCTTATATTAACTCTTCTTTTTTTTAAAAAAATATTTTTTTAGTTCGCTTAAAGTTCGCGAACCGGTCAGCGAACTTGAAGCGAACCAAAAGAAATAGAGCTTGCCAGAGTGATAAACATTCTAGCAATTTTGTTTGAAAGGGGAGGTAGTTCTGAAAAGAACTGTTTTTTTTTGTTTTTGTTGTTTTATATTTTTTTTTTATTTTTTGAACATTTTTTGATTTTTTTGTATTTTTAGAACTGTTTTATGTTTTTTTTGTGTTTTTTAAGGAGGGGAGACAACAAAAAACAGGCTTTCAAAACGGCTCAACTGGAGCAAAAAAAAGAAAATTACTTTTTGGGTGCATTAGGGCATTTATGATTTTCATATGCAATGTTCATGAGGTTGACACTCATGTTGCCATATGACAGCATAGCACCACAGTAAATACAAGACAACTTCATGTGCTGGAAGTTAGGTTGGATGTTTGGCACAGTCTCTTGTGCCTCTCTTCCCGTCAAAGACAATGTGGATGTAGATCTTGCCACAGGAGTTGCCGTCGGATTGTCTTCAAGATCCCTCAACTCAGCCCGGCTGTAGTTCAAGGGATGCCACCTGCTCATGTGACAATGCATTGTATAGTTCCCCATACTGTACTTCTTTTCTGTGCCTCTCGGCAATCTGTAGTCACAGATGAGGCAGGTGGCATATTTTGCATTCACTTTCTTGGTTCCAGGAGGGATGGTGAAAAACTGCCAGATGAAACTGGTTTTTCGTTTAGAAACCCGGGGCAACTCATCAACAAATTGTTGTCCCTCTCTCTCCTCTTCTTCCTCATCTTCCTCCTCTCTGTTAGTCATAATTTGACTGGGTGGTCCTCTCTTCTTATGGGGAGGTGGAGGTGGTGGTGGGGGTGCACCAGCTGCAGCAAGAATGGAAGCCATTGTGGAACTTCTGAAAAATGGTCTTTCTCTCACCAAGATGAAAGTCAGAGTGAGGAAATAAGGAGGAGTTTACTTGATTTGGGGAAAACAAAAGTTCTGAGCCAATGAAAAGTGTTATTGTTAGGTCACATGACCTAGTCATACATCATTTGGAAACCAAAAGTGAAATGAACCAATGAGAAGTTTGATAAACAAGTCACATGACCTGTTCCGCTTACGTTACGCGGCGCGCGCCGCGTCCCAGATCGCTTCCGGTTCGCTGTCCGGAGCACTTCCGGGAGCGCTAACGCGACGCGTCATTAGACGCATTACGCGATAACGTGATACGTTGCGCTTCCGCGGCGCGTCACTGTTCCGCTAACGTAACGTTGACCGGTTCGCGTACTAGATCGCGGCATCAAGATGAGCTAACGGAAAGCTTCCCGGTTCGCGAACTAGAAGCGAAGAAAAAAATATTAAAAAAAAATTATCAATAAATATCTATATATATTTTGGGATTTAAAGAATAATACATTTTACAGCTACAGATGTTAGCTTTTAAAAAACCAATGAAATTCACTGAAAAAACCATAGGTTATAGACCATATATAGTTAGAAATTTGCATTTAAAAAACCATTGATATTCAATGAAAAAACCATAGGTTATAGACCATATATAGTTAGGAATTTGCATTTACAAAACCTTATTTTACTCGCATAAAACCATTGAAATTCCATATATAGTTAGTTGCGCTAACTATATATCGCGCACCCGCAATCCACTGCTGATGATGTCACATATTACATCATTCATGACATGGTCAGTGACATCACTGATGACATCACTGATGACATCTCAAATGACATCACTGATGACATCACTGATGACAACATCCAGTGACTGTATGTTTCTGTAAAGTTAAAATATGTCTTACATTTTGAAGAATGAGTGGATGTATAAGTGTCTGGATGAAGGATTTAGTAGGTGCATGACTGACTGTATGAGTGAGTGATTAAATGTGTCTCACTAAGTGCATGGGTTAGTGACTGGGTTTTAATTTGTGCATCATTATATCTGTTGTTCTACAAACTGCTGCATATGTTGATCAGTAGCTATATGAGTAACTGTATGGGTTATTCATTGGTTGTCCAAGTATTTGTATGGGAAACTGACTGTGTGTGTATGGGTGGCTGGGAGGTGTGTGACTCTGTACATAGATGTGTGAGTAGTTGATTCACTATATGTATGGGTTCAAAAGTGCATGTGGAAACAGCTGTATGGGCGGTTGACTGTGCATGAGAGTATTAGTGAGTGAATGGATATCTCAGTGCTACATGTCAAAGTAAGTACATATGTAAAACACAGTACATGTGAGAGTTGACATATATAAATAACTGTACATAAGAGCCAGTGAATGTGTGAGTGGCTGTATGGATCATTGTGAATAAGTATCAGGGATTGTATAAGAGAGTAAATATGTGTTATTATATGTTTGAATTAGTAAGGTGTGTATAACTGTATAGTTGAGAAAATGGAGGTGTGATTGATTTTTTGCATAACTGACTAGGTGTGTGAGTAACTCCATGGATGAGTGACAGTCTGTGACTGTCTGTTTACACTGATTGTATCTAAGGTTATATTAGAGTCTGAAGAGGTTCGTGGTATTATCACATGAATGATATCATCAGAGATATGATCAGTCATGTCAAACGAGATGAGTGATGTCATCAGTGATGTCACTGACCATGTCATGAATGATGTAATATGTGACATCATCAGCAGTGGATTGCGGGTGCGCGATATATAGTTAGCGCAACTAACTATATATGGAATTTCAATGGTTTTATGCGAGTAAAATAAGGTTTTGTAAATGCAAATTCCTAACTATATATGGTCTATAACCTATGGTTTTTTCATTGAATATATATATATATATATTCACTGAAAAAACCATAGGTTTCACACCAGTTATAGTTAGGAATTAGCATTTAAAAAACCTATTAAATCCACTGAAAAAACCATAGGTTTCACACCAGTTATAGTTACCTGGAAATTTTACTGACATAAAACCATTGAAATTCCCACGTTATAGTTAGTTGGACTCACTATAACTTGCGCGTGTAATGCACTGCTGATGACATCACATATTACATCACTCATGACATGGTCAGTGACATCACTCATGACATCACTGATGACACCATCCAGTGAATGTGTGTCTTTCTGAAAAATAAACATGTTTTATATATGTATATGTAAAGGTCGATGGAAGAATAAATGTTTCAATAAGTGTCTTAATGGATGTTTTAAAAAAAAATTGATTGGTTAACTGGCTTATTAAGTGTATCATAGTGAATACATATATTAGCGAGTATTGTTTAAATATTTAAATGTTTGTATCAGTGTTTCACTTTGTGTATAAGTGGCTGCATGGGTTGGTGAGTAGCTACATGTGTGTGTATATGGGTCATTAGATGTTTTTTTTAGTATCAGTATAAGTGTCTGTATGATTTGGTGGGGGTGTTACTTAGCACACAGATGCATCAATGACTGACTCACTGTTTGTATGTGTTTTGAAGACAGCATATGTGCCGGACTGTATGGGTGAATGAGTGTGTATATGTATGTGTTAGTAAGTGAATGACTGTCTTACTAGTGTCTTTATCAGTAACTACATATGTTTTAATCTAGTATATGCGAGTATTGATGTATATAAGTGAGTATATGTGAGAGTGAGAGATTGAAAGAGTTCTTGTTTTAATAAGTATGTGTTTCTATAAGTGATTGTTTAAGAGAGTAAGTATGTGTAAGTTTCCTTAGAAGTAAGGTGGTAGTGTGTGTATAGCTGTATATGCAAAAAAATGGATGTTCAATAGTTTATTTGCATGTGTGAGTATGTGTGTGAGCAACTTTTGGAAGACTGTCGGTGTGTTAACGGATGTATAGGTGTCTCACTACATATGATGAGTGAGTATATGTATGACTGACTATATAGAACTGTTGGTGAATGAGTGGATGTGTATATAAATGGTGGAATTACTGAATTGATTGTTGTAACTGGTATAGGTATCTCCACTTTTTTGAAAATGTTAGTTTCTATTTTTGAATATGTGTTTCAAGGGTTACTTTACAGTGAAAGGAGGTCAGTCACTCTGTCACAAGGATGGTGTCATCAGTGATGTCATGAGTGATGTCACTGACCATGTCATGAGTGATGTAATATGTGATGTCATCAGCAGTGCATTACATGCGCAAGTTATAGTGAGTCCAACTAACTATAATGTGGGAATGTCAATGGTTTTATGTCAGTAAAATTTCCAGGTAACTATAACTGGGGTGAAATCTATGTTTTTTTCAGTGAATTTAATAGGTTTTTTAAATGCTAATTCCTAACTATAATTGGTGTGAAACCTATGGTTTTTTCAGTGAATTTCATAGGTTTTTTAAATGCTAATTCCTAACTATAACTGCTGTGAAACCTATGGTTTTTCTGGGAATTTCATAGGTTTTTTAACTGCTAATTCCTAACTTTTTATAGGGCCTCATACCTATGTGTTTTTTAGTGAATTTCTAAGGTTATTTTTTCGCAAATGCCTATAGCTTAGAAAGGTATGTTTTTCTAAAAATGAATCCTATATTGTATAATAATATAATATATATTTTTTTAAGTGAATTCACTTTTTTTTTAATATTTCCCTCTGGTGCGCTCCCGGTGCGCGTACCGGTGAGCGCCCCGGTGCGTGTACCGGGGAGCGTCCCGTCAGCGCACCAAAAAAAAAAAGAAAAGAGTGGTGTAAAGAGAAAGAGAGCTAGAGGGAGAAACACAGAGGGACTGTGTAATAGATAGTAAAACAGAGAAAAGGTATAAGAGGAAGTAACTGAGAAAAGGAAAATGAATAAGGGAGCAAAAGAAGAGAAGAAAGAGGAAGAAGACTAAAGCAGAGGTTCTGGGAGAATGTGAATGGGTGATGAAAGTGAAAGGAAGGGGAGTAAAGGATGGGAAATGACAGGTAGTGACGGAACCAGAGAAAAGGAACAGTGGTGACGGAGGGAAAGAAAATAGCAGTGAGTGTAAGTAAAGAGGAGTGAAAAAGGGTGGATAAAAGTGAATAAGGGTAAGACATGGGGAGTGACAGAGAGAAAGAACAGAGAGAGTAAAGGAAGGGGTGTCAGAAAGGGACTAAGTGAACCAGAAAAAAAGGTAAGTGAGGGAGTGTGGATGAGCAGGGGCACTGAAAGAAGTTGAATGTGGTAGGAAAGTAAGGAAAAGAGAAGTAAACATGGAGGATAAGAATAAGTGAGGGAAGCAGAGTAAGGAAACAGGGGTGAGGTAGGGTGAGAGAAAAGTAGTGAGGTTAAAGCAAAGGGTGATGATAAACTACATTTTGTAGTCACACTTACCATATAATTAATGAAAACTTACTTGCATGTTTAAACTACACTTTGTATCTGTGAAAGACAAAAGAAAAAACAAGTTATAATTAGTAAAATATATATTTTAAAATAAAAGAAACAGGTCAAGAGGTAAAAAATCAAAAAAAGTGTACTAAGAAATAAAGCAAGAGTGAAGGATACAAAAACAGAAATAAAGTAATGTAGAAAGACAAAAAAGAGGGAAAAAGAAATAGAAGGAGAACAAATTACTGAAGATAAGTAATATACTAAAAGAATGTGAGATACCAAAACGAAATCAGGAAAGAGAAGAAAGTAAAAGGAAAATGAGTGAAAAGGAAAGGAGTCTAAATGAGGATCCATTAATAAGAAAGAGGAATGGAAGATGACTGAGAGTGAGTGAAGGGGAGTCACAGAGTGAAGGGATGAAAGGAATGAGGTTAATATAGAACGATAGGGGAAAAAGGAGTGAGAAAGTAAGTACACAGAAAGACAAAGGGAAGGACTGAGTGAACTGCAGTACAATGAGTGAAGAAAGGAAAAAGAGTAAAGGAGCAAAAGAAGGAAAGAGAGGGGAAGAGAACTAAAGCAGTGGTACTGAGAGAATGTGAGAAAGCTGAAAAGTGGTGCAAGGGAGATAGGAAATGCAGACAGTTGAAATTAGATTGAGGAGTTGTGAAAGAAGTGGAGTAAAGGAACAGCGATGAAACAAAGTGAAAGAAATGCAGTGTAAGTGAGTAAAGAAAGCTAAATAAGGGTGGAAAAAGGAAAATGAGTTTGAGACAATGGGAATACAATATAAATTACGCAATGCAAACTATAGAATGACTTATACAATATGTTACATTGTTTATTTTTGCTGTTCTCAGAATATATTGAATTTCACTTAAATTAGTGAGTTCAAACTCTTCATCATATAACAGCGGGAAAAAAAACACAATCTAAAAAATTGTGTTTAAAAAAACCCATAAAAACTTACAAATCATATATGCACACTAATCTTATACATAGCAAGCATTATCAAAAAGCAAGACAGAAACAGCAAAGAAACTCAGGGCCTTATTTATGAAGGCCTTGCACCACCGGTGCGTCACTTTTTTCCCATGTTAAAAGTGACGCACCGGCGCCACAAGGCAATCATAAATAACACCCAAATGTAAATACCATTGATTTGCCCCCAAAATCGTTTTTTTGAATAACATTTTACAAACACAGCACAGGTCCTATGTACAAGCATTTCATTTCACTACTGAAACCTCACTGTTTCACAAAAGACAATTCCTCTATCTTGCATATTTTAATATCAAGCATTTCCAAAAAACATGCCACAAACCAACAAGAAAAAATCTCAATCTGCTTCCTAATTTGAGGTAACGCAGGTGACATAATTCTAAAACATTCAAATATATTTCTTTACAGAGGCAGACACTATTAATTGCTTCTCAAAAAAATAAAAGCCATTCTTTTACCCCCAAATCGTTTTTTAAATAACTTTTTACAAACACAGCACAAGTCCTATGCACAAGCATTTAATTTTACTACTGAAACTTCACTATCTGCTTCCAAATCTTCTCCATAGAGCAAATAAGTCTCTATCTAAATTAAATGAATCATTACTTACCATTACAAATGATTTGGGAGATTAAGAACAGTGTCAGACACACACACCAATTTTTCTTTAGCAGAGCAAAAGGTGTGCACTCAATACACTGAAACTAAGACTGGCAGAGAAAACCTCTAATTCTACACACATATGCCTCATTTCAACCAATCAAAACTCTTCCCTCACTTTTTTCAAACCAACACCCTTCCCCCTCTCAGACCTTTCTATCTGTTACCATAGCAACTCCCTCCTCACTGAACTCTTAGGTTCAAAAGTTTATTCTACAATGTTGCAAATTAAGTCAGCAAGGATGTTTGACCTCTCAATACACCAGCTTATCCAGGGCATTATTACTTTTAGTGACTTTTTCTTAACATTTCAAATTGCTTCTTTGAAACAAGACAACCATGCACCCTAACTTTTAGTTTTCAACTATCTGAATCCACCAATCATTGCTTGTGATTCAAGAGCAGAGAAACTCCACAATTATTTTTTGTAAACTCCTACTGTTCCAACTGCCATTTCATTCCCACACTTCATCTGACTGCACCAGAACCTTCTCTCATCATGTATTCTGTGTGGATTATTGGACATAGCTACATCCACTGGGCTCAAAGGTATGCAGCTAGCACACATTTTCACAACCTTGATTTATCAAATATGGAAATCAAGTGGATTGGCCAGAGAGGATTGAGATGTCACCAATTGATACCATTGGTGAAAACCTTTTTGCATCTGCCAAACCCTGACCTCTTACTAGTGCACTGTGGTGGAAATGACTTGGGCACTATGACTGGGATTGGTCTGGAACTGCTTTTAAAGGACACCTTTGATTAATTGATGACACTTTTTCCACAAACTGCCTTGGTATATTCCAATATATGCCAAAGACAGAAATGGAACTGGTCCAACCAATTTTGTCCACAATTTGAGAAAGCACGGAAACATGTGAATAAATCTGTTTCTGCTTACATGAGAGACTATGGAATGGGTTCAATATACAACAATAACTTGCGTTACAACGTGCAAGACATCTACAGAAGAGATGGTGTGCACTTCTCAGATGGGGGGAATAGAATATTCCTCCTGAATTTAAGACTGTGCATTGGAACCTACTTGTAGGTACTTAAATCAGCCACAGAACCCAAAAGCTCTTTTCAGGGCTACCCTACCTCTGATCACTCATAATGATTTTCTTTTTCTAACTTTTTTCACTATTTTTCACCAAAGTACGCTCCCCGGTACGCTCCCCGGTACGCTTCCCGGTGCGCGTACCGGGCGCTCCCCCCGTGAAAAATTAAAAAATGTTTTTTTGGGGGGGACATAAATGGGCCTTCTAAACCCCCCTCAGAAAACCTAGAGGGTCAGGAAGTGTCTACCGTGCCCCCTTCTACCCATTCCCAACGTTGTTTGTCCTCCATCTTGTGTCTCAATTCTACCGAAACACAAAATGGAGGACTCCCGTAACGCTGCCGGTGCGCGTACAGGGGAGCGCACCGGTAAGCGCTCCCAAAAAAAATGTGGAAAAGTAATTTACATAAAAACCACTGGAGACACTTACACCAAATATAGAATAGGCCCTACTACATAGCAGTCCCTACCATTTACCCAAATTTGGTGGTATTCCATTGAGCCATTTGGGCTGTAGCCCTGTCTAAATATCCTGAGGTAAATTACATGACAAAAACACATATGAAACTGTTTGAATTTTCAACCAATTAAAATGTTACTTACATTTTGTACTTTTATGTGCTGACATTGGATTGGTTAAGTACATGAATATATATGAAAAATGAGAGGGAAACACAGCCATTTTGACTAACACTACCTAAGGTACATTTGGAAAGAATTTTGACAGAAAACTTCAACTACTTTCAAATAGGTAAGTTGTTAATTTGAAAGGAGAACTATGTTATGCACTTTAAATTTATTTTTGAGAACGTTTTCAGATAGTTATATACTGTCCCTCTGTAAGAGTTAGAGATTGAGATAGGCTTCTCTGTTATAATTATGGATTGAGTTAGGCTTCTCTGGTGTGATTATGAATTTACTTAGGCTTCATCACAGGCACTTTTTAATAGTTCTACTTCCTGCCTGAAACCATACACTGCCCAAAGATAACTTCACTGTTAAAAACTCACAAGTACCTGTCTAAACTTAAACCCAACAGTGCCCTATCTCTACTGATATATTTATTTTTATGCAATTTACAGCAACAAAATAGAAGGAGAACAGAATATTTCTTTCGAAATTGTTTTGGACAACAACCCTGAAGAAAAAATTGCTGAGAATGATAACTTTGATTTTATGGATGAGTCTCTGGACCATCAATTATTTCAGTGTGTAGAATCAATAGAATCACAGAATGAAAATGAGGACATTCCAGACAATATATTGTTAGAAGTTTTATTAAATTTTGAAAAAGAATCAGAAAAATAAATTTATATTTAATAATCAAAACTTGTACGAGACATTATTCATTTTTATATGTAATTCATCAAGTAGTTCCAAATGTTTATAATATTAAGTGAGACTTATAGTATACTGTGCAACTTTCATTGTGTTACATAGTAAGTTTGCTCATAGTTACTTCCTTTCACCCACTATATTATCTCCAATGTGTATTTAACATCTCTTTATCATCTCCTGCCTCCATGTTGTTTCTGCTTTCCTGACAGACTATGGTATGAATTCCATATACCACAATAACTTCTGTAACAACATGCAAGATAGCTACAAAGGAGACGGTGTATATTAAACTTTAGACTCTGCATTGGTACCTACATACTGGTACTTAATACAAAAAAATAACAACATTAAGAACAATTAATAAACATACAATTTTTGAAAAGTCTGTCATTCTTTTTCCCCCATGGTACGCTCCCCGGTACGCTCCCCAGTCCGCTCCCCGGTGCGCGTACCGGGCGCTCCCCCCGCGCAAAACGAAAAAAAAAACCAACAAGAAAAAATCTCAATCTGCTTCCTAATTTGAGGTAACGCAGGTGACATAATTCTAAAACATTCAAATATAATTCTTTACAGATGCAGACACTATTAATTGCTTCTCAAAAAAATAAAAGCCGTTCTTTTACCCCAAAATCGTTTTTTAAATAACTTTTTACAAACACAGCACAAGTCCTATGTACAAGCATTCAATTTTACTACTGAAACTTCACTATCTGCTTCCAAATCTTCTCCATAGATCAAATAAGTCTCTATCTAAATTAAATGAATCATTACTTACCTTTACAAATGCTTTGGGAGATTAAGAACAGTGTCAGACACACACACCAATTTTTCTTTAGCAGAGCAAAAGGTGTGCACTCAATACACTGAAACCAAGACTGGCAGAGAAAACCTCTAATTCTACACACATATGCCTCATTTCAACCAATCAAAACTCTTCCCTCACTTTTTTCAAACCAACACCCTTCCCCCTCTCAGACCTTTCTATCTGTTACCATAGCAACTCCCTCCTCACTGAACTCTTAGGTTCAAAAGTTTATTCTACAATGTTGCAAATTAAGTCAGCAAGGATGTTTGACCTCTCAATACACCAGCTTATCCAGGGCATTATTGCTTTTAGTGACTTTTTTTAACCTTTCAAATTGCTTCTTTCACACAACACAACCATGCACCCTAACGTTTAGTTTTCAACTATCTGAATCCACCAATCATTGCTTGTGATTCAAGAGCAGAGAAACTCCACAATTATTTTTTTGTAAACTCCTACTGTTCCAACTGCCATTTCATTCCCACACTTCATCTGACTGCACCAGAACCTTCTCTCATCATGTATTCTGTGTGGATTATTGGACATAGCTACATCCACTGGGCTCAAAGGTATGCAGCTAGCACAAATTTTCATAACCTTGATTTATCAAATGTGGAAATCAAGTGGATTGGCCAGAGAGGATTGAGATGTCACCAATTGATACCATTGGTGAAAACCTTTTTGCATCTGCCAAACCCTGACCTCTTACTAGTGCACTGTGGTGGAAATGACTTGGGCACTATGACTGGGATTGGTCTGGAAATGCTTTTAAAGGACACCTTTGATTAATTGATGACACTTTTTCCACAAACTGCCTTGGTATATTCCAATATATGCCAAAGACAGAAATGGAACTGGTCCAACCAATTTTGTCCACAATTTGAGAAAGCACGGAAACATGTGAATAAATCTGTTTCTGCTTACATGAGAGACTATGGAATGGGTTCAATATACAACAATAACTTGCGTTACAACATGCAAGACATCTACAGAAGAGATGGTGTGCACTTCTCAGATGGGGGGAATAGAATATTCCTCCTGAATTTAAGACTGTGCATTGGAACCTACTTGTAGGTACTTAAATCAGCCACAGAACCCAAAAGCTCTTTTCAGGGCTACCCTACCTCTGATCACTCATAATGATTTTATTTTTCTAACTTTTTTCACTATTTTTCACCAAAGTACGCTCCCCGGTACGCTCCCCGGTACGCTTCCCGGTGCGCGGGGGGACATAAATGGGCCTTCTAAACCCCCCTCAGAAAACCTAGAGGGTCAGGAAGTGTCTACCGTGCCCCCTTCTACCCATTCCCAACGTTGTTTGTCCTCCATCTTGTGTCTCAATTCTACCGAAACACAAAATGGAGGACTCCCGTAACGCTGCCGGTGCGCGTACCGGGGAGCGCACCGGTAAGCGCTCCCAAAAAAACATGTGGAAAAGTAATTTACATAAAAACCACTGGAGACACTTACACCAAATATAGAATAGGCCCTACTACATAGCAGTCCCTACCATTTACCCAAATTTGGTGGTATTCCATTGAGCCATTTGGGCTGTAGCCCTGTCTAAATATCCTGAGGTAAATTACACGACAAAAACACATATGAAACTGTTTGAATTTTCAACCAATTAAAATGTTACTTAAATTTTGTACTTTTATGTGCTGACATTTGATTGGTTAAGTACATGAATATATATGAAAAATGAGAGGGAAACACAGCCATTTTGACTAACACTACCTAAGGTACATTTGGAAAGAATTTTGACAGAAAACTTCAACTACTTCCAAATAGGTAAGTTGTTCATTTGAAAGGAGAACTATGTTATGCACTTTAAATTAATTTTTGAAAACGTTTTCAGATAGTTATATACTGTCCCTCTGTAAGAGTTAGAGATTGAGATAGGCTTCTCTGTTATAATTATGGATTGAGTTCGGCTTCTCTGGTGGAATTATGAATTTACTTAGGCTTCATCACAGGCACTTTTTAATAGTTCTACTTCCTGCCTGAAACCATACACTGCCCAAAGATAACTTCACTGTTAAAAACTCACAAGTACCTGTCTAAACTTAAACCCAACAGTGCCCTATCTCTACTGATATATTTATTTTTATGCAATTTACAGCAAGAAAATAGAAGGAGAACAGAATATTTCTTTCGAAATTGTTTTGGACAACAACCCTGAAGAAATAATTGCTGAGAATGATAACTTTGATTTTATGGATGAGTCTCTGGACCATCAATTAGTTCAGTGTGTGGAATCAATAGAATCACAGAATGAAAATGAGGACATTCCAGACAATATATTGTTAGAAGTTTTATTAAATTTTGAAAAAGAATCAGAAAAATACATTTATATTTAATAATCAAAACTTGTACGAGACATTATTCATTTTTATATGTAATTCATCAAGTAGATCCAAATGTTTATAATATTAAGTGAGACTTATAGTATACTGTGCAACTTTCATTGTGTTACATAGTAAGATTGCTCATAGTTACTTCCTTTCACCCACTATATTATTTCCAATGTGTATTTAACATCTCTTTATCATCTCCTGCCTCCATGTTGTTTCTGCTTTCCTGACAGACTTTGGTATGAATTCCATATACCACAATAACTTCTGTAACAACATGCAAGATAGCTACAAAGGAGACGGTGTATATTAAATTTTAGACTCTGCATTGGTACCTACATGTTGGTACGTAATAAAAAAAAAAAAAACAACAAAAAGAACAATTAATAAACATACAATTTTTGAAAAGTCTGTCATTCTTTTTCCCCAATGGCACGCTCCCCGGTACGCTCCCCAGTCCGCTCCCCGGTGCGCGTACCGGGCGCTCCCCCCGCGCAAAACGAAAAAAAAATAATAATTTTGCCCCGCGGGCCCTTTTATAGCCCCCACATCAAACCTAGGGGGTCAGGGGGGTTCTACCCTGCCCCCTTATGGTCATTTCCCCCTTTGTTTTGGCCACCTCTTGTGTCTCGATCCTACCGAGACACAAGATGGCGGCCGCTCCGGACTGTTTCGAATGTTTACAGACACCCAAGAGCCAATCAGCTTTCCGTGCGCAAGTCGCGTGGCGCGCCCGGTGCGCTCCCCGGTGCGCGTACCGGGGCGCTGCCATAGATATATATATTTTTTTGAACCTAAATTACTCAAAATCCACTGGAGCCCATATCTTGAGACATAGCAAAGGCACATCGGGCTACCAGTCCCTACAATTTTGCCAAGTTTGGTGGAAATCCATTCAGCCGTTCGGGCTAAAAGTGAGTTCACCGCCCTATGGAAATTGACATGGGGAAAGCACGTTTTGGGACCCCCCTTTTATCTTGGACCCCGCTTGACGAATCCCCCCCAAACTTTCAGGGAAGGACCAGAGCTTGACGAGGCAAATTTGAGGAAATTTTCAGGCAGATTCGTCAACCGGCGCCAAAGCTTGAGTTGGCATTTTACCATTTCAAAGCTGTAATACTGTGCCTGGAGTGATACATGGATTTTGTCATTTTGCAGCTCGGCAAGGACAGCACTGTGTTAGTCCTATGCTTAAAGACTTTGCTGTAGAAATGACAAAAGACTTTGTCCTTTTCTATCTCGGCAGGGATGGCACTTTGCTAAAACTATGCTTAAAGACTTTGATAGAAAAACAGACATTTGAGGTGAGCAGATCTAGAGTGTCGCTGGTGTTGAGAATGCTCTAACAGGGGCCGCTTTCCACCTAAACTTGAGGACTACCCAGAGATCTCGCCTTCTTTTTTGCATAATGTATGCGTCACTCTATGCCTGAAAGGGTTTTGTTTTGACTTATAGTGGGTGCTCCCTTGTGTCTGGACAAAGCTATACCTCTCTGAAGAGCTCTAATTAGAGCAAAACACTGTGTCAGGGGTTGCTTTTATTCGTTTCAGGTTGGCTTGAGTTGGTATTTTACCATTTCAAATCTGTAATACTGTGCCTGGAGTGATGAATGGGTTTTGTCATTTTACAGCTCGGCAAGGACAGCACTGTGCTAGTCCTATGCTTAAAGACTATGCTCTAGAAATGGCAAAAGACTTTGTCCTTTCCTATCTCGGCGTGGATGGCACTTTGCTAATCCTATTCTTAAAGACTTTTATAGAAAAACAGACATTTGAGGTGAGCAGATCTAGAATGTCGCTGGTGTTGAGAGTGCTCTAACAGGAGCTGATTTTCACCTAAACTTGAGAACTACCCAGAGTTCTCTCCTTCATTTTTGCATAATGTATGCGTCACTCTATGTCTGAAAGGGTTTTGTTTTGACTTATACTGGGTGCTCCCTTTTGTCTGGACAAAGCTATACCTCTCTGAAAGCTGTAATTAGAGTGAAACACTGTGTCAGGGGTTGCTTTTATTCATTTCAGCTTGGCTTGAGTTGGTATTTTACCATTTCAAATCTGTAATACAGTGCCTGGAGTGATAAATGGCTTTTGTCATTTTACAGCTCGGCAAGGACAGCTTTGTGCTAGTCCTATGCTTAAAGACTTTGCTCTAGAAATGGCAAAAGACTTTGTCCTTTTCTATCTCGGCGTGGATGGCACTTTTCTAATCCTATGCTTAAAGACTTTGAAGGAAAAACAGACATTTGAGGTGAGCAGATCAAGATTGTCGCTGGTGTTGAGAGTGCTCTAACAGGAGCTGCTTTCCACCTAAACTTGAGAATTACCCAGAGTTCTCTCCTTCTTTTTTGCATAATTTATGCATCACTTTATGCCTGAAAGGGTTTTGTTTTGATCTGTATATGTATGCATATGTATATATATATATATATATATATATATTCACTGAAAAAACCATAGGTTATAGACCATATATAGTTAGGAATTCGCATTTACAAAACCTTATTTTACTCACACAAAACCATTGAAATTCCATATATAGTTAGTTGCACTAACTATATATCGCGCACCCGCAATCCACTGCTGATGATGTCACATATTACATCATTCATGACATGGTCAGTGACATCACTGATGACATCACTGATGACATCTCAAATGACATCACTGATGACATCACTGATGACATCTCATTTGACATTACTGATCACATCACTGATGATATCATTCATGTGATAATACGATGAACCTCTTCAGACTCTAATATAACCTTAGATACAATCAGTGTAAACAGACACTCACAGACTGTCACTCATCCATGGAGTTACTCACACACCTAGTCAGTCATGCAAAGAATCAATCACACCTCCATTTCCTCAACTATACAGTTATACAAACTTTACTTATTCAAACATATACTAACACATATTTACTCTCTTATACAATCCCTGATACAAGTTCACAATGATCCATACAGCCACTCACACATTCACTGGCTCTTATGCACAGTTATTTATATATGTCAACTCTCACATGTACTGTGTTTTACATATGTACTTACTTTGACATGTAGCACTGAGATATCCATTCACTCACTAATACACTCATGCACACAGTCAACCGCCCATACAGCTGTTTCCACATGCACTTTTGAAACCATACATCTAGTGAATCAACTGCTCACACATCTATGCACAGAGTCATACACCTCCCAGCCACCCACACACACACTCAGTCTCCTATACAAATACTTGGGCAACCAATCAATAACCCATATAGTTACTCATATAGCTACTTATCAACACATGCAACAGTTTACAGAACAACAGACATAATGATGCACAAATTAAGACAGTTTAGTCACTAACCCATGCACTCAGTGAGACACATTTAATCACTCACTCATACAGTCAGTCATGCACCTACTAAATCCTTCATCCAGACACTTATACATCCACTCATTCTTCAATATGTAAGACATATTTTAACTTTACAGAAACATACAGTCACTGGATGTTGTCATCTGTGATGTCATCAGTGATGTCATTTGAGATGTCATCAGTGATGTCATCAGTGATGTCACTGACCATGTCATGAATGATGTAATATGTGACATCATCAGCAGTGGATTGCGGGTGCGCGATATATAGTTAGTGCAACTAACTATATATGGAATTTCAATGGTTTTGTGTGAGTAAAATAAGGTTTTGTAAATGCGAATTCCTAACTATATATGGTCTATAACCTATGGTTTTTCAGTGAATTTTCAAGGTTTTGTAAATGCTAATTCCTAACTATATATGGTCTATAACCTATGGTTTTTTCTGTGAATTTTCAAGGTTTTGTAAATGCTAATTCCTAACTATATATGGTCTATAGCCTATGGTTTTTTCAGTGAATATATATATATACATACATATATAAACATATATCATTTGTATATCTATATAAATACAAACATAAATGCATGCATACATATACTTATATGCATACAGATGCATGTTATTTACATGAAAGTTGAAAAAACACTAATAAAAGCAAAGCTAAAAAGCCACCTCATTACAAACAGAATGGCTTTAACTTAAACGAGGGCGAGATCTATTGCATTTTCAATGCTTGTTTACTTTGGTTCCATCAAGAAGGCATTCAGATGTGTCACACATTTGCCATAAATTCTGAATGTTAGCACTCTAGTTGCACATTAGATCACTGTAGTAAAGCTACTGCTCACCAGGGACGTCTGCTGCTGGTATTCAAAGTGCATGTTTCAGTCTGCATGTCAGAATTTTTTTAATGAAATAGAAGAGGATTTGAGAAGTCACTCAAAATGATCCCTAATTTTTCTTTCTGAAGCACTAATCATACTTTCTATGGCAAAATTAACCCCCTCATGTTGTTCCTTTTTAAATTGAGTGTTTTCAGACTTACCACTTCATTCCAATCAAGATGGCTTCTGGTGTGCCATACTTTTGTCATAAGTAAGACTGTTAGCGCTCTAGTTGTTCTTTAGAACACTCTGGGACATTCTGTCATTGGGCTATACTTGGGGTACATCTGGGTGATATTTGGGCTACATTTAGGCTCTTTTGTCTCTGGTGGCCATCTTGGGAGACTGTATGTCAGAATTTTTTAATGAAATTGAAGAGGGTTTGAGAAGTCACTCAAAATGTGCCCTAATTTTTCTTTCTGCAGCACTAATCATAATTCATATGGCAAAATATACCCCCTCATTTTGTTCCTTTTTAAATTAAATGTTTTAAGAGTTACCACTTTATTCCAATCAAGATGGCTTCAGGTGTGCCATACCTTTGTAATAAGTAGGACTGTTAGCGCTCTAGTTGTTCTTTAGAACACTCTGGGACATTCTGTCATTGGGCTATACTTGGGCTACATCTGGGTGATATTTGGGCTACATTTGGGCTCTTTTGTCTCTGGTGGCCATTTTGGGAGACTGCATGTCAGAATTTTTTAATGAAATAGAAGAGGATTTGAAAAGTCACTCAAAATGTGCCCTAATTTTTCTTCCTGCAGCACTAATAATACCTTCTATTGCATAATATACCCCCTCATTTTGTTCCTTTTTAAATTAAATGTTTTAAGAGTTACCACTTTATTCCCATCACGATGGCTCCAGGTGTGCTATACCTTTGTAATAAGTAGGACTGTTAGCGCTCTAGTTGTTCTTTAGAACACTCTGGGACATTCTGTCATTGGGCTATACTTGGGCTACATCTGGGTGATATTTGGGCTACATTTGGGCTCTTTTGTCTCTGGTGGCCATTTTGGGAGACTGCATGTCAGAATGTTTTAATGAAATAGAAAAGGATTTGAGAAGTCACTCAAAATGTGCCCTAATTTTTCATTCTGCAGCACTAATCATACTTTCTATGGCAAAATATACCCCCTCATGTTGTTTCTTTTTAAATTAAATGTTTTAAGAGTTACCACTTTATTCCAATCAAGATGGCTTCAGGTGTGCCATACCTTTGTAATAAGTAGGACTGTTAGCGCTCTAGTTGTTCTTTAGAACACTCTGGGACATTCTGTCATTGGGCTATACTTGGGCTACATCTGGGTGATATTTGGGCTACATTTGGGCTCTTTTGTCTCTGGTGGCCATTTTGGGAGACTGCATGTCAGAATGTTTTAATGAAATAGAAAAGGATTTGAGAAGTCACTCAAAATGTGCCCTAATTTTTCATTATGCAGCACTAATCATACTTTCTATGGCAAAATATACCCCCTCATGTTGTTTCTTTTTAAATTAAATGTTTTAAGAGTTACCACTTTATTCCAATCAAGATGGCTTCAGGTGTGCCATACCTTTGTAATAAGTAGGACTGTTAGCGCTCTAGTTGTTCTTTAGAACACTCTAGGAGGCGGCAGTAGAACACAAAGGAATCAACTGACAGTCTCTGTCCTTGTTGGATGTACATGTTTTACTGAGAATGTCAGACTTCATTTTCACATGACTGAGAAAGATAATGTGAATTTACAGAAAATATGCTTTCAGTTTAGCTTATAGATCCCCTTCCAAACCACTGTGGGAAAATCATGAGATATTAGTTTTCTTTCAAACAATATTCATGATATCACAGCAGAAGGTTTTTTCACATGGTAAAATCACCTTAGAACCCACCACAATTCCTAAAACGAGTATGGTACCATCAACAAATGATTTATAATGTAACTAAAGTCCTAAAACCCTCTATTAACTACAATGCTTTTTAATGAGGTGCTATCATGTATATTGGTCCCAAGATGGCTGCCAACACTTCTTGGATGAAGTGCTGACAGCCAATCAGATCAGATGTGTGGTTAGGCTCCGCCCAGATATATATCTTTTTTTGAACCTAAATTACTCAAAATCCACTAGAGCACATATATTGAGACCTAGCAAAGGCACATCGGGCTAACAGTCCCTACAATTTTGCCAAGTTTCGTGCAAATCCATTCAGCCGTTCGAGCTAAAAGTGAGGCCAACCGCCCTATGGAAATTAACATGGGAAAAACGCGTTTTGGGACCCCCCTTTTTTCTCGGACCCCCCTTGATGAAACCCCCCCAAATTGTCAGGGGATGCTCAGAAACAAAATGTTCCATTTTCCTGAAAATTTCAGCCAATTCCGTCCACAAACGCCAAAGTTATTAGACATAGAATTTTCAAAAATCCCATAGAGAAAAAATCCTAACTATATATACCTACTGGCGACCGCCAGTAGGTAATATATATATATATATATATATATATATATATATATATATATATATATATATATATATATATATATATATATATATATATATATATATATATATATATATATATATATATATATATATATATATATATATATATATATATATATATATATTCACTGAAAAAACCATAGGTTATAGACCATATATAGTTAGGAATTCGCATTTACAAAACCTTATTTTACTCACACAAAACCATTGAAATTCCATATATAGTTAGTTGCACTAACTATATATTGCGCACCCGCAATCCACTGCTGATGATGTCACATATTACATCTTTCATGACATGGTCAGTGACATCACTGATGACATCACTGATGACATCTCAAATGACATCACTGATGACATCACTGATGACAACATCCAGTGACTGTATGTTTCTGTAAAGTTAAAATATGTCTTACATATTGAAGAATGAGTGGATGTATAAGTGTCTGGATGAAGGATTTAGTAGGTGCATGACTGACTGTATGAGTGAGTGATTAAATGTGTCTCACTGAGTGCATGGGTTAGTGACTAAACTGTCTTAATTTGTGCATCATTATGTCTGTTGTTCTGTAAACTGTTGCATGTGTTGATAAGTAGCTATATGAGTAACTATATGGGTTATTGATTGGTTGCCCAAGTATTTGTATGGGAGACTGAGTGTGTGTGTGGGTGGCTGGGAGGTGTATGACTCTGTGCATAGATGTGTGAGCAGTTGATTCACTAGATGTATGGTTTAAAAAGTGCATGTGGAAACAGCTGTATGGGCGGTTTACTGTGTGCATGAGTGTATTGGTGAGTGAATGGATATCTCAGTGCTACATGTCAAAGTAAGTACATATGTAAAACACAGTACATGTGAGAGTTGACATATATAAATAACTGTGCATAAGAGCCAGTGAATGTGTGAGTGGCTGTATGGATCATTGTGAACTTGTATCAGGGATTGTATAAGAGAGTAAATATGTGTTAGTATATGTTTGAATAAGTAAAGTTTGTATAACTGTATAGTTGAGGAAATGGAGGTGTGATTGATTCTTTGCATGACTGACTAGGTGTGTGAGTAACTCCATGGATGAGTGACAGTCTGTGAGTGTCTGTTTACACTGATTGTATCTAAGGTTATATTAGAGTCTGAAGAGGTTCATCGTATTATCACATGAATGATATCATCAGTGATGTGATCAGTAATGTCAAATGAGATGTCATCAGTGATGTCATTTGAGATGTCATCAGTGATGTCATTTGAGATGTCATCAGTGATGTCATTTGAGATGTCATCAGTGATGTCATCAGTGATGTCACTGACCATGTCATGAATGATGTAATATGTGACATCATCATATACATATATACATATATATGTATACATATATATACATATATATGTATGTATACATTATATATATATTCACTTTAAAAAACCATAGGTTTCAGGCCTTATAACCTTGCAAATTCACTGAAATAACCATAGGTTACAGGCCATATATAGTTAGGAATTAGCTTTTAAAAAACCTTTGAAATTCACTCAAAAAACTATAAGTTTTAGGGGTGTTATAGTTAGCTGGACATTTCACTCATACACAACCATTGAAATTGCTCCTATATAGTGAGTTGTACTAACTATATTTCGCGCACCCGCAATCCACTGCGGATGATGTCACATATTAGATCATTCATGACATGGTCAGTGACATCACTGATGACATCTCAAATGACACCACTTTACCAATACACGGAAGGCTAAGATACATCGATGATTTATTTTTGATTTGGGACGGCAGTGTAGAACTGGCAGAGTCATTTGTAAAGATCTTAAATAATAATGACTGGAATTTAAAGTTTGAAGGTACAATGAGCAGAACCAATGCCAAATTTCTAGATCTGGAGGTAACAGTATCAGGTGACAAATTAGTGACTACCTTGTTTAGGAAAGTAACTGCAGGTAACACACTCCTGCACGCAGAAAGCAGCCACCCCCCAATGCTTATTCGCAGTATCCCGTACGGGGAGTTACTTCGGGCTCGAAGGAACTGCAAAACACAGGTAGACTTTGAAAAAGAATGTGATCTTATGACCAACAGATTTATTGAGAGAGGCTATAGCAAAGATGTTGTGATACTCTCTAGATAAAAGGCAAGTAAATTTACCCAGAGTGAACTGCTGGACTCTTCTAGCGCAAAACAAGATACCACCAATATCAGGTATATTTCCACCTACAATTCTGGGTCTATCAGGGTCAGACAATGCTTAGCTAAGCACTGGAAAGTATTAAAAACAGAAGTAACCCTTGATGAAGTTGTACAAAATTTTCCAAGCATCACATTCAGAAAGGGACAGTCCCTTAAAGATAAGTTATGCAGCAATGACATTGTTAGAAAGAAGGAATCCTCATTGGACATTAAGGGATTCTATACCTGCATGGCCTGTAAGGCCTGTAAATTTAGCTGCAATATCAAGAAAGTGTTTTACCCTGTTGAAAATGTGGAAAATTTGATCGATAAACATCTGACCTGCCTCTCAGACCATTGCATTTATGTACTAACATGTCCGTGTTCCAAGAAATATGTGGGCAGTACGATGTTTGCTGACAAGAAACGGGTGTTAGAACATATGAGAGCGATCCAAAACAAAGACAAACAATCACCCCTTGCACGCCATTTCGAAGAATTTCACCACAGCAATCGGGATATGTTACGCTTCTTTGTTGTTGACAGGATACCACCCAGCAATAGAGGAGGCGATAGAATTTGCAAACTACGGCATTTGGAATCACAATATATCCTTAATTTAGATTCCAAGATCCCTAAAGGGTTGAATTCTGAGGAAGAGATGGCATGGTTTCTGGGAGAATAATTGTATATCAGTGAGGTCCTAACTACAACTTTCTTTAGATAATCTGGGATATATGCCAATCTCATCCCATTATGACAAATGTTACTATTCTTTTTTTATGGGCTCACAACTGTGATCCTTGGCTGTTTTCGTTTGCTCTGCTCTGTTTTGAGATGATTATGAATTACACTGAGTCTAAAATGTCTTCTGTAATGTTTTTAACGTTCACTTTGATACACTTGTTTTTAATGTAACAAAAAATGGAGTCGCATCTATTTACAGGGTTTGAGGTGTAATCTTTGTCTGGTTAATAATGAGCCATGGGTATTTTCTTTTTAGATTGGGATATTACACATCAAGTGGATTTGGAAATTGAAAAAGGATCATACTCAAATGAATAAGAAATTTGGAAGAATGAACTGTACGAACAGTAAACACAATTAACCGGGTTGGACTATAGGAACCATGGGACTTGAGAAGAACCACTACTTAACCCACTTGGGTATTGATTGTCTAGCTTTATGATGAATTCCTTATTTGTGATTAGACATGTTGCATCACCTTCAATTTGCTTTAGGTTGGGCTTCTTCCCTTTTGAAATGCCACTGGGCAGTTGCACAAATAACCATGGCACTTCCGTGTATTGGTAAAGTGGGTTTCCTTATACGTACAGTTCTGGATTACATAGGGTTAATGTGGATTAGATATTGTCTAGTCTCCCTAATTATTGTTTACATAACTTTGATGTCCTTCCAATTGTTAAGTTCTGCCACTAGGCACAATGTACTAAGTGTTAAAGTCCCATCCTCTTGATGACCTACTTTGAGCTCTTTTATATGTCAGACCCATAGGCTCAGAACAGGGAGGCTTACCATTAATTTCTGGCAATTTTTGTATGTCCAACGACAGAACGATACAGCAATTATATAACATTTGCTTGGGTGGCCAATAGACACAATGTATCATGAACGCCATACACGTAAAAAGTAAATGCCTGAATCATAAAGTTTAATATAATTTTTATTCTTTCAGTCGATGGGCAGGTTGATTAATTATCACAATAATCATGCATCAATCTGTCTATAAGGAGAATGGGATGCTTCACGCTAGACGCACAATGTGTACTGGTTTAATTTGCAGTAATCGATATGTTTTCATTGTGTAGTTGATGCAATGAACCTTGACTAAAAATGTGTACTAACTGTTAATAATGAGATGCCACCCAACAATCTAATTCAGATTTTGGTCTGTTTGTCTCCCATGTTATAATCTTGAAATGATTTAAGACACCATGTACCATCGATAAAACAGCTACTCTAACCCTTTGTAAGATGGCCGACTCAGAAAACTGTGAAAGTCAGCTTACTTTGGTGTTTGTTTATGTCTGGGATCACGTGCACAAAATATAAGCAATGGCCGTTTAGAAACACTTTACCCGTGAACAAGGCGGTTGTCCGCCGAAACGCGTAGGGTTTTTGAAGGCTTAGGTTTAGAAATAAACCGTGATTTTGACCACACAGACGGAGTACTAATCTTTATTTCCTGTGCGGAGTGCGTGGTACTTTGGAAGTACGTGAAACTGTATTGATATTGGGAACCTCCGGCCCGAGTCGCACCGCCGGCTAAGTGTCCCGGTCCTTTTGGAGGAAGGAGGATTCAGCATATATATATATATAAAAAAAAATATATATATATATATATATATATATATATATATATATATATATATATATATATATATATATATATATATATATTCACTGAAAAAAACGTAGGATTTAGGCACGTTATAGTTAGGAATTAGTGTTTACAAACCTTGTAAATTCACTGAAAAAACCATAGGTTTTAGCCACGTTATAGTTTGGAATTAGCATTTAAAAAACCTTAGGAATTCAGTGAAAAAACCATAGGTTTCACACATGTTATAGTTAGCTGGATGTTTCTCTCATACAAAACCATTGAAATTCCTCCGTTTTAGTTAGTTCAGCTAACTGTAACTCGCGCACCCGCAATGCACTGCTGATAATATCACATATTACATCACTCATGACATGGTCAGTGACATCACTGATGACATCACTGATGACATCTCAAATGAAATCACTGATGACATCACCAATTACATCATCCTTGTGAAAGAGTGGCAGACCTCCTCTCAGTGTAATATAACCTTTGATACACACCTTCAAAAATAGAAACTAAAATTTACAAAACAATTGAGATACGAATACCAGTTAGAAGAACATATTCAGTAATTCCAAAATCTACATACACATCCACTCATTCACCAACAGTTCTTTTTAGTCACTCATACATGTACTCACTCATCATATGTACTCATACACCTGTACATCCTGTTACACACCAACACTCATCTATAGAGTTACTCACACACATACTCACACATGCAAATAAACAATCAAGCATCCATTTATTTGCATAGACAGCTATACACATACCACTACAGTTACTTTTACAGAAACGTACACATTCTTACTCTCTTAAACAATCACTTATAGAAACACATACTTATTTATACAGGAGCTCTTCTAATCTCTCACTCTCACATATCACCTATATACATCAATACTCACATATACTAGATTAAAACATATGTAGTTACTCAAAAAGATACTATTGAGACAGTCATTCACTCACTAACACACCCATACACACACTCATCCAACCATACAGTCCTACATATATGGTGTCTTGAAAACACATACAGTGAGTCACTCATTCATGCATCTATCCACTAAGTAATACCCCCCATCGAACCATACAGACACTGATACTGATACTCAAAAAAACAACTAATAACCCATATACACACTCATGTAGCTACTCACCAACCCATGCAGCCACTTATACACAAAGTGAGACACTGATACAAATATTTAAATATTTAAACATTACTCGCTAATACATGTATTCACTAAGATATACTTAATAAGTCAGTTATACAATCGATTTTACTAAAATAAACATTTAGACACTTATTTACCCATTTATTCTTCCATCAACCTTTAGATATACATATATTTTTCACTGAATGTATATATATATTCACTGAAAAAACCACAGGTTTCACACCAGTTATAGTTAGGAATTAGCATTTAAAAAACCTTTGAAATTCACTGAAAAAACCATAGGTTTCACACCAGTTATAGTTAGGAATTAGCATTTAAAAAACCTATTAAATTCACTGACAAAACCAGTTATAGTTAGCTGGAAATTTTACTGACATAAAACCATTGAAATTCACACGTTATAGTTAGTTGGACTCACTATAACTTGCGCGCCTGCAATGCACTGCTGATGACGTCACATATTACATCACTCATGACATGGTCAGTGACATCACTCATGACATCACTGATGACACCATCCAGTGAATGTGTGTCTTTCTGAAAAATACATTTGTTTTATATATGTATTTGTAAAGGTCGATGGAAGAATAAATGTTTAAATAGGTGTGTAAATGGATGTTTTTTAAAAAAAAAATTGGTTGGTTAACTGGCTTATTAAGTGTATCTTAGTGAATACATATATTAGCGAGTATTGTTTAAATATTTAAATGTTTGTATCAGTGTTTCTCTTTGTGTATAAGTGGCTGCAGGGGTTGGTGACTGACTCACTGTTTGTATGTGTTTTGAAGACAGCATATGTGCAGGACTGTATGGGTGGACGAGTGTGTATATGTGTGTGTTAGTGAGTGAATGACTGTCTCACTAGTGTCTTCATTAGTAACGACATATGTTTTAATCTAGTATATGTGAGTATTGATGTATATAAGTGAGTATAGTATATATAGTGAGAGATTGTAGGAGTTCCTGTTTAAATAAGTATGTGTTTCTATAAGTGATTGTTTAAGAGAGTAAGTATGTGTAAGTTTCCTTAGAAGTAAGGTGGTAGTGTGTGTATAAATGTATATGCAAATAAATGGATGTTCAATAGTTTATGTGCATGTGTGAGTATGTGTGTGAGTAACTTTTGGATGACTGCTGATGTGTAACAGGATGTATAGGTGTATCACTACATATGATGAGAGAGTATATATATGAGTGACTATATAGAACTGTTGGTGAATGAGTGGATGAGTATATAGATGGTGGAATTACTGAATTGGTTGTTGTTACTGGTTTGGGTATCTCCATTTTTTTGAAAATGTTTGTTTCTATTTTTGAATATGTGTTTCAAGCGTTACATTACACTGAAATTAGGTCTGTCACTCTGTCACAAGGATGGTGTCATCAGTGATGTCATGAGTGATGTCACTGACCATGTCATGAGTGATGTAATATGTGCCGTCATCAGCAGTGCATTGCAGGCGCGCAAGTTATAGTGAGTCCAACTAACTATAACGTGTGAATTTCAATGGTTTTATGTCAGTAAAATTTCCAGCTAACTATAACTGGTTTTGTCAGTGAATTTAATAGGTTTTTTAAATGCTAATTCCTAACTATAACTGGTGTGAAACCTATGGTTTTTTCAGTGAATTTCAAAGGTTTTTTAAATGCTAATTCCTAACTATAACTGGTGTGAAACCTGTGGTTTTTTCAGTGAATTTCAAAGGTTTTTTTAATGCTAATTCCTAACTATATAAGACCTGAAAGCCCACCAGGAATCTCCAGTATGCGCCAGGGGACTGCATTGCAGAGAGGTGTAATGAAGCCACAACCCTTTTTACACCTCTCTGCAACGCAGCCCCCGTGCATGTTTGAAGAGGGGAAACTAATTCCCCTTGCATACTGGGGGCCCCTGGGGGCCAATTAGCCCACCTGGAACCTCCAGTATGCGCCTGGGGCTGCATTGCAGAGGTGTAATGAGACTATTCCCCTTGTTACACCTCTCTGCAACGCAGCCCACTGCCGCGTTTGCAGAGGGGGAACTAATTCCCCTTGCATACTGGGGGTCCCTGGGGTCAACTAGTCCACCAGGAGCCTCCAGTATGCACGAGGGAGCTGCATTGCAGAGAAGTGTAATGAGGCCACACCCTTGTTACACCTCTCTGCAATGCAGGCCACTGGCGCCTTTGCAGAGGGGGGACTAATTCCCCTTGCATACTGGGGGTCCCTGGATCATATCTGCCCAAACACCGATATTCCGAACGATTGTAAATGACTTTTCTTGAGAAACATTTGGATTTGGATTATCATGTCCTATACTTTGGAATTTTTGAAAGACTGACTTTGAGGATGCTATAAATTACTCAAGTCTGCCCGAATTGTGTGGGTAAAATTGATACCTAGTCACTTTTAATAAGAATATACTTATGTCTCGTCTAACATTTGAAAGAAATATCTAGTTATATGACAACGGGATACCGACATAACTTGAAGGAAATAAGAACGCCCTGAAGAAGTTCTGTTGTACAGAACGAAACGTTTCGGCTGGCTGTGGTACATAAACTTAAGGAAAATAAAAGCATTTGAATATACACCAAGATTCAGCGCTTCAATAAGTACTCTAAGTGATATGATTTGATTGGACTCATTGTGAAAGTGGTGCTGTGCCAAACTATGGAATATTCTCCACTACTCTCTACTACTTACTCTCTCCTACTCTCTACTACTCACTCTCTACTGCTCTCTACTACTCACTCTACTACTTACTCTCTACTACTCTCTACTATTCACTCTCTACTACTCACTCTCTACTACTCTCTACTACTCACTCTACTATTCACTCTACTACTCTCTACTACTCACTCTGCTACTCTCTCTACTGCTCTCTACTATTCTCTACTACTCACTCTCTACTCTCTATTACTCACTCTCTACTCTCTACCTCTCTACCTC
Source organism: Lissotriton vulgaris (assembly GCF_964263255.1). Lineage (NCBI taxonomy): Eukaryota > Metazoa > Chordata > Amphibia > Caudata > Salamandridae > Lissotriton > Lissotriton vulgaris. Next base: position 1,247,744,592 of record NC_141687.1, on the reverse strand, counting down.
TCTCTTCTCTCTCTACTAATCTCTACCTCTCCACCGCTACCTCTCTACCTCTCTACCTCTACACCTCTACCTCTCTACCTCTCTCTACACGCACACATATAGACATATATGCATATATATATGTGCATATGCATTTATATATATGTATGTGTATGTATAAAAAAAAACAACTAAACATTTTTTTTTCTAATCAGCTACTTTTAAAACTGTCATTCTTTTTCCCCAAGGTACGCTCCCCGGTACGCTCCCCGGTGCGCGTACCGGGCGCTCCCCCCGCGAAAATCAAAAAAATAATAATTTTTTTTTTGCCCCGTGGGGCCCTTTTATGGCCCCCACATCAAACCTAGGGGGTCAAGGGGGGGTCTACTCTGCCCCCTTATGGTCATTTCCCCCTTTGTTTTGGCCACCTCTTGTGTCTCGATCCTACCGAGACACAAGATGGCGGCCGCTCCGGACTGTTTAGAATGTTTACAGACACCCCAGAGCCAATCAGCTTTCTGCGCGCATGTCGCGTGGCGCGCCTGGAGCGCTCACCGGTGCGCGTACCGGGCGCTCCCCCCCGCGAAAAACGCAAAAAAAAAAATTTTTTGAGGCCCCGCGGGGCCCTTTAATGGCCCCCATATCAAACCTAGGGGGTCAGGGGGGGTCTACCCTGCCCCCTTATGGTCAATTCCCCCCTTTGTTTTTGCCACCTCTTATGACTAGATTTTACCGATAGACAAGATGGCGGCCGCTCCGGACTGTTTAGAATGTTTACAGACAACTGAGAGCCAATCAGCTTTCTGCGCGCAAGTCGCGTGGCGCGCCCGGTGCGCGTACCGGTGCGCTTACCGGAGCGCTGCTATAGATATATATATATTTTTTGAACCTTAATTACTCAAAATCCACTGGAGCACATATCTTGAGACATAGCAAAGGCACATCGGGCTACCAGTCCCTACAATTTTGCCAAGTTTGGTGGAAATCCATTCAGCCGTTCGGGCTAAAAGTGAAATCGACCGCCCTATGGAAATTAACATGGGGAAAATGCGTTTTGGGACCCCCCTTTTATCTCGGCCCCCGCTTGACGAATCCCCCCCCAAACTTTCAGGGAAGGACCGGAACGCCGCGAGGCCATTTTGAGGAAATTTTCAGGCAGATTCGTCAACCGGCGCCAAAGTTATTCCAAATAGAATTTTGAGATTTAACATTGAAAAAAATCCTAACTATAACTACCTACTGGCGACCGCCAGTAGGTAATATATATATATATATATATATATATATATATATATATATATATATATATATATATATATATATATATATATATATATATATATATATATATATATATATATATATATATATATTACCTACTGGCGGTCGCCAGTAGGTAGTTATAGTTAGGACCTAGTTTCCATAGGAAATCCTCAACATTCTATTTGGAATAACTTTGGCCCTGGTTGAAGAATCTTAGCGAATTTCTCAAAGAAGATGGCTCGGTCCGCTGCGCTTCTTCCCTGAAAGTTTGGGGGGGATTGGTCAAGTGGGGGCTGAGATAAAAGGGGGGTCCCAAAACGTGTTTTCTCCATGTTATTTTCCATAGGACCTTTAGACTCGGCTACAGGTCGAACGGCTGAATGGATTTATAAGAAATTTGGCAAAACTGTACAGTCCGGCTCGCAGATTACGCTTTTTTTGGAATGGTGTAAATCCGTTCAGTAGTTGCTGAGGAAATTAAAGTTAAAGTCAATTATATATCTATAGGCGCGCACACGTGCGTGCACTCAAGCGGCTGCGCGCGCGAGCGGAATTTTGCTGCGTGACGTCTGTTAACGTTCGATTCGAAGGAAATCAGGAAGTGTTGACCGCCATTTTGTCATTGCGAGTAAATATATTGTTGATTTCAAAGCGTTGGAACATGGAAAGGGGAGAAGGTAGAGATTGTTTTGCTGCGTAGGTTTTCTCAGGGTGTGCAGTAAGGCCCTTAAAGGCGAAAATATATATATATTTTTTTTTTTAAAGTTGCGTGGTGCGCTCACTCGGTCGCGCACACCTATTTACAAGAGTGTGAAAATGGAGATAAATCAGAAGTTTGAGTGCTTTGATATAAGGTGGCTCTGAAAAGAGCCCTTGTGTTAATTGAGTTTTTTCTGCATTTATAAGTAAGTACCGATGCAGAGCCTGATGTTGCAGAGGAAGATTCTGTTTCCCTCATCCTTGAAATGAACACCATCTCTCCTATAGATGTCTTGCATGTGGTAACGCAAGTCGTTGTGGTAAATAGAACCCATGCTATAATCTCTGAGGAATGCAGAAACAGATTTATTTACATGTCTCCTTGCTTTCTCAATTTGTGCACAATGTTGATTGGACCAATTCCATTTCTGTCTTTAGCATATATTGGAATATACCAAGGCAGTTCGAGGAAAAAGTGTCATCAATTGTTGAAAGGTGTCTTTTAGAAGCATTTCCAGACCTACCCCTGTCAATGTGCCTAGATCGTTCCCACCACAGTGCACAATTATAAGGTCTGGTTCTGGGAGATGCATAAAAGTTTTCACCAATGGGATTAATTGGTGACATCTCAATCCTCTTTGGCCAATCCACGTTATTTGCACATTTGGTAAATCAAGGTTGGAAATTCGTGTGCTTGTTGCATATTTTCCAGTCCAGTGAATATAGCTGTGTCCTAAAAGCCAAAGCTTCATTTTCAAGGCAGATGCACTCGTACTCCGATGGGTTCTGGAAGTGGAATGGCAGTTAGAAGCTGAAAGTCAGGATAAAAAAATGGATGAGGCTTGGTGTGGTTGAAAAACAAAAAATGATTGGTTGATTCTAATACGTGAAGATTGAAGACTACGTTGCATGTTAATGTTATGTAAAACTAAAAGTACTATTGGGTGTGAAAAAAATGACATGTAACAGAGCTGTGGATAGGCAGGTGTTTCTGGAGGGAAAACAGTGTTGTTACTTTGCTGTAGGACGTTGAGATATGAACTTTTGACCTGTGCCTTCAGCTAGGTGCAGAATGAGGTGTTACCATGGAAACAGCCAGAGATGGCAGTGGGTGATGGGTGACTTTTATGTGACATTGAAAATATTGTGAGGGAGAACCAACTGAAATGTAAATGCTTACGTTACACGCTCCGCGCCGCGCCCCGGATTGCTTCCGGGAAGCTGCGCTTCGCGCCTCGCGCACCGGAGCACTTCCGGGTGCGCTAACGCGGCGCGTCATATGACGCATTACGCAACAACGCGATACGTCGTTGGGGCTCCACCGGAACTGATCGAATTGGTAGTCTACAGTGTTTCTGGATGTTTCAGACTGAAGCTGGCGTCAGCATGAGAGCACCCCGTGGCTACGTCGTGGCCATTCCGCGAGCAATCATGGCAGTCACTCCCCACCGGAAGTCTGCAGGAGTCGGGGGCCTCAGTGACTCTTGTAGAATCTTCAAGGCTGAGGGGACGCTTTTGGGAATGGGGCCCATGCCCTAGCAGTCAAGCGTCCGAGTTCCAGGGTTGCCCAGAGCCATCCTTGCAGGCCAGGCCCAAGTCTGTGGAGCCGACCGCCATTTCCTGAGCTCCGTGGCAGCCGCCTGTCGCTGTATCGGAAGAGTGGGTGCAATTCAGCCGGATGGCGTGTGAGACGCTGTAATAGCAAGAGCAGGCATAATTCAGCTGGCCGAGCGAGGCAATGTGCTGCAGGAGCGGGCGCAACTCAGCTTGTCGAGTGAAGCGCTGGGGTGTAGCTGAGAAACCTCCACCTTGGGAGGTGGGGAGGCTCGTTCGCGCCGCCTCTCCCTTCCAGTGCACCCCACGCCGTCTCCTGGCGCAGGTATATGTGATGGTTGGACCAGGGCACCGCAGGACGTGTCTTTAGGTCAAACGGATTGTGGGACAAGGTCCAGAATGGAAGAGGCATCAAAAGGCAACAAGTTCCGCCTGACCCCGGGAGCCGGCCGCCTATGTCGTGGGCGATCTCAGGCCATACCAGGGCAACAAGACTTGGGGAGGGGGCAGGAGCCAAGCGCCCCCTCCGAGTCCGTGCCACCACACCGCCCCTCGGGGGCCTCCGTCAAGCGGCTCAGGGAGGCACCGCAGGCAGCCGTTCTTCAGATCAGTTGTTCTCACCGGCAAGCAAGAGTGGGTGCAATTCAGCTGGCCGAGCGAGGCAATGTGCTGCAGGAGCGGGCGCAACTCAGCTTGTCGAGTGAAGCGCTGGGGTGTAGCTAAGAAACCTCCACCTGGGGAGGTGGGAGAGGCTCGTTCGCGCTGCCTCTCCTTTCTAGTGCACCCCACGCCGTTTCTTGGACCCTGAAGTATGGCACTCAACATCCAGAACTTATGACATTTGTGCAAGGCAGGGACATCGAAGCCTCTCAGGGACCAATCATATCCAGAGTCCTTCCTACAGAAGGTGGTGGGGGTGGCGGCATTAGCAAGGCATCCCCCCACACAACTTGTCGGACATCTCCTCTGGATGTACTGGGTGTTCAATTCCAGAATTGAAACTACTAAGAAGCAATTAGAAGTGTTGTTTTCATGTTGCAGCAGGCTGCCATGTAAATAGTTATTTAATAAATCGTTTTACCCTGTTACTTTGCTGGTGTGTTGTATATATTTATAATATTTGCATAGTGTTTGTCGTTATTTTGGGCGGGGTGGGCGGCGGAGCCGAGCTGTCTTGCAGCCATCATGGCGTCGAGCTCGGTTCCTCTCACTAGTTTCATGTTTTTTCGAACGATTTATATGTTATAGTTTGCTAGCACGATACAGCGGATAGTCCGCATTTTATATATATGTCCTTTTTATTAGGGGGGTCCTCCGGTGGAGTCGGACGATCTACCTCTAATAAACGGTCCGGGTTGAACCAACTACCAACAAACGGGGCAGAGATAGGCATGACGGGTTACAAAGGGGACAAAAGTGTGCACTACCTATCCTTCACTATCTGCAAAAACTAAACAGAGTATTGCGACTCTGTGCTTATTTGTGAACAGAGAATGACCCAAAGAGAACCAATTTCGAACAATCATAGGCTATTGGCAGTAGGCAGAGAGGCCATGACACAGAAAATGGCTGTTACTTATGTGCATGATGGGGCCTAAAAGGGACTAGATGGCGTGGCCACTGTTTCGCGACTTTCACTTTACTTTTAACAGTGGCTGTGGTGAACATAAATGAACGCCGCTTATGTATACCTAATTTTAGTCATTTTCCACAAAAACACTTTTGATATTTGCTATTAAAAAACCAAAGAAATTCACTGAAAAAACCATAGGTTATAGACCATATATAGTTAGGAATTAGCATTTACAAAACCTTGAAAAATCACTGAAAAAACCATAGGTTATAGACCATATATAGTTAAATATCTCAAGTCCATCTCTGCACTCGATGGAGATACAGGTCGTCGATCAGAAGATGTGCTGGCCACCTCTAATGGTAATAGCGTGGCCAGGGCTCTTGTCGTTGCGTCTGCAAATTGCACAGGGTGCAGTTGTTTGACATGCCGCACCATGGTATGTATGGAAAAGGAATATTTTTTTGCTGGATTTCTTCTTGAGAGAACCAAGTCACATATCGTGCAGGTTACTTTTGGTGCATTCACTTTCTTTTGATCTTCAGGATAAGTGAAAAATTGCCAGATGAAAGATTTATTTTTTCTTATTAAAGGTAGTCGATCATTTTGGTCAGATTCGGAAGATGAATGAGATACGGTAGCCATTTCACCAAAGTCTTCCGAAAGACTCTTGAAAGTAGAAAAGATAGTGAGGGAAGTGGGTGGAGTGCTGCGTGTAAATTCCAGAATTGAAACTATTAAGAACCAATTGAAAGTGTTGTTTTCATGTTGCAGCAGGCTGCCATGTAAATAGTTATTTAATAAAACGTTTTACCCTGTTACTTTGCTGGTGTGTTGTATATATTTATAATATTTGCATAGTGTTTGTCGTTATTTTGGGTGGGGTGGGCGGCGGAGCCGAGCTGTCTTGCAGCCATCATGGCGTCGAGCTCGGTTCTTCTCACTAGTTTCATATTTCTCATGAGGGGTTGTTCCTAATTTTTCTATTTTAGCGAGGTCAAAAAGAGATCCCATCAGTGGCCTACTGATTTTGCTCGATTCCTTTTGTTTTTTCTAACGATTTATATGTTATAGTTTGCTAGCACGATACAGCGGCTAGTCCTTATTTTATATATATGTCCTTTTTATTAGGGGTGTCCTCCGGTGGAGTCGGACGATCTACCTTTAATAAACGGTCCCGGTTGAACCAACTACCATCCTGATTTTGTATATCTTCTGAGCTGGATTTAAGCACACAATTGTTAAAGTATGAAACGTTTTATATTTCTAAAAAAAATACCAAGGTGTGTACATCCGGTAACGCACGAAAGTTTAAAAAGACATTCGGCTCCATTTACTGAAAAGTTTCATAAGAATAAAAAAGAAGTCTAGGTACAGTCTCTTTGACGTACTATAAGTTCTTTGAGGGGTGTATGAAGAAATTCAATAAGTTCAAATTGCAAAGTTTTCACGAAATATATAGGCAGGTGCGCGCACTGGGTCGCGCACGAAAGCCTGGAAATGCGATATCCATTTTATTGACAACTGTTGCCTAGAGTTCGCACACCGGGTCGCGCACGAAAGTTTAGTAAGGCTATTTTTATTTACAGACAAATTTTAATGCGTTCAAAAAAAGGCAAGGTACAGACTTTCAAATTCTGTATCGCTTTACAAGGAGTCTCTATGCAACTTGAACAGTGAAGAAAACGGCTTGTTTTCGAAAAAAATATTGCCAGAACTTTATTGACAAAAGTATAGGTTGCATACACGACATATTTCTGAATTAGCATTTTAAAAACCAATGAAATTCACAGAAAAAACCATAGGTTTTACACACATTATAGTTAGGAAGTAGCATTTAAAAAACCTATGAAATTCACTGAAAAAACCATAGGTTTGACACATGTTATAGTTAGCTGGAAAGTTTACTGATATAAAACCAATGAAATTCCACGTTATAGTTAGTTGGACTCACTATAACTTGCGCGTGCAATGCACTGCTGATGACGTCACATATTACATCACTCATGACATGGTCAGTGACATCACTCATGACATCACTGATGACACCATCCTTGTGACATAGTGACAGACCTCCTTTCACTGTAATGTAACCCTTGAAACATATGTTCAAAAATAGAAACTGAAATTTAAAAAAAATGGAGATACCCATATCAGTTACAACAAGCAATTCAGTAATTCCACCATCTATATACACATCCAGTCATTCACCAACAGTTCTATATAGTCACTCATACATATACTCACTCATCATATGAAGTGATACACCTATACATCCTGTTACACACCGACAGTCATCCAAAAGTTACTCACACACATACTCACACGTGCAAATAAACTATTGAACATCCATTTATTTGAATATAGAGTTATACACACACTTCCACCTTACTTCTATTGAAAATTACACATATTAATTCTCTTAAACAATCACTTATAGAAACATATACTTATTTAAACAAGAACTCTTACAATCTCTTACTCTCACATATACTCACTTATATACATCAATATTCACATATACTAGATTAAAACATATGTAGTTACTGATAAAGACACTAGTGAGACAGTCATTCACTCACTAACAAACACATATACACACTCATCCACCCATACAGTCCTGCACATATGCTGTCTTCAAAACACATACAAACAGAGAGTCAGTCACTCATGCATCTATGTGCTAAGTAATACCCCCACCAAACCATATAGACACTCATACTGATACTAAGAGAAACATCTAATAACCCATATACATACGCATGTAGCTACTTACCAACACATGTAGCCACTTATACACAAAGTGAAACACTAATATATATATTTAAATATTTAAACATTACTCACTAATATTTATTTTTCAAAAAGACACATATTCACTGGATGGTGTCATCAGTGATGTCATGAGTGATGTCACTGACCATGTCATGAGTGATGTAATATGTGACGTTATCAGCAGTGCATTGCACGCGCAAGTTATAGTGAGTCCAACTAACTATAATGTGGAATTTCATTGGTTTTATATCAGTAAAATTTCCAGCTAACTATAACATGTGTCAAACCTATGGTTTTTTCAGTGAATTTCATAGGTTTTTTAAATCCTACTTCCTAACTATAACGTGTGTAAAACCTATGGTTTTTTCTGTGAATATATATATATATATTACCTATTGGCGGTCGCCAGTAGGTATATATAGTTAGGACCTATTTACCATAGGAAATCCCCAACATTCTATTGGGAATAACTTTCGCGCCGATTGAGGAATCTGTGTGTAATATTCCTTAAAGTTGCTCATCTACGCTCCGCTCCTTCCCTGAAAGTTTCGGGGGGATTCGTCAAGCGGGGGCCGGGAAAAAAGGGGGGTTCCAAAACGTGTTTTCCCCATGTTAATTTCCATAGGGACCTTTAGACACGGCTACAGCCCGAACGGCTGAATGTAATTACACCAAACTTGGCAAAATGGTAGGGCCTGGTATGCAGATGTGCCTTTGCTATGTTTTGTGAAAATCCCTCCAGTAGTTCTTGAGAAAATTGAATTTGAAATTTTTGAAATGGCATTTTCTATGGGACATTTAGACACGGCTACAGCCCGAACGGCTGAACGGAATTACACCAAACTTGGCAAAATGGTAGGGACAGGTATACAGTAGTGCCTTTTCTTTATTTGGTGAAAATCCCTCCAGTAGTTGTTGAGAAAATTGAATTTGAGCAAATTATATATCTATATGCGCTCAACATTCTATTGGGAATAACTTTGATGCCGATTGAGGAATCTGTGTGTAATTTTCTAGAATTTTGGCCAGCTCCACTCTGCTCTTTCCCTGAAAGTTTTGGGGGGGATTTGTCAAGCGGGGGCCGAAAGGGGGGTTCCAAAACGTGTTTTCCCATGTTAATTTCCATAGGGACCTTTAGACACGGCTACAGCCCGAACGGCTGAATGGAATTACACCAAACTTGGCAATATTATATATCTATATGCGCTCACCATACGCTCACCATACGTGCACCGTAGGCATACCGTACGCGTACATGCGCGTACCCTTACGTGCACGAGCGAGTATCTGATTGGCTGGAAGTCGACTGTCAACATTCCAAACTGTCCAAACCAGGAAGTGTTGGCCACCATCTTGTTTTTCAGGAGAACTGAGGCACAAGAGAGCCCAAAACAAGAGTGGAAAACACAAAAAGAGGGCAGGGTAGAGACCCCCCAACCCTCTAGCCCTTCTAAGGGGGTCGCAAAAGGACCCCCAAGGGCAACAAAAAAAAGAAAATTAAAAAAATTCACGGGGTACGCATACCGTGCGCGTACCCCGCGATTTAAAAATAATAATAAATATTTTTTGCACTTGGTGGTCCTTCTGGGACCCCCTGAGAAGGGTTAAGGGTTATATGCACTCATACACCTATACAGACACTCACACACTGTCACTCATCCATGGAGTTACTCAGACGCCTAGTCAGTCATGCAAAGAATCAATCACACTTCCATTTCCTCAACTATACAGTTATACACACAACACCTTACTTATTCAAACATATACTAACACATACTTACTCTCTTATACAATCGCTGATACAAGTACACAATGATCCATACAGCCACTCGCACATTCACTGGCTCTCATGTATAGTCATTTATATATGCCAACTCTCACATGCACTGTGTTTTACATATGTACTTACTTGGACATGTAGCACTGAGATATCCATTCACTCACCAACACACCCAAGCACACAGTCAACCGCCCATATAGCTGTTTCCACATGCACTCTTGAACTCATACACCTAGTGAATCAACTGCTCACACATCTATGCACAGAGTCACACACCTCCCAGCCACCCACACACACACTCAGTCTCCCATTCAAATACTTGGGCAACCAATCAATAACCCATATAGCCACTCATATAGCTACTGATCTACACATGCAGCAGTTTACACAACAACAGACATACTGATGCACACATTCAGACAGTTTAGTCACTAACCCATGCATTTAGTAAGACACATTTAATCACTCACTCATACTGTCAGTCACGCACCTACTAAATCCTTCATCCAGACACTTATACATCCACTCATTCTTCAATATGTAAAACATATTTAAACTTTACAGAAATACACAGTTACTGCATGATGTCATCAGTGATGTCATCAGTGATGTCAAATGAGATGTCATCAGTGATATCATTAGTGATGTCATTTGAGATGTCATCAGTGATGGCATCAGTGATGTCTCTGACCATGTCATGAATGATGTAATATGTGACATCATCAGCAGTGGATTGCGGGTGCGCGAAATATAGTTAGTACAACTAACTATATGGGAGCAATTTTAATGGTTTTTTAAATGCTAATTCCTAACTATATAAGGCCTGAAACCTATGGTTTTTCAGTGAATTTGCAAGGTTTTTTAAATGCTAATTCCTGACTATAGAAGGCCTGAAACTTATTGTTTTTAATAGAATTTTCAAGCTTTTTTAAATGCTAATTCCTAACTATATAAGGCCTGAAACCAATGTTTTTTTTATTGAATTTCGACGGTTTTTTAAATGACAATTTTTAAATGTATTAATTTTTTTATATACTGATTTACTACATTTTTGCAGGCAGGTGTTCAGAGGGCATGCCCCCTTTTTACAACACTCTGCAGCGCAACCCCTGGCACGTTTGCAGAGGAGGAACTAATTCCCCTTGCATACTGGGGGTCCCTGTGGGGCAACTTGCCCACCAGGTGCCTCCAGTATAAGCCAGGGGGCTGCATTGCAGAGAGGTGTAATGAGGCCACACCCTTTTTTACACCTCTCTACAGCGCAACCCTTGGCGTGTTTGCAGAGTAGGAACTAATTCCCCTTCATTACTGGGGGTCCCTGGGGGCCAACTAGCCCACCAGGAGCCTCCAGTATGCGCCAAGGGGCTGCGTTGCTTTGCCCTGGGGGCAGCAGTCCCCGGGAAAGTGTGGGGGGGATTGTGGACCCCCCCACACTTCTTTTTCATTATGCCCCCACAGTTTGGTCCCCCGGGGGGTAATTTTTTTAAAAACAGACCAGGTTTTTTTAATAAAAAATTTGGGCCTTCTTTGTCCTTGTGGGACCACCTGGGCAGGCCTAGGGGGTCAGGGTGTATCTACCCTGCCCCCTTTTTGTGTTCTCCACATTTGTTTTTCTGCTTTCTTGTGCCTCGGTCTATGTAGCACAAGATGGATGCCAACACTTCCTGGTTAGAAGTGTTGACAGCCAATGAGCTGCAGCTTTATCGGGGAGGCATGCTGATTGGCTGCCACTGTCTGTCAACACTAGTACAAGATGGATGCCAACACTTCCTGGTTAGAAGTGTTGACAGCCAATGAGCATGCAGCTTTCTCGGGAAGGCATGCTGATTGACTGCCACTGTCAGTCAACACTCCAAACCAGGAAGTGTTGGCAGCCATCTTGTGCCTCGGTAGAACCAAGGCACAAGGAAGCAGTGAAACAAAGGTGCAAAACATGCAAAGGGAGCAGGGTAGAAGCACCCTGACCCCCTAGGCCTGCTCAGGGGGTCCCACAAGGACCCCCAGGCCCCCCAAATTCTTATTTTTTTTTTAAATCGCGGGGTACGCGCACGGTACGCGTACATACGCGCACGGTACATGTATGGTACGCGTACAGTGCGCGTACCACGTGATTTTTAATATAAAAAAAGAATTGGGGGCCTGGGGGGGTCCTTGTGGGACCCCCTGAGCAGGCCCAGTGGGTCTGAGTGCTTCTACCCTGCTCCCTTTTTGAGTTCTACATGTTTGTTTTTCTGCTTTCCTGTGCCTCAGTCTACCGAGGCACAAGATGGCTGCCAACACTTTCTGGTTTGGACCTAGTTACCATAGGAAAATAGCAACATTCTATTCCCAATAACTTTAGTGCCGATTGACGAATCTTCGCGAAAATGTATAAATGTACAGCCCGCTTCGGTCCGCTCCTATTTTAAAAGTTTTGGGGTGATTCGGCAAGCGGGGGCCAAGAAAAAAGAGGGGTCCCAAAACGTGTATTCTCCATGCAATTTTCCATAGGAAACTTTAGAAACAGCTACAGCCCGAACTGCTGAACGGAATTACACCAAATTTGGCAGAAAGGTAGCTCTTGGTTCAGAAAGAGCCCTTTTTGTTAAATGGTGTAAATCCGTTCAGTAGTTTTTAAAATATCAATGGAAAAAGAAATATATATATCTGGGCGAAGTCTAACCACACATCTCTTTTTAAAAAAAAATATTTTTATTGGATTTTATGTTATAGCACAGCAAGAATCCAATTACCATACATTGAAATACATAAATGATCCCCCATCTGGGATGTACACAGGTAGCATAAAAATGACACCTTATATAACAATGAGATTCCAAAGAAGGAAAAAAGAGGAACAAGTATAAGGTAAGAAAGAGAGAGAAAAAAAAAGGGACAAGAAAAACAAGAAGAACCCGTTAGAGATTCTCCCTCCACCTTTGGATGGGTTCCCAGATTCAATTCCCGAGAGATCTGCCCTTTCTACCCTTCCTTGTGTAGATCCCCTTCTCAAGATTATACACAGAGAGCAGCCTGGCGAACCACTGACGCAGTGTTGGAGGCACCTATCTATCCACGCTTTCGCAATACATATTCATAGGGCCGACTTAGGCATAATTAGGAAATGATATGAGGGACAATGTTCAGGTTCACTGCTTATCCGAAGTATGATCCAAATCGGCGTAAGGGAAATCTTAATCCCCAAGGATCTATCAATGAAGGGTTCGATGGCTCTATTGAACGTGTGTAACTGAGGGCAAGATGCAAAGATATGGATTATATCTGCCTCTAAACTATCACATGGTGGACAAGTAACACCTACGGTCCCCCCCCACTGAGCTATCCTTCCGGGTGTGCAATTCAGGGAGTATATCGTCTTCTACTGCTGGGCCTGTAGCCCTGCAGAACATAGAGTAGTCTGCCCTAATTCCCAGGTCATCACCCTTAATTCAAGATAGCTCTGAGTAAAACCTACGGATAGTGCAATCTACCCCTCCCTCTATGACATCCAAAATCTTATTTTTACTAAACACAGCAGTTCCTCCCTGCTTATTGGCAAAGAAACTCAGAACTTGTAAATATTTAAAGAAGCTCCTTCTGTCAATACCATACCCAGCCTGCAATTCTGAGAACTGGAAAACCCCATTGGTCCCTATCTAATCCCCTAATTTCTGAATTCCCCGCCTTCCCCATTCAGCCATGACTGCGTCCACAAATATTTCCCCTGGTAGAGACACGTTCCTAGCCATATGGGTGTACGCGTTGAACCTGCCAAATCCACATTTCTTACAGAAGGATGCCCATATCTTATAGGCTACCAGCAGCGTTCCTTTGAAGTAGCTGGGATCAGTGTACTTAAGAAAGCAATTCTCCGCTTCCTTGCCCATGAGTATCTCATATATATCAGTAGACCCAGATTTAACCTGTGGATCCTCTGCCTCCCCACCTAGCAATCCCTGCATATATTGGAGGGCTGCTGCCCAATAATAAATGTTAAAATCTGGAACCGTCCAGCCGCCCCTAACCCTAGGAAGCTTCATATAGCGAAGCGCCCTCCTCGTTTTACCATGTGCCCATAGGAATCTATTAATTAAATGCTCCAATGCCAAAAACCATTTGGCCACAAAATAAGTGGAATTGCCCTGAATAAATAAAGGAACTTGGGTAAAATAATAATTTTTACCACATTCATACGCCCAACTAACGACAGCTGGAGGTTGTGAATCCTTTCATGATCTCTTTTGACTTTAGTAATCACAGGCTCAACATTTCAGTCTACAGTATTATCAAGATCTGCCGAGATACTAATTCCTAAATATACAGCAGAATCAGTCACTTGCCCATCATTGCAAACTGCCCTACTGTTCTTAATTTTCTGGCTTTAGACCCATAAGCGCGTAGCCTGATGCCTGCCCAAATGCCTAAGCTTCTAACTCCACCTCTACTATAGCAATGGCAGGCATTAGAGTCATGATAGCTACGTCGTATGCATATGCCAAAGTTTTAAAATCTCGACCTTGAACTTTCAGTGGCGGAATCCTGCCATTCGATTCTAAATTACGGATCAATGGGTCAATGTACAAGGCAAAGAGAAGTGGCGAGCATGGGCACCCTTGATGTGTCCCCTGCTTAATCTGAAGAGACGCAATATAACCTCTATTGATTCTGAGTCGGGCTGTGGGAGCTCCATAGAGAGCCTGGATTGCTCTAATATACCCCTCCCCAATACCTCCCAGCCTCATAACCATCCAGAGATAGTCCCAGGAGACCCTATTGAACGCTTTCTCTGCAACCAGGAGCAAGACAGCCATAGGGTCACCTGAGACTTCCACTGCATCAAAGAGGGTAATAACTTTACATATGTGTTGGGTTGTACCCCTCCCTTGGATAAAGCCATGCTGGGTAGGGCTAACCAATTCCCCTATAACTCTACAGAGTTTTAAAGCTATTGCCTTAGAGAATATGTTTGCGTCTGCATTCATAAGGGTTATAGGTCTGTAAGACCCCAGCTCTAAAGGTGATTTACCCTTTTTCAATATTATCATTATGTCTGCTCCTGCCCAAGAATTCGGTATGGAGACTCCACCTTGTGCCTGGAGCATCGTATCCAGCAGGTCCAGGCAGATCACCTCATGAAAAACCTTGTAGAACTCAATAGGGATCTGGTCAGGACCTGCCGCTTTACCCGATGGAAGGCTGTTTAATGCTGTAGTAATCTCATCAAAGGTCAGAGAAACTTCGAGTGCCGCACTATCCTCCTCAGAAAGTCAGGAGCTGATATACCCCTGGGATACTCCTGAATGACTGTTAAGTCCCCTGGCACATCCTCATTCTATAACCCTGCATAAAACTGTCTAAAAACCTCACAGATTTCTCCAGTATCCATTACTGTAGCTCCTCTGCCGTCTGAGATTTCTCTTATTTTCCCTGAGGCTGTCTCTGCCTTGTACGTATTGCCAGAGTGTGCCCCACACACTCACTTAATTTGTGTCATTGCTCTTTCTTAATTAAGAAGGTAGCTGCCGCCTTACTGGCAATACTCTCAATTGCCTCTGCTTTTGTAAGAACAATTTTGAGGAGTGCTTGATCTATAGGGTTCCCCAGCAGAATTGCTACGTTCAACTCCACCTCTACATCCACCACAGCTTTAATACGTTTCTTTGATCTTGTTTCTTCCTGTTTTTGCTTATATAGACTAAAGCTCAATGTCTTCCCACGAATGCCTGCCTTAAAGGCATGCCAAGAGACACCAGAAGAGGTACTTCCTCTATTAATCTCCCAGAAAGTTGGAATCCAGTCATTCATATGTTTTATATAACTTCCATCTTTGAGCAATTCTCTTTCAAAAGTCTAAGTACTTTCCCGTCTAACTGCTTTTGTAAGTTTGGGAGTTAATACCAATGGATTGTGGTCTGAGATTATCAGGGGCTGTTTCTCGATCTGGGTTCTTGACAGAATTAGAGATAAAAAAATAATCCAATCTCACACAGACCTTGTGCGAGGCTGAATAATATGTACTACCAGTATCTACAGGATTCAGACGTGCCCACAAATCAGTTAAAGAATTATGCCGATCCAAGTTCACTATTGCACGACATGTCTTCTTTTTGCGGCCAAGATAGCAATGCCCAGCTTCTGTACCCAGCCCACCTAGCCCATTATTATTAAAATCACCACACAGGATGATCGGCTCTGGCCATAAGGCTAGTTCTAGATCCAAAAATTCAAATATATACAGATCATCCTCCGTAGAACCATACACCGACCCTATAGTCAAGGTTTCCCCATTTATTATGCATTCGAGGAGTACCCATCTACCCCATGATCTTCATTCTTTATTTTAACTAAAACCTCATTTCTTTTAGCTAATATGGCAACCCCCCTTTTCTTGGCGCCCTATTTTGAGTGGGCAAGCAGGTAAAACCCAAGTTGTTCCAGCAAATAGCCCCTTTTACCCCTCTATATGCATCTTCTGTAAACATACAAGATCTAATCGCATTGATTTCAATACAGCCATAACTCGTTGCCTTTTAAGGTGATCATTGAGCCCACATATATTAAACAAAGAAATCCGTGCGCTCATTAAAATGCATCAAATACCTGTCCCAACTTTTTAACCAATTTTATTTATTTATTTTATTTAGGCTATTTGTTAAGCGCTCAATTACCCGTAGGTGTCTCGGCGCTGAGTGAAACGAACTAGCTCATAAGGAGATTATTGCTTAAACAGCCAGGTTTTTATCTGTCTGCGAAAGGAGAGCAGAGAAGTGGAGGTTTTGATATAGGACGGTAGACTATTCCAAAGTTTAGTGGTAGTTACTATGAAGGATCTGTCTCCCCAGGAAACTCTTTTTGTCCTCGGGACTTGGAGTAGTCCAGTGGTTGATGATCGTAGGGATCTGGTAGGTTCGTAAGGACAAAAGGAGTCTTTCAGATACGTTGGTCCTTGATCATGAATTGCCTTGTAGGCAATACAGGCAATGAATCAGAGAACCTTGGATGTCGTGCTGCGCTATCCTGTGTGTGCTCCCCTCCGCCCCCCCACCCAAGAGACCCTCCCCCTGGATCCCCCTACCCCTTTACATGCAAATAGGTCAAGCTTGACCTATATGTGACTGCTTGTCACGCAGCAATCGCAGCCTCCACACTCTCCGTTATTCTAATCGGTTGTGTCCCTAAATCATACAATGACAACCAGGTCTTCAGACATCTAATTAAGTAGAAGATAAAGTGAACCCCAGGAACCCGTGAAGTGAACAACAACAGACAGAGAAACCACCTTTGGACCCGCTACCTCATCCCCCCTTCTGTCCTTTCAATTCATCCATATACTGTTGGGCCTTGACCTCGAAGAAAAACATTCTGACTTGCCCTTTAGTGATCACTTTAATCTTTGCAGGATACAATAGATAAGCCTCAGACCTGAGTCCCTGAAAAGGAGCTATCAGCTGCCTTAACCTCCACCTTCTTTCTACGGTAGTGTGGCAGAAATCAGGTCATGCAAAGAATGTAGGGGGTGGTGCAGGGAGAGGTGAGAAGTGAGTCACCCCGAACAGACCAGTCGGAATCCCCGCAGCATCGGCATAATTAAAGGGGGCCCAGTGTTGCAGAGAACTGGAGTGCAGCCCCGTTTGGTAGTGAGGGCTACGCATGGGAGAACCCGGGGGGAGTTCAACGGAGTCTGAGCAAGCTGCTCTGGAACACTACCCAGGACACGACAGGGACAAGTCCATTGCAGGGAGAAGTCCAGTGCAGCAAGCTACACCAGACAGAGCACAGCAAGAGGAGTGGGGGTCACGTTGAGACTGGGCACAAGTGAACGCGCTCCAGAGCTGGTCAAATTGGCAGTTGTTAGTGTTACATCCCTGGAAAGGCTCTTACCTGCAGATGGAGAGACAGTGACTTCCTTGCAGTTGGGGTTATCACTCGCTATCGAGGTGCGGACTACAAATCCCAGCAGCCTTTGCTTTGCCCGACGCTCTTCGCAGGCATTTTTTGTAGAGTGTTGCAGTGAGATTGGTCGTTTACTTATTGCTGGGGGCTCTATGCAGCTTGGGTTGCAGAAATTTACCTGGATACTCTCTTGTTGCTCTCCTGGCCACAGAACTTTGGAAGCATCTTTTGGGCACTACTGAGGCGCAAGGACACACAACGTCGGTCTCCCCAGCTGCCGCTGCCTTATCTGTCCTAGTGCGTGGCTGCCGAGGGGGGAGACTACATCTCCCAGGGGTCCTTGCGGCTGGACGCCGCCCACACACCCATTTCACACTGGGTGGAGCCTAAAAGAACGTCGGAGCTCCTGCAGGACGTGCGCAGGCAGCACTGGGCTAAGCCCGGGCAAAGGGCGGGCCATCTGTGGCCGTCAGTGGGCTGGGCCACCCCCCTTTTCAGCGCAGGACTGGACACATTTGGACCTGGTTAGTCTAATTGCTATGCAGCTATTTTGGCTATTGTTGTAATAAGTGTACGAATAAGTGTACGAACTAGTTTATAATTGCATTTCAATTGGGTTGTTCATTCCACCATGAGTAGGGGTACTCGCAAGGGGGCAGGGGGTCCAGGGGTTGAAGGTACTCTGGATGCCTTTCTATTACGGGCTGAGTCTGTCTTAAACCATGAAATTCAGCTTATACAAAGGAGATTATCCATGGAACCTTGTTTTGCCCTTATAGCAGATCCCCCTTCCAATCCCCCATTACCAATTGATTGAACCCTCAACAGTAGTATGCACGATTATGAAAGGTCATTACCGATTGTTGTCGAAGTGGCAGTCCACAACGATTCTAACCCCCATCCTTCCACCCTTCCACCCCTTCTTCCCCTAGACAGGTCTGCACCCGTAAGCAATTGCAGGTGCAGGCGAAGGAAAGGGTTCGTACTATTGCAAGTAAAAAGAGGAAAGGGGCCACTTTACCAACAGCGACTTCCCAAGCTACAAAATAGCCAAAACGAGGGGGTCTTCAAGGGCAATGAAAAATAAGACCTCATTGCCAACTACAGGTGATACTTCATGCCACTTGGGCAAAAATCCCCAGGCCCCTCTTATCCCAACAGTGGATGATCAAGTGGTTCATATCCTTGGTAAATTGGAGGAGAGGCTAGCGATCTTGCTTGAGCCCGTATTAAACAAGCTTTCAGATATAGATGCAAGGCTTAAGTTAATTGAGCAAAACACTTTTTGACCCAACTACTTACCCAGCATTGAGAGTGGCAACGTTCCCAATGAGATAAGACCAGCTGTAGTGCGTCTCAAGTCCAAAAACCCCAAACCTGCAGCCCATTCAGTAGATAGAGCTAGCAGTATCAAAACAGTGTGTCCACCCATAGCCATTTCTACAAATGTTCAAACTTTAGCAGTGAAGGCAGGGATTACGACAGAGCACACAGAGGGTTGTGATCCGGTCAACACGGGGTGGGATTGCCACATAGGAGGGAATCCTTAAAGTTACCACCCGAATACACACTGTACACAGTAATTCTTAACGACCACAGCACCAGCACCCTGCTCGACAACCTCGCCAACCTGGGACTCAAGCAACTGGTGTCCACCCCCACCCACCTCGCCGGACACACACTCGACGCCGTCTTCTCATCCAGCACAGACATCGACTTCAGCCACGCCACAGAGCTTCAATGGACGGACCACAGCTGCGTCCACTTCACCTTCAAGAGAACGACGACCCACCAACACCAGCAACACACCGCCCGCAGAAGCTGGAACAAGATCACAGCAGACCAGCTCGCCACCTCCCTGAGCCAACACCCTCCTGCCAGCTCAGCGAACCCCAGCCAGGCCGCCGAGAACATCACGAAGTGGATCAGCAACTGCGCGGACGAACTCGCCCCGCTGAGGACCCCGCCTAGCAGACCCGGCAGCAAGAAGGCCCCATGGTTCACCGACGAACTCAAGAGCTCCAAGAAGAACTGCCGAGCCCTCGAGAAAGTCTGGAAAAGGGAACCGACACCGGACAACAGGACCTCCTACAAACTTGCCACCCGGAAACACCACCAGCTGATCCGCGCCGCCAAGAGAACAGCATACAAGGACCGGTTGGACAACAACGCACACAACAGCAAGGAACTCTTCAACATCGTGAAAGAGCTCTCCAACCCCAGCGCAGGAAACAACGACATCACCCCATCGCAAGACCTCTGCAACTCCCTCGCCTCATACTTCCACAACAAGATCACGGACATACACAGCAGTTTCAACAACCAACCAACGCACACCACGACCGACCAGCCACCCCCCCCCACCACCACCCTCCACGCCTGGACCCCGATCAGCACCGAAGACACCATCCGCACGATGAACTCCATCCACTCCGGATCACCGACCGACCCCTGCCCTCACCACGTCTTCAACAAGGCCGACACTGTCATCGCACCCCACCTGCGAGAAATCATCAACACATCCTTCGACACCGCCATCTTCCCCGAAAGCTGGAAACACGCCGAACTCAGCGCTCTACTCAAGAAACCAACAGCGGACCCCACCGACCTCAAGAATTACCGCCCCATCTCGCTTCTCCCGTTTCCAGCCAAAGTCATCGAGAAGACCGTCAACAAGCAGATGGCCGCCTTCCTCGAGACGAACGGATCCCTCGACCCCTCACAGTCCGGCTTCCGAGCCAAACACAGCACCGAGACCGCCCTCATCGCCGCCACCGATGACATCCGAGCCCTGATGGACAAGGGAGAAACAGCGGCCCTCATCCTCCTAGACCTCTCCGCGGCATTCGACACGGTCTGCCACCGCACCCTAATACAGCGCCTCAGCAACATCGGAATCCAGGACAAGGCGCTGGAATGGATCATCTCCTTCCTCGACGGAAGAACACAGCGAGTCCGCCTACCACCGTACAAGTCAGAGGCCTCCGAAGTCATCTGCGGCGTCCCCCAAGGATCATCCCTGAGCCCAACCCTCTTCAACGTCTACATGAGCCCCCTCGCGGCCATCGTACGCAAACACCACCTCAGCATCATCTCCTACGCCGACGACACCCAGCTGATCCTCTCCCTGACCAACGACCCCGCCGCCGCCAGAGCCAACCTGCACGAAGGGATGAGAGAGGTAGCCGAGTGGATGACGACCAGCCGCCTGAAACTGAACTCGGACAAGACGGAGGTCCTCATCCTGGGCTCCTCACCCTCCGCCTGGGACGACTCCTGGTGGCCTCCCGCCCTGGGCACCGCACCCAAACCGACAGACCATGCACGAAACCTGGGCTTCATCCTGGACTCCTCCCTCTCCATGACCAGGCAAGTCAACAGCGTCTCCTCGGCGTGCTTCAACATCCTACGCATGCTACGAAAGATCTTCTGGTGGATCCCCACAGAGACCAGGAAGACCGTCACCCAGGCCCTCGTCACCAGCCGACTGGACTACGGCAACGCCCTCTACGCCGGGACCACCGCCAAGCTCCAGAAGAGACTCCAGCGGATCCAAAACGCCTCAGCCAGACTCATCCTCGACATCCCACGATCCAGCCACATCTCCGGACATCTGAGAGACCTTCACTGGCTCCCTATCAACAAGAGAATCACCTTCCGCCTCCTCACCCACGCACACAAAGCCCTACACGACCAAGGCCCGAGCTACCTCAACAGCCGAGTCAACTTCTATGCTCCCAAACGCCACCTCCGATCAGCCAACCACGCCCTCGCCGCCGTCCCCCGCATCCGAAGAGCGACTACAGGAGGAAGGTCCTTCTCCTACCTGGCCGCCAAGACCTGGAACTCCCTCCCGTCCGACCTGCGCCTGACCCAAGACCACCTCTCCTTCAGGAAGAAGCTGAAGACCTGGCTGTTCGAGCAGTAGCGGCACCCCCCCCCCCAAGCGCCTTGAGACCCTACGGGTATGTAGCGCGCTTTACAAGTGTCACTGATTGATTGATTGATTGATTACTAATGTCCCTACACTTAATACAAACACTGTGGAACACTGGTCCTCCCTCAAAAACAAGACTCTTCACTTACTACACAACAGAACTGGCTTAGACAGGCACCTCTTTCAAGACTTTAAAATGATACGAAGAACCCCATGGGTTGGGTTGTCACCCAAAGGATGCAGTGGTGATTGTGTGGTTCTCAATATTGGGTCCACAAACCTTGTAAGAACGATCCTAGAGAGGGCAGGGGCAAGGCACTAGAGATGGTATATCTATCATGCCACTCGGGTTTTCTACCGTAAATCGTTTGCACCCATTTCTAAATCAGGCAGCCAATTGAGTGGTCAGCAGGTCCAGAACCACTACGACTATATTGTGCCCGTATGTAATAGATTTGACCCCTTTTCTAGTCTAGAGGAAATTGACTGACTAAATCATTCACCAGCATATTTCCCACACCGAATCCGAGTTGGGAAAAGGTGGAGTAGGGCAAGTCCTAACACCAGTAGTTGCTTCCCCCCTGTGTACTCTCGAAATGTCTATCATTCATAGCCATTTGCCTGTTTAGGGTTTCACAAGATCTTTGCTTAACCCTGGTGACTCAGTGGAGCTTGGCTAAAATAATGTTGGAAACCTTCATTTATCAGGGTGTGGTCCAAACTCTATAATAAGAGTGGACCCTTGCGTTAAACTTATCTCCTGGAACATAGCGGACTAGTGAGTAAAACGGGCTCTACTGAATGGTCTGCATTTATTGAAACACAGGACATTGTTTTTATGCAGGAGACCTGGGCTACTGACTAAGTTTTTCGCACAGGTTATTTAAATTTTTCTAAATCTGCTGAGCAGGGACAGCGAGGTCGGCCCAAAGGAGGACTGACCATATGGGTAAGACAGTCCCTCCAACTCAGGCTGGAGGAGATCCATATTGAATCAAGGGATATCCTTATTATAAAGATGTCCAAGGGATGTCTCCCAGGCATGCTACTAATCAATGTGTATTCCAGAGGAAATCAGGGGGGCAAAGATTCTGAAACAGATGCCATTCTAGACTCTTTTTTGACTAAGAACCAGGGGAAAGACCCAGTCCTCATAGCGGGAGATTTCAATTGCACTTTTGAACCTCTCGATATCTATGACATGTACTTTTGCACTGAAGAGGATGATTTGTGGTCTATTCCCACACTCGATCTTCCTCCTATAAGAAAATGGTCCAGCGCAGAATTACAATTGAATATTTTTCGAATGGAACAAGGGGTGAGAGCAGCTAATGAACGTACTAACTCTGATAAATCAGGGATGACAATCTTCGTAAGTGGGCAAGGTGCAAGTCGGGTAGACTTTTTTTTGCTCACCAAAGAACTCTGGCCGTGTTTAATGGACATGGAGGTAATTGTCTGTGATGAAAGTGATCGCAATCCCTTGCTCCTTTCATTACTCCGCAATGACTCCATGCATGTAGAGGGTTTGGTAGGTAGCCCAGCCCATGTAGAGGCTCACGTGACCAATGATACACGTCGCCTCAAATGGTCGAAGGTGGTGTTAGATGCTAAGACTCTGACCCATATGAATACATTGGTTTCCAGTGCTGTAGCAACCCTTAAGTCAGAGGCAGCGCATGTTGTACAAAGTGATAGAGCAGTGGACGTCCACGAGCACCTTTTTAATGATCTTAAAATGTTTTTTATCGCTAAAATCAAAATATCGAATAAACTGCCACGTTCCAAAGCAGCAGAATGGTACAATTCATCCTGTCGGACAGCTTACAGATCGTTAGCTGCGGCAATAAGATCAAAAGATAGGGCTTTAATAAACAAAAGTAGGGCTTTATATAAGGTAGCGCAAGTAGCAGCCAAAAGGGACTGGGATGAGGAGCATTGGGCAGCCCTGTTGGAGGCAAATACAAGGTGAGACATGACCGCATTTTGGCACTTGGTGAAATGGGGCAATGGCGCTTCGGCCAATGTACCATCTAACCACGTGGAGCCGCAGCAGTGGGTCTCCTACTTTGGAGGTCAATTTACCTGTGACTCCGTTATCAGTGTCAACACGGGTATGCCCCCAGATAGCCCAGTTCTTGAGATAACCAAGTTGGAAGTTGAAAATGCCCTGCTCAGGGTCCCCAAGGGCAGGGCGCCAGGGCTCGAGTGTATACCCGCAGACTTGTTTCTCCAAGATACAGGACTATGGGCTGAATACATCCGGCTCATAGCAAATGCTTTTGCCAAAGGAGCCCGCTTACCATGTACCTGGGCGGGAGCAGTGATCTTGCCCATCTACAAAAAAGGGGATAGATCCCTACCTGCTAACTACAAGCCCATCAGCCTAATAGATTGTATCCAAAAAGTTGTTGCCAGGGTTGTGCTGTGCAGAATCCAGGCCTGGCTGGATGATTCTGCCATTCTTTCGAATCTCCAGGCAGGATTCCGGCAATGCACAAGCACTGTGGGCCAGGTTATGAGGTACATTTTGTTATACTGGCGCACTGTGACTGTAGGGAAGGGTACTATCTATGCAGCGTTCGTGGACCTTAAGTCTGCGTTCGACCTGGTCCCACGCAATAAGATGTAGAGCACACTACAACGACTGGGCATGTTGCCGACCTGTTTGCATTTGTGGTGAAACTATACTCTAATACTTTTGCTCAGGTTAGATGGGATGAGAGGGGCAATACCACGCAAAAATTCCCGGTTGATAGAGGGGTGAGACAATGGTGTGTCCTAGCTCCCACCCTCTTTTCTATATATATAAACGGGGTGGTAAATTACTTCAAGGATTTCCCCACTGATGCACCCTCATTAGCGGGGAACAAGATACCACTATTAATGTTCGCGGACGACACCCTCATACTTTCTAAGACCAGACAGGGCCTTCAGCGTGCCCTGGCCAGATTCGAGGAGTTCTGTCTGGAACATGAACTTGTTGTCAATGTTGACAAGACCAAGTACATGGAACTGATGAACTCCCCCAAAGCTGTTGGTGCCGTCCGCATGAATGAGGGAACCCTTGAACAAACTGAGATCTTCTCCTACCTGGGCATCTTAGTAGATAGAAAGGTCACCTGGAAACCACAGGTCACTCAACAAGCGGTTAGACATGCTCAACTCGCGGGAGCCCTACTGAAGGAACACAGACAGTCCCACACGAAACCCATTGCACCGGTGCTCCAGCTGTACAAATCCAAAATCGGTGCTTCGATACTTTACGGAGCTGAGTTGTGGGGCTATGCCAATGCTGACAGTCTAGTCGTGGGTCAGAATACATTTCTACGCTCTATAACTGGTCTTCCACAATCAACCCCCTTAGTCCCCCTGTTTTTGGACCTAGGATGTAACTCCTGTAGAAAAGTGGCAAACTACAGGTTGGTGGCTTATTGGAGAAGATAATGGGTTACCCCAGAACTTATCCACTATGCCAAAGCATTGCAGGAAGTCAAGGACTTGGATGTCAAAAAGAAACTGGGGTGGTTTAGGACAGTTCACAACATACTATCAGATATGGGTTTGGTCCACTTGTAAACTTCCCCAGCTGATAGTATATTTCCTTCAAAATCCAAGTTCAAAGCTGTCTACTGGGCCATGGTTAATACGAAACATATCCAGTCCTCCTCTGGCACCTCTCTTTCTAGTGCCTTTTTGGATGTCAAGCAGGAGCCCAAACTAGAGGAGTATTGGGATATCATTTCGTCGACCCGCGATAGGAAGCTGTTCCACCAGCTCAGAGTGGGGACGCTCCCTACCAATACGTTTACGAACAAGTGGGCCAATACACAATCTAGCAACTGCCCGTTCTGTGTTGACACTGTAGAAACTATAGGTCATATTTTCTTTGCTTGTCCTTCTTATAGCAAACCAAGGAGGAGGTGGCTGAAACCAACCTGTGCTAATATGGGTATTAGGTCCAGTATGGAGGTCCTTCAAATTTTCAAAACTTCTGTGGTGGTTCCAGTTGTGGTAGCCGTAGCAAAGTATCTAGGGTGGGTATGGGTGCTTCGCTGGAAAGAGAAAAATGTAGAAGCCAAGGCTCACTTCCAGTGAGGTCCCTTTAAACCTGTATTATTTTCCGGTGTTCATTTCCCAGTCTAATTGTACCATTCATTACAGCTTTGAGCTAAATTTAAGCAATGAACTATGGCTTTTTTAGTTGTTTTTTTAAAAATGTGTCAATGTTTTTAAATAATTTATTTACACTCAGTTTTTTTTTATTAGATGCTAGACTGCATATACTGCATTATTTTTATATAACTATTTGAGCTGCCCAGTCACTGTTTTCAATATGTATTTGGTACATGTCTTTTAACTTTTGTGATTTTGTAAAAATCGAAATAAAGTTATAAATGAAAAATGAAAAATGCAAAGAATGAAACTCCATTAAATGTGCGTCTAGACACAGGCTTTGCCTTTTCCTTGACTTCTTGTCTAAGAAGATAATTACCCACGTAGACCAAGATTGCCCTAGGTCTTTCAACTTGAGATTCCCAATAGCTTTTCTTTTGAGTCAGAGGGAACCGGTGAGCTCTCTGTACCTTGTTCTCCCAGTTCCAAGAGGCCATCTCAGGAAAAGTGCCCTTCAGGAGATTAACTACAAACAGCCTGATGTCCTGCCCTTCAAGCCCTTCGGCCACCCCCAGCAACCTTATGTTATTCCGCCGCTGGCGGTTTTTATAATCCTGCAGCTTCCACTGGACGTCCTCAACTGCTTTCTCTTGTGCTTGTTTGAAAGTTTGCCATCTGCTAACTTCATTCTCCAATCTTTCTGTTCTTTCCTCCACGTGGGCAACCCTATCTGCCATGTCTTCATACAGTTTGTTCATTTTCCTCAGGGAGCTTTGTATCTTTTTAGTTGCCTGCTTGGCACTCCGACTCTCTGTCCTGGCTTCTCCCTGCATTCGCTTTAGCGTAGTGTAGAGAAGATCCAGTGAGGTGGGCTGAGGAGGACTATTTGATGCCTTCTGCCCGCCTTTTTATTTATACTATAATTGTCTAGGTACAGCAGTGATGTAGCTGAATAGTCCCAGACAAGCTTCCTGGCTGTCCCGGTGTCAGAGGGACTATCAGGCATTTTTATTTTTGATTTGGTCCTTCTTTTCTGCTGGGCACCCCTATGGGGTGCCTTCTATACAGATGAGCTGTCTGCAGAGTCCGAATTTTCAGAAAAGCTCCCTTCACTTAAGAGCAGAGAGTCTGAGTCGTCATTTAAATAAAAAGAACAGGCTCCATCAGGTGAGCCCTTAGCCCCTCTATCCTGTGTGAGCCCTTGAAATTGCAAGATATTTGTGAAATCAGCGGGCCCTGAGGGATTTAGTAGGGGTGCAAGCTCCTGATTACTCACGTCATCCTCCGGTAGGACCAACTCTCCTCCCACTGAAGATCCAGCTCTCACCACCGCACTGATGCCAGTTTCTATTGCAGTGGAGTCTCCTGCCTTCCTGGAGTGATCTTCTCAGACTGAGCCTGCTAGCTCTGCGCTTGGCTTCCCTTGACTCGCGTCTGACCCAGGGGGTACCTGCAACACTGTATGCGTTGCCTAGATACCGGAATTCCAGAGTTCTCGAGGCTGGCTTCATCAGTTCTCGCTTCCGTGCTCTCCAGTGGCTTTGCGGCAAAGGACTCGGCTAAGGTAGGCTGGTGAAGCAAGGTTTCCTTAGGTTTAATCGTGTCCTTCACAGATTTTGCTGCTAATGCAACTTTCGGTCCAGCATCAGGGGGTTTTTTACAACCTGCAGCTGCGATGTTGCCGCTATTACCCTGCTGATCATTCAGTTTCTTTGTGAGTGTCCTGTGTACCGTCCCAGTAGTACGCTGCCCTGGATTCACAGCCGGGGTGTCCTTGCTTGGTTCTTTAACGGCTCCTGGGTCCTTCTGATCCTTTAGCTGCTTCGGGCCCCTTGGCGCCATCCTGAACCCAGCTCTCTGTTGCTGTAGCAGCCCTGCTATTCGTGCGAGGCTGTGCCGGACCAGCACCACGAACGAGGCTACAGGGTACAATAACCACTGCCCCGAGACACAATCCTGTCACCACACTGCCGAGGGGAAATTCTGTAGAGTAGGGAGGACCAACATTCTCTTTAACTCACCATCGTAAATCAGAGAGGAGGGAGAGAAATCTGCTACTGAGTGCTACAGCTTGTCAGCAGCCATCTTGCCCCTCCGAAAGCTACTTGTCTCCTATCCCTAACCACACATCTCATCGTGAGATCTGATTGGCTGTCAGCACTTCATCCAAGAAGTGTTGGCAGCCATCTTGGGACCAATATACATGATGGCACCTTATTACAAAGCATTGCAGTTAATAGAAGGTTTTAAGACTTTAGTTATATTATAAATCATTTGTTGATAGTACCATACTCATTTTAGGAATTGTGTTGTGTTCTAAGATGATTTTATCATGTGAAAAATCCTTCTGCTGGGATATTATGAATCATGTTTGAGAGAAAACTATTTTCTCATGCTTTTCCCACAGTGGTTTGGAAGGTGATCTATAAGCTAAACTGAGAGCATATTTTCTGTAAATTCACATTATCTTTCTCATGTGAGAATGAATTCTGATATTCTCAGTAAAAACATGTACATCCATCACGGGCAGAGACTGTCAGCTGATTCCTTTGTGTTCTACTGCAGCTCCCAGAGTGTTTGTTCTAAAGAACAACTAGCGCGCTAACAGTCCTACTTATAATAAACATATTGCACACCTGAAGCCATCTTGATTGAAATAAAGTGGTAACTCTTAAAACATTTAAATTAAAAACGAACAACATGAGGCGGTTCATTTTGCCATAGATGATTAGTGCTGCAGAAAGAAACATTAGGGCACATTTTGAGTGACTTCTCAAATCCTCTTCTATTTCATTAAAAAATTCTGACATGCAGACTGAAACATGCACTTTCAAACCCAGCACCAGACTTACCTGGTGAGCAGTAGCTTTACTACAGGGAACTAATAAGCAACTAGAGTGCTAACATTCTAAATTTATAGCAAATGTGTGACACATCTGAATGCCTTCTTGATGGAGTCAAAGTAAAAAACTGAAAGTATTTCCCACTGAGGAGAATGTAGTAAATGAGGAAATTAGGAAACTTCATAACAAATAAGTCTCCCAAGATGGCCACTAGAGACAAAAGAGCCCAAATGTAGCACAAATATCATCCAGATGTAGCCCACGTATAGCTCAATGACAGAATGTCCCAGAGTGTTCTTAAGAACAACTAGAGCGCTTATTGTCTTACTTACAACAAAAGTATGGCACACCTGAAGCCATCTTGATTGGAAAAAACTGGTAACACTTGTGCTGAAGAAAGAAAAATTAGGGCACATCTTGAGTGACTTCTCAAATCCTCTTCTATCTTATTAAAAAATTCTGACATGCAGACTGAAACATGCACTTTCAATACCAGCACCAGACTTCCCTGGTGAGCAGTAGCTTTACTAGAGTGATCTAATAAGCAACTAGAGTGCTAACATTCTAAATGTATGGCAAATGTGTGACACATCTGAATGCCTTCTTGATGGAATCAAAGTAAAAAACTGAAAGTATTTCCCACTGAGGAGACTGTAGTAAATGAGGAAATTAGGAAACTTCATAACAAATAAGTTTCTCAAGATGGCCACCAGAGACAAAAGAGCCCAAATGTAGCACAAATATCACCCAGATGTAGCCCAATGACAGAATGTCCCAGAGTGTTCTAAAGAACAACCAGAGCGCTAACAGTCTTACTTATGACAAAAGTATGGCACACCTGAAGCCATCTTGATTGAAATAAAGCACTTAAAACATTTAATTTGCAAAGGAACAAAATGAGGGGGCCTCATTTTGCCATAGAAATTATGATTGGTGCTGCAGAAAGAAAAAATGGAGGACAACAATAGGAGAGACACAGAGATTCAGGAACACTCTCTTAGTCCCCGTTTATAGTACATAAACAAAAGAAGAGAGGTTAAATGTGTCTCAGAAGCCACAGAGACGGAGCGATGCAAGGAAGGAATTACACACCCAATTTGGGTAGATAAGAAAGCCCTCACACACCGACCTTGTCAGTGTCACGGGGTCCGGTCCAGAGGTTAAGCTAGGTGCTTAGCGGGTGGCGAGCGTTGAGGGCGGTGTGCCAGGTACGCTCCTACCCCCCTCCCGAGACCCATGGTGCAGCTAGCCCCATAACCCAAAGTGCAGAAACACTCCTAAATCAGGAGTTTTTTAGGAACGGGCTATTTTGCTCTCCCCCCCCCCCTTTTTTTGCACTTTACTACACTTTTTACTTTTTCACTTTCATGTCCCCAGGTTAGGGTGGACGATTAGAGAGTCCATACCGCCGGGGTTCACACTAGTCCTGATGAATGCCTAGGTAAATTAACACCACTGTAAAAGGCTGAAACATGTTGACTGACTTTATGCAATTTCTGAATTAAACCAAACCATTACCTTTGGCTGTAAATTCAGACACATAAGAACTTTTTAATTGTGTCTTTCTTAGGGATCTATCAATAAAAGTTTTTTTTGAGATACTCTTTAGGCACTTTTATCTATATACCTCACTGCACGCCCACTAACACAACCAGCTCCGCAGTCTTCTGGCGTCGTAGCACACCAAAGAGGCACTCTGCCTCTTTGATGGGGCCCTATGATGAAGCATGACACTGACTAGGTCGGTGTGTGAGGGCTTTCTTATCTACCCAAATTGGGTGTGTAATTCCTTCCTTGCATCGCTCCGTCTCTGTGGCTTCTGAAAGAAAAAATAGGGCACATTTTGACTTCTCAAATCCTCTTCTATTTCATTAAAGAATTCTGACATGCAGACTGAAACATGCAGTTTCAATACCAGCAGCAAACTTCCCTGGTGAGCAGTAGCTTTACTACAGTGATCTAATGAGCAACTAGAGTGCTAACATTCAGAATTTATGGCAAATGTGTGACACATCTGAATGCCATCTTGATGGAACCAAAGTAAAAAACTGAAAGTATTTCCTACTGAGGAGACTGCAGTAAATGAGGAAATTAGGAAACTTCATAACAAATAAATCTCCCAAGATGGCCACTAGAGACAAAAGAGCCCAAAATGTAGCACAAATATCATCCAGATGTAGCCCACGTATAGCTCAATGACAGAAAGTCCCAGAGTGTTCATAAGAACAACTAGAGCGCTTATTGTCTTACTTACAACAAAAGTATGGCACACCTGAAGCCATCTTGATTGGAAAAAACTGGTAACACTTAAAACATTTAATTTAAAAAGGAACACAATGAGGGGGGTCATTTTGCCATAGAAATTATGATTAGTGCTGAAGAAAGAAAAAATATGGCACATTTTGAGTGACTTCTCAAATCCTCTTCTAATTCATTACAAAATTCTGACATGCAGACTGAAACATGCACTTTTAATACAAGCAGCAGACTTCCTGTGGTGAGCAGTAGCTTTACTACAGTGATCTAATGAGCAACTAGAGTGCTAACATTCAGAATTTATGGCAAATGTGTGACATATCTGAATACCTTCTTGATGGAATCAAAGTAAAAAACTGAAAGCATTTCCTACTGAGACTGCAGCAAATGAGGAAATCAGGAAACTTCATAACAAATAAATCTCCCAAGATGGCCACCAGAGTCAAAAGAGCCCAAATGTAGCACAAATATCACCCAGATGTAGCCCACATATAGCCCAATGACAGAAGTGTGCAAAACACTTTTTATTTTTTGTGTTTTTGCAGTTTTATATAGTGCAGACTTGTCAGTTATTGGAGTGCTTTACATCAGCATTGGTTACATCACACAAGAACAAATTCATTTTGGTTTTAGACATGGGGAGATTAAGTGATTTGACCAGAATCACAGAATGTCGAGCTGAAGCAGAAACCCCAACCTGGTTCCCGAGTTGCAAAGTCTTCAGCTCTGGAAGTAACACCACATCCTCTCCCCTAAGTGCAACATTTAATCAAGTGTTCAACTGTTTAAAAAGATAACAAATAATTTAAAAGTACTTTGTCGCTATTTGAAAACTCAGAAAAATATCATTATTTTAGTTTTTTAGAGCACTAACCATAATTTTGATGCAAATAAGATCCTCTCATATATGTAATTTCTAAAGGAAATGCTCTAGGTATTACAGTTTTGATTACATCAAGATGACGTCTTGCATTCCACACTTATGTAATAAATATAGACTATTAGCAATCTATTTGTTCATTAGGATACTGTTCAGAGGCAGAGGCCAGGGGCACAGACTCTGAAAATTGAAGGCCGGTAGGATGGTGCAGAGGCAATAATTTGACCTCACTGGGCAGGCAGGAAGGGCAGTGGCAGCACAACAGACAATGGAGGGCAGTGGAAAGGGGGGCAGGGGCAACAAACCAACAATACA
Organism: Lissotriton vulgaris; assembly: GCF_964263255.1. NCBI lineage: Eukaryota > Metazoa > Chordata > Amphibia > Caudata > Salamandridae > Lissotriton > Lissotriton vulgaris. Next base: position 1,247,712,750 of record NC_141687.1, on the reverse strand, counting down.
GTACTGGCAAGAGAGGCTGTGGCAATATAATAGACCATTGTGTTCAGAAGGAAGAGGCAGTGGTAGTACAACCATACATGCCAATAGACCCGATTCAGCCAGGAAACGTCCAATGTTTTTAAGCCCAAATGGGCTTTACTTGGTCTGTCTCCTGTCTACAATCTCCTCTTTTTCAATGTAAATCAAAGGTGAAAATTAATACCCCAGTTGTTTTTCAAAATATCCCTCTTGCCAAGTTCAAAATAGTAGCAAGTATGATAAATTGGATCATGGAAGGCAGGAGGAATTTGGTAGGGACCTGGACTCGGATAACAGAGGACAGGAGGGACATGGAGAGGTGCACCACACTGACCCTACAGGGCAGGCATCAGGGTTTGCAGCAGCACAATACACCACACAGGGCATGCGAGACGGGAGTGCAGCACATCAATCCATAGAAAGCAATAGGGAGGGGACAGGACCATGCACATGGACAACAGAGAACAGAGGGGAAAGAGGCAATGGTAGCTAGCTGACCATAATGGACAGACAGGAGAGAAAGCTGCAGCATAATGGACCATGAAGGGCAGGAGGGACGGATCAGGGGCATTACAATGGAATGGACAAGCCAGGAGGGAGGGAATAGGAGTCGGCACATGGAAACAGAGGGCTGGGGCAAGGGGGCAGGTCAGGAGCAGCAAGATGACCATAGAGGTCAGGCATGATGGGCACTAGAAGCAAGACAAACCATGGAGAGCAACAGTGAGACTTTGATGGCATACAAACAGACAATGGAGGGAAGGTGAGAGGGGGGCAGGGGCAGCTAGCTGACCACACAGGGAAGATGGGAGGGGCTGTGGCAGCACAGAAGACCAAGCATGGCAAGGCAAGCAGGAGGGTTAGTGGCAGCACAATGGCTATGATGGGCAAGAAGGAGGGTGCAGAGGCATGCACAAAGGACCATGGAGGATAGAAGGGAGGGTCAGGACCTGGGCACAGACAAGAGAGTTCAGGGGAAGGGGCCGCACAACAGACCATGCGGGGCAGGCAGGAGGAGCAGTTGCATCACAACAGGCCAGGGAAGGCAGAAGGGTGTGGCAGTAAAATGGACCATGGAGGACAGGATGAAGGGGATAGGGGCATGGAATGTGGACAGGCAGGGTTGAGGAGGCAGGGACAGGTTACAGTCATCTGCTAGGCAGGTGGGAGGGGAGTGGCAGCTCAACAGAACACTCTGAGTAGATAGGAGTGGCAGGTCCATGGAAAATGGTGGGCAAAAAGGATGGAGCAGGGGCATGCACACAGACATCGGAGGGCAGAGGGAAGGAGAATAGGGGCAGCAAGCTAAGTACCGAGGCTAAGAAGGAGGCCAATGATGGGGCATAGTATTGGGCAATGGAGGACAGGGGGAGTGGACTGGTACATCAAATGGAGGGCAGTGCCAGCACATCAGACCATGAATGGCAGGAGGGAGGTGGCTTGTCCATGAATTCAGACAACAGAGGATAGGGAGGAGGTGGATGGGGCAGCAAGCTAACTGTTCAGAGAAGGCGGGAAGGCCAGTGGCAGAACAACGGCCCCAGAGGGCTGTAATAAGGGAGCAGGGACTTGGACTTGGAAAATGGATGGCTAGGAGGAGGGAAGGCAGGAGCAGCAAGCTTGGGGAGGGGCAGCACAATGCCAGACCCTGCTTCCAACCCCCCACCATCCATTGTGATATGCTTCTTACTTAACGTTAAAAAAACCTAGAAATTTGCAGAAAAAAACAAAGATGACAGGGACGGTATAGTTAGACTCGGGTTTCACTCATACACAACCAGTGAAATTCAGTAGTTATAGTTACCTGAGCTAACTATAACATACGCCCCCGCAATGTGCTGCTAATGACCTCAGACATTACATCATTCATGACATGGTCAGTTACATCACTCATGACATCACTCATGACATCTCAAATGAGTTGTAAATGGAATGGAACTATAATCGCTAGAACTTGATTTAGGGATAGTGTGCGTATATTAACAACCCTTTTGTTTCTTTTATATTGTGTAAGAACCATTATAATACGCAACGTGCCCAGATTAATAAGGCCGATAGCCTTTCACTTGAAAGTAATATGTAGTCCAATGTTTATGTTGATGTTTGCAATCCTAAGTATGTTTATTATGAAAAAGTCACGTTGACGAACATACAGGTATGGCGCCCACGGGGCAATATATGCTGAAATGACATTGTGTGCATATTAACACTTGTTTTCTTTTCTTTATTGTATCTATTCCTGAATTTTCGCATTGTGACCAGGCCAATATGGCCACTAGCTTCTTGGATTAAAGTAATATGTAGTCCTTTGTTAATGTTGGCAACTTTAGGCATTTGTACATTTAAATAAGGATGCTACAATGACGTCTTGTACCGTTATCAAGGTTAGGACGCGCCAAAACGGGTGGATCATGTCCTTTGCAGATTAAATACTTCCAAACTACAACCTGAGTGCTGATTCCTTCCTTGTAAGAGTGAGAGGAGATTAAATGCATATATATAAAATTCACTGAAAAAGCCACAAGTTTCAGGTACATTATAGTTAGAAGTTAGCATTTAAAAAACCTCAGAAATGTACTGAAAAAACCACAGGTTTCATGGACGTCATAGTTAGTTGGACATTTCACACGTGCAAAACAAGAGAAGTTTGACCGTTATAGTTAGTTGTGCTAACTATAACTTGCGCCCTCGCAATGCACTGCTGATGACGTCACATATTACATCATTCATGATATGGTCAGTGACATCACTGATGACATCGCAAATGACATCACTGATGACATCATCCACGTGATCATCTGATGAACCTCCTCACACCCTAAAATATAGACTACCATTTTTGAAACCATAGACACACCAATACTAGTACAGCTACAATATTCTGTGCACTATGCATGCAGACCTCTAACCAGCTACATACTATTGATACGCTCTTCTAAATACCCAGTTAGTACCTATGCAGTCTATGAATCCTTCTGTCTGTTCCATGCACTTCTCCATTCACCCATCCAGCACTATCTACGTATCCTATCACTCCACCAATACCTAAGCACTTATAAATTCACCACACACTTTTTTTGCAACACTGAAATTACTCCAGTTATTAGTCGTATACTTAAGGAATGGCGTAGTCACTAACACAAGTGCAGGTACAATATTTTGTACACTATGCATGCACACCTCTAACCAGCTACAAACTATTGATACACACTATCTAGCACTATCTACTTATCCTATTACTTCACTAATACCTAAGCACTTATAAATGTACTATACACCCTGTTTGTAATGCTGTAATTATTCTAGTTACTAGTCATGTACTTATGGAATGGCCTAGCTACTAACACAAGTACAGCTATAATATTTTGTACACTATCCAAGCAGACCTCTAACTAGCTACATACTTTGGATACACTCTTCTAAATACCCAGTTAGTACTCATGCAGTATAGGAATCTTCCAGAATGTCCCATGCACTTCTTTAATCACTTATTTACCAAAATCTACTTATCCTTTCACTCCACCAACACGTAAGCACTTATAATTAAGTGTTCACTATGTTTGCAGAACTGTCATCATTCCAGTTACTAGTGTTATTCTTATAAAATGACCTAGGAACCAACACAAGTACACATAAAATATTCTGTGCATAATTCCTACAAATCTCTAAGCAGATGCATACTATTGTTCCACTCCATTACATACTGAAGTAGTACCCATCCAGCGTAGGATAACTCCTGTCAGTTTCATGCAATTCTTCAATCAACCATCCAGCACTATGTTCGTATTGTATCAGTCTGCTAATACCTAAGCACCTATGGGGCAGATTTACAAGCACCCTGCGCCACCAGTACGTCACTTCTTGTAATGTAGTGATGGCGCCAGGCTCTCAATCATATTTACAAGAAGAGGAAAAGCCACCTTGCATGGTTTTTCCTCTTCTTGTAAATACGACCCCTTCATACACAGAACTTTGCGTTGAAGGGGCATTCCATAGGTGTTGCTGTGGGTGTTCCCACGCAACACCCATAGAACAAGAAACATCTCCAGATTCATGAGAAATCGTAAATCTGGAGATGTGTGTGAATGCTGCGCCATCCAAGAGTTGGTGTAACAAGGCGCATAGAGGAGAATTGTTTTCAGTTCTCCTCAGTTTTTCCACTTTCAATGCATGCTGCATTCCACAGCATACATTGAAAGAGGAAAATGCTTTACCGATTGTTTTTGTGCAGGAAGGTCTCCCTTCCTGCACAAAAACAATCTCAGCATGACACAGACATCCTTACACCATGATGCAAGGGAGCCTGTGTCACCGCATGGCTGCAGTTTGTGCAGCAGTGCAGAGGGAAGCACAGAGTTGCAACATATTCATGTACATATGTCACATCCCAGTGCTTCAGAAGTGCCACAGTGCAGTGCAGCTGAAGAGCTTGCAGTGTCACGCTGCAGTGCTTCCTCATAAATCTTCACCTAAAAATTGTTATTTTGGAGGGGGGTTGCCTTGCCCCCCTCCTGTGGCCATTTCTGGCCCTGGGAACCCCATCCCCCCAGGCCAATTCTTAAAAAAAAAAATTGCGAGGGGGGGCTGCCTTGCCCCCCTCCGGGGCCACTACTAGCCCCGGGGACCCCATCCCCCGGGGCTGGCTCTCCTTGTTGGGGACTGTGGGGGTCCCCAATCCCCCCACGATCCCAGCGGCTCCCCGCGTCCTGAGGGAGCCGGCATTGCTTTTCCACATGGGGAGCAGCTAACATGCTGCTCCACCTGTGGAAAAGCAATCTGCTTTCCTATTTGGAAGAGAGAGCATGTTTCCTGCTCTCTCTTCCAAATAGGAAAGCAGTTTACAATGTCAGGGCCCCGTAACCCTCCCGCATATATTAAATTAGAGCCTTGGGGGTGGCGGTCCTCGTGGCAGTGTGGGGGGGATTTGGCCCCCCCACACTATTTTTTTGATGATGCCCCTGGGATTTAGCCCCCCCGGGGCAAATTAGCATATTTAGTGCGGGAGACAGAGATTTTTTTTATTTTTAATCAGCAGGATGCACGTATCCTGCACGCATCCTCCCGTTAAAAAAAAAACGTTTTTGGGCCTCGGGGTCCTTGTGGGACCCCCTGAGCTGACCTAGGGGGTCAGGGTGTTTCTGCCCTGCCCCCTATTTGCGTTTTGTGACTTTTTTCGGGTTTCTTGCGCCTCTGTTCTACCGAGGCACAAGATCAATCAATCAATCAATCAGTCATTTGTTAAGTGCACTACATACCCGCGAGGGTCTCGAGGCGCTGGGGGGAGGAGGGGGCCACTACTGTTCAAACAGCCAGGTCTTTAGTTCCTCCTGAAGTTCAGCAGGTCTGTCGTAGGCTCAGTGAGAGGGTGTTCCATGTTTTGGCGGCGAGTTGGGAGAAGGATCTCCCACCGGTGGTTGTTCTTCAGATGCGTCGGACGGTGGCGAGTGAGAGGTCGGCAGAGCGTAGCTGGCTGTTGGGGGTGTAGAAGGAAAACCGTCTGTTGAGGTAGGCTGGGCCGGTCTTGTGGAGTGCCTTGTGTGCATGGATGAGGAGCTTGAAGGATATCCTCTTGTTGATGGGGAGCCAGTACAGGTTTCTCAGGTAGGGGGTGATGTGGCTGTGTCGTGGTGCATCGAGGATCAGTCATTTTTTTATTTTTTTTAAACAAATTTAATTGGTTTCAAATATTCATCATGCACATACATAATAATCGTTGCACATCAATGTATCAAAATAATCAGTCCCTTCAGTAATCTTCTCTGTGCTACCCGTCTTGTACTATTCAACACGGCTATGGTAATACACTCTGGCGACAATTTATCAATAACTTAATACTGCTAATCCTGCTTACTACAAAATGCCATCAACTGTCAATAATCTCCCCTCCCCCTCCCACCCCACCGGTGCGTGTATCAACTACTACAACTTTCATCTTGTGCCGGAGATCAGTTACTACTACCATTATCTCTCTAGATACCTGTCATTGCTCGGGCGCCCCCCATTACTTCACTTGTCTGTTTCCTACTCTTCATCCATCTGATAGTCCCGGAGTGTCTGTACTAGTGCTTCCCACGCCGTTGCTGTCTCTAGTTATCGAGCCATCTCACCTGCTGGTATCTAATCATGCTCTCGCTCCCCACCCAGTTTAAAACCTCAGCCTTCCATCTCTTACTACTAGGTCCCTCCTTCTCCTTCCAATGCCTTGTTATTTCCCTTTTTGCCAGTATTAGTCCCATGTCTACAAACTTACTTGTTACCTTGGTTTTAGGTGTGTGAGGGAACCAGTGCAAAACGCTTGTGGCCATGTCAAAGGTCAGCTGCCGCTCCGTAGTGGTGTTTAGAGCGTCTCCCACTTACTCCAAATAATTCCTAATCCTAGGGCAGGACCAAATCATGTGCTCCAATTCTACCCCTGTCTTCTCACACCGAGGGCATGCTGCCTCCTCTACCTTAAAATATTTCCTGACTTTACCTGCCGTCAAATATGCCCTATGGAGTATATAGAAATGCACCAGCTGGAACCTCGCATTCTTTGTGCTCTTCCAAGCTCTACGCACTATCTGTGCCCAGGCCGTCTCAGGAATAGGTTTCCCTATATCTGCTTCCCATTTTCCTCTCAGGGATCCAAGGGTGCTAGCCCTTCATTTATCATCCTGGAATAAAGGCAGGTGACCGCCTTAAAGGTCCCAGCTGCCATCATGGTGTATTGGCATGCCATTGTTGTCTTAGGTTCTGCCATCCCTTTTCGCCAGTACGTTTCTATCGCCCTTGTCAGTGCTGCGTGTATGAGAAATCCTCCCCTAGTTAGGTCACATCTCTCCTGTAACACCTGGAAGTGTAGCATTACTCCATCCTCGTACAAATCACCAATGACTTGGAGCCCCGCATTTCCCAGTCTTGTAATGGCGTCCAATCGCCGCTGTGCGGCAGCGCTGTTGCCATCCCCAGTGGGATTTCAGGCGCATAGGGGTGCAAAACTCCCGCCCTGCGCTGGGATCGATTCCAGCATAGTTTTAATGTTTTTCCTCCATAGAAAGATCCCTAAGGTCCAACTTTTGTTGCATAACTATGAAAGATAGGACGTGGCGTAAGAATCCCTACCTCTTTGGTGTTCGGGCCCTCTAAATTCCTTAGCTACCGCCTGAGTTAGTATTTGTAATTGGGCCGCAAGATAGTGCAGCTCTAAATCTGGGACCGCTAGCCCCCCTCTGCTTTAGGTCTAGTTAACGTTGCCTGCGCCACTCTCCATCTGCCAGAGCCCCACAGAAACCCCACTATGAGTGATTTCAGTGATTTAAACACCGAACACGGGATCCATATCGGCAACGTTCTAAAATAGTGCTGTAACCTAGGAAGCGCTATCATTTTCAAAAGGGCTATACGAACCGTCACCGACAGCGGGAGAGCAGCCCAGAAGGCCATACTGCCCTTAAGAGCTCTCACACATCGTCCTACATTGCCCTCCAGTATATCAGTGGCACTGTGATTGACATGCACCCCTAGGTATGCCAAACAAGTCAGTTCCCACCACACCTCTCTATGTGTAATGGGTTGGAGCTCTCCTTGCTTCATCGAAAATAGGCATGTTTTTGACCAATTCACTCGCAGCCCTGAAACGTCTCCGAACTCCGAAAGCAAATTCGCAGCACCCTCCAGCGCTCTCCCTGCTTCATCGAGAAGCATCAGCAAATCATCAGCGTACAATGAAATGTACTGCCGATCCCCCCTGTACCATAATCCGTCATAAATCTCGCCCAATCTGGCCCTTGCCGCCAGCGGCTCTATTGCTAAGGCGAACAACAAGGGGGAGAGCGAGCACCCATGTCTCGTTCCTTGGGCTACTGGGTATTGAGGCGAGATCAACGACCCAACTCGCACCCTTGCTACTGCAGATGTGTACAATACATTTGTCTACCCCACAAAGTCAGTTCCCAAGCCAAAGCGTTCTTTCGTCTTATATAAATATAGCCATTCTAAGCTGTCAAAGGCTTTCTCGATGTCAACAGATAACACTATTGGTTGTTGCGCTCTCGGTTGTACTTCCACAAGTATCCGTACCAATCTCCTAACATTAGCGGATGTGTTCCTAGTCAGGATAAACCCGGCTTGGTCTTCATGGATTAGCGCAGTCATATGCTTTAAGAGGCGGGTCGCTAAAATTCTGCTCAAGATCTTGTAATCGGTGGTCAACATTTATAACGGTCTGTAGGAGGCCGTGTTTTTCCTGTCTTGACCAGGTTTCAAAAGCAGGATCACCAAAGCCTCTCGCATGGAGGAAGGCACTTGACCCAATTCTTTTGCTTCCTTGTACACCTCCAGGAGCCTTGGTGCTAACAAATCCACATATTTCCCATGGAACTCTATCGGTAAGCCATCTACTCCTGGTGTTTTATTTCGGGCCACGTGCTTGATAGCACTCCTAACTTCCCATATCTCTATGTCCTGGCCTAAACATTTTGCCTGCTCTTCCTCCAAGTGTGGGAGCGTCACTCCTTCCAGAAAGGAGTCGATTTCAAGGTCTCCCGCCACTAACAAGCTTTCGTACAGGTCCTCATAACATTGCAAGAAGCAGTGTAGAATCTTGTTTTGGGTGTAAACCTCCTCACCGTCTCTATCCTCTAGGGCCACAATGGGTGATCCTCTCTTTGCTGGGGTGGCCAGCCAAGCCAGTAGTGTTCTCCCTCTGCGTGCGTTCTCGCAGTATAGGTTTTGTAATCAAAACATCGCAGTCCCTCCACCTCCGCTGCCACCTCTTCTTTCGCTGCCATAACCTCTGTTTGGGTTTCAGGATGACCAGGCCTTGCTAGTTCCGCCCTGCGCAGTCTGCCTGTGGCCCGGGTCACATCTTGCAGCAGCACCCTCCGCACCCCTGCATGTTTCCTGATGCAGATCCCCCTGATGACTACCTTAAAGGCGTCCCATTCCATCGCCCTTGTGGAGGCCGATCCAGCATTCTCATCGAAATAGTGGGTTATCCCTTCACTCACTTCCCTCTGAAAGACCGGGTCTTCTAGCGACTCAGGCCGTAGCTTCCAAGTGGGGAATGCCGACACTCCCGTCATCCAGTGCATAGTGAATAACAGAGGATTATGATCCGAGACTGTCCTCGTGAGATATTCAGTATGCACTATAGAGCAGTGTTTCCCAAACTGTGGTCCGCGGACCCCCAGGGGTCGGTGACACATTCCCAGGGGGTCCGTAGGCAACAGTTTTAAAAGCACAGAAACATTTCTTGTGTAATTAGCAGCTTTCCAGCAACAATAAAAGTGTCAAGAGAATGCCAGTGGTTAATGTACCTGCTGGAGCGTGAGGAGAGTTTTGTTCAGTGGCAGCTTTGATTTAACTAATGTAGCACAGAGGGTTAATGTGCCTACTGCAAAGAACGTGTAACATGCATCTTAAAAAGCAGCATTTTATGTGCCTAGGTTCCTGGTTACTGCTTTTGTCACAGAGATTCTTTTGCTACTGTGCACTTCATAAGTGACAATCGTAATTAAGCAGAGGGACCTATAAACTGTCTTCAAAGAGCTGCTTGCAAACTGTATGGTACCAGTTAGTAACTTATATTTTGTCCCAGTTATTCATTATCCTGATGCTGCTAAAAAGATATATTTGGGTGGAAATTAAGCATGAGCGGATTTTGCGGATTGGCAATCCGCGAATTTGCGGATTTGCAAACTCGCAATCCGCAAAATCCGCGAATTCCCGCGAATTTGCGGATTTTTTTTTTTTTTGTGTTCGCCCGTGTTTCTGCCAGTTCGCGAGGGGTTTTTACAATTTCGCAATTTGCGAACTTACCTGTCGGGTCGCAAGTTTTGCGAACTTGTTGTTTCTACGTGTCCAACCTGTTTGGGACACTCTTCTTCATCACTGCCACTCTCTGTCACCACTGCCACTCTCTGACTACTCATGCCACCCTCTGGCCCACCCATGCCACCCTCTGTTTCATCACCACACCCTCTGGTTGTCCAGTGTACATTATTTTTGGCAAAGCAAAGCACACCTTCCCTGCCTCAAGTGACCTGAATTAATTTGGGGCTGATTAATGTGTCACAGAATATTTTTTTAGCTGGCACCTGCTTCCTTAGTGCGCCCTGATTAGTGATCTTTTGCACTTGCTAAGTGCTTTCATTGTTGCAAAATTAGTTACAACACCTGCCCTGCCCCAACTGACAATAATGAATTAGGGGCTGATTAATGGATTTTAACTTCCAGCCTGGCTCCTGCTTGTCTCCCTTAGCTGTAATTCAGGACCTTTGTGGCATATGTGTAACTATTCTGAGGTTCAGAGCAGGGTCACATAATAGTTGCAACTGGCAACTGAACTCTGGAGGGGCCCCTCAGGAAGCACTACAGGAAATGGCTACTAATGATGAGCCTGAACTTTTGAACCTGGTAAGTAGTTACTTTCAGTTTTGCTAAAATCGTATTTCTGCAATTTCGCACTTATTCGCGGGGCGCGAACTCACGCGAACAGTGCGAGCAGTGCGAGCAAAATCCGCTGCTCGCGGATTTGCGGATTTTTCAGGAAATTCGCAAATCTCGCGGATTGCGGATTTCCCGAAAATCCGCAAAATCCGCGAGCGGAACGGATTTTCCGCCCATGCCTAGTGGAAATACATTTTTAATGTTAAAGTCAATGCTAGCCAATATGTTATGCTCTGAATCCTGAGTTTGTGCTTTTCCAGACCAAGCACTCCTTAAACATTTTATATACACACTGATTTACATGTATGATTCAAAGTCTCTATATGTGTGTGATGTAAAGTGCTCCGACATCCTACAATAGTATGAGAGATGCTACAAAACAAATGAAATACATGAGACAGAGGGGCTATTACTTCAATATAAAATACTAAGGGCCAGATGTACGATCTGTTTTTATATGCGCGAACGGGTTCGCAAACTCGTTTGCGCATGCAAAAACCTATTGGGCCATGTACATAGCCTATTTCGCGAGTTTGTTTGCGACTCTCTAAATAGGTTTTGCAACTTGCTATTTGGAAGGGGCATTCCCACTTTCCCACTTTCTGAAAGATAAACTCCATTGTTTTAAGAAAACTGAGACATGCAAAGCAATTTAAAACAGCACACTAAGTTACAGCAACACCTAGAACCATTATAGTCCAATTACCTACCCTAAATTCTGACTTCAAAAATCAAGTCAAAGGGCAACATTGCTTCGTACTCAATTAGTAATGTTTGCTGAAAGACTAGCCATTTTTTAAATTTCAAATAAGCTGTGTAATATCCAGATGTTGTCAAAGGACCAGCATATTATATAATAGCTGCAGTTGCAAATGTTCTTTCTGAAATCGATGACTGTGTAGCCCAAAATTTTTTAATTAGACTTAACAATTTTTTTTCATCCAGTTTATGTAGTTCAAATTGTAAACTTACATTTCACCCATAAGTTTCTATAAAAAATATGGACAGCATTGCAGACTTACGTTTCCTCTACTCTTTATTTTGATCTGCTGCTTGACTTAGCTTATAAAAACAAACAGTTTTCGCTCTGTACTACAATTATCCACAAGGCCAAATAGAGTAGGAGCCATTAGAACCTCTGTAAATTCCTCTAAACAAATCCCAAGCTTCCTTTCCTAAAATTTTGGTTGTAAGAACACCAGGTAAGAATTTTGAAGGTGGAAAGGCAATCTTTTTTTGAAAGTTAAAACAGAATCATTGCAGAATGACCAACCGTTTCCAGATTTCAAATAAGCTGTATAATGTCCTGAATTAGTTGAAGGACCGTTATGATATATAATTGCAGTAGTTATAAAAGTCCTTCCTGATATTGACAACTGCGAAGCCACAAAATTATTAATTAAAGTTGTCAATTTAGTTCCATCAGGCCTACATCGTTGGAACATTAAAATGACATACTGGCCATAACTTCATAAAATTAACGTGGACAGCATTCCAGACTTACATTGGCTGCACTCCATGTTTTGATCGGCTGCCTTTACTAGCTTATTGAAGGATACTGATTTACTGTCAGGCAAAGTTAAATATATAAATCTTTCTGAGTCTACACTAGTAGTACTTGATAGCCTACAGTTCTCGCAGTCATGCTGCCATTGATAAGAAATGCCAAATAGATAATCTACATCCCTCATCTTGCAATACATCAAGCATATACATTAAAAACTCCTGACAATCCTGCTGAATATTTTCAGAGAATTCTGTTTGACCTGAACATTCGTCTAACAGAAAACGAATTTCAGACACACTTTCTACTCTCGTTCTATCAGCACTACATTTCTCTAACACAGAATTCAACAAACAGCATAAACTTTGTTCCGAATTGATCACAATCTGTTCTTTCAAAGTCTCTAGTGAAAAAAGAACATTAACAACTACATTAGCATAGCAGTTGACACCAGAACTATTTTCAAATTTAAAACCAACAACATTTTCAACAGAATTCATTTTATTCCTGCTTACAATTTTTGAATCATCGACTTTTGGTCTTTTTGCTTCAACCTCCCTACTATTACTGATATTTCTTCGTTTCCGGCCTACCACACGTTTCTCAAACAAAGGATATTGAGGCAAATGTGGCGCATACTCTCTTCTTAACCTATTGTATTCCTTAACACAATCTAGATCCGCACAAATGTTTGTGACATCACAGTCAATCAAGTACAATCCCGATAAAGTTCTGACTCGTGACAATGCTACATAAGCCATACCCTCTTTGAATACAGAACTGCCAATATTCACTAAAGCAGTGTCTACACTTAAACCTTGCGATTTATGAACTGTCACAGCATATGCCAAGCAAACAGGAAACTGCTTACGGCGAACATATAAGTCTTTAACAAGCAAAAGCCTAGCAGAGCAACAACCAATTAGCTGTACTTCTTCAATGCCATCAAATTTAATTTTTAAAAATTCAATTCCATCTCTACTTCTGTATTTCTCAAAATCAACAACATTACCCATTGATCCATTTACCAGACCTCTTTCAACATGTAAATTCCTTCTTAAAATGATTCGACAATTTAAGCACGCATTCAAAGTCTTTTCAAAACCCGCAGATTTATATATAGTCTTCTCTAATGAATCCAATTTAGATTTCAAATTCTCAGACAAAATAATTGTTGCTCCCATATGCTCTATTTTGTCAATAGCTTCCAGTTTCACAATCTCTTGTTTTTCTAAATTCAACATTTTGTTGTTGAAGATGGAACATTCTGCAAGAGTTGGCATCAAACATATTCCATATTTCTCCACAGAAATTTTCTGAAAAATATCCTCTGGCAAAACGTCTTCTTCTGGATATAAATTTGACAGTAAGCGTGCATGTAAAGCTTCTTTACCACGCTCAGTCACTTTCCCGATTCTTACATCTTGCAGAATATTCTTGTAATCTTGGTCCTTCGCCTGACGCATATTTTCACGCAGCTCAGCATAACTGAAGTTTAACCAAATGTTAACGTTGCCAATGCTCCCTAGGCACTTCTTGGTATCTTCATGTGTAAGCAGTTTAAACACTGGTTGTCCTTTCACTGGTGTCAACTGCAGAAGATCACCAAAAACAATGATGTGTTTGCCACCGAATAACACATCATACTCTGTCTCAAATGCACAAAGGCAAGCATGACATTGGAAACCATGCTTACTTCGTCAATGATAAGAAGTTTCATCTTCTTCAACACTCTAGATACTTCACAACAAGCATCCCCAGATAATTTGTGATATTGTAATTTGTTATCATGCTCCACAGGCAGCATCAGTAACCGATGCAAAGTAATCCCTTTAATGTTATGAGCTGCCAGTCCAGTTGGAGCGGTCACAACACAAGACAGCGATGACTCAGTCCTTTTCTGCAGATAACATGAAATTGCTTTAATAAGGAAACTTTTTCCAGTTCCTGCTTCTCCACTCACGTATAGTCGGACAGGCTTCAACGAGGTACATGAGCAATCTTTCTTCTCATGACTTAATCCATGCTCAATTTGGTTGGTAACTTCGTCATATATTTTCCTCTGCTCAACGATAAGTTGTCTTTCCAAATCTTCTAAGTTAACTGCATCCTTCTGAGCATGTGCCATGGCTCTTTCCACTTCAATCATGGCAGTGGCAGCTTCATTTTCGATAACTGGTTCTCCTAGTGGATCCTGACTCAATGAAACAGAACTCTGACTGTCCTGAGAACTGTCTCTAGCAATCTCGGCTGCAATTGTTGCTTCCTGCTCAATTTCTGCATTCAACATTTGTAGATATTTTGGAAAAACAGGACATTCTATGGACTCCTTGGCTGCATTGAAAGAGTCTTCATAACAGAGGAAATCCCCAAGCAGTTCCTCTTCTGCACGCCAAGGCTTGAAAAGTTGCAAAAGAGCTAAATAGAAAAACTCTTTTCTTTCTGGAGATTCGCAATCCAATGTTCGATGATTTATCAATTGACATTTTTTTTGCTTGACCAGACATCCCTCACTTCCAATTACAGCATACACTCCTTTATCAATATCTTCTTTGATATGCCTCTTGAAAACGTAATTTTGAAGAACATCATACAGACAAGCATTCTCCAGGTGACTGCTTCTATTTGGATAATATGTATCCAACATGTTGGTCTTCAAAATATCTGTACTGTTTGGCTCCTTCTCCGCCAAATACTCAATTTCCCGTACAGGTTTCAGAACTCGATTACGTGTTGCAGCAAGACCAAGACTCGCCCAAATGATACTCCTAGATTTGGCATAGAGACTTGCTGAAGATAACCGGTCAGAACATTCGTAAGCTCCGATTTCTCGATATGACAACATCTTCAGACTGAAACTGTACAACTTCTTACTGAGGCTCTTTTCATGGGAAATATCCTCCCACATATCCTTCAATTCTGTCTTTTCTTTTTTGGTGATGTAAGACGTCACATACCGAGCCACAGCCATACAGTTGTCAGCCACAAACTGTATATCCATGTTAGCATTCCACATGGACAAAATCACTGGGTTGTAGTCGTTGATGTACTTGGACTCTTCGTTTCTTTTCAAATTGTATGTGTTTTTGGGTGATTTCCTCGTCAAATTATGTCGCAGCGAAGACATCAAAATTGTTAACTCTTCCTTTTGATATCACCGACCGTGGAAATGCAAAACGACATTTGGTGTAGTACTTGTCCTTGTTTCGGAATTTACGACGACAGTACTTTCCACAACGATGGCTTTGAAACCGTAAAACTTGTTCTCTTAGACTTTTGTCTTCGTTTGTCTTTGGAACAGCACATGTAGCATACTGTTCTATGAAACTCATCACTAAGTCATCCGGATCTGTTCCAAATTTGGGTGCATCTTTGATCCATAGCAGCATATGTATATGAGGAGCACCTCTTGCTTGATACTCCTTTCTCCAGAAGAAATCCAACACCTCTCCAAGAGGTGGATTTTTCTTGTTCGTGATGAAAGACATCATAGCTTCAAATCTATGATTAAAGTACCTGCATATATTCACTGGATCCAAAGAGCACAGTTCTCCGGGTGTCTTGAATTCAATATTTTCAATGTTTCCATTTACCTCTCGTAGAAATTCAAGTAAGTCTTCCCAGCCATACTCAGCACAGCTGAGAGTGAGGAACCATGTGGGAGTTCCTAAATTCCTCAGCATACATTTTAAGTCACCATGACGGCGGTACCAATACTCATTAGTACCACGCTGACAAGCCATGAGATTAATCAGGTGAGAATCCAAAATACTGTCTTGCACATTGACTTTATCCATAAAGTCCCTTGCCGAGATATTTCGCAGTTGTACACCACTTTTCAAGATGTGGTTCACTGAATAAGACAATCTAGAGAGATCACTTTCAAACAGTAGATGAAATAAATAGGGAATGCATTGTCGAAACCTAGGATCTTCTGTATACAATCGTAAAGTCCGGTATTCTGAAGCAGGAATTTGAACAGGTCGCTCATCATATCGTCCTCCTCGACCTGTGAGAAATAACTGTGGGAAACATCGAGCTTCCAAACTTTCCTCCCAAACACTAATGGGACTCCCTTTGGCTTGTTTCATTTGAAACAACTCAATAGCATTCCCCATGACTTCCTTGGAATGCAAAGGATGAACACTATAATGTTCATATATTTCTTCCTTTTTAGAGGCTTCTACTTTCTCAATTTGTCCAGGACACAAATCGCTGTCCTCTTCTTCACTTACTTCCTCTTCTGCAACACATACATTCTTGTAGTACTTATTATTTTTTATCAAATACAATGTTGCCTTTTTGACTTTCCTAACATCCACTAAATCTTGCCAGATTTTCTTACTCTTTGTCGGAACACCATTAACTATGATAACCAGAGGTTCCTCTTCCACTTTCTCTACTCCAATTGTATTAATGTTTTTCTTCAAATCCAAAGGCAATTAAACAACCCTTCCCTTTAATCCTCTCTGTAAATCTGATGGAGGCAACTTCCCTGTCTTTGGCTCCATTCGTACAATAGCCTGGAAGGGATGGACACTTTGAATCAAAATAGATTCATAAGTATTTAAATCCTTCAATTGAGAAGGAATGTCATCTAATTCCAGATTATTATAAACCGCTCTAGCAGGCATCTCGTTTTGGTTTAATTTGTTATAGCAATAAGTACACATACGCTGGTCCGCTCCCAAATCAAAACAATTTTCTACCATCAAGTATGTGGCAAAATCGTTCCATTCACTATTGTTTTCCATATCACTTTTTGCATATATATCCACTAACTTAGCCTGATTCTTATAATAAGTCAGTCGACAACACACACAAGTGAAATTAGGCCTCTCACTTGATTTCACCATAAACGTGGAAATTTCCTTGTGAAACTTATCTCTACTGAAAATCTGTACACTGTCTTCCACATTACCTTCTTCTAGTGGTTCAATATCAACATTGTTCTCTTTACCAGCAAAGTAACAGAACTCAATTTCTTGACAAATATTCTTTACATCTACTTCAGAACCATGCAAAAGAGCTCTGCTTAATTTTTTAAGCATAATTGCTGGATTCTTAGCATAATACAACATTCTAACTAATTTCCTCACTTTATTATGATGCACTGCTAGCATCCTGAAATGATGAAATACACTCTGGCATACTCTCCTAGAAACACAAGCCAGTGAATGACCACGCAAACCTGTCACTTGTCTCACTCTGCAAGGATCTAATTCTTGCAACAACTTTATTTTTTGCTTTACACTTTTCTTATGAAATGTACGTATAAAATCACAAAGCAAATTGATGGAATCCTGTTGCACACTGCAAATAGAACTACACTTCCAGGTGTACACTGGTCCCTTAGGACGTCTCCCTAAAACCTCATCACTTAACGCCTCTTCTGCATCTGCAGACACAAGTATTTCTTTTTCAACCGGACGACCATCTTTTACCTCATATGCTCGACCACTGCTGTCAACTGCATGCACCAAATCATTGTCCTGAAAATAACTCTCCTCATTAAAAAATGCCTCACTATTTGAACTATGCATCCATTCTCCTAAGAAAACTTCACAAAAGTTACTTCGATTAACTTCTCTCTTCCATCTACTATTAGATTTGAAAACATAGATTACCTTGTTTAGTTTCCTAATTCTATTAATTACCAAAATAAATAACTTTCGCTTAATTTCGAAAGCCTGATCAATAATTTTCTCTACATATTTCATTTTCTTATAAAATTACACTTTCCTTTGACCTTTTTTAAATTGTTTTAGCAAATTGACAATTACCCTGTTGCGGAACATTCGCTTACGAATGTCCCTGAATATATTTGCCCTTCTACTGCCATGCACAGAGTTATCTCCTCCTCTAGCACAAACTTTTTTGACCGGCCTTTCCTTTCCATTTAAATTGGCTCTCTTTTTCTGGACTAAAACTTGTTCTGTAGTTATACTTTTGTTTCTACAAATGTTTCTAAGGAATGATTTCGTTCTCTTACCCGGTGTTCTCTTCGTTCGTTGAGGTAATTCTAATGTAGAGGACTGCTGCAAAGTTTTAGTCAACTGCTGTCTTTGACGTTTCGTAGCCTTTCGAATTCTATCCTTAGATGGCATTGTCTAATTTCCAAATAATTTGCAGTTGAATCTGTGGTAAAATATAATAAAAAATGTTATTAACCACTATTACCAAACAGTAAATCAATAACAGTAAGAATTAGATTCAACAATGCTATAAAAATGATTCAAAAAAATATTTTTAATTTTACTGTGATAGTGATAATATTACAGGGCTTTCATGCAAATGACTGCCCACCCTGCAACAAAAAGCCCACATGATTCGGTAAAATAAAACATCGGTAAATATACTGATTTGAAGCCACCCATATGTAGGTGGGACTCTTCAGAGTGCCAGGAGCCTTTACGAATCGGTATAAAAACAATTTCACAGATTCTGTAAATGTAGATTTACCTACATGTGGCCTTGGATTTAGGCCCCTACATACCGATTCGCCATTTACCGGTCGGAAACGGCCGAAATCGGCCGTAACCGGTCGGTAAATGGACTAAAACGACCACCTACATCGAGCCCTAAGTGTGCATGCATTTGATTTCAAACAAAGTTTTAAAACCTTTTATGTAAAACAATTATACACCTACATTCATGGGGAACTGACTTAAAATGACCTAATACACATCAAAACGTTTTTTTAAAATACTTGCACCTTTTTTTCAATAACTTTTAACATGGCAATGTAACTCAAACAATCATAATGAAAATTTTACAGGCACACATAGGGGCGTATTTACAAGGGCCTTGCAGCACGGGGAAAGTGACTTCAAATGACCAGACACACATGGGGACGTATTTACAAGGCCCTTGTACCCGGGGGAAGTGACTTGAAATTGCTAAGCACACATAGGAGGGTATTTACAATGCCCGTGCAACACTTATGCATCATTTTCTTTTAACATAGCTATGTAACTCAAACAATTAATCATTCCTATGGGCTTTGAAGCCCATAGGAATGATTAGGCATTACCGATTCGGTATTTACCGAATCGGTAATTAAAGAATTCACAAGGGTGCAGGGGGTATCACTTTGACACCCTCTGGCACCCTCAAAACAGGCACAGGTGCCATGTGGCAGGCATACCTGCCCTAAGGGCAGGTCTGCCTTTCACATGACATAGGTGTGCATGCACACATGTGCATGCACACCGGAATCGGTATTTTACCATGAAGTTTGATTTCATGCTAAAATACCGATTCGTTAAGGCCTTTGAGACTCAGAAGAGTCCCCCCTACATAGCAAATTTACAGAATCGGTAAAATTACCGATTCGGTATTTTACCGAACCAATAATTTTTCCGATTCTGTAAATGTACATTTACCTACATGTGGCCTTGGATTTAGGCCCCTACATACCGATTGGCCATTTACCGGTCGGAAACGGCCGAAATCGGCCGTAACCGGTCGGTAAATGGCCTGAAACGACCACCTACATCGGGCCCGAAGTGTGCATGCATTTGATTTCCAAAAAAGTTTTTAAACCTTTTATGTAAAACAATAATACACCTACATTCATGGGGAACAGACTTAAAATGCCCTAATACACATGAAAACGTTTTTTTAAGGAACTTGCACCTTTTTTCAATAACTTTTAACATGGCTATGTAACTCAAACAATCAAAATGAAAATTTTCCAGGCACACATGGGGGCGTATTTACAAGGGCCATGCACTACGAAGAAAGTGACTTCAAATGACCAGACACACATGGGGACGTATTTACAAGGCCCTTGTACCCGGGGGAAGTGACTTGAAATTGCTAACCACACATAGGAGAGTATCTACAATGCCCGTGCAACACTTATGCATCATTTTTTACATATACACCATAACAATAACAACACAAATGCATCATATATCTGTTCCGCAAAAGCGACGCATTGCAGGAGTCACATAATTTTACCATCAAAAACAATTTCACCGATTCTGTAAATGTAGATTTACCTACATGTGGCCTAGGATTTAGGCCCCTACATACCGATTCGCCATTTACCGGTCGGAAACGGCCGAAATCGGCCGTAACCGGTCGGTAAATTGCCTAAAACGACCACCTACATCGAGCCCTAAGTGTGCATGCATTTGATTTCAAACAAAGTTTTAAAACCTTTTATGTAAAACAATTATACACCTATATTCATGGGGAACTGACTTAAAATGCACTAATACACATCAAAACGTTTTTTTAAGAAACTTGCACCTTTTTTTCAATAACTTTTAACATGCACAGCTCCTATGTACATACACACCTTGTCAGTACTAATACTTTACATTATCTACAATTACAATTGGTAAAAGAATCCAAAATCGCCTTTGAAAGCAGAATGCAAACACTTGACGCAAAACATCATTTTAAATACACAGTTGACTTTCTTATTTACGCAAAAAAGCATACTACTCTTTATCTAAAATATATAAACGATAACTCACCTTTACAAATTCTTTTTGAAATTCAAAACAGACTCAGAAACACACCAATTATTCTTTAGCAGAATTAAAGGTATGCACTCCAGAGGCTGGAACCAACAAAGGCACTGAAACGCTGATATTCATCACACATATCTCTCATGTCAGCCAATCAAAACTCTTCCCTCACTTTTTTCAAATCAACACCCTTCCCCCCTCTGCCCTTTCTACCTCTTTTCCATAGCAACTACCGCCTGCCAGACCTCTCATGTTCACAAGTTCACACAACAATGTTTCAAATGAACTCTGAACTCTCAGTACACCTGCTAATCCACTGCAATCTTTCATAACAACATTTTTAAATAACCATTCAAAATACATCTTTCAAAGAACACATCCATGCACCCTAACTTTCTGTTTTCAGCAATGGAAATACACCAATCCCTGCTAATGAATCATTTGCACTTAAACTCCACAGTTTTTTTCATTACAAACTTCACTATTTCAACTGCCATTTCATTCCCACACTTCATCTGACTGCAGCAAAAACTCCTCTATCCATGTTTTCAGTCTGGATTCTTGGACATAGCTACATCCACTGGGCTCACAGGTATGCTGATAACAGAAATTTACACAACCTCAATTTACAAAATGTGGAAATCAAATGGATTGGTCAAAGAGGATTGAAATGTCACCAATTGATACCATTGGTGAAAACCTTTTTACATTTGCCAAACCCTGACCTCATAATAGTGAACTGTGGAGGAAACGATTTGGGCACTTTGACTGGGGTAGGTCTGGAAATGCTCCTAAAAGACACCTTTGAGCAATTGATGACACTTTTTCCTCAAACTGCCTTGGTATATTCCAATATATGCCAAAGACAAAAATGGAGGTGGTCCAATCAATTTTGTCCACAAATTGAGAAATCGAGGAAGCATGTAAATAAGTCTGTTTCAGCTTACATGAGGGACCATGGAATGGGCTGCATCTACAACAATAACTTGCGTTACTACATGCAAGATATCTACAGAGGAGATGGCGTGCATTTCTCAGATGAGGGGAACAGAGTTTTCATACTAAATTTAAGAATGTGTATTGGTTCCTACTTATAAGTTTCTAGAACTTACACAGAACCCAAAAGCTCTTTTCACAGCTACCTTAACTTAGTTTACTCTTTTGAAATTTCGAATGTACCTTTTTTCTCTTATTTTCACTTATATTCGCTTACCGGTTTGCTACCCAGTTCGCGTACCGGCAGCTAACCACGCGAAAAAATCAATTTTTTTTTCTGGACATATATGAGCCTCCTCAGCCACCCTCAGAAAACTTAGGGAGACAGGATACGTCTAAAGTACCCCAATCTACCCATTCTGAACATTATTTACCCTCCATCTTGTATCTCAATTCTACCGAAACACAAAATGGAGGACTCCCGTAACGCTGCAAGTTCGCGTACCGGGAAACGCACTGACAAGCACTCGCTCAAAAAAGGTGGGAAAGTAATTTACAGAAAAACCACTGGAGACACTTTCACCAGTTAAACATTAGCTCATACTACATACCAATCCCTATCATTTTCACAAATTTCGTTGGAATACCATTTAGCCATTTAGCATGTAGAACTCTCTAAAATCACTGAGGTAAATTACTTCACAAAACATATTGGAAGTGTTGGAAATGACAACCAATTAAAATATTACTTTCAATTTCTACTATTATATCATAACATTTGATTGGTTATGTACCTGAATATATATAAACAAAGAGAGAGAAACACAGCCATTTTGACTATTACTTCGTGAAGTGCATAACAGCTAAAAATCAACTGATAACTTCAAGTTATATTTAAAAGGTAAGATATTATTTTTAAAACTGAAGTATGTTCTGTACTGAAAGCTAATTAGAAAAACATTTTCTGACAGTTATATTCTATCACTCTATAATACTTATAGAATAAAATAGACTTCTCTGTTTTAGTTATGGCAGGGCCAGTCCAAGGATTTGCGAGGCCCTGGGCTAAAAGGGAACGAGCGCAAGGCCCCCTCCAATTTACATAAGTGGCCCCTTGCAAGGAGAACATTCACAGACACTGTGGGGGCCCCATTGTCCAGCATTTTGACGCCCCCACAGTTTTAACTTTTACTCCACACGCATTTCTCACACCTTCATAGGTGTGAGAATTGATTGTGGTCTAAAAGTTAAAACTGTGGGTGCGCCAAAATGCAGGACAATGGGCCCCCCACAGTGTCTGTGAATGGTCTCCTTGCAATTGAGGGAGCGTCTCCTTCTCCCTCCCCTATACCTCCTGACACCATCCATGACAGGCCCAAGGAGGAGGCCCCTCCAATGGACCTTAATTGCAGGCGACACCTTTCTTTGTGATAGATCTCCTGGAAAACAAAAGGACACATCACCAGTGCGTGGCCCCATGCTGGTGGGCTGAGTGCGAGGTCCTGAACGGCAGCCCACGTTGCCCATGCCTAGCGCCGGCCCTGAATTAGGGATAGAGTAAGACTTCTCTAGTATAATTCAGAATTGACTAAGAGTTTATTTGATAATTTTCTTCATATTTCTACTTCCAATTTGATACCATACACTGCCCAAAGAAAAAAACACTGTTTAAATAACCAAACTGCCTGTCTGTACTGAAACCCAACAGTGCCCTATCTGTACTGATATATTTTTTAAAAATTCATTTTTAAGAATTCAAAATGGAAGGACAAGAAAATAACTTGAAAATTGAAACAGAAACACAAAAGGAGACGGAAGTTGACCAGGATTTCTACGACGATACAATAAACAATGAACTTGTGCAATGTGTAGATGCAGTAGATTTTCTACTGGAAAATGAAGAAAAAAATGATCATGATTTTTTAGAATTTCTTTTAAATTTTGAGAAACAATCTGAATAATAAATATTTATTTCTTAATTCAAAAATTGTTTGACACATTATTTATTTTTATATGTATATTGTAAACTAGTAGCAAATTGATTATAACGTGAAGTCAGACTTTAAATATACTGAGCAACTTTTTGGTGTTGCATACTAACTTTGTTCATAGTTACTTCCTTTCTCCCACTATATAATCTCCAATGTGTATTTAACATCTCTTTATCATCTCCTGCCTCCATGTAGTTTCGGCTTTCCAGACAGACTATGGTATGAATTCCATATACCACAATAACTTCTTTAACAACAGGCAAGATATCTACAAAGGAGACGGCGTTTATTAATTTATAGACTCTGCATTGGTACCTACATGTTGCTACGTAAATAAAAAGAAACAAAAAAAAGAAACAACAAAACGAACAATTGATAAACATACAATAAGTTAAAAGTCAATCATTCTTGTTTCCTTATAGTACGCTCCCCAGACCGCTTTCCGGTACGCGTACCGAGCGCACCCCACGAAAAAAGCATTTTTTTTTTTTTGCACGGCGGGGCCCTTTTAAAGCCTCCACATCAAACCTAGGGGGTCAAGGAAGATCTACTATGCCCCCTTATGGGCATTTGCGCCTTTGTTCTGGCCTCCTCTTGTCTCTCGATCCTACCGAGAGACAAGATGGCGGCCGCTCCGGGCTGTTTAGAATGTTGACAGACACCGGAGAGCCAATCAGCTTCGCTTCGCAAAGCTCCGTTACACGAAAAGTACGCAAACTGGTGCGCTATCCGGTACGCTGTCACAGATATATCTGTTTTTTTAAACGTTAATTTCTCAAAATCCACTGGAGCACATATATTGAGACCCAGCAAAGGCACATCGGGCTAACAGTCCCTACAATTTTGCCAAGTTTCGTGCAAATCCATTCAGCCGTTCGAGCTAAAAGTGAGGCCAAACGCCCTATGGAAAAATGAATGGGAAAAACGCGTTTTGGGACCCCCCTTTTTTCTCGGCCCCCCCTTGACGAAACGCCCCCAAATTTTCAGGGGCTGATCAGAAACAAAATGTGCCTTTTTCCTGAAACTTTCAGCAGATTCCGTCCACAAACGCCAAAGTTATTAGACATAGAATTTTCAAAAGTTCCATAGAGAAAAAATCCTAACTATATATACCTACTGGCGACCGCCAGTAGGTAATATATATATATATATATATATATATTATCTGTTTCACCAAACGCTCCAAACGTAGCGTAAATGCACTCTAGTCCAGCATTAATCACCACTCCATTAAACCAAATGATCGTTGTTCATAAGTTTTCAATTTATTTCCAGCATGACAAACCGTGCATGGAACCAACCCAACGCGTTTCACCGAATGCTCGGCTTGATCACGGGTGACTTGTGTTCCCAAAAACAATTGTTAAATAAAGTTTCACATACCACTTCCTCGTGTTAACATAAACAAAGGACTAGAGTACGAATCAAAAACAGTGCGGCCATATTGGAACGGTGTCCTGATAGTGAATAACAATCTATGACATGGGTTATACCATTGTTGAATATGCTGTGGATATTTATGACGAAAATCACATGTGGAAAGATATTATAACAATGCGCTTCTAGGCATCTGTCATCTTAACAATCAAAACCAATTATAATTGTGAAATGTCCCAGTGGAATGGTCTTCTCAATAAATCACAAACAATAATGACAATGTCCTTGTACGTTAGGCATTTGTTAATCCCAAGTGGAAATACATCTTGTCTTGCACATTCATTCTTCTTCAACAGATATTACCTGTATGAAAAAGAAATAAATCAATAAGTCTTGATGTTCGCTAGAAGTGGCGTGGCCTTAATGAATCGAATCAGAAAGTGCATAACACGGACATTAATAAAATTATAAAGTGATAAACAAATAATGTGATGTTAAAAACATGAGAAGCACAAAGAGGAGACTGAGAGAACAGCTATACATTCCTGTAAAGTTAAAATCTTATTTATACCAAGTGGTTTACTCTCCCAGATGCCATTTTAATTCCTCTTTAGAATTTAGACCACCCGGAATGCGGGTGTCTAAATCAAGAATGTATTTACTTTCTAGCTCTCGTAACCTTCGTATTCTGTCTCCCCCTCTTTTCATGGGGGGTATTTTGTCAATCACAAAAAGATTCAAAAGATTGCGATTGCTTCGGTGTAGTTCTTCAAAGTGTCGGGCTACCAGTGAGTTTTGGTCTTTATTCTCAATTGCCTGCATGTGTTTCAGAATACGTTTCTTAGCAGGAAACTTTGTGCTCCCTACGTATTTCTTGGAACACGGGCAAACAAGGATATACAATAACATAATCGGAAAGACAGGTTAGGTGTTGTTTGATCGTTTTTTCTCTATCTTCTATTGGATAGTAGACTGATTTGACATTTTGGCTAAATTTGCATGCCTTACATGTCATGCATGTAAAAAAGCCCTGTATGTCAGATGTTTTTCTTTGCTTGGTGTTGATTTCATTTTTACTCAGTCTATCTTTTAGAGAGTCTGCTTTCCGATGTGTGATGCTGGGATTACAGCCAACTACATCGGTTTATGTAGGTTCAGTTTTCAATACACTCCAGTGGTTTTTTTGGCTGCTCTATACCTGCCAAGATTTTGCATGGTAGGTTGAGATGAACCTGACCACCTCCTGTACCTCACTTTTCTCATTTTCTTTGTGGACCAATAACGTTTCATGGCTGATTTTACTTGCCTTCACAAAGGCTTCTTCAACTACCTGTGGATGATACCCACGTTCCTTGAAGCGCTCTTTCATACAGCCCCCTTCCAGAATAAAGTCTTCATCTTTACTGCAGTTCCTGCGGGCCTGGAGTAATTCACCAAACGGAATACTGCGTATTTGGGATTTGGGGTGGCTACTCTCTGCGTGAAGCAGTGTGTTGCCTGCAGTGCTTTTGCGGAATATTTTCATCACTAGTCGGTTACCAGCAACCTCAACTTTTAAATCCAGAAATTCCATATATTGATTGCTGATTTTCCCTTCTAGACATAGGTTTAAATCATTCTTGTTTAGATCTTGGATGAAACTTTCTGCCATTGCTTGGGGACCATCCCAGATGATTCATTGGTCATCAATATACCGCAGCCAGGTTTTCACATGGCTGCGGTATAATGCATGGGTCTCTGCCACCTGTTACTTCCAGCCTGCCATGAACAGATTGGCAAAGCTGGGAGCAAAACAAGTTCCCATCGCAGTCCCTTGTCGCTGTCTATAATAGACCTCATTAAAGATGAAGAAGTTGTTTTCAAGACAAAACAACATCATGCTTAGAATCATTTCAGTGTGGTCCCTAAAGGAGATGGATCGTTTCTTGAGGAATTGACGACATGCATCTATTCCGTCCTTGTGCCGAATAGAGGTGTAAAGGCTGCACACATCAAGGGAAATGAGTAAATAGCTATCCTGCCACACAAAATTCCTGATCTTATTGATGAAATCCCTACTGTCCTTTAAATAGGAAGGTATAGCTTCCAAAAAAGGACGTAGGAAAAAGTCGATGTATTTAGACGTGTTCTCTAACAGAGAACCCATGGAGGAGACAATAGGCCTGCCAGGTGGTTTGTCTGTGTTTTTGTGGAGCTTCGGCAGGAGATATAGTACTGCCACTTTGGGATTGCGATTAAGTAAGAAGGAATACTCATTCCACTCTAGAAGACCTTTCAGTTGCCAATCCTTCAACATCCCATAGTAAGTGGTATTATTTTTTTCAACAGCCTGAATAGAAGTGATCTCATAAAAATCTATACAGTGCAACTGTCGCATCCCCTCATCAATATAGTTACTCACATCCATCACAACAACATTTCCTCCTTTATCCGACTGGCGGATAACAATGGAGGAATCACTTTCCAATGATTTGATAGCAAGACGTTCGCTTTTACTCATATTATCCTTGGTCCAACCCTTCTTTCTGGTCAACTTTTTCAAATCACTGATAACTAGAGTCTCAAAAATGTCAATTCCACAGGTTGGTAACATGGGATTAAAGTTCGACTTGGGTTTGAACATATTTGGGCAGTTTAGATTGGTGCTGAAGCCCAATGATTCAGCATCAATCGGTCTCTCCAATGGTGTATTCTGTTCCAGTTCTTTAGCAGCAATAAGAGCCTCTACCTCACCAATAGACTCTGGGGCAGGGGGAACAGCATCAGTGATTTTACCAATGTTTTTTACCTTCAATTTGTTTCACTTGTGTAGACGTAATTTGCGGGTAAATTTAAATAAGTAAATGTGCTCCTGAGAGTAAGTGAAATTCGAAGTTGGGCAGAAAGAAAGGCCATACTGTAAAACTTCATGTTCAGTTTTAGAAAGTAAACGAGAAGACAGATTTACCACATTTTTCTGGTTCATTTTCCTCTCTTGTTTTTTTGACCCCGTGTTTCCACTCCCATTGGGGTGACGTTCACTTTTCCACCTGCCGCCCCTCCTTGTTTCACATTGGATGTGGTGGCTTCTTCTCCAGCTTTGCCTCTTCCTCTGCCTCGTCCTCGAAATCCCCTTCCTTTTCCCCTGCCACGATCTATTTGCCAGTTTTGTTGTTGTGATGCCTGGTTCATTAAGCGAAACTCCTCCCAAAAATTTGATGGTTTGTTTGGGTTCCCTCGTACAGGCGTATTGCCATCTTCAGAAACATCCAGTTCAAACTGAAGGGGCATCTGAAGAAGAAATCGTTGAGAGCGATGTTTCTGAAGATGGCAATACGCCTGTACGAGCGAACCCAATCAAAACATCAAATCTTTGGGAGGAGTTTCGCTTAATGAACCAGGCATCACAACAACAAAACTGGCAAAAAGATCGTGGCAGGGGAAAAGGAAGGGGATTTCGAGGACGAGGCAGAGGAAGAGGCAAAGCTGGAGAAGAAGCCACCACATCCAATGTGAAACAAGGAGGGGCGGCAGGTGGAAAAGTGAACGTCACCCCAATGGGAGTGGAAACACGGGGTCAAAAAAACAAGAGAGGAAAATGAACCAGACAAACGTGGTAAATCTGTCTTCTCGTTTACTTTCTAAAACTGAACATGAAGTTTTACAGTATGGCCTTTCTTTCTGCCCAACTTCGAATTTCACTTACTCTCAGGAGCGCATTGACTTATTTAAATTTACCCGCAAATTACTTCTACACAAGTGGAACAAATTGAAGGTAAAAAACGTTGGTATAATCACTGATGCTGTTCCCCTGCCCCAGAGTCTATTGGTGAGGTAGAGGCTCTTATTGCTGCTAAAGAACTGGAACCGAATACACCATTGGAGAGACCGATTGATGCTGAATCATTGGGCTTCAGCACCAATCAACTGCCCAAATACGTTCAAACACAAATCAAACTTTAATCCCATGTTACCAACCTGTGGAATTGACATTTTTGAGACTCTAGTTATCAGTGATTTGAAAAAGTTGGCCAGAAAGAAGGGTTGGATCAAGGATAATTTGAGTAAAAGCGAACTTCTTGCTATCAAATCATTAGAAAGTGGTTCCTCCATTGTTATCCGCCAATCAGATAAAGGAGGAAATGTCGTTGTGAAGGATGTGAGTAACTATATTGATGAGGGGATGCAACAGTTGAACTGTATAGATTGTTATGAGATCTCTTCTAGTCAGGCTGTTGAAAAAACTAATACCACTTACTATGGGATGTTGAAGGATTGGCAACTGAAAGGTCTTCTAGAGTGGAATGAGTATTCCTTCTTACTTAATCGCAATCCCAAAGTGGCAGTACTATATCTCCTTCCGAAGCTCCACAAAAACGCAGACAAACCCCATGGCAGGCCTATTGTCTCCTCCATGGGTTCTCTGTTAGAGAACACGTCTAAATACATCGATTTTTTCCTACGTCCTTTTGTGGAAGCTATACCTTCCTATTTAAAGAACAGTAGGGATTTCATCAAAAGGATCAGGAATTTTGTGTGGCAGGTTAGCTATTTACTCATTTCCCTTGATGTGTGCAGCCTTTACACCTCTATTCGGCACAAGGACGGAATAGATGCATGTCGTCAATTCCTCAAGAAACGATCCATCTCCTTCAGGGACCACACTGAAATGATTCTAAGCATGAGTTTTTGTTTTGTCTTGAAAACAACTTCTTCATCTTTAATGAGGTCTATTATAGACAGCGACAAGGGACTGCGATGGGAACTTGTTTTGCTCCCAGCTTTGCCAATCTGTTCATGGCAGGCTGGGAGCAACTGGTGGCAGAGTCCCATGCATTGTACCGCAGCCATGTGAAAACCTGGCTGCGGTATATTGATGACCTATTCATCATCTGGGATGGTCCCCAAGCAATGGCAGAAAGTTTCATCCAAGATCTAAACAAGAATGATTTAAACTTATGTCTAGAAGGGAAAATCAGCAATCAATATATGGAATTTCTGGATTTAAAAGTTGAGGTTGCTGGTAGCCGACTAGTGATGAAAATATTCCGCAAAAGCACTGCAGGCAACACACTGCTTCACGCAGAGAGTAGCCACCCCAAATCCCAAATACGCAGTATTCCGTTTGGTGAATTACTCCAGGCCCGCAGGAACTGCAGTAAAGATGAAGACTTTATTCTGGAAGGGGGCTGTATGAAAGCGCGCTTCAAGGAACGTGGGTATCATCCACAAGTAGTTGAAGAAGCCTTTGTGAAGGCAAGTAAAATCAGCCATGAAACGTTATTGGTCCCCAAAGAAAATGAGAAAAGTGTGGTACAGGAGGTGATCAGGTTCATCTCAACCTACCATGCAAAATCTTGGCAGGTACAGAGCAGTCTAAAAAAACACTGGAGTGTATTGAAAACTGAACCTACATTACCCGATGTAGTTGGCTGTAATCCCAGCATCACATATCAGAAAGCAGACTCTCTAAAAGATAGACTGAGTAAAAATGAAATCAACACCAAGCAAAGAAAAACATCTGACATACAGGGCTTTTTTACATGCATGACATGTAAGGCATGCAAATTTAGCCAAAATGTCAAATCAGTCTACTATCCAATAGAAGATAGAGAAAAAACGATCAAACAACATCTAACCTGTCTTTCCGATTATGTGGTGTATATTCTTGTTTGCCCGTGTTCCAAGAAATACATAGGGAGCACAATGTTTCCTGCTAAGAAACGTATTCTGGAACACTTGCGGGCAATTGAGAATAAAGACCAAAACTCACCGGTAGCCCGACACTTTGAAGAACTACACCGAAGCAATCACAATCTTTTGAAGTTTTTTGTGATTGACAAAATCCCCCCCATGAAAAGAGGGGGAGGCAGAATACGAAGGTTACGACAGCTAGAAAGTAAATACATTCTTGATTTAGACACCTGTAATCCGAGTGGTCTAAATTCTGAAGAGGAATTAAAATGGCATCTGGGAGAGTAAACCACTTGGTATAAATAAGATTTTAACTTTACAGGAATGTATAGCTGTTCTTTCAGTCTCCTGTTTGTGCTTCTCATGTTTTTAACATCACATTATTTGTTTATCACTTTATAATTTTATTAATGTCTGTATTATGCACTTTGTGATTCGAATCATTAAGGCCACGCCACTTCTAGCGAATATCAAGACTTATTGATTTATGTCTTTTTCATACAGGTAATATCTGTTGAAGAATAATGAATGTGCAAGACAAGATGTATTCCCACTTGGGATTAACGAATGCCTAAAGTACAAGGACATTGTCATTATTGTTTGTGATTTATTGCGAAGGCCATTCCACTGGGACATTTCACAATTATTCTTGGTTTTGATTGTTAAGATGACAGATGCCTAAAAGCGCATTGTTATAATATCTTTCCACATGTGATTTTCGTCATAAATATCCACAGCATATTCAACAATGGTATAACCCATGTCATAGATTGTTATTCACTATCAGGACACCGTTCCAATATGGCTGCGCTGTTTTTGATTCGTACTCTAGTCCTTTGTTTATGTTAACACGAGGAAGTGGTATGTGAAACTTTATTTAACAATTGTTTTGGGAACACAAGTCACCCGTGATCAAGCCGAGCATTCGGTGAAACGCGTTGGGTTGGTTCCATGCACTGTTTGTCATGCTGGAAATAAATTGAAAACTTATGAACTACGATCGTTTGGTTTAATGGAGTGGTGATTAATGCTGGACTAGAGTGCATTTACGCTACGTTTGAAGCTTTTGGTGAAACGGATTGTACTTGGCAGGGAACCCTCTGACCCTGCATTGCACCGCAGTCTAGGTGTCCCGGTCCCATCGGAGGAAGTGAAACTTATATTATATATATATCTACAACTGATTTAGCCATTTCTCTTGCCACTTCTGACGGCGAGCCCTCAGCAGTGTGGCTAACCCCTATATTATTTACCACGATCTTGACCTCATCAATGCTGTTGACATCAACCAAGAAAGACAGCCAGGGCTCATTCCATTTCTGAGTGTTTAATTATTCAAGCAGCAATTTACGTGAATGCGTTTTGAAGCCTTCACTTCTTGTTGACAGGTACATATATATATATATATATATATATATATATATATTCACTGAAAAAAACATAGGTTTTACCCACGTTATAGTTGAGAATTAGCATTTTAAAAACCTTAGAAATTCACAGAAAAAAACATAGGTTTCACACATATTATAGTTAGCTGGACATTTCACTCATACAAAACCATTGAAATTCCCCTGTTATGTTAGTATAGCTGTTAGTAAAGCTAATTATAACTCATGCTCCCACAATCCACTGCTGATGACGTCACATATTACATCACTCATGACATGGTCAGTGACATCACTCATGACATCACTCATGACATTTCAAATGACATCACTGATGACATCATCCAGTGAATGTGTGTCTTTCTGAAAAATAAATATTTGTTTCATATGTATATCTAAAGGTGGATGGAAGAATGAATGGGTAAATAAGTGTCTAAATGGATTTTTTTTGTAAAATTGATTGTATAACTGACTTATTTAGTATATCTTAGTGAATAGATGTATTAGCGAGTAATGTTTAAATATTTAAATATCAGTGTCTCACTTTGTATATAAGTGGCTGCAAGGGTTGGTGAGTAGCTACATGTGTGTGTATATGGGTTAATAGTTGTTTTTTTTAGTATCAGTATGAGTGTCTGTCTGGTTCGGTGGCAGATATTACTTAGCGCATAGATGCATGAATGAGTGACTCACTGTATGTGTTTTGAAGACAGCATGTGTGCAGGACTGTATGAGTGGATGAGTGTGTATGGGTGTGTTAGTGAGTGAATGACTATCTCAATAATGTTTTTAATAGTAAGTACATATGTTTTAAACTAGTATATGTGAGTATTGATGTATATAAGTGAGTATATATGAGAGTGAGAGATTGAAGGAGTTCCTGTATAAATAAGCATGTGTTTCTATAAGTGATTGTTTAAGAGAGTAAGTATGTGTACGTTTCTGTAGAAGTAAGTGTAGTGGTGTGTGTATAGCTGTATATGCAAGTAAATGGATGTTTGATAGTTTATTTGTATGTGTGAGAATGCGAAATGAAATGAAATGAAAAGAAGATTTATAAAGCGCGATAGTTGCCCTGAGGCGTCCAAGCGCTAAAGAAAAACAGTGCTACCTAAAGAGAACGGTCGCCAGTAAGGAGTCTAGTCAGATTTGTTAAAGAGAAGAGTTTTTAACTGTTTACGGAATGAAGACAGATTAGGGTTGGATCTAAGATGAATGGGCAATGATTTCCACATTTTGGCCGCGTTGTAAGAAAACGACCGGCCTCCTGATCTTGATCTCTTGATCTTGGAGACGGTGACAAGAAAAGCATGAGTGGAACGGAGCTGTTTTTTGGGAAGATATGGAGTGATTAGATTGTTGTTAATCATCGGACCAGTCCTCCAGAATGCCTGGTGAGAAATGCACAAGGACTTAAAATTGATCCTCTCCCTGGCAGGGAGCCAGTGTAGACTCCGCAGCCCGGGTTTAGCTGAGAACCTACGGGGGAGCTGAAGCAGCATTCGCGCGGCACAGTTCTGGATTAGCTGGAGTTTCCGTAGGGTGTATTCAGGGGCTCCTGTGTTTGAGTAACTCTATGTATGAGTGTAGGTGTGTCACAGGATGTATAGGTGTATGAGTACATATGATGAGTGAATGCCTGTATGAGTGACTATATAGAGCTGTTGGTCAATGAGTGGATGTGTATGTAGATTTTGGAATTACTAAATAGGTTGTTCTAACTGGTATTGGTATCTTCATTGTTTTGAGACTGTTTAGTTTCTATTTTTCATTGTGTGTATTAAAGGTTATATTAGTATGTGAGGAGGTCTGCCACTCTTTCACAAGGATGATGTCATCAGTGATGTCATTTGAGATGTCATCAGTGATGTCATGAGTGATTTCACCGACCATGTCATGAGTGATGTAATATGCGACGTCATCAGCAGTGGATTGTGGGTGCGCGAGTTATAGTTAGCTTTATTAACTATAACGGGGGAATTTCAATGGTTTAGTATGAGTGAAATGTCCAGCTAACTATATCATGTGTGAAACCTATGTTTTTTTCAGTGAATTTCTAAGGTTTTTTAAATGCTAATTCCTAACTATAACGTGGCTGAAACCTATGGTTTTTTCAGTGAATTTGCAAGGTTTATTAAATGCTAATTCCTAACTATAACGAGGGTAAAACCTATGGTTTTTTCAGTGAATTTCATAGGTTTTGTAACTGCCAATTTTTAAATGTATTAATTGCTATATTTTTTAATACTAATTTACTAAATTTTTTATCATAATTATTTTTAGTTATTTTATTTTATAAATTACATTACATATTTTGTATGTAAAATAATAAAAAACAACATTAAAAAATAATTTAAAATTGTCTTTTTGTCAATATATTAAAATTTATTTTTATATATATATTTTTTGCATTTTTTTGTTGTAAACGTACCGTACGCGTACGGTCCTTGCACCATCCTTTGTATCTGTAATAGTACTGTACGCGTACCCGCACATACATTGCGAATACATTTGACATTCCGCGTCGCATCGGCGCTTCCGCGTGACGCATGTACGTTTGTACGGCGCACCGTACAAGTACTCCACAAAAGTTTCTTAATGTTTAAAAAGATATATCTATGTATTTAATGTAAATATTAATGCAATACATTTTCTGAGATAATCATGAAAATAGTATTTATTTACTTTTAATAAGCGTATATTGCTTTTAAAAGCAACTACGCAAATCGCAGGGTACGTCGTACGTACGCGCATCGTAAGCGCACCCTACATGACTTCAAAACAAGAGATTTGATTGGTTCATAATACTTCCTATTCTAACTGTTGAAGGACCCCACCCATTTTAATCACTCTTCTTTGACTTTCACTGAAGAACCATCTCTGTTCTGAAACTCTTGTGTTTTTTAAGACATCTTTAATATGGCGGCACCCTAGGAGGAAGATATATCTGAACACTCTTCAGAAGAAGAATTTCTTGCTGAGGATGCAAAGCCAAAAAGGAAGGAAGCTCTGATCTGGAATTTATTTACAATTCCAGACGGAGAAAAGAAAGTGAATGCAGCCAAGGTCACCTGCAAGGTGTGTGGGACCATACTTTCTAGAGGTGATCCGAATAAAAAATATTCATTTGGCACCGCCTGCATGGTACGATATGTGAAGAATCTTCATCCCCGCAATAATGCGAGAGCTGCATGTGACAGGCTGCGGGAAGACCCTCCACCAGCTGTGCCCAGCACTTCAACAGCACCATCTAGACCGCATCCGGATATCCATCCTACAACTGTCTGGCGCAAGAGTCCACTATGGGCAGGGCAAAAGGTGGGCTCGTGATCCTACTGTCTGTTAACTTTCCAGTACGCGTGAAGTCTCATTCTACCGTAGGGTCAGATTCGCAAATATTATGGCTGGAACAAAGAGGGGATTGTGATATTTTGTTAATTAATCACTATAACAACATGTTTGATCCCACGAGCACTTGTGTTGTTAATGGACTTGAGACAGCTGTTATGAAAACTGGTAGGGATATCCATAATCCTTATGATATCAATTGGGGAGGGGATTTTA
Organism: Lissotriton vulgaris; assembly: GCF_964263255.1. NCBI lineage: Eukaryota > Metazoa > Chordata > Amphibia > Caudata > Salamandridae > Lissotriton > Lissotriton vulgaris. Next base: position 1,247,677,391 of record NC_141687.1, on the reverse strand, counting down.
ATATTCGTACTTGTCCACACTTTTTTACAAATGTATGTGGTTTTGACGGGGCTAATGGGGGGGACCGGGCTCATTTTATCCATACCACTTATGGTGACTCCCTTAATACTTTTATGCTCAATTTTGATTTGTTAATTCATCAGCCTGCTGAAGATAGAGAAGGTAATATTGTACCGACTTTTGTAGGGAGGAACTCAGCCTCTGTTATTGATTATTTGTTGGTTTCAGTCTACATTGCCCCTTATTGTGCTGTTCCCGAAATTGTTGATTTAGGCCTCAGTGACCATAATGCCATTACCATGTCGAAATCCATTTGGGGGACTAAGTCTACATCTAAGCGTAGGATTGTTGATGAAATTATCCCTTGCATGCAGAATGGTATTAGGATCAAATGGTGCGGGGAAAACTCTGATAAGTTGCTGCGAAAAATAGTGGTAGCTGGCTCTGACGAGCTGCTTCGCTGTCTCAATGACGATGCAGCTCCATCGTGCACTATCGCTGAATTTGAAAAACTCTGCGATATTATTAAAAGGACCCTCACCATTTCTAATGCTAACACTAAGAGTGCAACTGTAGAATGGTTTGATAGAGCCTGCACGAACTCTTTACAAGAACTAAAGAGGGCACTCTCAAACCATCCTAGAGATAGGGAAGCCGTAAAACTTCTTAGGGCAACTTACAAACTCCATCTGACCCGTTGAAAACAGGAGCTTAGGGAACAAGCGTGGGACAATTTGACTAAAGCGGCGAAGCTACGAGATAGTAAGTTATTCTGGAGTACTGTTAACAGCCCATTCCTCCAAAAGGAGGAATTCCCAGTTTTAACAGCTCAGGTCAGCGAGGATAGCTGGGTCCAATATTTTACCGGAATCTTTGACCCGGCCGGGGAGGACAATGTTAGTTTAAATGCCGACATTTATGGGTCTAAGTTACCCCTGGAGATTACATTACTAGAAGTTGATAATGCTATCTGTAACAGCAAGGGAGGGAAGGCCCGAGGACCGGACAGAGTTCCGGTCGACCTGTATAAAACTGGTTTATCATTATGGAGCCCCCTCCTGACCCAGGTCTTTAATGCCTCCGTCAAAAAAGTACACCCTCTACATGGGGTGAATCCATAATTTTGCCGATTTACAAGAAGGGAGACGGAGGAGAGGCCAAGAACTACCGCCCTATCTCCCTCCTAGATTCTTTGTTGAAAATTATGAGTAGGGTCCTATTACTACGTCTGGAGGAATGGGCGGAAGATAACAGTATCCTTGCGGATTCCCAATTTGGTTTCCGCAAGGGTCTTGGCACTATTGAGCAGTGTATCAATTTAAATCTAATCCTCGGGAAATACAGTAAAGCCAAACAGGTCTCTATATTTCTCTGCTTCGCAGATCTTACCAGTGCCTTTGACCTGGTGGATCACGCTCTTTTGTGGTCCACATTACTCGAAATGGGAGCCCCGCTGCAATTATTTATTTTCTGGCCAGATTATATAACAAGTTGTCAGCGCAGATTCGCTTTGGCTAAGCGGGGGAATGCACAAAGAAGATCAAGGTCAAATCTGGTATCAGGCAAGGTTGTGTTTTAGCCCCGTTACTTTTCTCCCTTTTTATAAATGCCATGGACTCTGATTTGAAGAAGGTCCAAGCAGATGCTCCCCAAGTAGAGGGTCAAGCAATTCCGGTACTGCTGTACGCAGACGACACTGTCCTACTCTCGAGAACCCCTATTGGTCTGCAAAGATTAATAAACCATTTTTATGATTTTATAAAGGGGAGGAAATTAAAAATTAATAATTCTAAAGCGTTTATCATAGCTTGCAGGAAAAAGGTGAAACAGCTTAAACTGTTCCAGTTTAAGGATCACAGAATTGAAGTGGTGGACAAATTCTGCTATTTAGGAATTACCTTCAGCAACAGTGGCTCGTGGGCCCCAGAGTTACTTAACATTAAGGCCAAGATGGGCAAGGGGTCCTCAGGAGTTTTTCGATTTGCCTCAAAATTAGGCAGTCATCGCATACCTGATATGCTAAAGGGTACCGGCATAGATGCGCTTCAGTTGCCCTTTATGGTTCGGGTGTATGGGGACACTGCCAACAAGGGAAATTGCAAGTTGCTGAAAATACTTTTTTAAAGAGGCTCCTTTGTCTTCCAACATCGGTATCTACCGAACTGATTCATAATGAGTTGGGGTTGGAATACCTGACTGATTTAACTGGTTTGAGGCCCCTCATGGCCTGGAGGTCACTTCTTTAAAATGAAGTGGATGAACACTGTAATGTTCATAGATTTCTTCAGTTCTGCACATATCCATTTTTTCAATTTGTCCAGTTGACAAGTCAGTATCTTCTTCTAAAGTTTCATCTTCTTCTCCCACATACACATTTTATAGTACTGATTATTTTTTACCAGATACAACATTGCCTTTTTCACTTTCCTAACATCCACTAATTCTTGCCAGATGTTCTTACTCTTAGTAGGAACGCCATTAACTAAAATAACTAGTATTTCATTTTCTACATTTTCTACACCAATTGTTTCAATGTTTTACTTTACATCTAGAGGTAAATATACAACTCTTCCCTTTAATCCTCTGTAAATCTGAAGAAGGCAATTTCCCTGTCTTAGGCTCCATACGAACAATAGCCTGAAATGGATGTACACATTGAATAAGACTAGACTTATGGGTATTTAAATCCATCAGTTCAGAAGGAATCTTTACCAACTCAAAATTATTATGCACAGCTCTGTCAGGCATTTTGTTCTCATCTAATTTGTTATAACAATATTCACAAATATGTTGATCAGAACCCAAATCAAAACAATTCTCTACCAACAAATAAGTTGCAAATTCCTTCCACTCATTATTATTTTCTCTTTCACTTTTTAAATACAGATCAACAGTCCTAGTCTGATTTTTATATTGAGTTTGTCGACAACAGATACCAGAATAATTTGGCCTTTCACCTGAAATCACCTTAAACTTTGTAATTTCTTGCTCAAATATTTTTGTACTAGAATGTTGTACATTCTCTTCCACATTTCCTTCTATTAATGTATCAGTTTCTGCACTGTCTTGCTCACCACCAAAGTAACTAAACTCAATTTCTTCACAAACGTTCTTACATCTGATACTGATCTACGCAAAAGAGCACTGTTCAACTTTTTTAACATTAGTGCTGAACTTTTTGCATAATACAATGTCCTGACTAATTTCCTCATTTGAGTATGATGTACTGCTAACATCCTGAAATGATGAAAAACACTTCGACATACATTTTTAGAAAGACATGTCAGAGAATGACCTTGCAAACCAGTATTTTCTCTTACTCTGCAAGGGTCTACTCCTTGCATTATCTTAATCTTTTGTTTAACACTTTTCTTAGTATAGTTACGTAAGAAATTGCATAAAAAATCAATAGATTCCTGTCGTACACTACAAATACTACTGCAATTCCAAGTGTACACTGGAGCTTTAGGACGTCTCCCTAAAACGTCATCAGCTAACACCTCTTCTGAATTTCTGGGAACAATTTTCTATTTCTCAATAGGACAACCATTTCTAACCTTATAAGCTCGGCCACTGGTGTCATCTGCATGCAACAAATCATTACTCTGAAGATAACTCTCTTCATTAAAAAAAGGTTCAGAACTTGAACTATGTTTCCATTCACCCAAACAAAATCAGAAAAATTAGTTCTGTTAATTAGTCTTCTCCACTTATTTTTGGTCTTCATTAAATGGATTAGTTTATCTAGTGATCGAATTCTATTGATTACTGAAATGAATATTGTTTTTTTTATTCAAAAGCCTTCTCAACTTTACTTTCAATATGTTTCTTCTTCTTGTAAAATGCTGGTTTTCTTTTACATTTATTCACATCCTTTAATAAGTTTAAGACAACTCTATTGTAAAACATTCTTTTTCTTATTTCCTGAAATTGATTCTTCCTCCTTTTACTAGACATTGTTTCTTTAGAACATGATTTCCCATCAAACGCCCATTTTGCGCCAGCTGGCGCACAAAAGACCACCAAAACTCCTGCATTGCAGGACGCGCGCGGGTGGCGCCGGGCTAAGCCCGGGCAAAGGGCAGGTCGTCTGTGGCCGTCCGGAGCAGAACAGGGCAGGGCTGGGCCACCCCTCTAACATCACCAACAGGCGGATATAACTACAGAAAGGTACTGTCTTGTGCTACTCATTTTGCATATTCCCCCATCTAATCTATATTCACCTTTGTGAACATTAATCTGTAATCTTGGGTCCTCGAGCTGCGGACAATCTGCTGGTAAAACCCGAAAATTCAAAGATGGTTAGAAAAAGGGGAAACAAAAATTTGTTGGACAATACATGTAATACCTTGGACACATATTTAGTAAAAGCAGTAAATGTTTTGTCACTAGAAATTGACCGTACGTAGAGACGACTATCCATGGGTACAAATGTAGGGTCTGGCAATAAATATAGGGATGACTCTAACTTGGCGATTATAGAAGATGTTACCGATACTGGGTCACCCCTTATCATGGAAGATGTAATTAGACACGTTGATGATGTAGATAACATCATTGAAGACCCCCTCGTATCTCGAATACTCCCACTTTATCTATAGCGGTCACCTCACCCAATGCATCTCCCACACCCCCACGAAAGGTTACAGGCACCAGGAAAAAAACAATTGGTCATACAAATTCCAAGAAAACAAAAGTCAAGAAGTATGCTACTTGCGCCAGCGTAGCATGAATTAGCACTGATTGAGATTCCAATGTTGTTTATAAACCTATGAACATGGAAAACATTTTAGATAAGATAACAGTTTTGCTTAGGCCGCTGCATGACAGACTAGATAATATAGCTAAAGAGGTTCACAAACTTAGCGGGAGCCTTGAGAAAATGTATGGTAGAATCGAGAAAGGCAATGTGGGGGTACATGTAAATGGAGAGGGCCCTAAAATAAACACCGCAATTAGCACAACCATACAATCTAAGGGAAAGTTACTTAAAGGGAATTCCATTCACACGAAAGTATCCAAAGCAAACCCTCAGCAGATAAAAGATCAGTGAGCTACTATAACTCTAGGAGAAAAGGACCAAAGGGAGGTACCAGATGTAGGGAACGAAAACCCCCTGAGATAGATACGCCTGAATTAGGTAATACAAGGATTATACCCCCTAATACAAATACAGCACCCCCATTCATTAATCTACCCCCTGAGTGTGGGGCTTATGCATCAGTTCTGGTGAACGTGCCTAAATTGGGAAAAGAACAACTGGAAAATCACATAGCACTTAAAAATAAACCTTTATTCTGGTTATCCAAGAACTGTGGCTTCCCGTTGAAGGGTGCAAATCAAATATTACTAACACAGCGGGTAGGATGGATTGGTCCCCTCAAGAAGAAATTTGATGGAGACTGCATTATTATTAATTTTAAATCCCCAGTATGGGCGAAGAACACCTTAGTAACCGTTCCTCCACCCCCTGAATGGAAATATAATACAACGCTTTTGCCACTAGGATACTTATATAGACATCTTAGGATAAAGCCAGATCAGGGTGACACTATTTATAATCCCTGTCACAAACACCAGACACATTTTCCTGTACCATTACTAATGTGCCCAAGCATCCCCCTATTCAACAGATTTCAGTTACTAAGTCCTATGGAGGACAACGATTGACCCAAGATAGAAGGGGGTATACCATTAAATTAGATCCAATAGGGACAGGGCTTACCATAGTTCAAAAAGGAGCACAAAAGGATAGTTTGCCATCTTCTTCATCCAACGGTCATCTGGATTTTAATGAACCTAAGCACAACTATGTTGTAACTCCCGGAAATACTTCATCCTTGTTAAACGCAGGGGAGTCAATGGAAAATCAGATATCATCCTGTGCTGTAACATTAACACCCGCAAATAATGAGAGCCCTATTACCCTATACTCAACTGACTTGACTAATCAACAATCACGAAGGCTATACATTTATGACATGGAACATAGCAGGTCTCAGCAGTAAACTAAATACACCGTTTTGGAAAGATCTTATTACATCAAATTATGATATAATCTGTTTACAGGAGACCTGGTATAGAGACCCAATTTTTGTAGAGGGTTACACCTCTAATTGGATAAAAGCAGTTGATTCAATTTCAGGAAGGGCAAAAGGCAGCCTCTTGATACTTGTTTCAAATAAATTAGTCGAATGTAAAATCATTAGTTGTATAGCCTTAGGCTCTAACTGTCAGTTAATGAGACTTAGATTTAATAGGGGCAAATATTTACTCTTAATTAATTTTTATAATAACAATTTTAGTACAAATAGAGGAGGTGTTATATATGATATAGAAAGGGAAATAGATAGGGCACTGACAGTGCCAAATAGGCAAGTGACTATTCTCTGGATGGGAGACTTTAATGTCCAAATGTGTCCATTAGTTCACACTAAAATTTGTGGTTTTACAAAGGGCCACACCTTAGAGGAAGATGTTGAATATATGCACTTCCCCCACGGCAAATACGGCATTGCACTAAATTCCATGTTAGCGAAATATGATCTTGAACTCTTAAGCTGCAACAAGAATGGGAATAATATTATATGCCCAACTTTCACTGGCAGGGGTGCATCCACAATTATAGATAACGCCTTGCTATCATGCAACAGTGATTATATTAATTTATGGATCACTGAACACGTGGTCAGCGACCATAATAGTATTTTGTTAGCTATGTTATGCTGGGGGAATAGACAATCTGATAACCAGCGACCAACGACCCAGCCACCGCCAGAACCAACCTTCGCGAAGGGATGAAAGACGTAGCCGAGTGGATGATGAACAGCCGCCTGAAACTGAACTCGGACAAGACGGAAGTCCTCATCCTTGGATCATCACCCTCTGCCTGGGACGACTCCTGGTGGCCCCCTGCCCTGGGCAGCGCACCCAAACCAATGGACCACGCACGCAACCAGGGCTTCATCCTGGACTCCTCCCTCTCGATGACCAGACAAGTCAACGCCGTCTCATCATCGTGTTTCAACATCCTACGTATGCTCCGAAAGATCTTCCGATGGATCCCCACCGAAACCAGGAAGACGGTCACCCAGGCTCTCGTCACCAGCCGACTGAACTACGGAAATACCCTCTACACCGGAACCACAGCCAAACTGCAGAAAAGACTATAACGCATCCAGAACACCTCCGCATGCCTCATCCTGTACATCCCTCGAGACAGCCACATCTCCGGACACCTGAGAGACCTGCACTGGCTCCCCGTCAGCAAGAGAATCACGTTCCGACTCCTCACCCACACACACAAGGCCGTCCACGACCTGGGCCCCAGGTACCTCATCAACCGCCTGACCTTCTACACTTCCACCCGCCAGCTACGATCGACCAGCCACGCCCTCGACGCCGTTCCAAGCATTCAAAGAGCCACCATGGGAGGAAGATCCTTCTCCTACCTCGCAGCCAAGACTTGGAACTCCCTCCCCACCCACCTCCGTCGTACCCAAGACCATCTCTCCTTCAGGAAGCAACTCAAGACCTGGCTGTTCGAGCAGTAGCGGACCCCTCCCCCCCAAGCGCCTTGAGACTCTCCGGTAGAAACACCTAACTCAGCACACAGGTCAAAAGTTCATCACACAATGTTACTAATCAAAACAGCAAGTATGACTTTTCAACATATCACCTTATCTTATGTAATGTACCTTTCAATCAATTTTTGTTAACCAATAAGAAACATGCTTTTAAAAAACAGAAACATGCACCCTCATTTTCAGTGTACAATGTTCTCAAACAACCAATCATTTCTTATCTTTTTTCAAAACTGTATCTTATCGACCATTTTAGAAAAATCTTAATTTTCAAACTGCCATTTCATTTTCAGAGGCCATCTGAGTGCATCTATACCTCTCTTCAACATGCTTAGAGTGTGGATTGTGGGACACAGCTATATTTTCTGAGTCAGAAGGTACGTAGAACAGAACGGAATTCACAAAGACCTTGGTTTACCAAATGTAGACATTAAATGGATTGGACAGAGAGGGTTAAAATGGCAACAAATGATACCATTGGTTAAATCCTTTTTACATCTCCAACACCCTGACCTCATAATTGTGCACTGTGGTGGCAATGACCTAGGCATTTTGACTGGGGTAGATCTGGAAATGCTTATGAAGGACTCCTTTGGAGAATTGATGGCACTTTTCCCCCAAACTGCCTTTGTCTATTCTAATATATGCCAAAGGCAGAAGTGGAACTGGTCTAACCAATATTGTCGACAGATTGAGAAAGCTAGGAAACATGTGAATAAATCTGTTTCTGCTTTTCTCTGAGACTATAGAATGGGGTCCATTTACCACAACAATCTGTGTTTCAATATGCATGGCATCCATAGGAGAGATTGTGTACATTTTACAAATGACGGGAACAGAGTCTTCCTCTTGAACTTTAGACTCTGCATCGGTACTTACTTGTAGGTACAAAAATCTCCCAATAAACACAAGGGCTCTTTTTAGAGCCACTCAATATCTAAACACATAAGCTTAATAAATATCTGAAAAATATTTTTCTATTTATTGCTTGCATACGCGTACGGGATGCCTTATAAACCAGGTAGCATACGGGGTACGGTACGCGTACCTAACGCGTGCACACCAGAGGTCCCCAGGGCCACCACAAACCTCCAGCAGGGGGCCACGCGGCCCCCTCTCAACATTTAAAAGCCCCGGGGGGGTGGTCCCCGGGGATGAGGGGTCCGTCATGGACTCCCTGATTTAAAAATGTAGTGCCCCGGGGAGTTGGTGGTCCCCGGAGCGTGGGGGGGGGCTTGAGCCCCCCTACACAGGTATTTCTTTTTTTTAAAAAGAAGCCCTGGGAGTGGTGGTCCCCGGGGCTGCGGGGGGGCCGTGAGCCCCCCGCATACATAATGTCAAATCCCCGGGGGGTGACGGTCCCCGGGGCAGCAGGGCCCCTCTGGGCCCCTCATTATAAATGAGTACATTGCCCCCGGGATTTGGCCCCCGTGGGCTAATTAACAATAAAGCGGGTTCGGCTTTGGATTTTTTTTCTTTTTCACGGGGTACACATACATTATGTGATTACTCTACAATAACAGAATGTGCATGCAACTCCAACACTCGAACATTGATTTCCAGCGGATGTTTGTCGTTCCAACGCATACTTTTACAACGCATACCTTTACAACGCATTTTTTACACCGCAACATCCATTACGACGCATTCCATTACAACGCATGCCATTACAACGAATTCTTTGAAACTACCTTTACAACGCATTCCACTACAATGCATACTACAGTTACACTGCATACCATTACAATGCATACCATTACATTGCATGTATGGTAAGTATTGGATAGTGTAGGGGTAAAAATTACTATTCTAACTCCAGGGGGTGCAGCAGTAGGGTAAGTGTTGGATAGTGTAGGGGTAAAAATTATTATTCTAACTCCAGGGGGTGCAACACTAGGGTAAGTATTGGATAGTGTAGGGGTAAAAATTACTATTCTAACTCTAGGGTGTGCAACAGTAGGGTAAGTGTTGGATAGTGTAGGTATGCATTGTTATGGTATGCGTTGTAATGACTCCGTTGTAATGACATGCATTGTAGTGGTATGCGTTGTAGTGACATGCGTTGTAATGGTGCGTTGTAATGGTATGCGTTGTAATGGATGTTGCATTGTAAAAGTTTAGTTGTAAAGGTAGTGCGTTGTAAAAGTTGCGCTGTAAGTTTTGTTTCCCATTTCCAGCATCAAGTTGTACAGTGTACCTGAATGAGAACATACGTATATGAATTAGCTGCCCTTCATGTGCCAAAAACTACAACTTAAACATTTCACAGCCCTATATTACTACAACTACAACACTCCACTGAATGTACAATAAACATTCATAATCGCAGAAATACATCAGGTCCACCATATTTTATGTGTGCAACTATAAATGAATAAACAGTCAGTGATACCCCGTTCCTTCCATGTTGGCCAAGTTGTAGAACTTTACAGATATAATGACACATTTACTTTTGAGACCCGGGTGACATCAGCACTTCAAAACGGATACCCGAATCACATGATTTTTCATATAGCTCACGACGGGACCATGTCCATATCTCCAGAATCATGCTTCAGAGCCTTACGCAGCACTAGTGTACGTCAGGCCAGCCCACTCCGCTTACGCTACCAGGAAAACACAACAACACTACATGGCCCAGATTTCCATTCACACCACACCCATCCAGCACATGCGTCACAGCACACGTGACCCTACCTATAAAAAAGATGGGGCGCACGTGCTCTACGCCATTTTAGAGTTGCTCCCATCCGCACCGCTGTGATGGTCCGTCCTTGTGGTTCGGACGCCTCATGTAGGCCCGAACTACCGAACAAAGGGGCCCACTACCACATGCCTGGCCTCTTTGGTCACAGAGTTAGTAGTACCCAAAGCACTGAACGGCTGAAGAACCTGCGAAGATGATGATGAGAGCACGAGCATGTCATTAGCCATACCGATATCAAGACTCTGCACCATACATCACATTTCTTGGTGGAAGAGCAGAACTGCATGATGTAGAAGGAGTCCTGTCCACGAAAAGGTGAGCAGTGAGGCCTGGGTGCGCATCAGAGTGAGTCGAAGAGCTGTAGCAGACTAGATACAAACAAGCGACGCAGCGATTTAGACGAACACAGTCCTATATAGTGTATCAATTTACATATATATTTTTTTTCCAATAGCAGGAACGTTTTTATAATCGCTCTAAACTCCAGAATATAAACTATACAAATAGTTATTTTAAATATGACAAGGAACTTATGCGAAAGGGCGATGTTATTCAACTCCACATTAAGATAGTAACAATTACTAATCATAACATTTTTCTTTTACTATCTTTTAGATGTAGAGCTTCAGGGTGCATTATGTCCCGGCACGTAGTGAAAAACACACTGGTGACAGAAAGTTGAGGTGCAAATATTCTTTGCAGTTACTCTCTCACTTCCTATCTCCTTTGATAAAAAAATTACACACAATGTTAACTTCCTTTTTATCTTACAGGCTGTGTTTCACAAATTGGCGTTACCCCCCCAAAAAAACCTACAAAGCTCTACGTTTGAGTATTCTGCGATGATGCGAGGCCACTGTAACAACGACTGAGAAGGCTGCTTCGACAAGTGGTGCACCCTCTTTGAATCACGCCAATGGCACAAGGTGAGCAAAGAAGCTTGTTCCAGAAAGAACGACAAGTTATCTGTGAAAGGAGAGAGTGGGTAGTGTGTAGAAGGCGCACAACACCCATTGGCATCACGGGGCTTCAGCCCCCCGTCGTGTGTCAGCCCGGGCGGAGACAGCTTCAGGGACTGGCGAGCATCTAATTGCAGCCGCACCCGAGTACTTAACAGGTCTTTAAAAGACAATTTACTTGTAAATGAGGCTTTTGTTGTGTGTTCACCCCTTCTTACAGCCACTCTGTCTATGGTTGGAAGAATTAGCCCCCCCAAAATATTTTTCAGCCCCCACCCCAAAATTTGGCTCTAGTTGCCCGCCTGCTGTGCAGCAGCTTCACTGCGTAGAAATATACAATTACGTCAGGGCAGTGAGAATAGATAGGTTACAACAATCTGAAGAATAGATCTACAAGCTTCATGAGACACTTTTGTGTCACTTTTAACATGGGAACAGTGGCACAAGGAGCTTGTAAATCTGCCTCTAACATCTAAAAAAAAACACTCACCTCCAGACTCTGGGAGTCAATGGGGTGCAACTGTCTAGGTACGCAATATTGAAAACTTACCGCTATGCAGTGGGAGTGCATGGGATATATTACTTTGGAAGAAAAACAGCACACAGACACCTCCTTACAGTGGAAGTTGATAAAATATATTTACCCTAGTGTAAAAAAAAAAGAAGCAAAAATATACGTGTGCAGTTGTATGGACTATGCTATTACTAACTCTTTATACTATCTTTCAGATCACTAAACTGGAGGGTGCACTCTGAAGCAGCACTTACTTGGACACACAACAGAGTCAAAAGGTGAGCTATGCGTATTTTCTCCAGTATTAACTGCTCCATCTATAACTTTCTCTCACAGTTTTAATCTCTTTGAATCACGCCAATGGCACTAGGTGAGCAAATAAACTTGTTTCCGAAACAACAGCAAGTCATCTGTGAAAGGAGAGAGTGGGTAGTGTGCCGCAGCTTGACTGGGTAGAAATATACAATTACCTCCAAGCAGTGAGAATAGATAGGTTACAACAATCTGAGGAAATATTAAAATATTAGAGTATTTTCTCCAGTATTAACTGCTGCATCTATAACTTTCTCTAAAAGTTTTAAAATCTTTTTCTCTCTTTATCTCTCTCACTCTCTCTCACATCATTTCTCTTCAACTTTTAAAGTTATGGACGCTGCTGTCTACTCTGACGTGTAGAACCAAATCTGAGTTGAAGTTGTGAACTCTGCTGGTCACAGTGTTTACACAAGTTAAGCAAAGCAGCCTAGATATACATTGCCTCCAATTAAATGCATTAGAAATAAAAGCTCTTATTTACAATCCCGTTGCACTACTTTTGCGTCACTAACACAGTAGGCACTTCCATACAGACACCGCTTCAATGCGGGCCTATAACACAAGTGAAATGTACCAGGCACACTGCACACGTAAAATCCTTGTAATGTTTGACCTCATTTAGTCACATCGATCTAATTTTAAACAGTAATTTTCTTTTTTGTTTTGCAGATTACCTACTGTACGTGTATTGGAATCCACATCACATTTTGTTTATTATATTGTTTTATTAAAGGTATGTTTCTAGTTCCTTATTGTATTGTTATCTTTAAGTTACATTTCCAGTTATTTATTGTTGTTTTAATATAAAAAATTATATATGTCTTTTTTTTGAGGGGGTAGCGGTCCCCAATACAAATAATATTTATAATTTGAAGTACTATGGTAACAGGCAGAAAGCCGTTTGGAGGTAGGGTTAAAAGGTACTTGCTGTACAAAAACCGTTACATTTACCCTGGATCCTCTACAACACAGAAAGGATAGCAAAGTAAAACAAAACACTGTGTACCAGATTTACAACCCCCTTACGCCATTTTCGCGTGCAAGGCCCCCCCCCTAGAAAATTAAAAGTGTGTGGTCCTCAATGACGCCCCTCAAACCCAGGGAACAACCACCCCCGGAGATTTCTGTATTGTGTGAGGGGGGCTGCTTTGCCCTCCGCCTGGACCCCTCGAGAACTCTGGAGATTGCCACGCCCACAGCTGGCTCCTGCAGTGTCCTGGGGTGCCTACCCCTGGGACACTGCTGTTTGCTATGAGAAGGCGAAAGTCTTGCGGCTCCCGCCCTCCCATAGCAAACTTTGTTTGCATTTTGAAAGACAGAGCAGTGAAATCTGTTCTCACTTTCAAAATCCAAACAAGATTGCATTTCCACATGCAAGTTAGCATCTCCCCATGAGCAAAAGCAATGCCGGCTCCCAAAGAACGCGGGAAGCCGGCCGGACCGTGGGGCCATTGTGCCTCCCCTCACGGTCCCCAACATTTTTTATAAGACCCGGGGGGATACGATCCCAAGGAATATTAGAAAGTCTGATTGGGGCTATTTTTCAACGGAAAAAGTAAAAGTTGCGCACCAGCTCAGTGCGGACCCCTGCTGTGCATGCCCTGGATGCACAACTCAGAATCCCATGGTTTAAAAAAAATAAATTGGGGGGGACTTGGGGGTCCTTTTGGGACCACCTGAGCAGGCCTAGGGGGTCAGAGTGTTTGTACCCTACCCCCTTTGCGTCTTTTGCGCATTTTGTTTTTCAGCTTTCTTGTGGCTTGATTAAACCGAGACACAAGATGGCTGCCAACACTTCCTGGTTTGGAGTGTTGACAGACAGTTGACAGCCAATTAGCATGCAGCTTGTGCTCGTAAAGATATGCGTATAATCCTCAGATGGTACTTCGTCTATAGCTATATCTAGGAATTTACTTTTGATTTTCTCAGGAACTACTGCACGGATTTACACCATTTAACAAAAAGCGTCATCTGCGAACCAAACTCTAACCTTTTGCCAAATTTGGTGTAATTCCGTTCAGCAGTTCAAACTGTAGCCCGTCTTAAAGGTCCCTATGGAAAAATTGCATGGGGAAAACATGTTTTGGGACCCCCTTTTTTCTCAGCTCCCGCTTCACCAATCACCCCCAAACTTTTAGGGAAGGACCAGAGGGGAGCAGGCCATCTTATTGGAGAATTTCGTGAAAATTCGCCAACCGGCGCAAAGGTTTTTCCAAATAGAATGTTGCGGATTTCATATGGAAACTAGGTCCTAACTATAACTACCTACTGGCGACCGTATATATATATATATATATATATATATATATATATATATATATATATATATATATATATATATATATATATATATATATATATATATATATTCACTGAAAAAACCATAGGTTTCACACCAGTTATAGTTAGGAATTAGCATTTACAAAACCTATCAAATTCACTGAAAAAACCATAGGTTTAACACCAGTTATAGTTAGCTGGAAATTTTACTGATATAAAACCATTGAAATTCCCACGTTATAGTTAGTTGGACTCACTATAACTTGCACGTGTAATGCACTGATGACACCATCCAGTGAATGTGTGTCTTTCAGATAAATAAATATGTTTTATATATGTATGTTAAGGTCGATGGAAGAATATTTGTTTAAATTATTGTCTTAATGGATGTTTTTTAAAAAAAAATAATTGGATATCTGCCTTATTAAGTGTATCTTAGTGAATACATATATTAGCGAGTGAAAGTAGGTCAGTCTCTCTGTCATCAGTGATGTCATGAGTGATGTCACTGACCATGTCATGAGTGATGTAATATGTGATGTCATCAGCAGTGCATTACACGTGCAAGTTATAGTGAGTCCAACTAACTATAACGTGGGAATTTCAATGGTTTTATATCAGTAAAATTTCCAGCTAACTATAACTGGTGTTAAACCTATGGTTTTTTCAGTGAATTTGATAAGTTTTTTAAATGCTAATTCCTAACTATAACTGGTGTGAAACCTATGGTTTTTTCAGTGAATTTCATAGGTTTTTTAAATGCTAATTCCTTTGTATATCGAGTTTCTAACCTTTTTTTTTTTTTACAATTTGCTGTTTTTTTTTAAGTATTCATTTTTTTATATAATTTTTTTCTTTTGCGCTCTGGGTGCGCGCTCCGGGAAGCTTTCAGCTAAGCTCTCCGGTAAGCTTTTCCGTGAGCTCACCTGAAAGCGCACCCAGAGCGCTACTGTCGTTCGTGAAAAAAATATGAATGAAAAGTTAATAATAATGCAAAACATTTCGTACCATACAAATAAAATTAGTTTTTTTTTATAAGGAAAATGATTATGCATTTCTGTAAAAGTTTGATGACGTCACTTCAGCGCGCAACGTAAGTGCCCTCGGAAGCGCCTATGTTCGCGCCGCGTAAACGCATGCAAAAGCGCCTACGATCGCGCCACGTTTGCGCCCCAGAAGCGCCTACGATCGCGCTGCGTAAACGCACCTGGAAGTGCTCCGGAGCGCGCAGCGTAAACGCGTCGGGTCATGTGACCCTAAAATAACACTTTTCATTGGTTGCTAACAGTTTTTTTTACAATGAATGAAATCCCCACCCATTTCCTTCACTTCTTCTTTCACTTTTGTGACTGAAAGACCTGTTTTTTGCACCTGGATCTTTTGTGAATTACCATGGCTGCCAGAGAATCCAGCAGTGAGGATGAACCTGAGTTCATCAATGAAGAGCCTCCTACCCCAAAGGTGAAGGAACATTTCATATGGAAATTTTTTAAGATTCCAGCTGACCAGAAGAAGGTGAATGCACCAAAAGTGGAGTGCAGGATCTGCAAACAGGTCCTGTCACGGGGTGACCCCCCAAAAAAGTACTCTTTTGGGAACTTTACGATGATCCGACATGTGGAGAGGAGGCACCCCCAGAATTTTGCCCGGGAAAGTGTCAGGGCTCTGGCACAAGAGGTTCCCAGAGATGGGGCCTCTACATCAACCGGAGGAGCAACTTCTTCTGGGAGAGAGCACTCGCAGGAGCAGGTGCCAAACATACAACCTGCATTTAACCATGGGGTCGTCAGATGCAGATACTGCAATCAACTCCTCACCTATGGGGAGCAAAGTGTCCAGCTCATGGTTCGAGCATTGGAGAACCATCGCTGCCCTTCCCACCCCTAATTTTTTTGTTGTCTTTTTGCTCCTGTTGAGCAGTTTCCATTCCCTGTTTTTGTTCCTGTTCAGTTAAAAGAAGAAAACCAAAAGTTCTTTTCAGAACTACCTCCAATTCTCATCAAAGAGCTATATTCTTAAAAAAATGAAGAGTAAGTGAAATATAGTGCATTGATAATTGAAAGGAGAATGAGTAAGAAAGAACAGAAAGGTATGAGAGGTGAAAGGAAGTGAAGTAGGAGGAATGAAAGAAGGTGAGTGTTAGAAAAGAAAGTTATGACACAGTGAATAAACTGGAGGCCTCATTTCTGAAAAGTGACGTATCGCTACGTGAAAACAGCGATGCGTCACTTTTCTGGACGCACTCCTTATGACATTCCAGATATGTCATATTTAATATATGACTAATCAATTCGCAAGGAGTTACAGATATGTCAGTATTTCTGACGTATCTGTAAACACAAAAGTAACGCATTGCTGGAGTGCGTCACAAAAGTGACGCAACTCCAGTAATGTGTCCTTTCACATGGAAAAAGCACCATGTGAAAGGTCTGCTGTGAAGCAGGCGCAAGATTTTGACGCAACAGCATCCTAAAAGTGACGCACTGCGTCGTTATTACCAAGCTTTTTGCGGGGGAACACCCCCTCTGCATGCATTATACCTGACGCTATTTTTAAAAAGTGACGCATCTAGGTACATGGGTCACTTTTTAAAACTCTGCGCCACATTATATCTGCATCAGGTATAATGTATGCAGAGGGGGCAATCCCTCGCAAAAAGCTTGGTAATAACGACGTACTGAAATCTATGAGATTTCTCTGCGTCACTTTTAGGATGCTGTTGCGTCAAAATCTTGCGCCTGCCTCGCGTCACTTTCATGTTTACAGATATGTCAGAAATACTGACGTATCTGTAACTCCTTGCAACATGATTCGTCATACATTAAATATGACACATCTGGAATGTCATAAGGAGTGCGCACAGAAAAGTGACGCATCGCACCAACAGTGTTAAAAAAATGTGCCTCGTTGCACTATATTTAAAGGACGCAACAGCATCCTAAAAGTGACGCAGTGAAATCTCAAAGATTTCACTGCATCGCTATTACAAAGCTTTTTGCGGGGGAACACCCCCTCTGCATGCATTATACCTCACGCAGATATAATGTGGCGATTGATTTTAAAAAGTGACCCATCTACCTAGATACGTCACTTTTTAAATATAGCGCAACGAGGCGCATTTTTTTACACCACTGGTGCGATGCGTCACTTTTCTGTGCGCACTCCTTATGACATTCCAAGTAACGCATTGCTGGAGTGCGTCACAAAAGTGACGCAACTCCAGTAATGTGTCCTTTCACATGGAAAAAGCACCATGTGAAAGGTCTGCCGTGAAGCAGGCGCAAGATTTTGACGCAACAGCATCCTAAAAGTGACGCACTGCGTCGTTATTACCAAGCTTTTTGCGGGGGAACACCCCCTCTGCATGCATTATACCTGACGCTATTTTTAAAAAGTGACGCATCTAGGTACATGGGTCACTTTTTAAAACTCTGCGCCACATTATATCTGCGTCAGGTATAATGTATGCAGAGGGGGCAATCCCCCGCAAAAAGCTTGGTAATAACGACGTACTGAAATCTATGAGATTTCTCTGCGTCACTTTTAGGATGCTGTTGCGTCAAAATCTTGCGCCTGCCTCGCGTCACTTTCATGTTTACAGATATGTCAGAAATACTGACGTATCTGTAACTCCTTGCAACATGATTCGTCATACATTAAATATGACACATCTGGAATGTCATAAGGAGTGCGCACAGAAAAGTGACGCATCGCACCAGCAGTGTAAAAAAATGTGCCTCGTTGCACTATTTTTAAAGGACGCAACAGCATCCTAAAAGTGACGCAGTGAAATCTCAAAGATTTCACTGCGTCGCTATTACAAAGCTTTTTGCGGGGGAACACCCCCTCTGCATGCATTATACCTCACGCAGATATAATGTGGCGCTTGATTTTAAAAAGTGACCCATCTACCTAGATACGTCACTTTTTAAATATAACGCAACAAGGCGCATTTTTTTACACCACTGGTGCGATGCGTCACTTTTCTGTGCGCACTCCTTATGACATTCAAAGTAACGCATTGCTGGAGTGCGTCACAAAAGTGACGCAACTCCAGTAATGTGTCCTTTCACATGGAAAAAGCACCATGTGAAAGGTCTTGCGTCAGTCTAACACCTGCTGTAAAGCAGGCGCAAGATTTTGACGCAACAGCATCCTAAAAGTGACGCAGTGAAATCTCAAAGATTTCACTGCGTCGCTATTACAAAGCTTTTTGCGGGAGAACACCCCCTCTGCATGCATTATACCTGACACTATTTTTAAAAAGTGATGCATCTAGGTACATGGGTCACTTTTTAAAACTCTGCGCCACATTATATCTGCGTCAGGTATAATGTATGCAGAGGGGGCATTCCCCCGCAAAAAGCTTGGTAATAACGACGTACTGAAATCTATGAGATTTCTCTGCGTCACTTTTAGGATGCTGTTGCGTCAAAATCTTGCGCCTGCCTCGCGTCACTTTTATGTTTACAGATATGTCAGAAATACTGATGTATCTGTAACTCCTTGCAACATGATTCGTCATACATTAAATATGACACATCTGGAATGTCATAAGGAGTGCGCACAGAAAAGTGACGCATCGCACCAGCAGTGTAAAAAAATGTGCCTCGTTGCACTATATTTAAAAAGTGACGCATCTAGATAGATGCGTCACTTTTTAAATATTGCGTAACAATGCGCATTTTTTTACACCGCTGGTGCGTCACAAAAATTGACGCACAGGCGGCGCAAAACTGGCAGCGCAAGGACTTCATAAATATGGTCCTGGATTTTCCCCGTGCTTCGCTTCCCGGTGCGCGTACCATGCGCTTCCCCCGCGCAAAACGAAAAAAAAAAAAAAAATTTAATGCCCCGCAGGACCCTATTTTAGCCCCCACATCAAACCTAGGGGGTCAGAGGGGGTCTACTCTTTCCCCTTATGGTCATTTGCCCCTTTTTTTTTCAAACCCCTTGTGTCTCGATTTTACCGAGACACAAGATGGCGGCCGCTCCAGACTGTTTAGAATGTTTACAGACACCCAAGAGCCAATCAGCTTTCTGCGCACAAGTCACGTGTCGCGCCAGGAGCGCACTCCGGTGCGCGCACCGGAGAGCGCCTATAGATATATATATTTTTTTGAACCTAAATTACTCAAAATCCACTGCAGCACACATCTTGAGACATAGCAAAGGCACATCGGGCTACCAGTCCCTTCAATTTTGCCAAGTTTGCTGGAAATCCATTCAGCCGTTCGGGCTAAAAGTGAAATCGACCGCCCTATGGAAATTAACATGGGGAAAATGCGTTTTGGGACCCCCCTTTTATCTCGGCCCCCGCTTGACGTATCCCCCCCAAACTTTCAAGGAAGGACCGGAGCTCGACGAGGCCATTTTCAGGAAATTTTCAGGCAGATTCATCAACCGGTGCCAAAGTAATTCCAAATAGAATTTTGAGATTTAACATTGAAAAAAATCCTAACTATAACTACCTACTGGCGACCGCCAGTAGGTAATATATATATATATTTATATATATATATATATATATATATATATATATATATATATATATATATATATATATATATATATATATATACATATATTACCTAATGGCGGTAGAGTTTGGTTCGCCGATTACGCTTTTTGTTAAATGGTGTAAATTTGTTCAGTAGTTTCTGAGAAAATCAAAAGTAAAATCATAGGTATATCTATAGACGAAGTACCATACACCTACTGACCGAGGATAGTATGTGTACCATTACGAGCACGAGCTGCATGCTAATTGGCTGTAGACAGTCTGTCAACACTCCAAACCAGGAAGTGTTGGCAGCCATCTTGTACCTCGGTAGAACCGAGGCACAAGAAAGCAGCGAGAGAAACGTGAAAAACACGCAAAAGGGGCAGAGGGTAGAAACACCCTGAGCCCCTAGACCTGCTCAGGGGGTCCCACAAGGACCCCCAAGGCAAAAAAAAATTTAATTTTTTTTTAAAAGTCACAGTATACTCGCAGGGTACGTGTCCGCCGTGAAAAAGACAAAAAAAACAAAGCCCGTTTTATTGTTAATTAGTCCCCGGGGGGCTAAATCCCGGGGGAATGTTTTTATTTATAATGGGGGCCCAGAGGTGGGCCCACTCTTCTGATCAGGCCTTCTCCGAAATCCTCTGTATTCACAAAACCAGACAAGATGCATACTGTTCTCGTACATGATGGCCAAGACCTGGAAAGAACTCCCCCTCAGTATCAGATGAACCCCCGCACTGAAAGCATTTAGGAAGAGTCATAGCACCCGCCTTTTCGAATGACTGAAGCTGCACAAATCCCCAACCAACATACTCCTCCAGCTCCTGGAAACCCTCACAGTTGAATAGTGAGCTCTATACATCCCTAATTGATTAATTCATACGCCACCACAGTTTGTTTGTGATTGTTATGAACAGGCCCTGTCATTGCTTTGGCTGTCTGTAACTCTTAAAGGTAGTGAAATGAGTAGTACTAAGGGCCATATTATCAGGAAAGGGTGAAACATTATTGCCGCTTTTATCGGCAGGAAACTGCTGTTAAAGCGGCGATAATGGGCTTGATAATATGCCCTTGTGAATTCCCATAGAAGCTCAGGTTCTGGTGTTAACCTGGGTTCTATGGGAATTCACAAGGGATATTAGCAAGCCCATTATCGCCGCTTTAGCGGCAGTTTCCTGCCGATAAAAGCGGCGATAATGTATCGCCCTTTCTTGATAATATGGCCTTAAATTCTTTAACATACACAGAATCTCTGAGGGCCATATTATCAAGTAAGGGCGATACATTATTGCCACTTTTATCGGCAGGAAACTGCCGCTAAAGCGGCGATAATAGGCTTGATAATATGCCCTTGTGAATTTCCATAGAAGCAAAGACAGACTCGGCTGTTCCTAAAGGATAGAAGGAGGGAGAAGTACGGTCACAGGGAAGGTAAAGGTAGTGCTCACAATATTCATAGTAGTCCTAGATCGTGACGTGGAATCCTAATTTCCTACGATCATAGGCTACCCACTGTTTTTAAGTAGTGCTTTTTACAATTTTCAATCGTGAAGAAAAGGAGGATTATCTCCGCAAGTACTTTTTTGAAAAAAAGTAATATAATTGTGATTTAAAATGTTGTGATTGTTAAATGTAATTATGACATGAAATGTACATACAAAAAGAAAGATGAAGTAGTGAGGGAGTGTTTGTCGTAGCAATTCTATTCTACTTTATCTGAAAGTAAAAAAAGCCCAAACATTTATAAAAAGATGATGGGGCAACACTTATATAATGTAAACATAAGGAATGCCTATGATAAAATAAAATAAATGTGGCCCAAAACGTGATACCAATTAATCATGGCCGAATTTTGCGAATTCGCGAATTTGCTTATTCACGAATTCGCAATCCGGAAAATCCGCAAACTATCGCAAATTTGCAGATTTTTTCTTTTTTTTTATGTTCGCAAGGGTTTCTGCCAGTTCGGGAGGGTTTTGTACCAGTTCGCAAACGAGAACTTACTTGTCGGGTCGCAACGGTCGCGACCATGTTGTTTCTACGTTTGGTTCATCACAGCACCCTCTGTTTCACCACTGCCACCCTCTGGTTCACCCATGCCACCATCTGGTACATCACTGCCACCCTCTGGTTCATCACTGTAGATTATGGGGGGGAAAAGCACACCTGCCCTGCTTCAACTGACATGAATTAATTTAGGGCTGATTAATGTGTCACCGAATTTGAGCTGGCACCTGCTTCCTTAGCTGTAATTGCTTCCTGATTAATGATGAGCTTGAACTTTTGCACCTGCTAAGTGCTTTCAGCTTTGCAAAATTCGTCAGCACACCTGCCCTGCCTCAACTGACATGAATGAATTAGGGGTTGATTAATGTGTTACTGAATTTGAACTTCCAGTCTGGCACCTGCTTCCTTATCTGTAATTGCTTTCTGTTGCAGGACCTTTGTGGCATACTTGTAGCTATTCTCTGAGCCTGCTGTGAGGGTCAGAGCAGGGTTATAGAATTGATTCCTTAAACTCCCACTAATGTTAGAGCAAGGATGAAGAAGTGGTAGGTTAGATAGATACTGGCCACAATAGTTATGTACTGCGCTTGCAAGTTGCTAGTTCTACTGCGACACAACTTTCTGCTGAATCATTTTGTGTTAATCTTAAAGAGCATTGGTTACAGACTATGTCTTTCTTTCTTCATATAGATGTTCCTTCCAAACCAGCACGGAAGGAGCTGGCTAAAAGGGCCCGGCAACGGAGGCTGGAGGCAACTGTTACCGAATATCGGCGGCTGGTGGCCCAGGAGGAGGGGGACACGCAGTCGACCACAACATCTACCGGTACAGCTGCATCCTCCTCCGCGCTCTCTGGGTCAGCCAGTCAGCGTAGCAGGTCTCCAGCGGTACAGAGCCGGGGTACCGCAGCCACCCGCCACCGCCGAGCAGCAAACAAATCAGCTGCCCCCCACTGCAGTACCAAAAAAAGGTTGCACCGCCTTTCACTTAGGGTGTCCTACCTCGAGCAGGAGCTGTTAAACACCAAAACCCTGCTCGAGACCCTCCGCAAGGAGCATACCGACCTGGCCCAAAAAGTGAACAGCAGCCAGCAGTAGGAGGAGACTGTCCCTTGCCCCTTTTTTAAAGACTTCTGGGGGTGGGAATTGGGAGTTGGGTTTTTTGGACTTTTCACGGACATTCGTTGGGGTTAGGGATGGGGGGTGGGTTGGGTCTTGCAGGAGAATATTTATGTTAGGGATATAAATATACTTTAAACTTTATCTTAGCATATGTGTTTTTTACTGCTTTTGAGGCTGGTGGGTGGGGGTTTAACAGTAAGTTTGTTTTCCTGAAACGTAAGTGGCATCTTGATTCAAGTTGTGTAAGTAATTACTAATTGCCCAAATGTTTTCAAAACTAAGTGCCTCTCACAGAGTAAGTGAATTCAATAGTCCTAGGACTTTACTAGTACTACCGTCAGTCTCTCATCTCTCCTAATACTCCATTATACTACCTCCCCCCAACGCTTATCTTACCTGTAATTTGTGTTTGGAAATAGGGCTAGGCAAAGGGCTGGCTGCACGGGAAATGGCGATTAAGGTTGGCAATCCTGGGCGGATGAAATGTCATCATTGCGGTGGTACTAGTGGTGTTACACAGTGGCAGTTGCAGCATATGAAAAAAAAGAAAATGAAACCTTGTTTGTCCTTAACTTAGCATTAGAACGGTACGATAGAGAATATAGCAGGTGACAGTACACTAGAACAGTGCCACAATGTAGCCTAACAAATGGTAAAGTATTGAAAGTATAACTAGTACTTCCGTTGAATTTCTTTGACATTGGCTACTACTACAAGAAATAGTACTGAAGGTGAAGGACACAGCAGCGTAATAATTTGCCACGTCTAGGAGGAGGATGTTCTTGATGACCAATCAAGTTGATGGCGCACATGAAAATCTGCTTGCATTTGCCAATAGTGACTCTGTGTCAAGCTGAGTAAGAATATATCCTCGGATTCCTTCACCAGCCTGTTGCTATGACCTTATCCTCCCCAGCAAGTGTGTGGAATTATTGCTGTCATTTAGTCACACATCAATCAAAACCACACAGCCCGGGGGAAGAGGGTTAGGGTTTGGAAAATGGATGGGAATGGGGTTTTTTGGGAAAGTTTTGTTGAGAGAAGAAAAAAAAGCACAGCATGGACAAACAATAATTGAAGATAAACAAATCTTTGGGTACAAAGCTATCCATAAATCTTTTAAGTGACATAAAGGAAGTGCATGCACTACTGCATGCATGGTTACTGAAAAGTAAGTAGTACTTTCGACAACCGTGAATGAAAGAATGCAACAGTACAGGGCTGCAGTAATAATTATGCGTTTTCACTTGCCTATCTCTGCACTCTGAGAAACACTTCGTACATTAAATTAGGTTTGAAAAATAGCAGAAGTAAAACCTATACAATGGCTGTAGGGATGAATTTAGAAGCAGAGATCAAAGAAATGCAGAGTGACACTCATAGAAGTTCACAGCAATAACATTACTTAAAAGATAATTAGAAAAGAACGGATACTGTATCTGTATGTTGTTGTAGTTGTCCTGTTAAATTTGGTAAGTTGCATGCATCCAACTATTCCTCTTATTAGCGGGACTCCTCCATTCCATCTGACGCTCCGTCCATCAATGTTGGTGACCAGAAGACACCCTGTCCACTGCCTGCCTGGCGGATGCTGAATTGCGGCTCGCTAATGTGAAGCCTGACTTCATCCTTTTTTTCCCATTGCACAGGCTGAAACCCGGCCTGTAATTATTGATGGAAAAACAGGAAGTGATATTAGAACACCATTGGCAAATGTATATAAGGTATGTACGCTGTGTAGTGCAAAAAGTCACACTTTGAGTTTCCTAATAGACAGTACAATATTTTTGAAAGTGCGTACTCTGTCTAAGTCTCCTTTTGAAGGATAAATAAGTATGGGCGAATTAATTTAACGGATCTTTCCCCTCAAGCTAGGTGTACTCTGTAAACTGTCTTTTAGAACAAAATTAGACCTTCCCAGCAGTGCTCGAAGACCCTTACTAAACCCAGTCGCAAAAATGTAGAAGACCCCCAATCAGATCTCTAAAAACGATGCCTAGTAGAAAATGGTGACAAAACCTAATTTGAAAGTAAAATAGGCCCAAATCCCCCCTAACCCACCATGGATTGTATTCAAACCACTTGCAACCAAGGAAAAGTATCCATACCCAGCAATGCTCCAAGACTCGCAAACCCCCCACAAACACCAGGAATCCCCACAAACAGCCCCCCAAAAACGGTAGAGTAAGCGAAATCTCAGAAAATGCAAAAACCTTTCCCCCAGGGATTGTCTCCAAAACACTTTCTTTCGGGTATTAGACCTTCCCAGCAATGGCCCCAGAACTGTCAACCCGGGCAAAAACAAGTTTAACACCCCCAACAAGCCAAAAGTCAAAACACGGGAAAAGCCACACTTAGAAAACTTTGGGCCTACGTGGAATTCAGTCCAAATGCGCTCTGCAGCTAGGTCCCAACTCCCCTTTTCCAGCATGGATTTCCTATAAAACAAATGCAATCAACATTAGACTGTGCCAGCAGTGCTCCCAGACCCCAAAACCCACCCACAAAAACCTGGAAGCCCCCCAAAGACAGACAAGTAAGCAAAAATGCAAAAACTTTTTCACCATGGATTTGGTCCAAACACTTGATTCCGATATTAGACCTTCCGAGCTATGTCCCCAGACCCCTGCAGCCACCCGCAAAAAAGCAGAACACCCCCAAACAGGCAAAAAGCAAAAATGGGCCTACCTTCAATTCAGTCCAAATACGCTGTGCAGCTAGGCCCTAACTCCCCTTTTCCACCATGGATTTCCTGAAAAACAAATGCAATCAACATTAGACTGTGCCAGCAGTGCTCCCAGACCCCAAAACCCACCCACAAAAACCTGGAAGCCCCCCAAACAGCACCCCGAAGACAGACAAGTGAGCAAAAACGCAAACACTTTTTCACCATGGATTTGGTCCAAAACACTTGATTCCGATATTAGACCTTCTGAGCTATGCCCCCAGACCCCTCCAGCCACCCTCAAAAAAGCAGAACACCCCCAAACAGGCAAAAAGCAAAAATGGGATTACCTTCAATTCAGTCCAAATACGCTGTGCAGCTAGGCCCTAACTCCCCTTTTTCACCATGGATTTCCTGAAAAACAAATGCAATCAACATTAGACTGTGCCAGCAGTGCTCCCAGACCCCCAAATCCACCCACAAAAACCTGGAAGCCCCCCAAACAGCACCCCGAAGACAGAAAAGTGAGCAAAAACGCAAAACCTTTTTCACCATGGATTTGGTCCAAAACACTTGATTCCGATATTAGACCTTCCGAGCTATGCCCCCAGACCCCTGCAGCCACCCGCAAAAAAGCAGAACAGCCCCAAACAGGCAAAAAGCAAAAATGGGCCTACCTTCAATTCAGTCCAAATACGCTGTGCAGCTAGGCCCTAACTCCCCCTTTCCACCATGGATTTCCTGAAAAACAAATGCAATCAACATTAGACTGTGCCAGCAGTGCTCCCAGACCCCAAAACCCACCCACAAAAACCTGGAAGCCCCCCAAACAGCACCCCAAAGACAGACAAGTGAGCAACAACGCAAAAACTTTTTCACCATGGATTATTTCCAAAACACTTGATTCCGATATTAGACCTTCCGAGCTATGCCCCCAGCCCCTGCAGCCACCCGCAAAAAAGCAGAACACCCCCAAACAGGCAAAAAGCAAAAATGGGCCTACCTTCAATTCAGTCAATACGCTGTGCAGCTAGGCCCTAACTCCCCTTTTCCACCATGGATTTCCTGAAAAACAAATGCAATCAACAATAGAATATGCCAGCAGTGCTCCCAGACCCCAAAACCCACCCACAAAAACATGGAAGCCCCCCAAACAGCACCCCAAAGACAGGCAAGTGATCAAACGCGCAAAAACTTTTTCTGCTCCGATTTTCTCCAAACCACTTTTATCCGGTATTAGACCTTCACAGCAATGCCCCAGAACTGTCAACTCACCCGCAAAGAAGTAGAACACCCCCACAAGTGCAGAGTCTTTCTTCATTGGGCGTAATCCAGCCATCTGCTTTGAGGGAAATAGGAGTCTGGAGGAGGAGGATAGAGGAGCATGTTCTTGTGAACTTGTGAACCTGAGGAATGCAGACTGCGGCACCTTCAAATCAATAAGCAAATAAGTGAAGACAGTTCTGCTGATTGGCTTGTTTTTGTGATTAGGTGATTAAAGTTTTTTTATATAGATTTTGCAAAACAAAGAAAGACAGACACACAGGAATAAAAGTGAATAAGGACGAAAAAGAAAGTTAGTGATTCATTGACTCATTTTCAGCGCTCGGTGTCAGGGAAGAAGAGCTCATCCTCAAACTCTGCGAATTCAGACTGGAGTAGGTCAGTTAAGAGAGAAGAACTTCCCTCATCTAAGTTGGAGTCCTCCTCGTCTTCTTCCTGCGAGCATTCTCGTATTTTGTAATCTGGTGCTATGAGGTGCTGGTTCATCTTGATCATTGTTAACCTCTCCACATTTTTGGGCGAGAGGCGGGTCCTTTTGGAAGTTACAATACCACCAGCAGCACTGAAAACACATTCAGAAGACACGCTTGTGAGTGGGCAAGACAAGTAATTTATAGCCAGGTTGGTGATCTCTGGCCACACATCTATTTTCCCATGCCAATACGCCAATGGTTCATCATGAACATAGACCTCTGTTGAGTCATTCAGATAGTCCTGCACTATCGACTCAAGGTTCTCCAGGGTTCCTCCACTTTGCTTACTTTTTTCTGGAACCTTTTGAGAAGCAAACCCATGCTGAGTTAGCCAATCCTCTTCTTCACACAATGTTACTGTTGTGTCTGGTGCAGATGATACGGTTGCTGGTGTCGTTAACGGCTGAGAGGGAAAATCACTCACTTCTGCCACAGATGCAGAAGTGGATTTTTTTGACGGATGGCTTGCTGATGCTGATGTACTGCCTTTTCCTTCAATTTCCTGCCGTTCTCTTTCAAACCGACTGGCTGACACAGCTAGCCAATGTTTGTACTTTGTATCATCTGCGTCATCAAAAGGAAAGAATACTCTGCCTGCCACTGCCTTTTTGTACCATGGATCCAGAATAGTAGCAGAAATGTAATGCTGTTCTGTGTGGATCTTTTGAAGACGTTCATCGCAAAGTAGGCGCTGTAATAACTTCTCCGCCAACTCAAATGCTTCTTGCTTTCCATCTTTTTGAAACATAGAAGACACCGCCTTCAGTTGGTGCTCTTGCATGCGCAACAATGGGATAGCTTTTCCCAAATTACAGTCCTCCCTGCTGACTGCACGTGTGAACACCTCAAAAGGACGAATCATGTCTGTCAGGCTTTTAACTAGCTGCCATTGCTCCACCTGTATCCTCAGGTCAATCATAGGTGTACCCAGTGTAAAGAAATACTGATCGACTACCGGATACTGCTCATACAGACGCTCAAGCATGTAGAAGGTTGAGTTCCAACGTGTTACCACCTCCTGGATGAGTGCTTTCACTGGCACTTTACGTTCATATTGCAGACACCTCAGCTGCTTCCGGGCCTTAAAAGAATGGTTGAAATGTGTGCACATTCTTCGGCCGGTGGTCAGTAACTGGCATACTGGACTTTCTTCACTCAAGAATTTTTTAACAACCAGGTTTATGCAGTGCGCCAAAAACGGCACTCTGAAATAGTTACCCTTATCCATGGCCTTAACTACATTGGCGCTATTATCCGTGGAAACATAGCCAATCATGCGTTTTCTTGGGGACAGCCATTGAAAGACCTTTGTGTTAAACTCATGCAAAATGTTTTCTTCTGTATGATTTTTCTCCATGGCAAACATGGCTAGTGTTGCATGTTTCCGAGCAGCTTTATAAACTTTGTCTGTGTCAACACCTGCGTTTACCTTTGCCTTAACCCCTGAAAAAGATACCCAGTGTGCAGTGATGCACATGTAATCAACGGCTTGGCAACTGGTCCACATGTCTGTTGTCAGATGTATAGTGTGAACAGCACTCTTCTGCAAAGCTGCCCCAATCACCTCCAGCACATCTTCATGTAGTGCTGGAACCGCAACTCTGGCAAAATAGAACCGGCTAGGAACCTTCCATTTAGGGCAGAGAGTTGCCACTAATTCAAGAAAACCCATCCCTTCCACAAAAGAAAAAGGGAGAAGGTCCAGCGCTAGCATTATAGCCAGCTTAGGGTTATACAGACGCGCCGTTGGGTGGTTGCGTTCAAATGGCGAATCTAAAAACAACATGCTTCTAATGGTGGGCTGGACCATTTTACGGGATGATGATGACTTCTTTGACCCAGTTACGCTCGGTGATGATGAACTTTTTCGCATTGGTGTCTCACTCTCCCACACTCTTAGTGTGGCTCATATATCTTGCAGGGGGTGTGCTGCTGACAGGGGTACTGGGTGTAAGTGAAGAAATGTTTGACACTTCTTCCTCCTCTTCATCATCAGATGAACCATCGACGGATACAATTTGTTGACTTGCAATTCGGGCTGCCTTGATCTCCTTTAGGTGCGCATGCCATTTGACAGTGTGCTGTCTCTCAAGATGACCTCTCGGGCCTCCGGTACCATAGTTGGTACCAAGCTTACCATGACTAACTCGAACCTTACAAATGATATAAATGGCTATGTTTTCCCTTGTTGGGCTAACACTAAAGAAATCCCAAACTGCAGACTTCAAATGTCTGTGGGGGGCGGAGGAGGCGATACTGGGAATGCTAATGCCAGATGAAGTGGAGGATGTGTGTTGCAGAAATTTACTACGTTGTGCACTTACAGCACCACTATTTGAGGAAATGGAGGTCGAGGTGGATGGAGGTCCCTTCTGGCGAGAAAATATGGAAGCTGTAGGTGGTGGTGTACTAGTTAACTGCATTGGTGTTGGTCCAATTGACACGTCACCAATATCACGCTCAGCAGCATTTCGGGATAGTGTAAAAATGTCTGTTTGCTGCATGCCCGCTGAGGCTGGAGTGACGTCTATGATGACTGCGTCGTCGTCGTGAGAGTCTTCATCAGCAGGAGTATACGCCACTTCTTGCTCAGCGTCATCATCACACTCCATGACTATGAGACTTTCGGGGACCTTCCTTTTATGCTTAGCTACCTTTGTCAGATCATGGTGTGCCTCTCTCGCAGACAGCAGTGGTGGTTCCCAATTTTGATCCATATCATCAGAAGGAAGGGGGCTTGAAGAAGATGTAGACACCATCCTTGATCTTTTCCTTGCTGGGGATCTGGAAGACAATGAATCATCAGGAGGAGTGGCTCCCTCAGATGATACCTCGGCTTGAATTTCGATTTCCTGATGTGCCCCTACTTCGGGAGGAACAACTATTGTGGGCACTTGTGCCGCTCCATGCACCTCTGCTTGTGCCTCTCCTTGCGCCGCCTCTCCTTCCACATATACTTGGGCTTGTACTTGCAGCACTTGTGGTTGTTGTTGGGCTGTGGTTGTTGAACACTCGTCAGATGAGTTACAACAACCTGTGTTGATTGAGGGATGCTGCTACTTTCTTGCGATGAGCCAACATCACTGGTCAATGGTGATTGAACAACTATACTGGCTGCCTCTGCAGTACTCAAGGGCTTGGGCCTAAGTTGGCGTGGTGGTGGTGGCACTGAGCCCAATGGAGCGGAGGTGCTGCTCCCAGCTTGGTCCCCAGCAGACCTCGCTGCTGCTGCAGGCGTACTTTTTTTTCCCAAAAAATGCGGCGGTCGGCACACCAGTCTCCTTGGTAAGTGGCGCCACTTGCTTCTTCTGCTCCTTACTGGCATCTTTCTTGGTAGAGGAGCTACGGGCAACTTTTTTTGGGGCCATCTTCTTCAGATGTCAGAACAGCAGGCCACAGTTGCACAAGTTGCAGAGTTGTCAGTGGCCACACGTGACGTTGTGCTGCACACACCGCAGCAGGACTTGTTCCTGGCACTGATGAGGAACGATGAGGCTGATGATTCGTCTTTCTGCACCTAAAAGCAAACAAAGCCAGAGGAACATCAGTTAAATAAATGTTGCATCTGTAGCGCTTCAATTAATAGTTTGCAAGAAAGCATTTTTATTATACCTACCCCCCAAAATGGAAATATCCAATAAAATGCACCACTGACAGAGTACCCCTGGGTATAATGGATAAAAGCATGGCAGACTGGGTGCAGGCCTATGGCACAACAAAGCACACTGCCTGGCTTCAAAATGGCCCCTAGTCCCCCACCCACATGGCCAGGCCCCAACACCACCCCAAAAAAATCAAAAAACACATAGAAATCACCACAATCCAATGCCATTCATGCCCTCCATGATGTTTACATTCAAGAGACCCCAGAGAAAGACGCAGTCCATGCACCACTGAGTACCCCTGGGCAAAAGGCCCCAACAACAGCCAAAAAATTGAAAAACACACAAAAATCACCAAAATCCAATGCCATCCATTCCCTCAATCATGTTGAAATTCAAGACACCCCACAGAAAGACTCCGTCCATGCACCACTGAGTACCCCTGGGCATAAGGATGAAAGCATGGCAGACTGGGTGCAGGCCTGTGGCACAATAAAGCACACTGCCTGGCTTCAAAATGGCCCCTAGACCAGCACCCACTTGGCCAGGCCCTGCCTGGACCAGCCCTCAAAATGGCCCCCACCCACATGGACAGGCCACAACAACAGCCAAAAAAACAAAAAGCACACGAAAATCACCACAATCCAATGCCATCCATGCCCTCCATGAAGTTTACATTAAATAGACCCCACAGAAAGACTCAGTCCATGCACCACTGAGTACCCCTGGGCAAAAGGACCCAACAACAGCCAAAAAATCGAAAAACACACACAAATCACCAAAATCCAATGCCATCCAAGCCCTCGATGATGTTTACATTAAAGAGACCCCACAGAAAGACTCAGTCCATGCACCACTGAGTACCCCTGGCCAAAAAGCCCCTACAACAGCCAAAAAATCGAAAAACACACAAAAATCACCACAATCCAATGCCATCCATGCCCTCCATGATGTTTACATTAAAGAGACCCCACAGAAAGACTCAGTCCATGCACCACTGAGTACCCCTGGGCAAAAGGCCCCAACAACAGCCAAAAAATCGAAAAACACACACAAATCACCACAATCCAATGCCATCCATGCCCTCAATCATGTTGAAATTCAAGACACCCCACAGAAAGACACAGTTCATGCACCATTGAGTACCCCTGGGCAAAAGGCCCCAACAACAGCCAATAAATCGAAAAACACACAAAAATCACCCCAATCCAATGCCATCCATGCCCTCCATGAAGTTTACATTAAATAGACCCCACAGAAAGACTCAGTCCATGCACCACTGAGTACCCCTGGGCAAAAGGACCCAACAACAGCCAAAAAATCGAAAAACACACACAAATCACCACAATCCAATGCCATCCAAGCCCTCGATGATGTTTATATTAAAGAGACCCCACAGAAAGACTCAGTCCATGCACCACTGAGTACCCCTGGCCAAAAAGCCCCTACAACAGCCAAAAAATCGAAAAACACACAAAAATCACCACAATCCAATGCCATCCATGCCCTCCATGATGTTTACATTAAAGAGACCCCACAGAAAGACTCAGTCCATGCACCACTGAGTACCCCTGGGCAAAAGGCCCCAACAACAGCCAAAGAATCGAAAAACACACACAAATCATCACAATCCAATGCCATCCATGCCCTCAATCCTGTAGAAATTCAAGACACCCCACAGAAAGACACAGTCCATGCACCACTGAGTACCCAAGGGAAAAGGCCCCAACAACAGCCAAGAAATTGGAAAACACACACAAATCACCACAATCCAATGCCATCCATGCCCTCAATCATGTTGAAATTCAAGACACCCCACAGAAAGATACAGTTCATGCATCACTGAGTACCCCTGGGCAAAAGGCCCCAACAACAGCCAATAAATCGAAAAACACACAAAAATCACCCCAATCCAATGCCATCCATGCCCTCAATCATGTTGAAATTCAAGACACCCCACAGAAAGACTCGGTCCATGCACCACTGAGTACCCCTGGGCATAAGGATGAAAGCATGGCAGACTGGGTGCAGGCCTATGGCACAACAAAGCACACTGCCTGGCTTCAAAATTGCCCCTAGACCAGCACCCACATGGCCAGGCCCTGCCTGGACCAGGCCTCAAAATGGCCCCCACCAACATGGACAGGCCCCAACAACAGCCAAAAAATCGAAAAACACACAAAAATCACCACAATCCAA
Source organism: Lissotriton vulgaris (assembly GCF_964263255.1). NCBI lineage: Eukaryota > Metazoa > Chordata > Amphibia > Caudata > Salamandridae > Lissotriton > Lissotriton vulgaris. The sequence goes on along the minus strand of NC_141687.1, from coordinate 1,247,644,176 downwards.
TGCCATCCATGCCCTCCATGATGTTTACATTAAAGAGACCCCACAGAAAGATTCAGTCCATGCACCACTGAGTACCCCTGGGCAAAAGGACCCAACAACAGCCAAAAAATCGAAAAACACACACAAATCACCACAATCCAATGCCATCCAAGCCCTCGATGATGTTTACATTAAAGAGACCCCACAGAAAGACTCAGTCCATGCACCACTGAGTACCCCTGGGCAAAAGGCCCCTACAACAGCCCAAAAATCGAAAAACACACAAAAATCACTACTATCCAATGCCATCCATGCCCTCCATGATGTTTACATTAAAGAGACCCCACAGAAAGACTCAGTCCATGCACCACTGAGTACCCCTGGGCAAAAGGCCCCAACAACAGCCAAAAAATCGAAAAACACACACAAATCATCACAATCCAATGCCATCCATGCCCTCAATCCTGTAGAAATTCAAGACACCCCACAGAAAGACACAGTCCATGCACCACTGAGTACCCAAGGGAAAAGGCCCCAACAACAGCCAAGAAATTGGAAAACACACAAAAATCACCCCAATCCAATGCCATCCATGCCCCAAACAAACAACATCAACTTACTTGTGAAATTTCTAATCCAAAAGTGATCTAAAGAAAGTCAAAAAGGCCTCAAATCCAAATATCCAGCAGCATCCACAAAAAGTAATCCTTACAGGTCAAGATCCAAATCAAAGTGGCCAGGACATGAACAAAGCACTGGGAGGAGCCTGCTGGAGAGGAACAGGAAGTTGGAGACTGTGGGGCACTTCCTTCCTCCCACTCCCCCCCCCCCTAAAATGGACTCCTTGCAAAAAAAAGTGCAGGAAAATGTCAACCTGAGGAGTTATTCTGATAAAAATCATCATTTTCAGAAGTCTTATGCTACCTGCTGGTGGATTTCTTGTGCAAAATTGCTAATTTTTCAATTTCGCGAGTGCGAGATTGTTGCTGCCCGCCGCATCTATGAGTTCGCAATTGTTTACTCACACGATACGTGATCACGAGCCTTTATGACGTACTCGCAATGACAAACTCTCGCTGTGCAAGGTGGCGAGCCGCGATAACGTAATCGCGGTCGACAAACTCCCGCGGGATCACGCAGCAAGATCCAAAATGGCGCAGCACACACAAACATGGAGAAAAACAACTCTTCAAACGCTGAATGACGGTAAGTGAACGCCGCGCGCCGCACTATTGTATTTGTCAAGAGCGACCAAGCAAAAATATCCGCTGCGCGCAAATTTGCAAATTGTCGGCAAATTCGCGAGAATATGCGGATTGCGAATTTGCCGAAAATCCGCAAATTCCGCGAGCGGAACGGATTTTATGCCCATGCTTAATACCAATGAATGTAAAATAATTTTTGCATTTCACCTATATGATGAATATAAAAGACTCAATAAAAATATTTTGAAAACATGAGCATTTTTCTTTTAAGGATGGTTTGAAGAATTATACATTTTATAAAAGAACATAGTACTCCACGCTAAAGGAGAAAAGTCAGCACAATTATGATAGAATAGAAAATAGAATAATATTTGTAAATACTTTTACAGTCAAAAAACTCGTAAGTAGAGTACACAGTTTAAGTTAAAACACTCTACCACAACTAGTTTTTGAAACGCATAGTAAAATAAAGTGCGTCACAAAATGGGCTACATACATGGTGAGTGTATCGTAACGTCACATACTATAAAGAAAGCCAATCAAAATTTGCATCAGGAAGGTAGACGTAAGTACACAAAAGCCAATGAAATGTTTTTCAAAATCTGCGCAAGGAAAGGGATTAGTCGCTAATACGTCTTTTTAAAAGGCTTCACAACAAATCAAAGAGAGGTGTTGAAAGTTTCTGTTTTTAACATACGAGCAAAACAGATATTTTAGAAGACCCTAAAAGACTTCTTCCAGAATAAGTACGCACTTCACTGCAAAACCCCATTTAATGATTATCCAGGCTGTGATGCTTAAACACGTCAGAAATCCTCTCTCAGCAATTTCTCTTCTTTTTTAGTGTATTGTGTGAGGCAGACTGCTTGACCTCATGCCCAGAGCCCTCGAAGGCCCTGGAGACTGCCATACCCCAGGACCAGCTCCTGCAGTGTCCCGGAGCCACGTGGTCCCCCTCCCAACATTTAAAAGCCCCGGGGGAGGCAGTAAATTATTCGAGACTGAATACGTTAGTACAGCCCACTCCGCTTACGCTACTAGGAAAACACAACAACACTACATGGCCCAGATTTCCATTGTAGTGATTTCTTAGTTCCAGGTCTAGTTGTCAGAACACCCACACCCATCCAGTGCATACGTCACAACACAAGTGACCCTACCAATAAAAAAGATGGAGCATACAATGCCCCCACAGTCCCGCCGACTCCTAGTGTCCTTCTGGAGCCGGCATTGCTTTTACACATGGGGGATGCTAAGTTGCATGTGGAAATGCAATCTTGCTTTGATTTTGAAAGTGACAACAGATTTCACTGCTGTGTCTTTCAAAGTTCAAACTAAGTCTGCTATGGGAGGGCGGGAGCCGCAAGACTTCCTCCCTCTCATAGCAAATTTCAATGTCCCGGGGGTAGGCAGCCCGGGACACTGCAGGTTACCGGCTCTGGGCGTGGCGGTCTCCAGGGCTCTCGACGGCAACCGGGCGGAGGTCGACCGAGCCCCAGTCACACAATACAGAAATCTCCAGGGGAGGTTGTTCCCAGGGGTTGAGGGGCATCATTGAGGTCCACACACTTTTAATTTTGTGGGGGGGGGGGCAGTGGATGCAAAAGTGGTGCAAGGGGTTGTAAATCTGGTACACAGTGTTTTGCTTTACTTTGCTTGTTTTACTTTGCTTTCCTTTCTGTCTTGTAGAGGATCCAGGGTAAATATAACGGTTTTTGTACAGCAAGTACCTTTCAGCACAACTCCCAAACGGCTTTCTGCCTGTACCATAGTAACAGTTCATGGAAACACTTATGTGAGCACAGAGGTTAGAAGTTCACCACAATATGTTGCTAATTGAAATACTTACTGTGCTGGAGACTTATATTTTTTTAATAGGAACCGTTTGTCGTAGAAGAAGTTAGTGGAAAAGTGTTGTTAGTGATTCCTTTCTGTTTGGGGAGTATTAGGGTAACGTGCTCCAAGCGGGACTTTACGAAGCTTAATGTTAATTGGCTGTGAAGTATTAAAAGTATACGTTTTGGCAGTCATTCCTTCCTCCTGTGCGGAACAACATGGACATTTAATTGGCTAAAGTTATCCGAGCACAAGTTTCCTCGTTATTGGGTGGGAATGGTTGACTGTTGTCAGTGATATTATGACGCACTTCCAAAGGAGTATGGGAAAAGAAAGTAGTAGAGGGCAGGTTAGCAACACTATTAAATCTGTACAGTGCCCCTAAGGTGGTGGAGAGGGATTATGAGGGAAACAAATGTTTTTATATGTTTCAAGGGCCATCTATATGATTGACGTGTGGTGTAAATCACGGCGGAAAAATGACAGTGTCTTGCGCTGTTTTTTTTACTCAAGTTTGCGGGTGACATATTTCTTAGGAGTACTATTTACTTATAATGTGGTGTTTACTTTTCTGATGGGGAGATGTGGTTGCGCAGCAAAAAACTTCAGTCTAGGTTTGAAACTGTTTTTCTTAAGCAAATACAAATAAACTTTCTTCAGAAACTGTCGCTGTATATATGAAAGGGTGACAATTAAAAATGGAATTTCATAAAATATCAGTTAAGCGTGGCTATATCCTTCTTTTTTCTGCTACAGTTTGTAAAAGTGTTGCCCCACATTCTTGATAATGTAAGAGGGCATCAGTTACTTTCAGATAAAGTAGAATAGAAGTGCTACAACAAACACTCCTGCACTACATTAACTGAGATCAAGAGAACAAGTAAAAAACAGTTAAATACAAGAGACTTCATATTACATAAAAATGTATGCATTATTATTTTTCAAATTTGTATTCTGTAGAATTCAGGAAAGTTCTGTCATGGTGCTTAGAGGTTGCACACTGTTCCGCTAACAAATCACATACTCACTAAAGAATATATAGGATGATACTCTTATAATATATATAGTACTGGTCTATGTATTCTTTAGGTAGAAGGTGAATAGGAACCGCAAATAAGAATAGAAATTAGAAAATAACATTCAGAAATGTAGACTTTATTAAATATTTAAAGTAACAAAGTATGCATGATAGCTATATTTTTTATTCTGCAGTTTCGTAAAATATGTTTCTTGAAAATAATATCTGATCAAGTACGTTTTAATATTTGAAAGCTATATTACAGATGGAGCGGAAAAATCTCCTATTCCTCTTCTGTAACAATAGGACAATCTATTACAATATAAGGATTTATATCATTGTTACAGTAAGAAGAAAAGGAAAATAAAGTTATGTATTTAACAGAACATCCATAGTGAAATACTTTCGAGCTGTAATTATTTACTGAACTTCTTTTCTCCGGGAGGTGAAAAAGTTTGATCTTCGTCGCGACGGGTTATAAACTCCTCTGAGATCATGACGGTGAGAATTATAATATGTATATATTTTCACAGTACATGATCACAAGGGGGAAACAGACTGAAAACTGGAAGCCGGTAACGTTGCTTACATAACGTTACTCTTTGTGACGACGGATCATGAACTCCACTGAGATCACCATAACTGTTAATGTTATAATATACATATTAACAATATATTATCTCTAGGGGAAAACACGATAACAACTGGAAGATGGTGACGTTGATTGTAAATGTTTAGGGTTTGCGTCGACGGGTCGCCAACACCTCTCAAGCGAAGTACAGTGTCAATATTATAATATAAAAAGTCACAATATATAAGCTGAAAGGAGCCAGAAAAGGAGCAATGTTTGTTGTAATCTATCTGTTTCTAAAAACAAGCTGCTGACGTTACAGAGAAAAAGCAAAAAACATGCAATACATTTTTTTTCTAGATATAACTGTTAAAATATTGACAAATAGCCACAAATTATAACTAAGTACTAAGCCATATTGAAACAACTTACAACTCCGTAATATGTTTGTTGACGCAAAAAAAGAATCCGATGCTAGAAAACGGAACCTGCATCACAGATTGGCGACTCAGAAATAACTAGCAAAATTGAAACTAATTGCACAATATGTGTGGTTTATATAGTTTTTGGTTGTTTAGTAGTCTCCGGAAGGAAGATGTGGCTCCGCCTATTTAGATGTCACGTTTTACAGTTTACACGTGCTCACATTTTAACTGTTTTACTTCTGCACGTGTTGGGAAAAGTTACAAACTGTGAAGCTGTAAAGGTTTCGATTTCCATAGTAACACGTATAAGGTATTATTATCTACATACGTTAGAGAGTTTATAAAGTGTTACTTAGTAAACTGTGTTATTTGTATTCTTCATGATTAAAAACATCTAAATAGAAGACATAAAAAAAATACCGTTAACATTAGAAGAAAATAAAAACGAAACTGGAGTCAAGCTATCCTGGTTGAAGACGGCTGATAGCCAGAAACCGGTCCTAGGATGCTTGATTCCGGTCCAAGGAAGACATGGCTTGGCAGTTCGGTCTGGACTGTTCCCATGAGACACAGGGTCAAGACTGATTTGCATATGGCCATGTCTGAACTGGGGTGGCTAGGTGAGCAAAATAACAATGGATTAAACCCAGATCTGTGACTGGGGGTGAATGTTTTGCCATTGTGCAACATTCCGCCCATCATCTTGTGTGTTTTGCTGTTCACCCTATGTGGGAAGGGTATGCCCAGACTTGGGTCCCGTGCTCACCACGCCACTGGAGTCAAGCTATCCTGGCTGAAGATGGCTGATAGCCAGAAACTGGTCCTAGGATGCTTGATTCCGGTCCAGGGAAGACATGGTTTGGCAGTTTGGTCTGGACTGTTCCCATGTGGCACAGGGTCAAGACTGATTTGCATATGGCCATGTCTGAACTGGGGTGGCTAGGTGATCAAAATTGTCAAGGATCCCCCTCGGTAGAGGAGGCTGTTCATCCACAGGAGCAAAGACGAATGTCCCCCACACTTCCAGACAACAACTACCCAAGCGAGAAGGTATAACTTCGCTACAAGGCAGCTGCTACCAAAAAGTGTGGGGGGAATTTTCCCAGGGAGTATACCACTCTCCCCCAGCAAGGTGAAGTAGCTGTAGTCTTGATGGCAGGAGACTGGAAAACAAATGTACAACAATACTAACCTCACTAGTACTTTACAGGGCTGATATACAAGTGTTCAACATAACATTCCACTTACCTCACAGGTGAGTGTCAGGGCTTTAAGCTAGAAGTCCAGGCAAGAACCAGGAGGTACAGCAGATAACCTGGGGGACAACTAGCAAGGATATCTCCAAGGTAGAATGCACCCAAATCCAGTCCTACTCATAAACTGTAGACAGAGCAGGACTGGGGCCACAAACGCAGCTGATGACACTAGTATCACATATAAAGCTAAAGACAATGTGATACAGAAAGTCCCACTTCCAGCGCCTAAACTTAAGACAGAGTGGAGTGAGTAACACACATATATCACAGACAATCCCCACTTCCGGCTCATAAGCTAAAGACAAAGCGGAGTGAGGTAACAAACAACATTAAACACGGACAATACACACACCCCGTCTGACTTGTAACAGTAGAGCAGAACGGAGTGGACGTATATAACAAGACGCGATAGACCAGACGCACTCCACTCGTAAACTCAAGACGGAGTGGAGTGCAAACAACAAACATACACAAAACCCCTCCGATCACAAGAGTGACCGCGGAGAAAATACACAGAGCGGAATCGCCAGCAAGGAACTGACAACAAAGATGAGAGAAGGGCAGACACGGAATCAAGGCGGAAGGGGAAGCTAGGCACAGGGGAAGGGCATGCTGAGAATTGGAAAGGTAGCGGAGCAGGGCGGGAGGAAAAAACAACAGGCTGAACCCAGATCAGGAACAGAAAATACTGTGACCCAAGAGCGGAAATCTCAGGAGCAGGAAAAGAGCACAAACGGGATCGATAGAGCAAAGCAGGATCTCGGAACACTACGGGAACCTCACGGAGCAGAACGCTGAGTAGAGGGGGCGTGGTCACTAACCAAACAGTAAGCCAAGCAACGATTCGCGGGTGAGCTTCCCTTTTCAGCTACTTAGGGAGCGTCTCAAAATATCATGAAATTACCCAGTAAGAGGTTTAGGGAAAGTCACAAAAGTCCCACAGGGGCACTAGAAGGTTTGCAGACATGAGCATTTCACGCAGCCCTGAGGAAGCTATATTGAACACTTATGAAAGGGGTCAAATCCGACCACCCCTAACACAAAATAACGATGGATTAAACCCAGATCTGTGACTGGGGGTGAATGATTTGCCATTGTGCAACATTCCGTCCATCATCTTGTGTGTTTTGCTCTATATATACATATATATACATACACTACACCTCCCAGCACTTCCTTTTGGCGAGCTTGAAGAAAACGGACCACCAGTGCAATCCAATGGCAAGTGTTTCTTTATTCCTTATTTCTCACTCCTCATCTCATGACGCGTTTCGGGCATCCAGTGCCCTTGATCACATAATCGGAATGCAGTATGCCATGTTTTTTTGTGTACTTTTCATCATGCAACACCACGTGATAATGAACAGTGAAGAAACACTATAATTTGTTAGTCCTTTCCTGTTAATACATGCATTTGTCTCATGAAGGTAGCCTATTGCATATCTTACACACACTGTTTTAGAAATTCCTAATATGACACATATATTAAAATAATTCAAAATATATATGTAAACATTGCATTTTAAATACTGTGTGTATCAAAAAAGTACAATAAATATATTGATTATTATAATTACTTAAAACACAATTAATATGTATAAATAATTTAAAATATACACATTATCACATCTTAATAAATATAGATATAAATATCAAACCAATTGTGTGCAAAATACGCAATGAACAACTTTCCGCATAAATGCCTGAATAGCCAACATGTTCTTGGGTAATGATCTTGGCCAAATGCAAACAAATGCTACATTTGAATTTTTAAATCTTTAAATTCATAACATGACTGCCTAAATGCTGTTATAATTCAAATTCAAAAAATGATATCCGTTTTTATTAAATGCATGGATTTATAACAAGCATAAAAATTACATAAGTGTTTCTTTAATTACCGTGCAACTAATTAAATATGGTATTTATGATCTAAAGTGACTAGTGCAAATATTATGAATTGATAAATAACTTAAAATCAAAAATCTAAACCTAGTTCCTAAGAATTATATAAACAGTGTTGTAAACAATGTTTTTAAAAAGAAAAGTTCTTTAAAAAGAGAGGCAAGCTGGAAAATACCCATATATTTTTCAGTTAGCAGCTGACGAGTTTAAACATATGAAAGTGCTAATATACCCCACAAGCCTGTAGGGTATGTTGACTTATGGAAGAATAAGACGGGCACGGATATGATCTAGATTTATAAAAATGTGTGCATATCCTCTGTGTTGTTAAGTCCATTTGGGAATTTATGATCCAGTTCTGAAATACATTTTGTCTCCCGTTGTCTTAACATTCTCTCCCAATTACTCTCTCTACGTGGGGCTGGAATGGAGTCAATGACAAAATATGATAAGCACTTAATGTCTTTATAGTGGTCTTCTTTAAAATGTCGTGCGACCGGATAAGCTGGATCGCTGTTGACGATTGTGCGTAGATGTTGAAGTATTCTCACGTGCACCTGCAGCTTGGTACTTCCAACATACCTTAGCCCACAGGTGCATGTGAAAACATAAATCGACTAATCAGTAAGGCAGTTATAATTGCCCTTAATGTAAGCTTCATTTTCTCTAAATAGAGTCCTATATTTAGTTGTATTAACTCCAAATTTGCATGCCCTGCATGATGTACATCTGAAAAAGCCCTGTCTTGGTTTCAACCAAGTTTCCATGTTTCCTAGCTCTGGACTATTTCTTGATAGCTTGGCTCCCATAGATTGAGTCTTTCTAACCGTTATAGTGGATTTGGTTGGGAGTCTACTGTTGAGGACACCATCAGTCAAGATTATCGGCCAGTTTTTATTAATTATTGACCTAATTTTTCTCTCTTGACAACTATATGTAATGTCTAGGTACTTCTACAAAGTGTGGCTGCCGGCTCTAGCTCACCAACATCATCTTGTGGAAGCAATGATGCTCTTGATCTGTTGTTAGCTTTAGTCACTGCGTCCACCAATTCCTTGTTAGTGTAACCTCCTTTCCTCAATCTGATGAGGGCTTCTATTTTGAAGCTTTCAAAATCATCTAGTGTGCTACAAATAAGTTTTAATCTCAAGATTTCCCCATACGAGATGCTGCAAATTAAGTGCTTGGGGTGTGCACTAGTTGCATGGAGTGTTGCATTCCCTGCTGCTGGTTTTTTGTTCGCAGTGGTGGCTAATTTTCCTTCATTGGTATAGATACCTACATCTAGAAATTCTACTTTGGTTGGACTGATATGAGATGTAAAACGCAAATTTAAACAATTATTGTTAATGGTTTTAACAAATTCCTCAGCACTTTCAATATCTCCATTCCAAATAATAAAAACATCATCAATGTAGCGTAACCAATGCACAATCTTATTTCTGATGAATTCCTTATGCTGCACCTTGAGGACCTGCTCCTCCCAATAGCCCACGTGCAAACACGTGTAGCTAGGGGAGAAGCAGGACCCCATCGCAACACCCTGTATCTGTCTGTAAACATCCTTCCCAAATGAGAAATAATTGTTATTCAGACACCACATGATCAGGGCAACTAACATTTTGTTGTGCATATGGTACTCGCAGGGCCTAGAATCCAAGAAATGCTTAACAGCAACTATACCCAAAGAATTTTGTATACTGGTATAGAGTGACTCTATATCCAGGGTCATAAGGATCAGGTTATCCACCCAAACAATGTGCGGGAGTTTATTTTAAAAAATCACCAGTGTCCTTGACATATGAGGGTAATGTTTTTACTAAATCCTGTAGATAAAAGTCTACATATTCACCCACATGTTCAGTCATGCTTTTAATTGCTGAGATTATTGGGCGTACCGGAATTGGAATAGTATTCTTGTGGACTTTTGGTAACAAATAAAGGAAAGGAAGGTCTGGGTGTTCATTGAACATGTAATGATATTCATATGCAGAAATCAAGCCTTCTCGTTTCCAATGTTGCAATTCCTTTTTCAAAGAGTCTTTTGCTTTGTTATATTCCCTCATGGTAGTCTTTTCATAACAACACTCATTGTTTAGCTGGAGCGTAGCTTCTTGTAGATATTCTTTTCTAGGCCAAAGCACTATGTTCCCGCCCTTGTCTGATTTTATCACAATGATTTTCAAATCTTTGCCCAATTTGTTCATTAATTTTTGATATTGTATCTTGTTGTATTCCAGCTTGCTTTTTTATAGTTGACTTGACAATGTCATTTTTTTATGTCTTCCGTGACGCAGTCATGGAAGATGTCAACTGCATCTTTGGGCATTATCTGTAGAAATTTTGATTTAGGCTTATAAGGACTTTCACCAGCACCTTTCTGAAGTAAATCTATTTTGCGTATTCTTTACTGAGTAGAGTCTACAGATTATACCTGCTCACCAGATTCATTCGACTCATTACTCAGATAATGTATAGTCAACAGTGTATGTACATTCTCATGATTAAAAACATCGAAATAGAAGACATAAAAAAAAATATCGGTAATCAAGTAGGGTCATTAGATATTATTCAGAGGACCATACAATGTTGTCCTTTGGGTGTAGAGCATAAATATCGATGGAGAAATATTGTGGGACAATAACATCACCACAAAAATATCGTGGGGAAGAAATATCAACAACAAAAATATAGTTGACAAGAAATTCGACTGAGAGGTAAGTAATATCGATTATAAAAATATTGTTGTATTAAATATCGTTTACAAAAATATAGTTGACAAAAATATCGATTTATTAATAATGTTATGTATTTTAGTGTTTTTAATGAGAATTGTTTGTCATTTTATTATATGTTTTAGAATTTTACTAGTTATTAATTTATTTTAAGTTTAATTCTGCGTTTTTAGTTCCAAAGCAGGTTGTGGGTTTATAGGGGAATTAGGTGGGAAGTAATCTAATTATATAAACTGTATTGACTAATTAATGTGTTAATTGATTAAATAATAATAGTTTAATAATTAGTTGATAATTAATTTCAATGAATCAATTAATAATTCATTATGTTAATTGTTTAATTATTTTTAGGGGAGACTTACTTGCCTGAGCACCAGTTCCTAATCAGACACCAGCGTCACCAGCATTTCCAGCGTCCCTGCTTTCAGCCCACATCTCGCAGCACCCGCTCCGCGGGTGCCGCTTCGAGGGAGCGGTGGACACAGCAACTTTGGGGCTAATCTGTGGAGGTAAGGCGGGAGTGGGCGCGAGGTGCTAGCGGGGCTGCCAGTGTGCGGGGACTTCGATATCCAGAAGTCCCTGCAAGACCACGGAAGAGCTTCCGGTCCGCTCTCCCTGCTGGCACGCCCCCCGCCCCCCACACGAGCCTATTTAGCGCTGGCTTGCCCTGTAACGGGTGGGAGACTTACTTGCCTGAGCACCAGTTCCTAATCAGACACCAGCGTCACCAGCATTTCCAGCGTCCCTGCTTTCAGCCCACATCTCGCAGCACCCGCTCCGCGGGTGCCGCTTCGAGGGAGCGGTGGACACAGCAACTTTGGGGCTAATCTGTGGAGGTAAGGCGGGAGTGGGCGCGAGGTGCTAGCGGGGCTGCCAGTGTGCGGGGACTTCGATATCCAGAAGTCCCTGCAAGACCACGGAAGAGCTTCCGGTCCGCTCTCCCTGCTGGCACGCCCCCCGCCCCCCACACGAGCCTATTTAGCGCTGGCTTGCCCTGTAACGGGTGGGAGACTTACTTGCCTGAGCACCAGTTCCTAATCAGACACCAGCGTCACCAGCATTTCCAGCATCCCTGCTTTCAGCCCACATCTCGCAGCACCCGCTCCGCGGGTGCCGCTTCGAGGGAGCGGTGGACACAGCAACTTTGGGGCTAATCTGTGGAGGTAAGGCGGGAGTGGGCGCGAGGTGCTAGCGGGGCTGCGAGTGTGCGGGGACTTCGATATCCAGAAGTCCCTGCAAGACCACGGAAGAGCTTCCGGTCCGCTCTCCCTGCTGGCACGCCCCCCGCCCCCTATATCCTAACTTCCGCCTCCCGCAGCGCGGGACGCAGCCCGGGCGAAGACAGGGCAAAGACTGGGCCGTTTGAGGCCGTTCGAGGTCTGAGCGGTCTGGTCTGGGCCCCTTCTCTTATACCCTCGTCTTGTATCCTGGGTCCTGTGTTTGCCTATTCTTGTTGCCCGGGTTGCTAGCCACAGTTAGTCCACATGTGTACCCGCGTTACACGCAATAGGGCGGCCAAGGGAGGGTTGGTCCATAACGGGCCTATGGACGACTTCATTACGCGAACAAGCAAGGCGATAGATCATGAAATCAATAAATTGCAAACTAGAGTGTCCCTTGACTTGGAAGCGGCCAGGAAGCTGTCACTTGAATTTGCTTCCCATAAGAAATCCTCCCTTGGACACATAGCTTCTGTTACTTCCCCTAATCGCATTTGCATTCGGGAGGGCGCTATAACGTTGGCTGATGTTCACGATACGCCTGTTTTGCCCATCCCCTCTCCACCTCAAGGTCCATCTGCTCTGCCTGACGGCCTGCCCATTGCTGAGGGTAGCCCTCTTGTTCCCCCCATCTCTTCCCCACAATCCCTTGATACATCTCGGGCCTCCACCTTATATGGCGGCCTCGATAACATCCCGGTGAATTCCAATAAGAGAAAACGTTCCCCCAGTCCAACCTCCCCACGGAAAAAAATGCCAATGCAGGGGGCCAACCTGTCCACCATTGATAATACAATAGCTGTTGCCAGTCCGGTTACAGCTTTCTCCTCCCCATTGGTTCCTTGTGGCGATAATATCGTGGGGCAAGTCCCTTTAGATCCTGGAAGCACCCTACCACCTGAAAGATCAGACCTGGGTTGGACTAATCAAGAAGGGAGGGAGAGGGAATTTATAGGAGTGGTTTGGGAGTCTCTAAAAAATCTTCTATCTCCCCTGGATTTAAGGCTTTCTCGCATAGAGAACAATCTCCTTGAGATGGAGAAAAGTATTATCGCCTTGGCCACTCTTGGCCTGAGAGGCCTTGAACGCCAGGGTCTGATTGACAGTAACATGGTCACACAGGTTCCTACCCCACCTCCCACAGCTATCCCTGGTTTGCCCCCTAATCCCACTGTGCCCTGCCCTACCTACCCTATTCCCAAACCCCGTACCAGGAGTCTTATTACTGCAAATCTGCCCCCCCAGCCCAGGGCTAACACCTCAAATGCTCCAACAACACAATCTCATATTGGCACTACATCAGCTGCACCTAGAGTTCAGAACTCAGTTAGCTCTAGTTCCCGCCCTGCCCAGGCCACTCGGAACAACACTACAACAGCTGCACCGAGAGTTCAGAACTCAGCTAGCTCTAGTTCCCGTCCTGCCCAGGCCCCTCGGAACAAACCCCCTACTCATTCCGCTGGGGGTCCTCATACCAGGAGTAATTTCCGAGGAGGTTACATCGATCTTCCTCCTGAAGCAAATGATTATATGGTGGTTTTGACGGGTGTCCCGGAATTAGAGAATGGCCAATACGAAGACCAGCATTCCCTACGCAATAAAGTTATGCATTGGCTTAACACCTATAGACCTATCCCCAATGGTAGGAGGAGTAGAGTCTTAACGACACGAAGAGTTCCGTGGGTGGGAACCACGAGGAAATCGACCCCCGGTGACTGCATAGTCGTAACCTTCGATGATGTCTATACGGCCAATCATATCTGTTCTCCTGGGAATCAAGACTGGGGTTCCTCTATTGCTCCAAGGCCTTTGTCATTCTTCTATCCCCCCCGTGCTGTATGCCCGCAGGGGGGCTTTTGGCCTACAGTCCCCCAACAGCCTAGTTGGGGATACCCTCCCAATGTGTATAATCCAAACAGTGGCTGGCTCGGAACTGTATCTTCAAATAGGCCTGGCAGCCTGGAGGATGTCGACTGACTCCTAACGCCCCCAGCAACAGCACTACCAGGTAACCCCAATGGTCTTACACTGGAGGCGGGGAGATCGACTTTGGCGACTACCGTGGGTGTGATTAGTACTGCCCCTCCGACCCAGTCTTCAACTCAGGTCCCCTCTATGCAGGATCTGGTGCATCTTCCCCCAGCTGTGTGTTCTCCTATTACTCCCTTAGCCTTAAGCATGATTGCCCCCAATACCTCGTCACCTGCAGCTTCTCTCCAATCTTCCAGGGTTGATGATATCCATGTCACCTTTCCAGTTTCTGAGCCACAGTCTGGTAAGACCTTGGCAGGTGTTCCCCAGCTTAAAATCCTAAGCTGGAATGTGGCAGGGCTTGCCCGGAACTTTGACAAACCTGACTGGATTTCTTTCATGGAGCCTTTTGGGATCTGCCTCCTACAAGAAACTTGGTGCCTGGAGCCCGTGCACAGGGTCGGCTTCACGACCTACTCTGTGCCGGCCTCCAGGTCCAAAGGCAGTAAGGGCCGTCCTTCTGGTGGCCTTCTCATCTGGGTTAGTGTATCGTTGGGGCTCACAGTAAAACATATAAATTCCCCATCCCCAGATCTTTTGAGACTCACTATCCAATGCCCGGGGGGCAAGTCTCTGGAGCTTTTTAACCTGTATTTCAGGGGGGCCAGGGCGGGGAACTCGAGCCCCTTGTCTTTAACTGGAGTTGAAGAGGAGCTAACTGGCTGCAACATTGACTCCTTTATTATCCTGGCCGGGGATTTCAATTGTTGTTTCGAGCCTCTGGCCAGTGATGACATTTTGGACACATGGGAGGACGATGCCAAGAGAGGCATTCCCTTGCTTGCTCTTGACCCCATTAAGAAATGGACACAGAACGCCATTGATATTAACGCACTTTGCTTGGAATACGCCCTCAGAGCCACTAATGGCCGTTGTAAGTCAGATACTGGGGGTGCGCACACATTTAACAGGATTGGACACACCTCCAGAATTGATTACGTGCTGCTAAACTACAACCTGTGGGAATATGTCCTTGATATGGTTGTCCAACAATCCACGGATAGTGACCACAATCCCTTGGTCCTCACGCTTGCTCTCCCGTGGGACACAGGGGCCACAGCATTATCCCGGCTAACTTGGAAATCATCCCATGAAGTTGTTCCATCTAACTGCGGGAGGCGACTGAAATGGGCTAAGGTTGCTTCTGATGCTACAAGAATGGCCCAAGCAAAGTCCATAATGATGGAAGCTAAGTGTATCGTAGGCACGTTGGACTCCGACACCCCTATCCTCGTGCCATTTGTAGAGACCATTGTATCACTTAGTAATCTTTTCTTGGTTCCTGAGGGGAGGGGGGGTCCAAGCGGAGAAACGAGACTAGGGGTAGAGATCAATGGTACTCCCACGCTTGCCGCCAAGCAAAAAGTGAGCTAATCCTGGCGATTAGTGCTAAAGACCCGGCTTTGATTTCACTAGCTAGGAAAAACTACAAGAAGACCCAAGCTGTGGCAAAGGTCACGCACGAAACTAACTTTTGGAGTGATTTAATGGAGGCTGGCTCTAGAAAGGACTCAAGGGCTTTCTGGGCTCTGATTAGAGGCAGGGACAGGCCTGTTGACTCCCTGTTAACATGTAACATCACAGGGGAAGTTTGGTTGGCCCACTTTTCTAAACTCTACTCTAACTCCTTGGGGGTTTTGGGTCCAAGCAGGGGTACTAGTTATATAGTGCCAGATAATAGCTCTCATCCTGGCCCCACCTTTTCATCTAGGGAGGTGGAAATAGCAATCAGGTGTATTGTCCCCAATAAGGCGGCAGGCCCAGATGGAGTCCCGGGTGACCTGCTTCGTAGCAACGTAGAGGTCTGGAGCCTATATATTGCTAAACTCCTGAATGAGGCACTGGTGGGTGGCGGTTTCCCGGATTCTTGGAGGGGTGCGGAAGTCGTCCCCATTTTTAAAAAGGGCTGCAGGGACGACCCTGCTAACTACCGACCCATAAGTCTGCTTGATTCCACTCAGAAGGTAGCAGGGAAGGTAGTTTTGGGTAGGATCTTGCAGTGGGCCGAGGAAATGCAGGTTTTGTCTGACTTTCAGGCCGGTTTCAGATCCGGAACCGGTACGATTGAGCAGACATTCCGTTTCCTAATGCTTTATTGGAAAGTGGTCAAACTGGGCAAGGGCAGTCTGTATCTCGCCTTCATCGATTTACGGACTGCCTTTGACCTAGTTCCACGTAACCAACTGTGGGCTGTACTTGAGGGTATGGGTATGCCCGCGTACTTGTTGGCCTTAACCATCAAATTCCATGAAAGCAACTTTGCCCAAATTAGATGGGGTCAGCAGGGCCAAAAAACATCTCGGATTCCTGTTGACAGGGGCGTCCGCCAGGGGTGTGTGCTAGCTCCCACTCTGTTTTCTCTATATCTTAACGGAGTGGTAGAGCACCTTCTCCAACTACCAGCAGATGCTCCCTCCCTGGCGGGCAGAAAGATACCAACGCTCCTGTTCGCAGACGATACCCTGCTGATCTCGAAATCCCCGAAGGGCCTCCAAACCCTGTTATCGAGGTTCCAGGGCTTTTGCGACGCAAGGGGCTTGGCTATTAACATCAGTAAAACCAAGTTCCTTGTGCTGAATCCCCCCAGGAAGACAGTCTACCCGCCATCTATAGACTCAGTACCTTTAGAAAGGGTCAGGGAATTCGATTACTTAGGAATCAGACTCTGCGATTCCATGTGTTGGAAGGCGCATCACCAAAAAACCATTTTGACACATAGGAGGGTTACGGGCGCCCTCCTAAAAGAACATCGCGCCTCACCCCTTAAACCCATTGGGGTGATACTCGATATCTACAAGGCAAAAGCTGTGAGTGCGGCATTGTATGGGGCTGAGTTGTGGGGTACCCAGAAATTTGATACCCTATCCCATCTGGAGAACAAGTTTCACAAAGACCTAATGCGGCTCCCCCACAGCTCTCCCACTCTTCCCCTTCTACTTGATACAGGAACACGATCCATAGCCGACCAGGCCAAGTTACGTCCCCTCCTTCTGTGGGCCCGTATTTGGAATGTCCCTGAACTTTCAAGTTATGCGGATGCACTAAGCGACCTTCTTTCAACCCCGGGTTGGTATAAGATCGCTTGGCTCCTTGGAGTAAAGCGCCTCCTTTGTGATTTAGGTCTGGATGACGCTTGGGCCAATAGATCTTCACCACCTAAACAGTTGTTAAAGAAAATATTCTGGTCGTGGGTGGATAACGAGAGAGTGTCCCATCCGAATCTGTGCAGATCAGCTGAGGAGTTTTTGGCTATCAAATGCCGTCCCTTCAGAGAACCCTACCTTGATGCGATTTCGAATCCAGCAGATAGGGCGTTGTATTTCAAATTTAGGGCTGGGGTTTTGCCCTTAGGCACAAGGACAGCTAAATGGAAACCACCATGGCAAACCATAGAAACTTGCCCTTTTTGCACGTCCAGGGATGAATCCATTCCCCATTTGTTGTTCGAATGCCCAGCCTACGCTGCTCCCCGTCGCAGATGGTTGAAACCGCTCTGCGCGAGGCTGGGCACTCGGTCTCACTTGGAGGCCCTACAGCTGTTAAGATCAGACCCTCACCCACTGTTAGCTTGTGGCCTGGCAAAATTCCTGGGGTGGGCTTGGAGGATAAGAACTGCGAGGAGAAAGATCCTCCAGTAAGGATGCCAACCTTCATTCCAGTGGCCCGGTTGTTTTTTGTATGTGTCCCTTCCCCATTATTCCTTCTCGAAGATGATAATTATGTACTTGCACAAATGCTTTTAGAATGGATGTTATCTACTATGTTGTATATTTGTAGCGTCCTTTTTGAGATTTTGTCAGTTTTGATGTACAACTGTTTTTATGCTCACATTGATTTTTACTGTAATGCTTTTATGAAATGAAACATTTCGAAATAAAGCTATTCACTCACAATTATTTTAGGTGTGTGTAGTGGTGTTTATATGTGTAAATGGTGAAAAGGGTGATAAGTAAAAAAAATGTATTGATTCATTATTAAACAGTTTTAAATGAATTACCATTAAGTAATTATTAATTGTAATTGTGTAATTAATTTTAGGTGTGTGTTGTGGTGCTTATATGTGTAAATGATGTGAAAGGCGGTAAGTAATTAATTTGTTATTGATTAATTAATACATAATAATACATTAATTCTCATTAATTAATTAGTAATTAATAAATGTAATTGTGTAATTAATTTTAGGTGTGTGTTGTGGATATTATAGTGTTAAATAATGTGTAATTAATTATTTTGTATTATCTTTGTTAATAATAATATATTTAAATGTATATAATAAGAATGTTAATATTGGAAATAAAATGTAATAAAAATGTTGATGGTTTTGTTTTTCATTGTTTTGGGATCCAGCGCTTTCCCTACTGTTGCACTCACTGGAGTGGGAATAGGTATTTTTATGCCTCCGCTATCCAACGCTTTTCCTAGGGTTGCACTCACTGGAGTGGGAATAGTGATTTTTACCCCTATGCTATCCAACGCTTTCCCTACTGTTGCACTCACTGGAGTGGGAATAGTAATTTTTATCCCTACGCTATCCAGCGCTTTCCATACTGTTGCACTCATTGGAGTGGGAATAGTAATTTTTACCCCTACATTATCCAGCGCTTTCCCTACTGTTGCCCTCACTGGAGTGGGAATAGTAAATGTTATCCCTCCGTTATCCAGTGCTTTCCCTACTGTTGCACTCACTGGAGTGTGAATAGTAATTTTTACCCCTACGCTATCCAGCACTTTCCCCACTGTTGCACTCACTGGAGTGAGAATAGTACATTTTAACCCTCTGCTATCCAGCGCTTTCCCTACTGTTGCACTCACTGGAGTGGGAATTGTACTTTTTTATCCCTACGCTATCCAGGGCTTACCCTACTGTTGCACTCTCTGGAGTGGGAATAGTACAGTTTACCCCTCCGCTATCCAGCGCTTTCCATACTGTTGTACTCACTGGAGTGGGAATAGTAATTTTTACCCCTACGCTAACCAGCGTTTTAACTACTAATGTTTTTATTTTGTTATTAAATGTATGTATTATTCTTTTTTAAATAGTGTAATGTGTTAATTACATATAGAATATTTAATTTTATTTTGAATTATTGATATATGTATTTATTTCATTTTTATATAACTAAAAACGTTTATAAACTAAATAAAGATAATAGTTAATAACATCTATTTAAGTAAATGTATGTATTTCTACACTTTTTTGTGTTTATAATTATTAAATTAAGTTTATTTGTTATAATTAGTTAAAATATATTACATTTAATTTATTTTGTTAATAAAATAATATTATTTAATTAATTTTATTTAAGTTATGTTATTTTTTAAAGTCAATATGTTTTACATATATATTTTATTTACATCGATATTTTTGAGTCGATATTATTGTACTTACCTGTTTAAGTATAGGGAGTCAATATTTTTGTTATCGATATTTTTACATTGATATTTTTTTCATCGATATTTGTTACTTCAATATTTAAACATGGAACCCTCCTTTGTCGCCCTTATTATTTACCTTTTTTATAGAGCCCTTAGCTACCAAAATACGACCAAATATGAACATTCAAGCCCTGATTTTAGGTATGGCAAAACTAAAATTTTTGCCGACTAAACCATTCTATATCTGAGTCCTGAAAAGCAGAACATAGACCGGACCCTGGCCGAATTTAGCCAATTTGAACTAAATGGGGAATACAGAATTAATCAAGACAAAACGGAGATTATAGCATTGAATACTGGTGTCGAGTTTTTGTCAGATAAACTGAAACTGCAGGCTCTTAATACTAACCTACAGGCCAATATGGCCAGCTATTTAAATTGAATTGCGAAGCCACTAGCAATAAAATTTAGAGATTATTAGAAAAATGGTCAAGTCTTCCATTAACCCTAATAGGTCACGTTGCGCTTATCAAGATGTCCATACTTCCTCTTTTAATTTTTTTAATTACCAATATAGCTATCAAGATTAATGCTAGCTATTTTAAAGGGCTCGATTCCATGATTAGATCATTCATTTGGAACAAGAAGGCTTCTAGAATTAAACTTCCAGTATTACAATTAGACACAAATTCAGGTGGGCTTGCACTACCTCATATTTGAACATACTACGAGTCAGCACTTCTTGATTTGGCAGCATGCTTATTGTCTAGTACAGGACGATTATATAATTTCTTTCTCAATAGGATGATTCAAGAAGCCGGTTCGCAGACCCCAACATTTCTCAAAAGTTCAAAACTCCCCAAACAAACTATGTACAAAACGCTTCTGGATTTGTCAAGCAGACTTCAGTTTTTTTTAAACAAAGTGGCTTCTCTGGGTTTTATACTCTAAAACTAAGTGAGTGTAAAGGCCTGGGCCTCCATATCCACTCCACTCATTTTAAAATCTGGCAGGATTGTGGCTTAGGGGTATTGAACCAATTTTTTATTCAGGAAAGGGTGATTACTTGGGAAGAAGTACAGACTAGATGTTACTAGATGTTACGACTGGAATAGGCCACTCTTTTTCGATTATCTACAAATCGTACATTTTTTAAATAAATATAATTTACTATTTAGTCGTGCCCCTTCTAAGGCAGCTTATTCTTCGCTAAGGTTAGAGGGGTGGGTAACTGGTATTGGTTGCTGGGCTCCCAAAACGAGTCGCCATTGGCTGAAACATTTTTGGATAAAGTAACTTTAGAAACTCAATGCTCTTTTTCCAGTCAAGAAGGGCAAATTTTATCTACAACCGTCAATAGGGCCTTAAAAGCTGCCAACTGTAAAAGAATGGTGTTTCTGTCTCGTTGGCTGGCTTATTACACTCCAAAGGCCCTGAATAAAATGTATCCCGAAATGGAAAATAGGTGTTTCCGCTGTTTAACCTCAACTGAAGGAGGATGGAGACATATATTTTTTAGTTGTCCAAAACTGGGATTGTTTTGGGAAAACATTTTTGGGGATAAAAGCTGGGCAATCCAGAAACCGTACACTCCGACAGAGGAGGCCGCTCTTTTTGGTATAATCGTTGGGGGTTAAGTTGTCCAAATCGGAGGGGACTTTTTTAGCTATATTAACTTTGGTGGCTCACTCCCTAATTCTACAAAATTGGAGATTGGTAGAAGCACCTCTATATGAGAAATGGCTAAATAAAATGAGGCGTACGAAGAGGTTTGAAGTAAGCGTGTGGGGGCAATTAAAAAGTTTTCCTCAACTTGGAAATATTTAGCCTGTAGTGAAACCTAAGCTTTGGTTGTGGGGCCTTTTTCTTCCTTAAGTCTGTGCTAAATGTAAATATGTGGTGTAAGTAATGTTGACTGGTCAAAGAATAGAATCCAGGTTTATAAACTTTTTTTGTATTATGCTAAATCTAGTTGAACATTCGATATATCAAAGTAGGATTTGTTTTTAGTTGCATTTAAAGAGAACGATTATCTAAGTATATGGTAATATATTTCTATGAATTGTCTTCCCTGAAGCTCTGCTCGATAAAAAAAATATTACATACATCTTCGCCGTTTGGTGGCCTGCTGAGTTGAGAAGCTGCAGGTATTTGATGATTCCCGGCTCTCCTCCGCATAGGTTGGCTTTTGTTATTGCTGTCCTGATCTTTAGGAAGTTATAGAACTCTCGGTTCGGGAGGGCATGCAGCAGCTGTAGGTTCTGAAACGTCAGTGGTCTTTGCCTGGTCTCTGTTTGGCTGGGGGTGCTGATGCCTTCCCCGATCCAAATGTCATTATGCAACGTCGCCCCCTGGTAGGTCACTTTAGTGTTGAACCAGATCGATTCCCATGCTGTGCCTTTCATCTTCTGCGCCATGTGCCTGTCCATTTTCAGCAGGGCCTCTCTCGTGTGTTTTAGTATGGCGTTGGCTTTTAGTGGGTGCCGGTTCGCTGTTAGGAGTGCTATCGGCTTGAGCCCTCCCAGGATGTCCCTGGATAAGCTCCTGAGCCCATCCAAGCTGGCGCAGAACAGAAAAGCCACTAATACATGGGAGACGCTCCTGGGCAGGCAACTGAGTGAAACAGAACGAGCGAAAATGTGGAGCTCAGCAACGACAAACAAAATCACCCCACAGCTAGCGCAAACAAAATTTTGGCTACTCCACAAGGCCTACTGGACGCCATCCAAACTCCATAAGGTCGGCATCGCGGACTCGGACAAATGCTGGAACTGCCTGAAAGAGGAAGGCACCCTCGAGCACCTCATCTTCACCTGCGTGAAAGTCAAGAGGTTCTGGGCACAAATCAATACTTTCTTGAACGACATGCTCAAAACCGATCTGAAAATCAGCTTCGTGAGCCTGGCGACTGAACACCTAACAGCTAATCTAAAAAGTAGAGAAGAGAGAGAACTCCTCGACCTACTCCTCACAGCAGCCCTTAAAATAATCCTAACGAACTGGAAAAACACAGCCAAAGCAAATTTCAAAACATGGGTCAACTGGGTCACCTTCCTGAGGGGGGCCGACAACATCACAGGCACCTTCTCAAAAGAACATAAAGCCAAGCTACACATGTGGGACCCGCTGGACGAGCACCTGAGGAAGACCCAGTAAAAGACAACAACGAGTGTGCCCACTCACTCGACCCCCCACCCCCTCTTTCTTTCTCTCTTCTTTCTTTTCGCTCCCAGTGGAGGGAGAACGAGCCCACGAATGGACTGTTTATAGACAAGACCGCCATCATTGTACGCACATCTGTATATATATATTTTTGTACGGCCTTCTTTTGTATGCCAATAAAAATTTTCTAAATAAAAAAAAAATATATATATATTACATAAAAAATATTTAAGTAAATCGGGATGATGAGAAACACCAACACAGTCATAGCAGACCTGACTCAGGGGTCCAAGACCCAATTATCTAGCTAAGAATGCATTTGGAGATGTCACATCTCAAACAACCCCCTTTGAAGTTACTCCCCTGCCCATACATAGAATTCTTGAATGTCTAGCAGGAGCCAGCACAGGATCCGGCCAATGATCAGGCAAAATCCTGCCATGAGCAACACCATAAATGGTATTTATACAGAAAAAAATGGGCACGGCAAAACAAGTGAAAATAAAACTAGTAAACAGCTTCTACAGAAAGTAAGAACCTACTTATAAAATAAAACAAGAAACACAGGAATGGTTATCGGAAGTGGTTTGAAGTTGCACTGATTTTTTCCGCCATAAGCTTGAAGTTTTCTTCAAACCTTGGGAATGTTTGCAAATTTCTAAAGATTAGAAAGGTGCTGATTTTGAAACGAAAGGTGGGCTAGAGAAGATCATGTGAAACAATTTTGCAAAAAAGAATGTTAGGAGGTGATTTCTCTGCCTGAAAAGAAGTTTCAAAATTTTTCAGCAAATCTTTTTTTTGCTCTATTTATAAAATATTTAAAACACCTAGCAACCTTCACTCAAAGCTTGCAAACATTGCAAAATAAAAAATGTACCCACCCCTAATTCTCGAAATTGGTTCTGCTTGTATAACCCTGAAGAGGTAACTTCAAAACCTGGAAAGCAGAAGCGTGTGAGTAGTAGAGCGAGTTGCCGATCTCTGTCTGCAGACAGACGGCAAAACACATAAGAATTCGGCCAGTGAGGCTAATGCAGATTTACAATTTAGATTCATTTTGTTGACAGCGTTATTGAAAACAAAGCTTTGTCCTAATATACAGTACAGTGCCAACTGTCTTCTTAAATAAAGTATGAATTATTTCACCGATACATATCCTTTAATTTGAAATCATGATAACTTAAAAAAATCAAGATGGAAGACATTTATTTTAGAGATAAAAATTTGCAGACACACAGAACACTTTCTAAACTGATTAATTTTGGGCATCTCGAATGAAAGATTTCCATTTCCAAACTGTGTTTGCATTTTATGAATCATTCTGTTGGTATTAAACCTGGTGTCGGGTTTGCAAGCCCTTCTATAAGCTTGGTTGTTAATTTTGTTAATTTGTACATGACGTTTCTCTCATTTATAAACTTCTAAGGGCCACATTGGCGCCTGCTTTTGTATGATTTCTTTTCGAATTCTCTCCTGTCTGTAATACCTTAAAAGGGCTCTTTGTCAATAGGCGCTGCCGTACTTACATCATCATCCCCTGCCTTTGAGGCCCCAATTTCAGTGGCATTTGAGGACTTATGGCGATGATTGCGATACAACTTCGTAACAGGCTTCCATTTGGAGAGAATGGGAGAGCAAATCAATTAATGGTTATTAAAATGGAGTAACGAAGAAGTTTAAAGGTAGAGAGGGCCAGGAAGGCGTAAGCTGCTTGACTAGCCATTTCATCAAATTAAATACCGTGCTGACGAGGTTCCCAGCTCCAGATTTATATAACAGACTCACTTATTGTAAGGAGCTTCAAAGATTAAGGGGCTCTGCATCTGTGTGTCTGGAGACTGTGTTTCCCACTAATAAACACATAGATTGCTTGCCAATTAGAACCATCCTTTTGATCACGATTCCTAATTTTGTGCAACCTATATTGTCTTAAACTAGATTGCCGACACTCCAGAAAATCCACAGGTCTAGAGCTATATGCAAATATGATAAATGTCGTTTTTTTCTTCGCACAGGAAACGATCTACATGCATCCACAGCACCCTTATTAAAAAATACAATTTTAAGGTAATTTCCCTCTCTTTCAGCAGCTTTTACAACTCGACCAACAGAGGTAACCTTAGAAGTAAAAGTAAGTGGCAGAATGGCATATATATTTATGTTTGTGTGTGTGTGTATATATATATATATATATATATTACCTACTGGCGGTCGCCAGTAGGTAGTTATAGTTAGGATTATTTTCAATGCAAAATCTCAACATTCTATTGTGAATAACTTTGGCGCTGGTTGAGGAATCTGCTTGAAAATTTCCTCAAATTTGCCTTGTGGCGCCCCGGTCCTTCCCTGGAAGTTTGGGTGGGATTTATCAAGCGGGGCCGAGATAAAAGGGGGGTCCCAAAACATGTTTTCCCCATGTTATTTCCATAGGGCGGTCGACCTCACTTTTAGCCCGAACGGCTGAATGGATTTCCACCAAACTTGGCAAAATTGTAGGGACTGGTAGCCCGATGTGCCTTTGCTATGTCTCAAGATATGTGCTCCAGTGAATTTTAAGTAATTTAGGTTCAAAAAAATATATATATCTATAAGCGCGCCCCGGTACGCGCACCGGGGAGCGCACAGGGCGCACTACGCGAGTTCGCGCGCGGAAAGCTGATTGGCTCTCGGGTGTTTGTATGGCTGAGATACCCGCCACCCCCTCTCAACACAATCCCCAAAAGGAGGGAAACCGGAAACAGTTCTTAAAGTTTTTGGATGTGGGATGGAGTGACCATCCCGGCCGTATTTATTAAAACAAAAAATTAAAACATTAAACGTTTTCATGTTATGTACAATTTCATTATCACATTACGATGTTTGGCTAACCTTAACATAATCTCTAATACAGAGGTTCTCCTAGCCGAACTAGCATCCTACAAAACATTCTCTAAGAACACTGAAATTGTACATCCTAACGTTTAAGGGCCAACGGCAAGGTCATAACCGGTGTCAAGATCCCTAACCAGAATTACCCCTCCCACTTGGGAGGGGCGACAGCACAGAGGCTTACCTCAAGTGCAACTACTAACAATTTCCCTTGACTTGACGGGGGCCCTTAAGACTCGACGCCATTTAAAGGTCGTTCGAACACTTGTGTGTGGTATCTAGAAGGTATCGTTGACCTCTCCCCACCCCACACAACTTACCGCATCTGCCGTCGCAGATGACCCTGGCCCCGGGAAATTCCCCAGGAGGGGGCTGTAACCCCTCCTACAAAGGAAGGGGCCTTGACCGCCTTTCCTTTACTTCCGGCGACCCGCCCTTAGACGGGACCGCCTCCCCACTGAGGGGCCAATGGCCACCTCTCCCGAGCGCTCCCATCCGTGTTGGGTGACGCCCACTCATAGGGATCTACCAATTAGTGCTCACCGATCATGACCTTACCGCCTACCAAAAATAAATACGACAATTCTGAAACCTATGAAAACATTGGTCACTACGACCGAAAGCATGCTAGAAATGCAACACTACATCAACTCATTTTAATCGTAACAACCTAGACTGTATTCACCATACTTTATTATGATTAACCACAAACTGATACTGTCACAGCCTGTAAACGAAATGGAAAAACCAACTTATAACTTCACTTTATTGCACAACAACTTGCTGTCCTCAGGGGCTGGTGGGTGGGTCAAAATTGGCTCTTCGTTCCGTCCCGAGCTCACGTGTAGCGAGGAGGTGCAGCTTCGGAGCACAAGAACAAGAGGACGTCTTCTGATCTTGCGCCTTCTTTTATCCGTCTTCAGGGTGGGCGAAAACCCGCCCCTGCCCGCCCCGAGGGCGTGGCTGGCTGCGTCGGTGTCTAGGCCAGCCCACTCTAGGGCGGGAAAAAGCGCGCCCCGGCTACGCCGCTTCGGGCATACCAGCCGAGACGCGCCTCCCGCCCAAAAATGGCTTCCCGGGGGGATCGAGGCACTCAGCCATACGTTCGGGGGGACCGAGTGGTCGCCCCTTTCCATATGGCTGAGATACCCGCCACCCCCTCTCAACACAATCCCCAAAAGGAGGGAAACCGGAAACAGTTCTTAAAGTTTTTGGATGTGGGATGGAGTGACCATCCCGGCCGTATTTATTAAAACAAAAAATTAAAACATTAAACGTTTTCATGTTATGTACAATTTCATTATCACATTACGATGTTTGGCTAACCTTAACATAATCTCTAATACAGAGGTTCTCCTAGCCGAACTAGCATCCTACAAAACATTCTCTAAGAACACTGAAATTGTACATCCTAACGTTTAAGGGCCAACGGCAAGGTCATAACCGGTGTCAAGATCCCTAACCAGACTTACCCCTCCCACTTGGGAGGGGCGACAGCACAGAGGCTTACCTCAAGTGCAACTACTAACAATTTCCCTTGACTTGACGGGGGCCCTTAAGACTCGACGCCATTTAAAGGTCGTTCGAACACTTGTGTGTGGTATCTAGAAGGTATCGTTGACCTCTCCCCACCCCACACAACTTACCGCATCTGCCGTCGCAGATGACCCTGGCCCCGGGAAATTCCCCAGGAGGGGGCTGTAACCCCTCCTACAAAGGAAGGGGCCTTGACCGCCTTTCCTTTACTTCCGGCGACCCGCCCTTAGACGGGACCGCCTCCCCACTGAGGGGCCAATGGCCACCTCTCCCGAGCGCTCCCATCCGTGTTGGGTGACGCCCACTCATAGGGATCTACCAATTAGTGCTCACCGATCATGACCTTACCGCCACAGGTCCGGATAGTTGACCGGCTATCCGGACCCCCCACCAAACTCCTACCTAAAGGTCATGTTCCAAAGATTTTAACCAGGCTAGGAAGTCTCCTATGAGTAACTCATTCCCCGCCCTCGACAAATGCACACCATCCCCCAGATACATACTGTCATCATTAATACAATTATGCGAGATCGAATGCAATGCCTTGGAACGGAACAACCTACTCACTTTGTTATTCAATTTTCTAACAGAATGATTCAAAGCAGGGATCGAGATAGCCCCCCGCCACACTTTTCTTGGGATCATATGAGACCATGCGATTAGGCACCCCGGAACTCTCCTCGCTAACCAACTTACCGTGGAAAGCATAGCCTCCAGGAGAAGTCGTCTACCGGTGGTGACCAAATCATTGCCCCCCAAATGCACTATGACTATGGACGGCGGTGACCTCATCCGCTCTAACAAGCCCTCAAAAAATTCCTGAAACTGGTCAATACAGAGACCGCCCCTTCCGTAGAAGGACACTCTGAACCCGTATTCCTCAGGTACGTGAACCATGTCACCTGCTTTGAATACGTCTGCAGCCCGTCTCACGTATGAGTGGCCCACGACCCAAACCTCCTTCCTCACAGCCGGTGACGTGCGACCGCTGACCTGGTGTTGGGTCGACTGCTCAGTCTGCCCTGCCGCGTAGGCTTGCGCAACTGAAAACAAACAAAAACAAGAGGCGTGAGTACATGATTACAGCTTCACAACATGTGCAATCGCACGTACCTCTTATAACAATTGGAGGACCAGCGCCCCACACGTTTCACTTGTTCTATATTAAGACCTCTGGCTGTAGCTTCAGTGGCAGCCCCTATACGAAAGGAGTGGGTCCCAAATTCGCCCGGGTCCAAGCCCGCTGCGGCAATGGCCATTGCAAGCACCCGTTGAAACTGAAACCTCGTCAGCGGGGTGGCGTCTGCATGCCTCAACAATGTCCCTCCCCATGATGCCACCCTTCGTGCTAGGTAATCTTCTAAGCACTGTACCGGACACATGGATGAGTCGGGGTTCCTGCGGATGATCGTGCAGTCCCCTCTCCCATCTTGGTCAGTCTTGGACCTGAGAAAGGAGACAATCATCGCATCACCCCTGATCTGGACATGCTCCCTGCACAAGCCCCCCGTCACGTCCCGTTTGTTCCTTGCAACCAGCTCACTAACTCTCATAGCCCCATGAAATGCCAGCGTAAATGCAGTCCGGAACAAACAGGTCTCGAACGGGGACGAGCATGTGTTCGGGAGCGTGACCAGTAACTGGGACAACCTGTCTAGACCTATCGGTCGTCGTACATCTACTCTGCGACCCTCTAGACGTTGCCACCCACGTAGCGCTTTCTGTACCGTGAAGGACGCTGTTGGGTCCAGGATGCCATGGGCCCTGGCAACAAAGGAAATGGCGGCACGATGCCTTTGGGCCGTAGCCACCGATTTTCCGGCCCTACGTAAGGACATCAGAAAAAGTACTACCAACTCCTCCTGACCCCAAAGTCCTCCTCTCTCTGCCCCCAAAAAGGCTAAATAGGCCTGGAACGCCCCTTCATATGCCTTCCTTGTCCTGGGTGCTAGACTCTCTCCCACGAGGTGACGAAGTTCGGGGCACCGAGAGACCAGAGAGCTTCGGGGAAGGGTGCCGGCTCCGGGTCCGCTGAAGGAAGGAAACCCGAGAAAGCCTGCATGTGAAAACGAGACAGTGCATCAGCAGCCTGATTCATCACCCCTGGGACATGTTTTGCTCTGAATACTACGTTCAGTTGCATACACAGTAAGACAATTTCTTTGAGGAGCCTCAAAATCAACCTACAACGGGCTGCCTGACTATTGATGCATTCTACCACGGTCATATTGTCGGACCAGAACACAACAGAATGATCTCTGAACCCTTCTGGCCAGGTTCTCAGGGCCACCAAAATGGGAAATAGTTCAAGGAAAGCGATGTTACTTGTCAGCCCCTTCTCGTGCCACCATAGGGGCCACTTTTGTGCCGACCATTTTGTGTCGAAGATGGCGCCAAAACCTACGCTTCCTGCTGAATCTGTCCATAGCCCAAGCTCTTCAGAGGAGACGGCTGGCTTGTTCCAGACGACCCGGCCATTGAAGTCCGCCAAGAATGCTAACCAAATCCGCATGTCCTGGCGGACCTCGGCCGATAACCTTCTGCGATGGTGACCCTCCTTTAAGCCAACCATCGCTTGGGCAATTGAGCGGGAAAAGGGGCGAGCCATTGGTATCACCCTCAAGGCAAAGTTCAATTTTCCCACTAACTGTTGCAACTGATGCAGTGTAACTTTGGATGCCTTTAAACATACTTGGAGGGCTGCCCTGAATTTCGACACTTTGCTAGCTGGTAAACGGAAGCACCCCTCCCTTGAGTCCAACTCGATCCCCAAAAACTCGAGGCAAGTCGTGGGACCCATAGTTTTACCTGGTGCCAATGGCACGCCAAGATGATCCATTAACACACAGAATTCAGCTAAGGCCCGGGCACATTCGGGATTACCGGCGGGGCCAAGGAACAGAAAATCGTCAAGGTAGTGCATTACATTTCGGAAACCCGTTTTCTTAGTGAACACCCATTGCAGGAAAGTACTGAATTGCTCAAAGTAAGCACATGATATAGAGCATCCCATTGGCATACACCTATCCATGTAAAATGACCCCTGGAACCCGAATCCCAGAAGACGCTGATCGTCTGGGTGTACCGGAAGCAACCGGAACGCTGACTCGATATCAGATTTCGCCATCAACGTCCCGTGCCCCAGGCGATTCAAGATGGCTACCGCCTCATCAAAAGATGCGTATCGCACCGAACAAACTTCTGGCTCAATTGCGTCGTTCACCGAAAGACCATATGGAGCAGATAGATTATGGATCAAACGAAACTCACCCGGGTCCTTCTTGGGGACCACCCCTAACGGAGAACAAACGAAATCCGGTACCGGGGGCTCACTAAACGGGCCGGCGACCCGTCCCCGGCTAACCTCTTTCTGAATTTTTTCTTGCACTACAGATGCATGTTGTAAAACGGAAAGTTGATTTTTGCACATCCCTACACCCTGAAAGTCCCCTACCGGGATGCGGAAACCATGTGTAAAACCGTTCCGCAGCACCCCGGCAGAAGTACGATCCGGGTATTCGCTGAGCCAGGGAATCATTGCCAAGGTATCAATCGGGGTTGGTAAAGGCGCCCCTCGGCCTAGCTTAGACCTGTTTGGCGCCTCCCTTACCCCCATTCTCACTCGTTCTGGCTCTGCACGATGACTCAGGATGGGACGACCCACACGTACTACACTCATGTTTGAATTTACACGATCCCGGAGGCCTGGTACACTTCCCCTTGTTGAAATTAAAACAGAAACCCTTTCTCCCTGTATTGCCTGCGGGCCTCGACTGGTCGTCGGTGCTCGTACTTGGTCGAAAGGGCGTCCCCACATTTTGGCGGGAGTAATCAACAACAGTGTTCCCGACCAATGGCATTCTTAACATTCCCGATTCTTTCATTTTATCCCATGTTAAAGAATCGTAACAATCCCAAGTCAAACTCTTGTTATGTTCCTTTTCTTTCCTGAACAAATTGTCATAACAAAACCAATGGTTACCTTGATATGCTGTCGAGTAACCCATAATTCGTGATTGATAAACGGGGAACTCTGGAAGCAACTCGGGCCTACGTTCCCCCAAAATAGATGTGAAAATACCCCATGCATTGCCCCAGTTGCCAATGTTCTCATTTACCTTAAAGGCGGCCATCTTTGCGCGCCAAACACTCGGATGCATTAAGTCTTTCTGACTTTTCACATGCTCCACATCATAATGATCAACAAGCAGGGAAAAAATATTCACGTACTCCCCCGCCCAGATTTTTTCCTTTATAGCTAAAGGCACATGTTGTCCTAATCTCTCTCTACGAGAGGGTGCTGACTCGTCCCTTGCAATAGGCAATGGCCGCTTACCTGCACCGGACGCAGCTTCTGCCGCTTGCGGCTTGTCTATCCCCGCCAACGGCGTAGCCACTCTAGCTGCCTCTTTCTTCTCACGAAGCCCTTTTATCAGCGCCTGTGCCTCGGCAGCCGTGGTGCCATCACTACTATCCCCCAACCATGCTGCTAGCTGCGCTGCCAGCTCGGGGGGCATGTCTTCCTTGGATGTCGGGGTGACGACAACGGGGATTGGATTCCCCTCCATTGGTACTGGGGTCGGCGCCTCGAGCGGGGCAGAGGGAACCGGGACGGCCCCACCGGCTGGAACCTTTCTCGGCCTCTTAGGTCTCCCTCCAGCCGGCGGGGTGCCCGAACCCTCCTCCCCATCTCGCTCCGCCAACCGTTTCTTTATGTCGGACACTTCTTTGCAAAGGGCCCGCACCATCTGTTCGGTCGTCATTCTCTTTGCGCCTTTCTTGGGCATCTCTCCGAGGAAGTATCTAGAAGACAAAGAAAAAAGATCAAAACGCTCAAAATTGGCTCTTCGTTCCGTCCCGAGCTCACGTGTAGCGAGGAGGTGCAGCTTCGGAGCACAAGAACAAGAGGACGTCTTCTGATCTTGCGCCTTCTTTTATCCGTCTTCAGGGTGGGCGAAAACCCGCCCCTGCCCGCCCCGAGGGCGTGGCTGGCTGCGTCGGTGTCTAGGCCAGCCCACTCTAGGGCGGGAAAAAGCGCGCCCCGGCTACGCCGCTTCGGGCATACCAGCCGAGACGCGCCTCCCGCCCAAAAATGGCTTCCCGGGGGGATCGAGGCACTCAGCCATACGTTCGGGGGGACCGAGTGGTCGCCCCTTTCCATAAACATTCCAAACAGTCCGGAGGGGCCGCCATCTTGTGTCTCGGTAGGATCGAGACACAAGAGGGGGCAAAAACATAGGGGGAAAAGACCATAAGGGGGCAGAGTAGACCCCCCTGACCCCCTAGGTTTGATGTGGGGGCTATAAAAGGGCCCCGCGGGGCAAAAAAAATATATACATATTTTTTCGATTTACGCGGGGGGAACACCCGGTACGCGCACCGGGGAGCGTACCATGGGGAAAAAAAATGACAGATTTTTTTCTAAAATTTAGCCTTTTTTTATAAATTTGAGGTAGTTCTAAAAAGAACTGTTTTTCTTCTTCTTTTTGTTGTTTTATATTTTTTTATTGTTTTTATGAACATTTTTAACTTTTTTTGGCTTTTCCGAACAGTTTTATATTTTTTTTGTATTTTCTTTGGGGAGAAACAAAAAACAGGGAATTGAAAATGGCTCAACTGGTGCACAAAAAAAATCAGGAAAAATTATGGTTTCCTCTGACATTTGTGGTTTTCAATAGCAACATTAATTAGTGTGATGCTTTGCTGACCATAACTAATTGTTTTGTTGCAATATATACAAACAATTTTGTAATCCTTGAACTTTGTTTGTATATTTGGGACTATCTCCCTTGCCTCTGGACCCGATGGAGTGGGTTCTTTTGATGTTGAGGCTCTGGATGTTGATTGGGGTAGCTTACTGCAGAGGTCCCTTAGCTCTGCTGAAGAATAGTTGTTAGGGTGCAAACGCATCATGTGCCGAATCATAGTATGATTCCCGAAGGAATATTTTTTGTTAGGGTTCCCCCTGGACAGCTCAGCTTTACAGATCAGACAAGTCACCTTCGCAGCGTTGACTTTTTTGAATCCCCTTGGGATTTTGAAAAACTCCCATATGAAGTGCTCTTTTGGTTTGTATGGAGGATTATCTTCAGGCAGGTACTCCCTTGTCTGTTGCTCCTCTTCATCATCCTCCTGCTCTTCTTTTTGACCACCAATGTGATCTTCTGGTGGTCTTTTTGATGGTGGTGGTGGTGGTGGTGGGGCAGATGCTCCAGCTGCTGATATGACTGTAGCCATCTCTGTAAGGAAAAAGCAGGTCTTCCTCACTCAAATAACAAAGTGAGAATGAGGAAAAAAGGTGGGGGCTTTGATCATTTGGAAAACAAAACTGTTCGGAACCAATGAAAAGTGTTATTTTCAAGTCACATGATCCGGGCTTTCATCATTTGGAAACCAAAACTGATCTGAACCAATAAAAAGTGTTATTTTCAGATCACATGACCCGACGCGCTTACGCTACGTGCCCCGGTGCGCGCTCGGCGGCGCTTACGTTGCGCGATCGTATGCGCTCAGGTGCTTCCGGGTGCGGTTACGCCGCGCGTCATATGACGCATCACGCGGCTACGCGATACGTCACGATGTTGTTTTCGTTCGCGGCAATAGCGCTAACGGGACGCTCCCCGGTACAATGTGTTCAGGTTTAATTTGCATCAATTGATATGCTTTTCACTTTGTAGCAAATGCAAAGAACCGTTTCCAAGACATATATATCTATGTTTGTTAACAATGTAATATCACCCAATGACTAAATTTGAACAATTAATTTGTTGGTTGCTCAATTGTAACTTATAACGATTTAAGACACCGTTTCCGTTGGATTTAGAGTTACCACAACCCGTTTGAAGATGGCCGACTCAAAAAACTGTGATAGTCTGTTTTCTGTGTTGTTTGTTTATGTGTGTAATCACGTGCACTAAATATAAGCAATGACCATTCAGCAATGCTTTACCCGTGAGCAAGGCGGTTACCCGCTGAAATGCATAGGGTTTCTTTGATGGCTTATGGTTTTATGAATAAACCCTTAATATGATCATACAGATCGAGTACTAATCGTTATTGCCTGTGCGGAGTGCGTGGTACGGGTCAAGTACGTGAAACTGCATAAAATTCGGGAACCTCCAGCCCGAGTCGCACCGCCGGCGAAGTGTCCCAGTCTTCTTGGAGGAAGGGGAATCAGCATTTTCTAAAGACCGGTAGACCGCGTACTGAACAGGTCAGGGCAGCTCAAGCTCTGCATCCGGCCATTACGGGAGAGAAGAAACGCTGCAGCTTGGTAAAAAACGCGAAGGAAAATCATTTCGGATTATGATCTTAACTGGTGGCTGCAATGCGTAAAACTACCCGGCGGGAAGCAGAACGCGTGTGTTATCAACAAAACGTCTGCAAGATTGGAACCTGTCAGAAGCGCTACGGTCCACGTGTAAACCAACTACAGCTTGGTTGTGTGTTTACACTTGTGGTGCACAGAGGATTGAATATCAGAAGTTGACACTGTAAGTGGGATTACAGTTGTATGTCTGTAACACGTCTGAGATAACATTAACCACTTATAATCATATAAGCCTAAGTATGGGAGAAGAATTGGAAGCGAAAAGAAGACTCAGGGCAACAACAATGTTTGCCATGAAAAGCACTAAAACGCTTACAAAAGAACAAGGCGTGGAATTAACATCACTACATCAAAAGTATCTCAAGATAGAAAAAATGATGCGCAAAGAGATATCCAAATGGTGGGAGGAGATCACATTAGAAAAATACCAGGAAGAAAAACGCGTGCCTCGTGGGCTGAGGATTCTAATAGCCCCATCGTATGAAGATGCTGAAGAAGAGCTAGCAGGAGAGTGGGCAGATAACCTGATGGACTGCTCAAATCGGATGCTATCGATATTAATCAAGCACGTGTGGAAGAACAGAGGCATATTGATTTTGGCTATTGATGAATTGAGGAGTGAGATCGAGAAAGAAGAGAAGGAGGATGTCTTCAAAAGCAAAATGGAAGAAATAAGAACAAGGATTGAAAAACATGAAGAGGAAACAATAGCTAAAAAAGAGCGTAAATTCCTGAGAGATGAGATCGACTATCACTCTGGAAGAGTATTTACCTTTAGCCGGAAGTATGATAATCTGACCCGGAAAGGAATACAAGGCACATTGGATAAACTACAAAGCACGGAAACAGCAGATGGTGAAATTAGTGAGAGTGATATATCAGAGGATGGGACCCCATTGAGTGCAAGTGTCACCCCAAAACCGACAAATTTTTGGAAGGAATTCCAGGTAATGGACCAAACTCAAAATCAACCAAACTGGCAAAAGGACAGAGGAAGATGGAGGGGAAAAGGATTCCCCGGACGCGGCAGAGGAAAAGGAAAAACTACAGAAAGTACAGCGACATCCGGAAACAAATCAGGAGAGGCGGCTGGAAAGGCGACTGCAACCCCTATGGGAATGGAAACATGGGGCCAAAAACGACGTGGAAGATGAACATCAGAAACGTGGTAAATCTATCCAATCATATTTTAACTAACGATGAATTTGATGTTTTGCAATTTGGTTTGTCATTCTGTCCCACCAATCCGTTCTCATACCATCGGGAACGCATTGACTTATTTTGTTTCCTAAGAAAATTTCGCCTCCACAAATGGAACAAATTAAAGGTTAAGGGGGGTGCAACCAGTAGGATCCCAACAACTGGAGTTCCTGCCATAGAAACTATCCATGAGGTAGAAACTCTGATAGCTCTTGAGGAGCTAGAACGTGACAATTCCGAACTGCCACCCATTGATGCTCAAACACTGGGGTATGATACTAATTTGAGCAGTTGCAATAACTTTAAACCCAAATCTACTTTTAATCCAGTGGTACTATCGAGTGGAATAGACACTTTTGAAGATCTTGTTGTGAAGGAGCTCAAAACCATAGCCAAAAGTAAAGCCTGGTCGAAGGACAATTTGACTAAAGCCCAGAGATTAGCTATTAAATCTCTGAAACAGGACAACAACATAGTGATACGCCAGAGTGACAAGGGTGGGAATGTTGTTGTCCTCAATCTATCTGACTATATCCTAGAAGGCTCTAACCAATTGAGCAACCATGAGTGTTATGAACTAGTATCCAAAACCCGTATTGAGGAATCCAACAACATCTACTATGGTATGTTGAAAGAATGGCATAAAAATGGACTACTGGAATATGATGAGTATGCCTTCCTTCTAAATAGAAACCCCAAAATTGCCATACTGTACCTGCTGCCCAAGCTGCATAAAAATCCAACTAGACCACCAGGGAGACCTATAGTCTCCTCCATGAACTCGTTATTGGAGAACAGCTCCAAGTATATTGACTTTTTTCTGCACCAGTATGTTGAAACACTGCCATCTTACTTGAAGGACAGCCGTGACTTTTTGAACAAAATTGAAAATGTTACCTGGAAGGAGAACTTTCTCCTCATAACTCTAGATGTGTGTAGCCTTTACACTTCAATCAAGCATGATGATGGTGTCAAAGCATGTGAACACTACCTGAAATCCAGATCCATCTCATTTCAACAACATAATGTGATGATTGTACAAATGATTTATTTTTGTCTAGAAAATAACTTTTTTATTTTTGATGGGAATTTTTACAGACAGAAACAGGGCACTGCCATAGGCACTTGCTTTGCTCCCAGTGTTGCCAATTTATTCATGGGCAGATGGGAGCAGGCGGTGCCCATGAGACATCATCTATATCACAGCCACGTGATATTGTGGCTGAGATATATTGATGATTTATTTTTAATTTGGAACGGCAGTGTAGAACTGGCAGAATCATTTGTGAGGATCTTAAACGACAATGACTGGAACCTAAAGTTTGAAGGCACAATAAGTAGAACCAATGCCAAATTCCTAGATCTGGAGGTAACAGTATCAGGTGACAAATTAGTGACTACCTTGTTTAGAAAAGAAACCGCAGGCAATACACTCCTGCATGCGGAAAGCAGCCAGACCCCAATGCTTATCCGCAGTATCCCTTATGAGGAGTTCCTTCGGGCTCTAAGGAACTGCAAAACACAGGTAGACTTTGAAAAAGAATGTGATCTTATGACCAACAGATTTGTTGAGCGAGGGTATAACAAAGATGTCGTGAGACTCTCTAGACAAAAGGCTAGTCAGTTTTCCCAGAGTGAACTGCTGGATTCTTCCAGTACCAAACAAGATACCACCAACATTAGATATATCTCTACTTACAACTCTGGATCTATCAGGGTCAGACAGTGCTTAGCCATGCACTGGAAAGTATTAAAAACAGAAGTAACCCTTGATCAAGTTGTACAAGATTTTCCTAGCATCACTTTCAGAAAGGGACAATCCCTTAAAGATAAGCTATACAGCAATGATATTGTGAGAAAGAAGGAATCCCCTTTGGATATTAAGGGATTCTATACCTGCATGGCCTGTAAGGCCTGTAAATTCAGCTGCAATATCAAGAAAGTCTTTTACCCAGTTGAAAATGTGGAAAAACAGATTGATAAACATTTGACCTGCCTTTCAGATCACTGCATTTATGTACTAACATGTCCATGTTCCAAGAAATATGTGGGCAGCACCATGTTTGCTGCCAAGAAACGGGTGTTAGAACATATGAGAGCGATCCAAAACAAAGACAAACAGTCACCCCTTGCTCGGCATTTTGAAGAGTTTCACCACAGCAACCGTGATCTGTCACGCTTCTTTGTTGTAGACAGGATACCACCTAGCAACAGAGGAGGCAATAGAATTCGCAAACTAAGACAATTGGAAACTCAGTATATTCTTAATTTAGATTCCAATATCCCTAAAGGGTTGAATTCTGAGGAAGAAATGGCATGGTTTCTGGGAGAATAATTTTCCTATCAGTTAAATTCCAATTATAATCTGGGAATTTATGGTATAGCAACTGCTATCAACCCCTTTCAGGGGCCCACAATTTTTGATCCTTGGCTGTTCTCGTTTGCTTTGTTCTGTTTTGAGATGAGTATGAATGATACTGAGTCTAAATGTCTTCCGCAATGTTTTTAACGTTCACTTAAATGCACTTGTTTTTAATGCAACAAAAAAATGGAGTCACATCTATTCTTAGGCTTGAAGATGTAACCTTTGTCTGATCAATAATGAGCCATGGGTATTTTCTTTTTAGATTGGGATATCGCATATCATGTGGATTTGGAAATTGGAAAAGGAGCATACCTTAGCGAATAAGAAAATTGGAAGAATTAATCATATGGACTGCATAATTAACTAACCGGGTTGGAGTATAGGAACTATTGTACTTGAGAAGAACTATTATTTAACCCACTTGGGTACTGACTGTGTTGGTTTTGTTTATGTTTCGTGATGAATTCCTTATATATGAATGGATTTTTTGCCCTTTCTTGGAAATGCCACTGGGCAAGTGCACTATTAATTTTGGCCTATTCGTTCATTGGTTAGATTAACTGCCTTATATTTCCCAGTCCAGGTTAGTGTGGACGAGACATGGTCAAGTCCCACTATTGATTGTTTATAAAATTCTGTTTTTCTTCCTACTATTGAGCACTGCCACTTGGCAAAAACATTAAGCTTTAAGGCTCCATCCCCTTGTTGACACATTTGGGACCCATGTAATTGTTATACCCACAAGCCCATGATAAGGAGGCTCTTTAGCAATTGTCAGAAACTGTGGTATAGATTGGTTAGATTAACTGCCTTATATTTCCCAGTCCACGTTAATGTGGACGAGACATGGTCAAGTCCAACTATTGATTGTTTATACAATTCTGTTTTTCTTCCTACTATTGAGCACTGCCACTTGGCAAAAACATTAAGCTTTAAGGCTCCATCCCCTTGTTGACACATTTGGGACCCATGTAATTGGTATACCCACAAGCCCATGATAAGGAGGCTCTTTAGCAATTGTCAGAAACTGTGGTATATTTA
The DNA here is from genome assembly GCF_964263255.1 of Lissotriton vulgaris. Taxonomy (NCBI): domain Eukaryota; kingdom Metazoa; phylum Chordata; class Amphibia; order Caudata; family Salamandridae; genus Lissotriton; species Lissotriton vulgaris. The sequence continues at coordinate 1,247,605,117 of NC_141687.1, read as the reverse complement.
GAAACAGAACGGCATACGCAACATTAATTTGTTCTTTTGGGTGATTAACTGGAACAATGTATTACGTATGTCACACACGCAAAATGCGTGTGCCTGAATTACTAAGGTCAATATAACTCAATTTTATTTATATAGTCAACGGGCATGTTGATTAACCTTTTGATAATCTGGTTACAATAAGAACATGTTGTTTCGCATCAAATGTACAATGTGTTCAGGTTTAATTTGCATCAATTGATATGCTTTTCACTTTGTAGCAAATGCAAAGAACCGTTTCCAAGACATATATATCTATGTTTGTTAACAATGTATTATCACCCAATGACTACATTTGAACAATTAATTTGTTTGTTGCCCAATTGTAACTTATAACGATTTAAGACACCGTTTCCGTTGGATTTAGAGTTACCACAACCCGTTTGAAGATGGCCGACTCAAAAAACTGTGATAGTCTGTTTTCTGTGTTGTTTGTTTATGTGTGTAATCACGTGCACTAAATATAAGCAATGGCCATGCAGCAATGCTTTACCCGTGAGCAAGGCGGTTACCCGCCGAAACGCGTAGGGTTTCTTTGATGGCTTATGGTTTTATGAATAAACCCTTAATATGACCATACAGACGGAGTACTAATCGTTATTGCCTGTGCGGAGTGCGTGGTACTGGTCAAGTACGTGAAACTGCATATATTTATATATATATATAAACGTTCAACACAGTAGCTGAACTAACTAAAGTATACGTTTTAAAATTTCTGTGAAAATTCAGCAAGTGGCACCAAAGTTATTGGCAAAACTAAAAATGGGCTTCCTAAGGAAACTAGGATCTAAATATAACTACATACTAGCGACCAGGTGTAAGTAGAAGGCAATTCGCCAAAACGTGGTCCAATCTCACAGATGGAATGATGACTGTGTGTATTTGCCATAAAGCGAAAATAATAAATAAATGGAATTGAATAACTGACCTGAAAAGAAGTGGCTGTTTGTCAACTCTGTGCTGATGGATTTTGTGTTCGTGAGGAGAGTGCCCAAGGGAGACATATATATATATATTCCAAATGCAAGGTGCTCCAAAATTGAAAGGGCCACACACAGCGCGTTTACCTCCCTTAATCTGCAAGTCTTTCAAAGCAACCAACATCCCATTTCCAGCCAATAATTCACCAATTCTTAGTCAAACGCGCTTGGAGTAGTCCTACGCCTTTTTCACTGACATGGAATCGCGTGTGAATGAGCAGATCATCCACATAGCACTCACAATGTTCTTATAAGTCCCGCTCAGTGGGCCTATTTACAACGTGCATTCTGGTCTAGATAGTTCAATTTCAATTCACCCTTAGTGGACGCTGATCAACTTACTCCTCATATGCATAGTTATACCACAGTGGGTTGCTGTAAGCTTATGAGGTTGGCGCCTTGCTTCTTTATGACACTTCAAACAGACACGCTGTTCCGTCGCGCCATCGGTGTTTGCAAGCACTTGGACCCGCATCGTCCGTGGTGGAGCACTCTCATGACCCGAGCCCGCCGTAATATATTCCAAATGCAAGGTGCTTCCAAATTGGAAGTGCCACAGACAGCATGTTTACCTTCCTTTATTTGCAAGTTTTTCAAAGGAACCAACATCCCAATTTCAACCAATAGTTCACCAATTCGTTGTCAATCGCGTTTCGGGCGGTCCTCTGCCCTTCATCACTGACATGGAATCTCGTGAGAATGAGCAGCACATTCACATCGCACTTGCAATGTTCTTGCAGTTGCCAGTGGGTATTTCTAGTTAGGAACAAAGTTTCCATAGGAAGAGCGTGTTTTCTTTTGCCAATAACTTTGGCGCCGCTTGACAAATCTCCACGAAAGTTTCACAAACCTTCTCCTTTGTGGCTCAGCTGCTGTGCTGAAAGTTTTCGGGGTGATCCGTCAAGCGGGCCGAGAAAAAAGGGGGCTACCAAAATGCATTTTCCCCATTTTAAGTCTACAGGGGTTTTACATTACATACACTACAGCCCAAACTGCTGAACGGATTTACACTACAATTGGCAGATAACTGGATTTTGATCCTGAAATCTTGCTTTTTTCTGGTTTGGTCTAAATTCTTTCAGTTGTTTCAGAGAAATTAAAGTTAAAAAAATATAGATATTTGCGGACGCGAGTCCTTGCAGTGGATTCGTGGATCATACTAAAATTTGATTGGCTGCCAACACTTGAAGCCTAATCCCAGAAAAAAGTACAAAATAAAGAAAAGGGGGCAGAGTAGGAATGTCCTGATCCCAGATATGGTGGGGGGGGTCCCACAGGGACCCCACAACATTTTAAAAGCATTTTCTTTTAAATTTTGCATCAGACACGCGTGTGGATCAGTGAATCCGTGGGAATTTTTTAAAAAAAGGTGTGCAAGCTCCTGCACATCTCTTTTTAAAGCCCCTGGATGGGCCAAATCTCGGGGACATGAATGAGGGGAGTTCATGGGGCTCCTCTCTTGGGCTTATGCAAAGGCCCAAGGACTGCCACCAGCCCGGGCCTGTAAACAACAAAAATGCAGGGGGGCTGTTTGGCCCCCGCCGTCCGGGGGACCGCCACCTCTTTGGGAAAATGAATACTCAAAATGCAGAGGGCCCACTTGGCTGCCTTGATGCCCTGGGGACCACCACCTCTCCAGGGCACAGGTATGCAAAGTGATGCTGGGACCTGCATTGCCCCCACAGCCTCGGGGACTCCCACCTCCCTAGGGCTATAACAAAATATGAATTTATTGGTGGCTCCGACCTCCCCCTCAGCCCTGGGGCCACCACCTCTCTGTGCATTAATTATATTGAGCCCTGCATGGTTCTGGGGACCGCCACTGCCCCAGGACTGGCTCCAGCAATGTCTCGGGTTGCCAAACCCGGGACATTGCACTTTGGTATGTCATGGTGGGAGCACCTCTCTTGCCATGACATAGCAGACCAACTCTGCTTTAAACAAGCGAGAGCAAAAATGCCAGCAGGGACCGTGGGTGGGGGTCTCATTGGTGAGTGGGTGTCCTAGAGGCACCCACTTTAAATGGGCAAGCCCTGGGGAATGGGGCCCCAGGGGCCTATGTGCCCCTTCCTTTCTTTGACAGTTAAAAAATTAATAAAAAATCAAATAGCCAGGCTTTGGGAATGGAGTCCCCGGGGCCGAAATGGGTCTAGAAGGGGAACTGCACGGCCCCTTATTTTTAATAAAAATCACAAAAATGAGCCCAGCGCCGGGGGATGGGGTCCCTAGGGCCCAAATTGGTCCAGGAAGAGGGGCCATTAAGCCCTCTTCCTAAATAATAGCAAATTTATTTTAAAAAAGCTGGCAACTCGCCGAGGCCATGCCCCATTTGTTCACCACTCTGTAAATGTGCCTCCTGTTGTGCTGCTGGGAGTGGGATGAAGTCCCCTTAGCAGCTGAGGGTCCTTAGGGGCCAAGAAGACCTCCTGTTAACCCCTTCCGTGCTGACGGGAGCACTTCCTCCCCAGTGTTGCCATCGGCCAACGGCCCACGCAGCCCCTCCCACCCTTTAGAACGCCCGCACCGTGGCAGAAAAACCGCTGTGGTTAAGGCGTTAACTCCTGTTAACCCCTTCCGTGCTGACGGGAGCACTTCCTCCCCAGTGTTGCCATCGGCCAAAGCCGACGCAGCGCCACCCACCCTTTAGAACGCTCACACCATGGCGGAAAAACCGCAGCGGTTAAGGCGTAAACTCCAGTAAGCCACACAGAGTGAAACTGATGCCAGAGGCCATGCCCCTTTTCTCCACCACTCTGAAAACTAGCCTCTCAGTGCACTGTTGGGGGGGATGAGGTCCCCTTGCCTCCTGAGGGCCCAAAGACTAAAGTGGACTTCCCTAAGCAGCAGTGTGCCAGGAGAAACATTTGCAGAGTGGTGGAGAAAGGGGTCTTACTGGAGGAGGCAAGAGGGCTAGTTGCCCCTAAGCATCCTCAAGAGCCAAGGGGACTTCATCCCCCATATAGTAGTACACCAGGAGGTGCGTTTCATTTACAGAGTTGTGGAGAAAGGGGGCATGACCTCCGACAACCTATCAGAAATTCCAAGGTGTGGGGCTTACTGGAGGTAACAAGAGGTGTAGTTGGCCCCGAAGGACCCTCAATAACCAAGGAGACTTCAACCCCCTATCAGTACTGCACCAGAAGGCGCTGTTGCACAGTGGACGAAAAAGGGGGTGTGGTGTCCTACAGGTCACAGAAATCCTGCTGTGTTGGACTTACTGGAGGTAGCAAGAGGGGTAGTTGGCCCCCAAGGACATTCTTGAGGGACACCTACCCCTCCTGTTATCTCCAATAATTCCTACGCAGCAGGATTGCTAAGATTTCTTCTAAGGCCATGCCCCTTTCTCCTCCACTCTTCAAACGTGGCTCAAGATGCACTACTGGTTGGGAGATAAGGCTCACTTTACTCCTGAGGGACCTTGAGGGCCAAGAAGCCCTCCTGGTACCTCCTGTACGTCTTACACAGCAGGATTCCTGAGAGCTGGTCATAGGTCTAGCCCCCTTTCTCCACCACTCTGCAAGCCATAGAAATTCACTGAAAAAACAGAGGTTACAGGGACATTATACCTAGGAAATGGAATTAAAAAAAAACTTAATAATTCACTGTAAAAACCCAAAGGTTACAGAGACAATTATAGTTAGACTCAGGTGTCACTCGTACAAAACCAGAAAAACTCAGCCATTAAAGAATAAGCTAACTATAACTCGCCCCCCCCCCACAATGCACTGCTTATGACCTTATTACATCACTCATGACATGGTCAGTGACATCACTCATGACATCACTGATGGCATCTCAAATGAGGTGGTGTTTTTTCTGCATCGGGCAGCATTGTCCAGGGAAGGATCAGAAACCTGCCTACACAAGGTCACGGTAATCCATCCAAGATGGCTGAAACCTGTATCAATTTCATTGTAAAATCAAACACAACAGCTGCCATTTTGTTAGGCTAGATTATTATTGCCACGAGCCATGATAGTGATAGGCTAAAGTTGAAAGATATAATTATGCATCAGTCATGGAACCAACACACTTGACCTCTCACCAGTGATGGTGAATAGCAAAAAGGTCAAAGATTAACTGTTCATAACTCAGGAAGGAGTTATACTATGAGGGTCAAGAATCCTGATTCTGGAGAGTCTGCAACAGAAAATAATTGAAGTGGCCCTCAAAGGATATTGTGGCATTGTTTCCACAACTGACTTGTTGAGCGCTTTATGAGTGCTCCTAAGAAAGCCACGCAGTGTGTTACTAAGAGAAGCTTGATTTAAAAATTATGTTAAACTCTACCCAAAGAACTTATCGTTCAACACCTCACTCAGGTGAAAGTCCTGCGACATTGATGTTCAGGAGAGTAAGGACAACCAAGTTGCCTCAATGGACCAATCAGAGAAGGGAAGACAAGAATGAAACTCATGAGAAGGACTTGGTTCATGAATAAAAGATGAAAGCGTATGCTGACAAAAGATGACATGAAAATAACATTGTTTTTAAGAAAGGAGATTGAGTGCTTTCACACCAAATGCTGAAAAGAAAATCTGATGGTCCCTTTGATGCAGAACCTTTTCAAGTGGTGTCTACCAAGGGACATATAGTGACAGTCTAGCACCCTGGGAAGTCTATCACCAAAGACTATTCTCATTTTCGGCATGTAACTCATCATTCATCAGATCTACATGTTTAAAGAGAGACTGGTTCTGAAGCATCAGTGACTGCTATTTCCTAAACACCATTGATTAAGATCCTGGACATTGATGGTGACAGTTCCCAGTTTCCCATGAAAAGGTCAGGTTGAAAAATTAAAGCACCATTTGTAAATTAGAATTTATTTCTAACTTCTCTATTCCAATTGCCTCTCCTTACACCCATACCCTACCCCCCCTCTTCTTTTCCCCCACCCCCCTGTTTTCTAAGCCCACTGGAGGGCATTATTGGACTTTAAACTATAATCTGCGTGTGTGCCCACTAGAGGGCAATACTCTACTATGTACAAATTGATTGTGCAGCACTAATGGTATGATTAAATAGACAGGGTGTCTAGAAATACCGATCAGCAACTACGATGGGAATAACTTACTAAAGAAAATGTAAGAAAACTACATAGTCCAGAATCCCTAGCAGTGGAACAAACAGGAAGTATGGGAATCACATGCTTTCCGGGTAGTCTGGGTGTTTTAAATAATGTGTAATTTCAGAAGTAAACGACTGTGAGCAAGGTAGATGTAACTACCGAAACGCGTTGGTTTAAGTCTGTGCTTCAAAAGAAAATAAAACATTTGCTTTGAAAAGAACAGTGGCTGGGAGTTGCGGCTCATTTCGTTTGTTCCTCGGAATTGACGTAGTTGGATTTACAAGCGGCTATATATTCACTGAAAAAACCATAGGTTATAGACCATATATAGTTAGGGATCAGCATTTACAAAACCTTATTTTACTTGCACAAAACCATTGAAATTCGCATATATAGTTAGTTCCACTAACTATATATCGCGCACCCGCAATCCACTGCTAATGATGTCACATATTACATCGTTCATGACATGGTCAGTGACATCACTGATGACATCACTGATGATATCTCAAATGACATCACTGATGACATCACTGATGACAACATCCAGTGACTGTATGTTTCTGTAAAGTTAAAATATGTCTACATATTGAAGAATGAGTGGATGTATAAGTGTCTGGATGAAGGATTTAGTAGGTGCATGACTGACTGTATGAGTGAGTGATTAAATGTGTCTCACTGAGTGCATGGGTTAGTGACTAAACTGTCTTAATTTGTGCATCATTATGTCTGTTGTTCTGTAAACTGCTGCATGTGTTAATCAGTAGCTATATGAGTAACTATATGGGTTATTGATTGGTTGTCCAAGTATTTGTATGGGAGACTGAGTATGTGTGTGGGTGGCTGGGAGGGGTATGACTCTGTGCATCGATGTGTGAGCAGTTGATTCACTAGATGTATGAGTTCAAAAGTGCTTGTGGAAACAGCTGTATGGGCAGTTGACTGTGTGCATGAGTGTATTGGTGAGTGAATGGATATCTCAGTGCTACATGTCAAAGTAAGTACATATGTAAAACACAGTACATGTGAGAGTTGACATATATAAATAACTGTGCATAAGAGCCAGTGAATGTGTGAGTGGCTGTATGGATCATTGTGAACTTCAATCAAGGAATGTATAAAAGAGTAAATATGTGTTAGTATATGTTTGAATAAGTAAGGTGTGTATAACTGTATAGTTGAGGAAATGGAGGTGTGATTGATTCTTTGCATGACTGACTAGGTGTGTGAGTAACTCCATGGATGAGTGACAGTCTGTGAGTGTCTGTTTACACTGAGTGTATGTAAGGTTATATTAGAGTCTGAAGAGGTTCAAAGTATTATCACATGAATGATATCATCAGTGATGTAATCAGTAATGTCAAATGAGATGTCATCAGTGATGTCATCAGTGATGTCATTTGAGATGTCATCAGTGATGTCATCAGTGATGTCACTGACCATGTCATGAATGATGTAATATGTGATATCATTAGCAGTGGATTGCGGGTGCGCGATATATAGTTAGTGGAACTAACTATATATGCAAATTTCAATGGTTTTGTGCGAGTAAAATAAGGTTTTGTAAATGCTAATCCCTAACTATATATGGTCTATAACCTATGTTTTTTTCAATGCATTTTTAAGGTTTTGTAAATGCTAATTCCTAACTATATATGGTCTATAACCTATGGTTTTTTCAGTGAATTTCAATGGTTTTTTAATAGTAAATATCAAAAGCTGTAAAATGTATTCTTATTTTAATGCAAAAATATATTTTATATGTTTTAAATAAAAAAATGTTATGCATCTGCCAAACCCTGACCTCTTAATAGTGCACTGTGGTGAAAATGATTTGGGCACTATGACTGGGGTTGGTCTGGAAATGCTTTTAAAGGACACCTTTCATCAATTGATGACACTTTTTCCCCAAACTGCCTTGGTATATTCCAATATATCCCAAAGACAGAAATGGAACTGGTCCAACCAATTTTGTCCACAATTTGAGAAAGCACGGAAACATGTGAATAAATCTCTTTCTGCTTACATGAGAGACTTTAGAATGGGTTCAATATACAACAATAACTTGCGTTACAACATGCAAGACATCTACCGAGGAGATGGTGTGCACTTCTCAGATGAAGGGAATAGAATATTCCTCCTGAATTTAAAACTGTGCATTGGAACCTACTTGTAGGTACCTAAATCAGCCACATAACCCAATAGCTCTTTTCAGAGCTACCCTACCTCTGATCATTGTAAACGTTTTTCTTTTTCTAACTTTTTTCACTATTTTTCACCAAAGTACGCTCCCCGGTTTGCTTACCGGTGCGCGTACCGGGCGCTCCCCCGTGAAATCTTTCAATTTTTATTTTATATATATATATATATATATATATTACCTACTGGCGGTCGCCAGTAGGTATATATAGTTAGGATTTTTTCTCTATGGAACTTTTGAAAATTCTATGTCTAATAACTTTGGCGTTTGTGGACGGAATCGGCTGAAATTTTCAGGAAAATGGCACATTGTGTTTCTGAGCAGCCCCTGAAAATTTGGGGGGGGTTTCATCAAGGGGGGGCCGAGAAAAAAGGGGGGGTCCCAAAACGCGTTTTTCCCATTCATTTTTCCATAGGGCCTTTGGCCTCACTTTTAGCTCGAACGGCTGAATGGATTTACACGAAACTTGGCAAAATTATAGGGACTGTTAGCCCGATGTGCCTTTGCTGGGTCTCAATATATGTGCTCCAGTGGATTTTGAGAAATTAACGTTTAAAAAAACAGATATATCTGTGACAGCGTCCCAGATAGCGCTCCAGATCGCGTACTTTTCGCGTAACGGAGCTTTGCGTAGCGAAGCTGATTGGCTCTCCGGTGTCTGTCAACATTCTAAACAGTCCGGTGCGGCCGCCATCTTGTCTCTCGGTAGGATCGAGAGACAAGAGGAGGAGGAAAACGAAGGGGGAATTTAATGAAAGGGGGCAAGGTAGACCCCTCTTGACCCCCTAGGAATGATGTTGGGGTTATTAAAGGGTCCCGTGGGGCAAATAAAAAAAATTTGATTTTTCGCGGTAGAAGCGCTTCTCGGTTCGCGAACCAAGTCGCAAACTGGTAGCGAAACGTGAATTCGCCATTTTGTGTTTCGATTTAATTAAATTACTAGAAGGAGGAAAAGCAATGTGAGTATTGGGTATAAGGGGGTATGGGAGACGTATCCTGACCCCCTATGTTTTCTGAGGGTGGTTGAGGAGGCTCATATATGTTGATACTTGTCTTCCAGCGGTTGCGCGTGAGCGTTTTTTTTGTTTTTTTTTGCCGCTTGACTTCTGTTAACGTTCGATTCGAAGGAAATTAGGAAGTGTTGATCGCCATTTTGACACTGCGAGTAAATATATTGTTAAAAATAATTGTTATAAATTAATCCGTATTGATAAACATTGTGTGCGCCATCTTGCTTTTTTTCCAATGCCACACTTTTGTCGTGCACGGCAGCCATTTTAGATGCCTTGACCAGACCCACTCTCTGCACGCCGCCGATCCTCAGCATGGTTCCCCACCCTCGCAAGCATCTCCCCCACGCACTGGTCACCCCCGCTCTCTCTCTCATGCATGGGCCAGAAACCTCCTCCCATCTGCGCTGTTCTTCTCTGAGAATCACACCCTGTGCCCGCCCGACACCTCCCTTTCACCTTATTCACTACCGCACCCTCTGACACTCCTCTTCCTCTGTGTCCGATTGTCCAGGCCGGTCCCAGGCTATCACCTAGCCCTGCAGATGTAGTTTATGGCCCCAGCTGTAGAGAATCACCCCTCTTCAAAGGAGTTACAGTAGATCAAGGCCCCCACCCGATGAGATCCATCACACCACACGCGTTCCTACTATCTGATAACCATCCTGTATTGTGCTTGGGGAGGGGATTCTCACTGTGAGGGTGTGTGGGTCCGAGCCTGAAGCGGAAGATTCCAGGGATGCCTCTTTGTACATCAAAGTTTTTACAATTATGTGTCACATTAGAAATATATAGCACTCCAACAAAGTAGTAGGATTATAACACTTTAATAACTTGTAAATATATACAACGCAACAAAAACAGTAAATACATTTAAACATTTTTTTGAAAAAAGAAGCAACAATGGTCAGTAGCTGTGTTTTGTGCGAATAGTCCCAAGGCAGCACAACGTGCTGAGTTCTGGACGGCACCCAGGTGATGTTACCTGGGTGCCGCACTGGTTTTTGGTATCCTACAATGCAGCTCCGAAAAACGGGGTGGGGCGTCCCGGGGGGTGCGGGGGTAGGCCTCGTCAGTAGCGGTCTGTTGTGCGAATAGTCCCAAGGCAGCAGAACGCGCTGAGATGTGGATGGCACCCAGGTGAAGTCTTCCCTTCCATAAATAACCCAAGACTTTTATTTTGTTATGGCAAGGGAACGAAATAGAGAATAAAGTATAGTTGGTCACCATGGGGTTTAAAGAAGGAATGGTTCTTCACCTGGGTGCCGTCCAGAACTCAGCACGTTGTGCTGCCTTGGAACTATTCGCACAACAGACCGCTACTGACCATTGTTGCTTCTGTTTTAATAAAACATTTTTAAGGTGTTTACTATTTTTGTTGCGTTGTATATATTTATAAGTTATTAAAGTGTTATAATCCTACTACTTTGTTGGAGTGCTATATAATTTTAATGTGACACATAATTGTGAAGACTTTGATGTACAAAAAGGCATCCCTGGAATCTTCCGCTTCAGGCTCGGTCCCACACACCCTCACAGTGAGAATCCCCTCCCCAATCACAATACAGGATGGTTATCAGATAGTAGGAACGCGTGTGGTGTGACGGATCTCATCGGGTGGGGGCCTTGATCTACTGTAACTCCTTTGAAGAGGGGTGATTCTTTACAGTTGAGGCCATAAACTACATCCGCAGGGCTACGTGATAGCCTGGGACCGGCCTGAACAATCGGACACAGAGGAAGAGGAGTGTCAGAGGGTGCGGTAGTGAATAGGGTGAAAGGGTGGTGTCGGGCGGGCACAGGGTGTGATTCTCAGGGAAGAGCAGCGCAGATGGGGGGAGGTTTATGGCCCATGCATAAGACAGAGAGCAGGGGTGACCAGTGCGTGGGGGAGATGCTTGCGAGGGTGGGGAGCCATGCTGAGGATCGGCGGCGTGCAGAGAGTGGGTCTGGTCAAGGCATCTAAAATGGCTGCCGTGCACGACAAAAGTGTGGCATTGGAAAAAAAGCAAGATGGCGCAGACAATCGGACACAGAGGAAGAGGAATGTCAGAGGGTGCTGTAGTGAATAGGGTGAAAGGGTGGTGTCAGGCGGGCACAGGGTGTGATTCTCAGGGAAGAGCAGCGCAGATGGGGGGGAGGTTTATGGCCCATGCACAAGACAGAGAGCGGGGGTGACCAGTGCGTGGGGGAGATGCTTGCGAGGGTGGGGAGCCATGCTGAGGATCGGCGGCGTGCAGAGAGTGGGTCTGGTCAAGGCATCTAAAATGGCTGCCGTGCACGACAAAAGTGTGGCATTGGAAAAAAAGCAAGATGGCGCAGACAATGTTTATCAATACGGATTAATTTATAACAATTATTTTTAACAATATATTTACTCGCAGTATCAAAATGGCGGTCAACACTTCCTGATTTCCATCGAATCGAACGTTAACAGACGTCACGCAGCAAAAAAAAAAAAAAAAAACCGCTCACGCGCAGCCGCTGGAAGACAAGTATCAACATATATGAGCCTCCTCAGCCACCCTCAGAAAACATAGGGGGTCAGGATACGTCTCCCGTAACCCCTTATACCCATTTCTCACATTGTTTTTCCTCCATCTTGTAATTTAATTAAATCGAAACACAAAATGGCGAATTCCAATTTTGTGTCCCGGTTCACTACCCAGTTCGCGAACCGGAAAGCGCTTCTACCGCAAAAAAACAATATTTTTTTATTTGCCCCACGGGACCCTTTAATAACCCCAACATCATTCCTAGGGGGTCAAGAAGGGTCTACCTTGCCCCCTTTCATTAAATTCTACCTTCGTTTTTCTCCTCCTCTTGTCTCTCGATCCTACCGAGAGACAAGATGGCGGCCGCTACCGACTGTTTAGAATGTTGACAGACACCGGAGAGCCAATCAGCTTCGCTTCGCAAAATTCCGTTACGCGAAAAGTACGCGAACCGGAGCGCTACCCGGAGCGCTGTCACAGATATATATATTGAGCACATATATTGAGACCCAGCAAAGGCACATCGGGCTAGCAGTCCCTACAATTCTACCAAGTTTCGTGTAAATCCATTCAGCCGTTCGAGCTAAAAGTGAGGCCAACCGCCCTATGGAAAACTCAATGTTAAAAACGCGTTTTGGGACCCCCCTTTTTTCTCGGGCCCCCCTTGACGAACACCCCCCAAATTTTCAGGGGCAGCTCAGAAACACAATGTGCCATTTTACTGAAAATTTCAGCCAATTTCGTTCACAAACGCCAAAGTTATTAGACATAGAATTTTCAAAAATCCCATAGGGAAAAAATCCTAACTATATATACCTACTGGCGACCGCCAGTAGGTAATATATATATATATATATATATATATATATATATATATATATATATATATATATATATATATATATATATATATATATATATATTCACTGAAAAAAACCATAGGTTATAGACCATATATAGTTAGGAATTCGCATTTACAAAACCTTATTTTACTCACACAAAACCATTGAAATTCCATATATAGTTAGTTGCACTAACTATATATCGCGCACCCGCAATCCACTGCTGATGATGTCACATATTACATCATTCATGACATGGTCAGTGACATCACTGATGACATCACTGATGACATCTCAAATAACATCACTGATAACATCTCAAATGACATCACTGATGACATCACTGATGACATCTCATTTGACATTACTGATCACATCACTGATGATATCATTCATGTGATAATACGATGGACCTCTTCAGACTCTAATATAACCTTAGATACAATCAGTGTAAACAGACACTCACAGACTGTCACTCATCCATGGAGTTACTCACACACCTAGTCAGTCATGCAAAGAATTAATCACACCTCCATTTCCTCAACTATACAGTTATACAAACTTTACTTATTCAAACATATACTAACACATATTTACTCTCTTATACAATCCCTGATACAAGTTCACAATGATCCATACAGCCACTCACACATTCACTGGCTCTTATGCACAGTTATTTATATATGTCAACTCTCACATGTACTGTGTTTTACATATGTACTTACTTTGACATGTAGCACTGAGATATCCATTCACTCACCAATACACTCATGCACACAGTCAACCGCCCATACAGCTGTTTCCACATGCACTTTTGAAACCATACATCTAGTGAATCAAGTGCTCACACATCTATGCACAGAGTCATACACCTCCCAGCCACCCACACACACACTCAGTCTCCCATACAAATACTTGGGCAACCAATCAATAACCCATATAGTTACTCATATATCTACTTATCAACACATGCAACAGTTTACAGAACAACAGACATAATGATGCACAAATTAAGACAGTTTAGTCACTAACCCATGCACTCAGTGAGACACATTTAATCACTCACTCATACAGTCAGTCATGCACCTACTAAATCCTTCATCCAGACACTTATACATCCACTCATTCTTCAATATGTAAGACATATTTTAACTTTACAGAAACATACAGTCACTGGATGTTGTCATCAGTGATGTCATCAGTGATGTCATTTGAGATGTCATCAGTGATGTCATCAGTGATGTCACTGACCATGTCATGAATGATGTAATATGTGACATCATCAGCAGTGGATTGCGGGTGCGCGATATATAGTTAGTGCAACTAACTATATATGGAATTTCAATGGTTTTGTGTGAGTAAAATAAGGTTTTGTAAATGCGAATTCCTAACTATATATGGTCTATAACCTATGGTTTTTTCAGTGAATTTTCAAGGTTTTGTAAATGCTAATTCCTAACTATATATGGTCTATAACCTATGGTTTTTTCAGTGAATTTTCAAGGTTTTGTAAATGCTAATTCCTAACTATATATGGTCTATAGCCTATGGTTTTTTCAGTGAATATATATATATACATACATATATAAACATATATCATCTGTATATCTATATAAATACAAACATAAATGCATGCATACATATACTTATATGCATACAGATGCATGTTATTTACATGAAAGTTGAAAAAACACTAATAAAAGCAAAGCTAAAAAGCCACCTCATTACAAACAGAATGGCTTTAACTTAAACGAGGGCGAGATCTATTGCATTTTCAATGCTTGTTTACTTTGGTTCCATCAAGAAGGCATTCAGATGTGTCACACATTTGCCATAAATTCTGAATGTTAGCACTCTAGTTGCACATTAGATCACTGTAGTAAAGCTACTGCTCACCAGGGACGTCTGCTGCTGGTATTCAAAGTGCATGTTTCAGTCTGCATGTCAGAATTTTTTTAATGAAAATAGCAGAGGATTTGAGAAGTCACTCAAAATGATCCCTAATTTTTCTTTCTGAAGCACTAATCATACTTTCTATGGCAAAATTAACCCCCTCATGTTGTTCCTTTTTAAATTGAGTGTTTTCAGACTTACCACTTCATTCCAATCAAGATGGCTTCTGGTGTGCCATACTTTTGTCATAAGTAAGACTGTTAGCGCTCTAGTTGTTCTTTAGAACACTCTGGGACATTCTGTCATTGGGCTATACTTGGGGTACATCTGGGTGATATTTGGGCTACATTTAGGCTCTTTTGTCTCTGGTGGCCATCTTGGGTGACTGTATGTCAGAATTTTTTAATGAAATTGAAGAGGGTTTGAGAAGTCACTCAAAATGTGCCCTAATTTTTCTTTCTGCAGCACTAATCATAATTCATATGGCAAAATATACCCCCTCATTTTGTTCCTTTTTAAATTGAATGTTTTAAGAGTTACCACTTCATTCCAATCAAGATGGCTTCAGGTGTGCCATACCTTTGTAATAAGTAGGACTGTTAGCGCTCTAGTTGTTCTTTAGAACACTCTGGGACATTCTGTCATTGGGCTATACTTGGGCTACATCTGGGTGATATTTGGGCTACATTTGGGCTCTTTTGTCTCTGGTGGCCATTTTGGGAGACTGCATGTCAGAATTTTTTAATGAAATAGAAGAGGATTTGAAAAGTCACTCAAAATGTGCCCTAATTTTTCTTTCTGCAGCACTAATAATACCTTCTATTGCATAATATACCCCCTCATTTTGTTCCTTTTTAAATTAAATGTTTTAAGAGTTACCACTTTATTCCCATCACGATGGCTCCAGGTGTGCTATACCTTTGTAATAAGTAGGACTGTTAGCGCTCTAGTTGTTCTTTAGAACACTCTGGGACATTCTGTCATTGGGCTATACTTGGGCTACATCTGGGTGATATTTGGGCTACATTTGGGCTCTTTTGTCTCTGGTGGCCATTTTGGGAGACTGCATGTCAGAATGTTTTAATGAAATAGAAAAGGATTTGAGAAGTCACTCAAAATGTGCCCTAATTTTTCATTCTGCAGCACTAATCATACTTTCTATGGCAAAATATACCCCCTCATGTTGTTTCTTTTTAAATTAAATGTTTTAAGAGTTACCACTTTATTCCAATCAAGATGGCTTCAGGTGTGCCATACCTTTGTAATAAGTAGGACTGTTAGTGCTCTAGTTGTTCTTTAGAACACTCTGGGACATTCTGTCATTGGGCTATACTTGGGCTACATCTGGGTGATATTTGGGCTACATTTGGGCTCTTTTGTCTCTGGTGGCCATTTTGGGAGACTGCATGTCAGAATGTTTTAATGAAATAGAAAAGGATTTGAGAAGTCACTCAAAATGTGCCCTAATTTTTCATTCTGCAGCACTAATCATACTTTCTATGGCAAAATATACCCCCTCATGTTGTTTCTTTTTAAATTAAATGTTTTAAGAGTTACCACTTTATTCCAATCAAGATGGCTTCAGGTGTGCCATACCTTTGTAATAAGTCGGACTGTTAGCGCTCTAGTTGTTCTTTAGAACACTCTAGGAGGCTGCAGTAGAACACAAAGGAATCAACTGACAGTCTCTGTCCTTGTTGGATGTACATGTTTTACTGAGAATGTCAGACTTCATTTTCACATGACTGAGAAAGATAATGTGAATTTACAGAAAATATGCTTTCAGTTTAGCTTATAGATCCCCTTCCAAACCACTGTGGGAAAATCATGAGATATTAGTTTTCTTTCAAACAATATTCATGATATCACAGCAGAAGGTTTTTTCACATGGTAAAATCACCTTAGAACCCACCACAATTCCTAAAACGAGTATGGTACCATCAACAAATGATTTATAATGTAACTAAAGTCCTAAAACCCTCTATTAACTACAATGCTTTTTAATGAGGTGCTATCATGTATATTGGTCCCAAGATGGCTGCCGACACTTCTTGGATGAAGTGCTGACAGCCAATCAGATCAGATGTGTGGTTAGGCTCCGCCCAGATATATATCTTTTTTTGAACCTAAATTACTCAAAATCCACTGGAGCACATATATTGAGACCTAGCAAAGGCACATCGGGCTAACAGTCCCTACAATTTTGCCAAGTTTCGTGCAAATCCATTCAGCCGTTCGAGCTAAAAGTGAGGCCAACCGCCCTATGGAAATTAACATGGGAAAAACGCGTTTTGGGACCCCCCTTTTTTCTCGGCCCCCCCTTGATGAAACCCCCCCAAATTTTCAGGGGCTGCTCAGAAACAAAATGTTCCATTTTCCTGAAAATGTCAGCCAATTCCGTCCACAAACGCCAAAGTTATTAGACATAGAATTTTCAAAAATCCCATAGAGAAAAAATCCTAACTATATATACCTACTGGCGACCGCCAGTAGGTAATATATATATATATATATATATATATATATATATATATATATATATATATATATATAAATATATATTGCCTACTGGTGGTCGCCAGTAGGTAGTTATAGTTAGGATTGTTTTCTATATGAAATCCACAACATTCTATTGGAAATAACTTTGGCGCGGGTTGAGGAATCTGCCTGTAATTTTCCTTAAATGTGCCTCGCTGCGCTCCGCTCCTTCCCTGAAAGTTTGGGGGGGGGTTCGTCAAGCCAAGATAAAAGGGGGGTCCCAAAACGTGTTTTCCCCATGTTAATTTCCATAGGGCGGTTGGACTCACTTTTAGCCCGAATGGCTGAATGGACTTCCACAAAACTTGGCAAAATTGTAGGGACTGGTAGCCCGATGTGCCTTTGCTATGTCTCAAGATATGTGCTCCAGTGGATTTTGAGTAATTTAGGTCAAAAAATATATATATATCTGGGCGGAGCCTAACCACACATCTGATCTGATTGGCTGTCAGCACTTCATCCAAGAAGTGTTGGCAGCCATCAATATCAATCAATATTAGAGCTTCTCAGCAGTACTCCCAGACCCCTAAACCCACTCCCAAAAATCTAGAACACCCCCAAATAGCCCCTCAAAAACATGCAATCCTGCTACCTCGCACCCCTTTTCCACCATGGATTTTCTTCAAACCACTTGCAATCAAAATTAGACCTTCTCATCAGTGCTCCCAGACCCCTAAACCCACTCCCAAAAATCTAGAACACCCCCAAATAGCCCCCCAAAAACATGCAATACTGCTATCCCCCAAGAGGCCTGAGTTAAAATCGTGCCAAAACGCACTCTGAAACTAGGGCCAAAACACCCCTTTTCCACCATGGATTTTCTTCAAACCACTTGCAATCAAAATGAGACCTTTGCAGCAGTGCTCCCAGACCCCTAAACCCACTCCCAAAAATCTAGAACACCCTCAAATAGCCCACCAAAAACATGCAATACTGCTACCTCGCACCCCTTTTCCACCATGTAACTTTAGTTACTTTATAAATCATTTGTTGATGGTACCATACTCATTTTTAGGAATTGTGGCGTGTTCTAAGGTGATTTTACCATGTGAAAAAGCCTTCTGCTGTGATATCATGAATCATGTTTGAAAGAAAACTAATATCTCATGATTTTCCCACAGTGGTTTGGAAGGGGATCTATAAGCTAAACTGAAAGCATATTTTCTGTAAATTCACATTATCTTTCTCAGTCATGTGAGAATTAAGTCTGACATTCTCAGTAAAACTTGTACATCCAACAAGGACAGAGACTATCAGTTGATTCCTTTGTGTTCTACTGCAGCCTCCGAGAGTGTTCTAAAGAACAACTAGAGCGCTAACAGTCCTACTTATTACAAAGGTATAGCACACCTGAAGCCATCGTGATGGGAATAAAGTGGTAACTCTTAAAACATTTAATTTAAAAAGGAACAAAATGAGGGGGTATATTATGCCATAGAAAGTATTATTAGTGCTGCAGAAAGAAAAATTAGGGCACATTTTGAGTGACTTCTCAAATCTTCTTCTATTTCATTAAAACATTCTGACATGCAGTCTCCCAAGATAGCCACCAGAGACAAAAGAGCCCAAATGTAGCCCAAATATCACCCAGATGTAGCCCAAGTATAGCCCAATGACAGAATGCCCCAGAGTGTTCTAAAGAACAACTAGAGCGCTAACAGTCCTACTTATTACAAAGGTATGGCACACCTGAAGCCATCTTGATTGGAATAAAGTGGTAACTCTTAAAACATTTAATTTAAAAAGGAACAACATGAGGGGGTATATTTTGCCATAGAAAGTATGATTAGTGCTGCAGAAAGAAAAATTAGGGCACATTTTGAGTGACTTCTCAAATCCTCTTCAATTTCATTAAAAAATTCTGACATACAGTCTCCCAAGATGGCCACCAGAGACAAAAGAGATTAAATGTAGCCCAAATATCACCCAGATGTAGCCCAAGTATAGCCCAATGACAGAATGTCCCAGAGTGTTCTAAAGAACAACTAGAGCGCTAACAAACTTACTTATGAAAAAAGTATGGCACACCAGAAGCCATCTTGATTGGAATGAAGTGGTAAGACTGAAAACATTTAATTTAAAAAGGAACAAAATGAGGGGGTTAATTTTGCCATAGAAAGTATGATTAGTGCTTCAGAAAGAAAAATTGGGGATCATTTTGAGTGACTTCTCAAATCCTCTTCTATTTCATTAAAAAAATTCTGACATGCAGACTGAAACATGCACTTTGAATACCAGCAGCAGACTTCCCTGGTGAGCAGTAGCTTTACTACAGTGATCTAATGAGCAACTAGAGTGCTAACATTCAGAATTTATGGCAAATGTGTGACACATTTGAATGCCTTCTTGATGGAACCAAAGTAAACAAGCATTGAAAATGCAATCGATCTCGCCCTCGTTTAAGTTAAAGCCATTCTGTTTGTAATGAGGTGGCTTTTTAGCTTTGCTTTTATTAGTGTTTTTTAAACTTTCATGTAAATAACATGCATCTGAATGCATATATGTATATGTATGCATGCATTTATATTTGTATTTATATAGATATACAGATTATATATTTATATATGTATGTATATATATATATACATACACATACATATATATAAATGCATATGCATATATATGCATATATATGTGTATATGTGTGTGTGTGTAGAGAGAGGTAGAGAGGTAGAGGTGTAGAGATAGAGAGGTAGAGGTATAGAGGTAGCGGTAGAGAGGTAGAGACTAGTAGAGAGAGAAGTAGAGAGAGGTAGAGAGGTAGAGAGTAGAGAGTGAGTAATAGAGTAGAGAGTGAGTAGTAGGGAGTAGTAGAGAGCAGTAGAGAGAGTAGCAGAGAGTGAGTAGTAGAGAGTAGTAGAGTGAATAGTAGAACGAGTAGTAGAGAGTAGTAGAGAGTGAGCAGTAGAGTGAGGAGTAGAGCGTGAGTAGTAGAGAGTAGTAGAGAGAAGTAGTAGAGAGCAGTAGAGAGTGAGTAGTAGAGAGTAGTAAAGAGTGAGTAGTAGAGAGTAGTAGAGAGTGAGTAGTAGAGAGTGAGTAGCAGAGAGAGAGAATAGTAGAGAGTAGTAGAGAGTGAGTAGTAGAGTGAGTAG
Source organism: Lissotriton vulgaris (assembly GCF_964263255.1). Lineage (NCBI taxonomy): Eukaryota > Metazoa > Chordata > Amphibia > Caudata > Salamandridae > Lissotriton > Lissotriton vulgaris. The sequence goes on along the minus strand of NC_141687.1, from coordinate 1,247,584,960 downwards.
TAGAGACTAGCAGAGAGAGAGAGTAGTAGAGAGTGAGTAGTAGAGAGTAGTAGAGAGTGAGTAGTAGAGAGTGAGTAGTAGAGAGAGAGTAGTAGAGAGTGAGTAGTAGAGTGAGTAGTAGAGAGTGAGTAGTAGAGAGAGAGTAGTAGAGAGTGAGTAGTAGAGAGTGAGAAGTAGAGAGTGAGTAGTAGAGAGTAGTAGAGAGTGAGTAGTAAAGAGTGAGTAGTAGAGAGAGAGTAGTAGAGAGTGAGTAGTAGAGAGTAGTAGATAGTGAGTAGTAGGGAGTGAGTAGTAGAGAGAGAGTAGTAGAGAGTAGTAGAGAATGAGTAGTAGAGAGTGAGTATTTGAGAGTAGTGGAGTAGGAGAGAGTAAGTAGTAGAGAGTAGTGGAGAATATTCCAAAGTTTTGCACAGCACCACTTGCACAATAAGTCCAATCAAATCATATCACTTAGAGTCCTTATTGAAGCGCTGAATCTTGGTGTATATTCAAATGCTTTTATTTTCCTTAAGTGTATGTACCATAGCCAGCCGAAACGTTTCGTTCTGTCCAACAGAACTTCTTCAGGGCGTTCTTATTTCCTTCAAGTTATGTCGGTATCCTGTTGTCATATAACTAGATATTTCTTCCAAATGTTAGACGAGACGTAAGTACATTCTTATTCAAAGTGACTAGGTATCAATTTTACTCACACAATTCGGGCAGACTTGAGTAATTTATAGCATCCTCAAAGTCAGTCTTTCAAAAATTCCAAAGTATAGGACATGATAATCCAAATCCAAATGTTTCTCAAGAAAAGTCATTTTCAATCGTTCGGAATATCGGTGTTTAGGCAAACATGACCCAGGGACCCCCAGTATGCAAGGGGAATTAGTCCCCCCTCTGCAAACGCGCCAGTGGCCTGCGTTGCAGAGAGGTGTAAAAAGGGGCATAGCCTCATTACACCTCTGTGCAATGCAGCCCCCTGGCGCATACTGGAGGTTCCAGGTGGGCTAGTTGCCCCCCAGGGATCCCTAGTATGCAAGGGGAATTAGTTCCCCCTCTTCAAACATGCACGGGGCTGCGTTGCAGAGAGGTGTAAAAAAGGGTGTGGCCTCATTACACCTCTCTGCAATGGAGGCCCCTGGCGCATACTGGAGGCTCCTGGTGGGCTAGTTGGCCCCCAGGGACACCCAGTATGCAAGGGGAATTATTTCCCACTCTGCAAACACGGCAGGGTGCTGCGTTGCAGAGAGGTGTAACAAGGGGCATAGCCTCACTACACCTCTGCAATGCAGCCCCCTGGCGCATACTGGAGGTTCCAGGTGGGCTAGTTGGCCCCCAGGGGCCCCCAGTATGCAAGGGGAATTAGTTCCCCCTCTTCAGACATGCATGGGGCTGCGTTGCAGAGAGGTGTAAAAAGGGGCGTGGCTTCATTACACCTCTCTGCAATGCAGTCCCCTGGCACATACTGGAGATTCCTGGTGGGCTTTCAGGCCTTATATAGTTAGGAATTAGCATTTAAAAAACCTATTAAATTCACTGAAAAAAACATAGGTTTGACGCCAGTTATAGTTAGCTGGAAATTTTACTGACATAAAACCATTGAAATTCCCACGTTATAGTTAGTTGGACTCACTATAACTTACGCGCCTGCAATGCACTGCTGATGACGTCACATATTATATCACTCATGACATGGTCAGTGACATCACTCATGACATCACTGATGACACCATCCTTGTAACAGAGTGACAGACCTCCTTTCACTGTAATGTAACCCTTGAAACACATATTCAAAAATAGAAACAAAAATTTTCAAAAAAATAGAGATACCCATACCAGTTACAACCAATTCAGTAATACCACCATCTATATACACATCCACTCATTCACCAACAGTTCTATATAGTCACTCATACATATATTCACTCATCATATTTAGTGAAACACCTATACATCCTGTTACACACCGACAGTCATCCAAAAGTTACTCACACACATAATCACACATGCAAATGAACTATTGAACATCCATTTATTTGCATATACAGCTATACACACACTAACACCTTACTTCTAAGGAAACTTACACATACTTACTCTCTTAAACAATCACTTATAGAAACACATACTTATTTAAACAAGAACTCTTTCAATCTTTCACTCTCACATATACTCACTTATATACATCAATACTCACATATACTAGATTAAAACATATGTAGTTACTGATAAAGACACTAGTGAGACAGTCATTCACTCACTAACACACACATATACACACTCATCCACCCATACAGTCCTGCACATATGCTGTCTTCAAAACGCATACAAACAGTGAGTCAGTCATTGATGCATCTATGTGCTAAGTAACACCCCCACCAAACCATACAGACACTCATACTGATACAAAAAAACATCTAATAACCCATATACACACACATGTAGCTACTCACCAACCCATGCAGCCACTTATACACAAAGTGAAAGACTGATACAAACATTTAAATATTTAAACAATACTCGCTAATATATGTATTCACTAAGATACACTTAATAAGCCAGTTAACCAATCAATTTTTTTTTAAACATCCATTAAGACACTTATTTAAACATTTATTCTTCCATCGACCTTTACATATACATATATAAAACATATTTCTTTTTCAGAAAGACACACATTCACTGGATGGTGTCATCAGTGATGTCATGAGTGATGTCACTGACCATGTCATGAGTGATGTAATATGTGACGTCATCAACATTGCTGCTTGCTATGCAACAGTGAGAGCCACCCCCCAGAGCTATAAAATAAATGGTTGGAGCGGGCTCCAAGGCCCCCCCTGCAAAATTACAAGTGGAAGGCGTTGCGAACAGGTGTTCAGAGGCCACGCCCCTTTTTACACCTCTCTGCAACGCAGCTCTGTGGCGCTCATTGGAGGTACCTAGTGGGCTAGTTTGACCTTAGGGACCCTTAGGATTGAAGGGGACTTAATCTCCCCGGGACACTGCAGGAGCCGGCCCTGGGGCGGTGGAGGTCCCCAGGGCCCTCGAGGGCCACACAGCCTCCTTCCCACAATACACAAAGCCCCGGGGGTGGTGGTTCCCGGGGCTTGCTGGGGTTCGTTGAAGCCCTTCCACTTGTAATTTTGCAGGAGGGGGCCTTGAAGCCCACTCCAACCATTTATTTTATAGCTCTGGGGGGTGGCTCTCACTGTTGCATAGCAAGCAGCAATGTTGAGAAAATCTTCCGGTAAGATAACAAAGGATTTTGAAGCCCATTTTCAGCGTTTTTGTTAAAGCGGCAACAATTTTAACTCTGACTTTGTATATATGCCACTAAGTTCTAATGTCGACAATCACGTCTCCCATTTAAATAGGCACGAAGTATTTATTGAAGTGCATTGTGAATCTTGAAGCAACACTGTCTAATTGTGATCGATAAGGAATTGAAAGAGTTGTGTACTTCTTTTGCTTGTAATGTGCATAGAGGCAGATTTACAAGTTCATTGCGTTACTGTTGCATAATTTTTAAGATGGGAAAAGAGACGCAAAAGCGGCTCAAGGGGTTTGTAAATCTGCTACACAGTGTTCTTTCTTACTTTGTTTTCCTTTCTGTCATGTAGAGGATCCTGGGTAAATATAATGGTTTCTATACAGCCAGTACCTTTCAACCCTACCCCCAAACTGCTTACTGCCTGTTACCATAGTAACAGTTCATGGAACACTTAAGTGAGCACAGAGGATAGAGGTTCACCACACTATGTTGCTAATCGAAACAGTTTCTGTGCTGGAGTTTTAGATTTTTTCCATATGAACACATGCTTTAAAAATAATCTAAAAACATGTAAAGTGCTGAGTGTCAGAGTATTTATAAAATAATAAATACAAATCATTTTAAAAGTTCTCCTTGGTTGAATCCAAGACTGCCTACATTATGACTGCAACGATGTTGTAATATTACCGGGTAAATCCGATTATTGTTAATTCAACCAAAAAGACCTATCAGTCCCGTGGACTAGACGACATGTACTCAATTTTGTCTCTATTCTAAAACCATTTTTCTATGTACACATATAAACGCTATTGGGAGAGGCTTTGTGCAAAAGTGCATATATAAGTCTAAAGTGCTAGTGTAGATAGTATAGATTTCTCAACAAATCAAATGCTAATTTCAGGTCAAACCATCTGTTCACGAGAAATAAATGAATCTAGTTTCTAAAATTCATACAGGGTTAACAGCCAACATTTTATCCTAAAAACATTTGATTATGTAAAAAATAAATACAATTCGAGAAATCAATACGAGAGAAAGACAAAATATAATAGAAATCATTTGTGAAATCAAAAGTTGATATATTTACACAAGGACGTATTTCATTGAATTATTTACATACAACTCCACTGATAAGAAAGGGGAACCACAATGTTGCAGCTGAGACATTCCTACAGGAAGCTGCGCATATCCTCAGTGGTATTCAAACCATTGGGCCATTTACAATCTAGCTTGAGAATATATTTGGTTTCGAGCTGACGGAGTTGGCGCTCTCTATTGCCCCCTCTTCTTTTCCTAGCCACAGCGTCTATTACATAATAAGACAAGCAATTGATGTTATTTGCATGTACTCTCTTAAAATGTCTCGCAACAGGATATGTGGTATCACTGTGGAGAATGGCCCTTATATGCTGCAAAATCCTGACGTGCACCTGTAGCTTCGTGCTACCCACGTAGCTAAGCCCACAGGTGCACGTCAGGACATATACAGCATATTCGGTTTTACAATTGTAGTTTCCCGTTATCAAAGTAGGAGTAGATCTGAAGGGTGTAGAGTATGTTGACATATTGCAACCAAACTTGCAAGCACGACATGACGTGCATTTAGTAAAGCCCTTCTTAGGTGCCTACCAGGTAGTTACTTTTTTAATCTCAGGTGATACTCGGTCTAATATTGTGCCCACGGTGCTACTTCTTCTAAATGTAACCACAGGTTTAACTGCAAATCTATTTCGAACAATGTTGTCTGTTAACACCACTGGCCAGTGTTTGTTCACTATAGCTCTGATCTGCCGCTCTTCTCTGTTATAGGTAGTAATTAATCTAGGAGTGTCAATCCTTGTAGAGGTAACATCAGTACTAGGTGTAGCATAGCTATCTTTATCAGGAGCGAATAGGCTCATTCTAGATTTCGTTTTAGCCTTCTCAATCGCATCCTGTAAGATTTTTTGAGAGTACCCCCTAACTTTAAGTCTAGCAACCAGCTCTTCTTGGCATCTGTTGAACTCATCCTCATTGCTGCAGATTCGTTTTATTCGTAGGATTTCTCCATACGGAATGCTAGCAATGAGGTGTTTCGGATGAGCGCTGGTTGCATGTAAGGTAATGTTGCCAGAAGTAACTTTTCTGTGAAGGGTACTTTCAAATTTTTCGTTCTCACTCCAAACTCCACGATGCTCTTCCTTAACACCAAAACGGAGAAACAGACTCTTGCAATCAAACCAGTTGTAGGTGAATTTTTATTTTGAATTTATGATGAAGTGCATAGTGCTGTGCCTCCAAAAAATACCAAACGCGTTTCGGGGGGCTCCGCCGTCTTGCTCACCGGTATACACTTTGAAGTTTCCCCTTGTTACATTTAAAAAAGCCCAGTTCACCAATCACATTGCGACTTAGCCATATCATATAATTTATCAACATAGAAAGTTGGACTTGCCCTTGAAGAACATTAAAATAAAAACGGACTTGTTTTGTTTACATGACATGACGATATGCAATTGTTTATACACTTTGGCTATATACATAAATTGGTTTCAATAAATATATAGATATATATTTATGTTTTTCTTTTTGATAAGGACCTTTTCAGACAGATCAGGGGTGTGGCTATGGGGGCCTGCTTCTCTCTCAGCTATGCATGTCTTCATGTAGGCTGGTGGGAGGAGCAGATCCTCAGGAGAACACACTCTGATCTTATGGACAAGCATGTAATACAATGAATGCGCTTTACAGACGACATCTTTGTAATTGGCAGGGTGACATTGAGAGTGCTGAGCAGTTTGTGAAGATTATCAATGAGAATGAATTCAATCTTGAATTTACTGCGAATGTCAACACCGAAAGGATGGATTTCCTAGATGTGACAGTGTTTGTAGCCGATCATAAATACAACAGCAGGGAATTACACATTACACGCTAAAAGTTTCCACCCCATACACCTTATACAAAGTATACCCTATGGGCAAATATTGAGACTGAGATATATTTGTAACACAGAAGAAGAGTTGACCAAATGCCAAGAAGAAACTATAACAAGATTTAAACAGTGTGGTTATAGTCAAAAAACCATAACCAAGGCATAACCAAGGCATAGATAAAATGACAGTGTACAGACCTTATATACCAGAAATTCAGACACACAATACAAAATAAGACACTGTCATTAGACTTATCACCACATACAGCAGACAAGAGAACAAAATCAGAAAGGTGATAAACAAAAATTGGCCAATTGTTCTAACAGATTCCATAATGGCAGAGAAATTTGCCAGCAAACCAAATTTGACATTCAGGAGGGCACCATCTATGAGAACGACCCTAGTTCAGAACAGCCACAAAAAAACTACGAGTACATCTTGGGTGAAACCAAAGCACGGTTTATTTAAATGCAGAACATGTAGAGCGTGCAAATTTGGCATAAATACTATAGAAAACAGCACTCCCTTCAGTGCAGAACCTGTTACCCTGAAATACAACTACAGTTGCTGTACAGACTTATCGGTAAATGTGCTGACATGCACCTGTGGCCTACAGTATGTGGGCAGCACAAAATTAAAGGTGCATTTCAGGATCCTGCAACATTTGAGTGCAATAGTAAATTGTGATCAAACGTACCCTGTGCCCAGACATTTTAAGAGTGTGCACCAAAACAACTTAGAATGCCTCAATTATTTCGTATTAGGCTCTATACCACCATTATGTTGCGGAGGTAACAGAGAGAAGCAACTCAGAAGGTTAGAGTCACGCATGATAATAAAACTAGATTCGAAGATGCCAAATGGTTTAAATAAAAGTGATGAGATGTACAACTTCCTATAGTTTCAGCCGTTTTATACACTGATTACAATAATGCACTTTCATAACGATCTTTTAGAGGAATTTTATTGTATTTATTCTGTTATAAGAAAAGTCTGTTTAGGATTTTTACAATAAGAATTTTATTATGGATGAATTTTTCACATGTTTTAATATCATGAGGGCATGTTTTGATTGTTCACTGATATCCTTTTATAATTCCAGAATGGCAATTCCTTTATAGAGTGGCTTTTTAGTTGTATTTGTTGTATCTATTATGTATATGTGGTCCTTACTCAATCAAGAAAATGGGTCGTTTTTTGTACACAATTTTAAGGGAAGTCTACAGACAGCTGAGTTCCTCTTTAACTAACTTTATTAATACTATCCTGTAAACCATTGTTAGAACTAAATTCTTAATTTCTGCTTAATAGTCTCATTATGTTCAAGATTTATGACATTTATATGGTACTCTGTGACTAAAATAAACATATCATATACATATTGATATTCAGGATTCAAACTTGAAAGCACATAGAGAATATCCTTAGTTCTGCATGGTATCAATGACAGAGCTGCATGTAATAAATAAGTAAAGTCTTTTTCAAATATTTTCCTTTTAACATGGGCACCCCTACACTTGAGTAATTTATATATTCCTTATGCACTTAGCACTTTAGAGTAACATTGCACATTCAGGACTTTATACATGGGTTTTAACTAGTTGTAAAAAATCTTTTGCAGGAAGAAGATGGACATACATTTGCACGTTATCCAAGAATCCAAGCAGTAAGGTATACCTAGGGGTGATGTGATGATACAAGCATTAAGCTGAGATAAGTCTATAGTCCTCTAGGTTCACTGTGTAATTCACCCATTAGGGGTATGCATTGGTTTGCACATATTGGAAGCCTCAAGTTTGGTTTTCCTTCTGTACAGATTACCATATCCATCTAACTGAGTAAAAAAATATGTATGTGCATAGTCTGTTGTCGATATTCACTGCGAGTTGCAACCAAGTGACAGGAAATGTAATGGTTTTAAACTTTGCTGTGTGGACGCTTCCTTATGTGATCAAGGTCACAGCAGTGACCGAAGCATGTCAAAACAAGCTGGAGTGATTAATATATTAAAACAGAAGTTTGGCACGAAAAGAGGAGTCCGTACCCTTTCTATCCGTTGGAGTTTGAACGGTGTGGGAACTTGGTTTTGGATATATATATATATCTGTACCTAATTCACCTACCGGTGAAGATATATATATATATATATACATATATATATATATATATATATATATATATATATTCAATGAAAAAACCATTGGTTTTAGGCCATATATAGTTAGGGATTTGCATTTACAAAACCTTATTTTACTCGCATAAAACCATTGAAATTCCATATATAGTTATAAGCGCTAACTATATATCGCGCACCCGCAATCCACTGCTGATGATGTCACATATTACATCATTCATGACATGGTTAGTGACATCACTGATGACATCACTGATGACATCTCAAATGACATCACTGATGACATCACTGATTACAACATCCAGTGACTGTATGTTTCTGTAAAGTTAAAATATGTTTTACATATTGAAGAATGAGTGGATATATAAGTGTCTGGATGAAGGATTTACTAGGTGCATGACTGACTGATTGAGTGAGTGATTAAATGTGTCTCACTGAGTGCATGGGTTAGTGACTAAACTGTTTTAATTTGTGCATCATTATATCTGTTGTTCTACAAACTGCTGCATATGTTGATCAGTAGCTATATGAGTAACTGTATGGGTTATTGATTGGTTGTCCAAGTATTTGTATGGGAAACTGAGTGTGTGTGTATGGGTGGCTGGGAGGTGTGTGACTCTGTACATAGATGTGTGAGTAGTTGATTCACTATATGTATAGATTCAAAAGTGCATGTGCAAACAGCTGTATGGGCGGTTGACTGTGCATGAGTGTATTAGTGAGTGAATGGATATCTCAGTGCTACATGTCAAATTAAGTACATATGTAAAACACAGTACATGTGAGAGTTGACATCTATAAATAACTGTGCATAAGAGCCAATGAATGTGTGAGTGGCTGTATGGATCATTGTGAACATGTATCAGAGATTGTATAAGAGAGTAAAGTAAATATGTGTTAGTATATGTTTGAATAAGTAAGGTGTGTATAACTGTATAGTTGAGAAAATGGAGGTGTGATTGATTTTTGGCATAACTGACTAGGTGTGTGAGTAACTCCATGGATGAGTGACAGTCTGTGACTGTCTGTTTACACTGATTGTATCTAAGGTTATATTAGAGTCTGAAGAGGTTCATGGTATTATCACATGAATGATATCATCAGTGATGTTATCAGTCATGTCAAATGAGATGTTTTCAGTGATGTCATCAGTGATGTCATTTGAGATGTCATCAGTGATGTCATCAGTGATGTCACTAACCATGTCATGAATGATGTAATATGTGACATCATCAGCAGTGGATTGCGGGTGCGCGATATATAGTTAGCGCTTATAACTATATATGGAATTTCAATGGTTTTATGCGAGTAAAATAAGGTTTTGTAAATGCAAATCCCTAACTATATATGGCCTAAAACCAATGGTTTTTTCATTGAATTTTCAAGGTTTTGTAAATGCAAATTCCTAACTATATATGGACTATAACCTATGGTTTTTTCATTGAATTTCAATGGTTTTTTAAAAGCTAATATCTGTAGCTGTAAAATATATACTTCTTTAAATCTTGAAATATATTTGTCATGTTCTTTAGACAATATTTTTAAAACATTTTTTTTGTTTCGCTCCCAGTCTGCGAACCGGTCAGCTTCCCGTTAGCTCAATTTAAAGCCGCGGCTTAGTACGCGAACAGGTAATCGTTCCTTTAGCGTAACTGTTACGATCGCATGACGTTTTGCGTTATCGCGTAATACGTCATTGGACGCGCCAAGTTAGCGGACCCGGAAATGGACCGGAAAGCGGAGCAAAGCGCGAAACGTAAACACAGCAGGTCATGTGACTCGAAAATAACACTTTTCATTGGTTCATTTCACTTTTGGTTTCCTAATGATGTAATACTTGGTCATGTGATATAAAATTAACACTTTTCATTGGTTTAGAATTTTTCCTTCTCCCAAATGATGAAAACCCCTCCTTCTTTCCTCACTCTGACTTTCATCTTGGTGAGAGAAAGACCCTTTTTGATTCTTCATCAATGGCTTCAATGGTTGCTTCAGCCAGTGTGCCCCCACCACCTCCTCCACCTCCTCATGGGAAGAAAGGACCACCTGCTTCACTAATTATAGAAGAGGAGGAAAATCAAGAAGAGGAGGAAGAGGATGAACATCCTGAGTTTTTGCCAGAAGAGCCCAGGAGATATAACAGGAAAGAAAATTACATCTGGCAATTTTTTAAATTTCCAGCTGACCAAAAAAAAGTCAATGCCAGATACGTCTTTTGCCGTATTTGCGGCGAACGTCTTTCAAGGGGCACTGACAAAAAGTACAGCTATGGGAATTATACAATGCACAGGCACATGAATCGGTGGCACCCTAACAATTACAGTGATGCCCAGCTTCGCGACCAACAACAAAATCCCCCAGAAATGGCAAGAAGATCTGTTGTTCAGGAGGTATCGGGACCGGAGGCGAGGGAGGTGATCCCGAACATCCAAATCAACATGGGGGAAGTGAAGCAAGTCTGTGTGTGGTGCAACCATACACTTTGCTACCGCGAAAGTAGCATTACCCTTATAATGAGAGCCATCAACAATCATGTGTGCCCAAAACGCCCCAAAAAATAAATTCTTCTTTTTTTTGTTGCTCCTGTTGAGCCGTCTTCGATGAATCATTTTTGTTTCCCCCCTCCCCCCCAAAAATTAAAAAAAATACAAAATGTTCAGAAAAAAACAAAAAAATATAAAAAATGTTCTGAAAACTAATTAAAAAAATTTAAAACAACAAAAACAAACAAAAAAGTTCTTTTCAGAACTACCTCCCCATTATTAAAAAAAATTGGTAGAATTCTTTGAACTCTGCCAAGCTCTATTTCTATTAGTTCGCTCCCAGTTCGAACTCCGGTACCCGAACTTTAAGCGTACCAAAAAAATTTTTTTTAAAAAAAGGAACAGTAAGTATAAGGAAAGGAAACAGACAGTTATGTCACAAAAAAGACAGCTATAGGGAGTAAAGAAAAGATACTGTTACCCACAATTCACTTCCGGTCATGTCATATATTACATAATTTTTGACATGGTCAGTGACATCATCAGCAGTGGATTGCGAGTAACATTTTTTTTTGTTTACTTCCTATAGCTGTCTTTCTTGTAACATAAATGTCTTTTCCTATCCTTATACTTACTGTTCTTGTTTTAAAAATTTTTGGAGATCATTCAGAAACAGTAACATTAATAGAGACAGAATTAGTGAATAATAATGAAGAAGTATGAGAAGAGAGGGAGTGAGAAAAATACTGGAAGGAGTAGAAAAATTAAGTAATAGAGAAAGGAAGGAGAGAAGTAGCAAACACAGGAAAGTAAAGATTAAAGAAATGAAGCAGTAGAACTAATAGATGTTAAATGTGATAGATTAAATGATTGAGTGAGGGTGACGATAAGGTGTGTCCTCTCTAAAAGTTTGTTTAAGGTGAACCGTACTCTGGGTTGCGTATCAAATTTATGCTTGTTGAAGAATACAGACGAGATAATAGATGTGAAGACCTACCATTGCAGTAAAACATGCCCACTCATTACATCATTCATAACATAGTCAGTGACATCATCAGCAGTGCAATGCAGGTTAAAAAAGTAGAAAACATTTACCTTATAATTCTTGTTAACTTTTCAAGAAAATTTTTCATACATTCAATCTGTAAAAGAGAGAACAAACATTTCCAAAAATATTAAAACATGTATTTAAAAATTAGAAAAAAGAAGGGAAAAGGTTCAAGAAGAAACAGTTTTTAAACAACTTTGACACTTACAGAAACCTCTACTTCTCTACGACCCCTACACAATCCTAAAGATATTTATTTTAAACAAACAGTATCTTCATGCTGATGAAATGAGGCCTACTTTGAAATATGATGCTTCTTTTGCATTGCTTATGTCTCACAATAGTGATGCAATAACAGCGCAAAAGAGATGTAAATCCATCATAAAATTGTGTCTAACATTTTAAATGATTGTTTTAGGATGCAAATAAGATGTGTTCTTTCAAGAGCTTTCTTTGAGGAGAGGCCTATTTCTTTTTTTTTAAAAAAAAACAGTACCCAGAAGTACAGCACTGTAAGCATTAAAATTGACACTTACAAAAAACTCAGCTTCTCCATATCTACCTCACATTTCTAAATGTATATCATAAGTACAAAAAGCATAACATTAATTATACATGTTAAATGGTTTATTTTTGCTGTTCTCAGAATGTATCAAATTTCACTTAAATCAGTGACTTGAAGATATTCATCATGTAACAGCGGGGAAAAAAAAACACAATCAAAATGACTGTGTTTAAAAAACCCATACAACCTAAGAAATCTGATTTCAAAACTCCTTAAAATTAACTTACTTTCAATGACGTCGAAGGATCTCCTATGAACAGCATCCACTCTGTTGTGCTATAAATATTTTCAGCCCGCCACTTTCTGAAAGAAAACCTCCATCGATACGAAAAATATGTTACATAGAAAAAAAGACTTCTCTCATTCTATCACATGTTTCCACTAGGCCAAATCATGTTGCCGCGATTCGCAAGTCTTGTAATTCTTCCAATCAAATCCCGACATTTTCTATTTTCACAACTTTCAAAAAGAAAACATTTGAGATTATTTTCACAATCCTGGACTACTAATATCTTACTCTTCTTTGTCACTCATGTTCTCCTTTTCCTATGACACTGATACTGCTTACTATGAAGCAGACTTACTTGCATCAGGTTTATATAGTTGGATTTTTAATCTAGACAGCATTGCAGACTTACATTCCCTTTACTTAAAATTTTGGTTTTAAAAACACCAGGTAAGAATTTTTAAGGTCAAACGGCAATTTTTTTTTGAAAGTTACAACAGAATCATTGCAGAATGACCAGCCGTTTCGAGACTTTAAGTAAGCTGTATAATGTCCTGATGTTGTTGATGGACCATCGTGATAGATAATTGCTACAGTTACAAAAGTCCTCCCTGATATTGACAGCTGAGAAGCTACAAATTTTTTTATTAAAGTTGACAATTTTGATCCATCAGGCCTACATCGTTGGATCATTAAAATGACATACTGGCCATATCTACGTATAAATAATGTTGACATCATATCACATTTACATTGGCTACACTCCATGTTGTGATCCGCTGCATTTACTAGCTTATTAAAGGACACTGATTTACTGTCTGGCAAAGTTAAATATATAAATCTTTCTGAGTCTACACTAGTAGTACTTGATACCATACAGTTCTCGCAGTCATGCTGCCATTGATAAGAAAGCCCAAACAGGTGATCTACATCTACACCCTCATCTTGCAATACATCAAGCATATACATTAAAAACTCCTGACAATCTTGCTGATTATTTTCAGAGAAGTCTGTTTGACCTGAACATTCATCTAACAGATAACGAACTTCAGACACACTTTCTACTTTTGTTCGATCAGTGCTACATTTCTCGAAAACAGAATTCAACAAACAGCATAAAATTTGTTCTGAATTCAACAGAATCTGTTCTCTTAAACTCTCTAGTGAAAAGAGAACATTAACCACTACATTTGCATAGCAGTTGACACCAGAACTGTTTTCAAATTGAAAACCGACAACATCTTCAACAGAATCCACTTTCTTTCTGCTAACAATTTTCGGTTCATTGACTTTTAGTCTTTTTGCAACAACCTCCCTACTATTACTGATATTTCTACGTTTCCGGCCTACCACACGTTTCTCAAACAAAGTATATTGAGGCAAATGTGGCGCATACTCTCTTCTTAACCTATTGTATTCCTTAACACAATCTAGATCCGCACAAATGTTTGTGACATCACAGTCAATCAAGTACAATCCCGATAAAGTTCTAACTCGTGACAATGCCACATATGCCATACCCTCCTTGAACACAGAACTGCCAATATTCACCAATGCACTGTCTACACTTAAACCTTGCGATTTATGGATTGTCACCGCATATGCCAAGCAAACAGGAAACTGTTTACGGCGAACATATAAGTCTTTAACAAGCAAAAACCTAGCAGAACAACGACCAATTTGCTGTACTTCCTCAATGCCATCAAATTTAATTCTTAAAAATTCTATTCCATCTCTATTTCTGTATTTCTCAAAATCAACAACATTACCCATTGATCCATTTACCAGACCTCTTTCTACATGTAAATTCCTTCTCAAAATGATTCGGCAATTTAAACACACATTCAAAGTCTTTTCAAAACCCGCTGTTTTAGATATAGTCTTCTCTAATGAATCCAATTTTGATTTCAAATTGTCTGACAAAATAATTGTTGATCCCATATGCTCTATTTTGTCGATAGCTTCAAGTTTCACAATCTCTTGCTTTTCTAAATTCAACATTTTGTTGTTGAAGATGGCACATTCTGCAAGAGTTGGCATCAAACATATCCCGGATTTCTTCTCAGTAATTTTCTGAAAAATATTCTCAGGCACAATCTCTTGTTTGGGATATAAATTTGACAGTAATCGTGCATTTAAAGCTTCTTTCCCATGCTCGGTCACTTTTCCAATTCTAATATCTTGTAGAATATTCTTGTAATCTTCATCCTTTGCCTGACGCATATTTTCATGCAGTTCAGCATAATTGAAGTTTAACCATATATTGACGTTGCCAATGCTCCCTAGGCACTTCCTGGTATCTTCATGCGTGAGTATTTTGAACACAGGTTGACCTTTTACTGGTGTCAGCTGCAGAAGATCTCCGAAAACAATGATGTGATTGCCACCAAATAACACATCATATTCAGTTTTAAGTACTTCTTGCATTCTCAAATGCACAAAGGCAAGCATGACATTAGAAACCATGCTTACTTCGTCAATGATAAGTAGTTTCATTTTCCTCAAGACTCTTGAAACTTCACAGCAAGCATCCCCAGATAACTTGTTGTATTGTAATTTGTTGTCATGCTCCACCGGCAGCATCAGTAGACGATGCAAAGTAATACCTTTAATGTTATGTGCTGCAAGTCCAGTAGGAGCGGTGACAACACAAGACAGCGATGACTCAGTCCTTTCCTGCAGATAGCATGAAATTGCTTTAATGAGGAAACTTTTTCCAGTTCCCGCTTCTCCACTCACATACAGTCGGACAGGCTTCAACGATGTACATGAGCACTCTTTCTTCTCATGACTTAATCCGTGCTCAATTTCCTTGGTAACTTCATCATATATTTTCCTCTGCTCAATGTTGAGTTGTTTTTCCAAGTCTTCTAAGTTAACTGAATCCTCCTGAGCATGTGCCATGGCTCTTTCTACTTTATTCATAGCAGTGGCAGCTTCATTTTCGATAATAGGTCCTCCAAGTGGATCTTGACTCAATGAAACAGAACTCTGACTGTCCTGAGAACTGTCTCTGGCAATCTCGGCTGCAATCGTTGCTTCCTGCTCAATTTCCAAAGTTAGCATTTCTTGATATTTAGGAAAAGCAGGACATTCTATGGACTCCTTGGCTGCATTGAAAGAGTCTTCGTAATAGAGGAAATCTCCAAGCAGTTCCTCTTCTGCACGCCAAGGCTTGAAAAGTTGCAAAAGTGCTAAATAGAAAAACTCCTTTTTTTCTGGAGATTCACCACTCAATTTTCGATGGTTTACTAATTGGCATTTTCTTTGCTTGACCAGGCATCCCTCACTTCCAATTACAGCATACACTCCTTTCTCAATATCTTCTTTGATGTTCCTCTTGAATATATAATTTTGGAGAACCTCATATAGACAAACATTCTCAAGGTGACTGCTTCGATTTGGATAATATGTATCCAACATGTTGCTCTTCAAAATGTCGGTACTGTTTGGTTCCTTTTCTGCCAAATACTCAATTTCCCGGACAGGTTTTAGAACTCGATTTCGCGTTGCAGCAAGACCAAGACTCGCCCAAACGAGACTCCTGGATTTGGCATAGAGACTTGCTGAAGACAATCGATCAGAACATTCGTAAGCTCCGATTTCTCGATGCGACAACATCTTCAGACTGAAACTGTACAACTTCTTGCTGAGGCTCTTTTCATGGGAAATGTCCTCCCACATATCCTTCAGTTCTGTCTTTTCTTTTTTGGTGATGTAAGATGTCACATACCGAGCCACAGCCATACAGTTGTCAGCCACAAACTGTATATCCATGTTAGCATTCCACATTGACAAAATCACTGGGTTGTAGTCATTGATGTACTTGGACTCTTCGTTCCTTTTCAAATTGTATGTATTCTTGGGTGATTTCCTCGTCACATTATGTCGCAGCGAAGACATCAAACTGTTCACTCTTCCTTTAGAAATCACCGGTCGTGGAAAGTTGAAACGACATTTGGTGTAGAACTTGTCCTTGTTTCTGAATTTACGGCGACAGTACTTTCCACAACGATGGCTTTGGAAACGTAGAACTTGTTCTCTTAGGCTTTTCTTCTCCGTTGCGTTTGGAACAACACACGTAGAATACTGTTCTATGAAATTCATCACTAAGTCATCCGGATCTGTTCCAAATGTAGGTGCATCCTTGATCCACAACAACATATGTATATGAGGGGCACCTCTTGCTTGGTACTCCTTTCTCCAGAAGAAATCCAACACCTCTCCAAGAGGTGGATTCTTTTTATTTGTGATGAAAGACATCATAGCTTCAAATCTATGATTGAAGTACCTGCATACATTCACTGGATCCAAAGAA
Organism: Lissotriton vulgaris; assembly: GCF_964263255.1. NCBI lineage: Eukaryota > Metazoa > Chordata > Amphibia > Caudata > Salamandridae > Lissotriton > Lissotriton vulgaris. The sequence goes on along the minus strand of NC_141687.1, from coordinate 1,247,568,012 downwards.
CACAGTTCTCCAGGTGTCTTGAATTCAATGTTTTCAATATTTCCATTTGCCTCTCGTAGAAATTCAAGTAAGTCTTCCCAGCCATACTCGGCACAGCTCAGAGTGAGGAACCATGTTGGAGTTCCTAAGTTCCTCAGCATACATTTTAAATCACCATGACGACGGTACCAGTACTCATTAGTACCACGCTGACACGCCATGAGATTAATTAAGTGAGAATCCAAAATACTGTCTTGGACATTGACTTTATGCATAAAGTCACTTGCCGAGATGTTTCGCATCTGTATACCACTTTTTAAAATGTGGTTCACTGCATATGACAGTCCTGACAGATCGCTTTCAAACAGGAGATGAAACAAATAGGGTATGCATTGACGAAACCTAGGATCTTCTGCATACAATCGTAAAGTCCGGTATTCAGACGCAGGAATTTGATGAGGTCGCTCATCATATCTTCCTCCTTGACCTGTGGGAAACACCGAGCTTCCAAACTTTCCTCCCAAACACTAATGGGACTCCCTTTGGCTTGTTTCATTTGAAACAACTCAATAGCATTCCCCATGACTTCCTTGGAATGCAAAGGATGAACACTATAATGTTCATATATTTCTTCACTATTAGACACCTCTACTTTCTCAATTTGGCCAGCACACAAAACGCTATCCTCTTCATCACTTACTTCCTCTTTTGCAACATATACATTCTTATAGTACTTATTATTTTTCTTCAAATACAAAGTTGCATTTTTCACTTTCCTAACATCCACTAAATCTTGCCATATTTTCTTATTCTTTGTCGGAACCCCATTAACCAAGATAACCAGAGGTTCCTCTTCCACTTTCTCAACTCCAATTGTGTTAATGTTTTTGTTCAAATCTAGAGGCAAATAAACAACTCTTCCCTTTAATCCTCTCTGTAAATCTGCTGGAGGCAACTTCCCTGTCTTTGGCTCCATTCTTACAATAGCCTGAAAGGGATGGATACTTTGAATCAAAATAGATTCATAAGTATTTAAATCCTTCAATTCTGAAGGAATCTCAACCAATTCCAGATTATTATGAACTGCCCTAGCAGGCATCTGGTTTTGATTTAATTTATTACAACAATAAGTACACACACGTTGGTCCACTCCCAAATCAAAACAATTTTCTACCATCAAGTATGTGGCAAAATCCTTCCATTCACTATTATTTTCCCTTTCAGTTTTTGCATATAAATCCACTAACTTAGTCTGATTCTTATAATAAGTGCGCCGACAACATACACAAGTGAAATTAGGCCTCTCACTTGATTTCATCTGAAAAGTGGCAATTTCCTTCTGAAAATTATCTGTACTGGAAACCTGTACATTATCTTCAACATAACCCTCTACTTCTGGGTCAATTTGAACATTCTCATCTCTACTACCAAAGTAACAAAACTCAATTTCTTCACAAATATTCTTCACATCTATTTCAGACCCATGCAAAAGAGCAGCACATAATTGTTTAAGCATAATTGCTGGACTCTTAGCATAATACAACATTCTCACTAATTTTCTCACTTTATTATGATGCACTGCTAGCATCCTGAAATGATGAAAAACACTCTGGCATACTCTCCTGGAAAGACAAGCCAGTGAATGACCACGCAAACCTGTCATTTGTCTCACTCTGCAAGGATCTAAATCTTGCAACAACTTCATTTTCTGCTTCAAACTTTTCTTATTAAATGTCCGTATAAAATCACAAAGCAAATTGATGGAAACCTGTCGCACACTGCAAATAGAACTACACTTCCAAATGTACACAGGACCCTTAGGACGTCTTCCTAAAACCTCATCACTTAGCGCCTCTTCTGTCTCTGTTGTCACAAGTTGTTCTTTTTCAACTGGACAACCATCCTTCACTTCATAAGCTCGACCACTGGTGTCAACTGCAAACACCAAATCATTATCCTGAAAATAACTCTCCTCATTAAAAAATGCCTCACAACTTGAACTATGCATCCATTCTCCGGAAAAAACTTCACAAAAGTTAGTACGATTTACTACTCTCTTCCATCTACTTTTTGTTTTGAAATCAGAAATTACCTTGCTTAGTTTCCTAATTCTATTGATTACCAAAATAAACAACTTTCGCTTAATTTCAAAAGCATGATCAATAATTATCTCTACATTTTTCTTCTTCTTATAAAATGCCGCTTTCTGTTGGCCTTTTTTTTAAATATTTTTCAATAAATTAACTATTATCCTGTTACGGAACATTCGATGTCGAATGTCCCTAAACTGTTGTTTCCTTCTACTATCATGCACAGAGTTATCTCTTCCTCTACCAGTAACATTTTTGATGGGTCTCTCCTTTCCATTTAAATTGCTTTTCTTTTTGTGGACTGAAACATTTTTTGGAGAAATACTTTTTTTACTACAAATATTTCTTAAGAATGATTTCGTGCTCTTACCCGGAGCTTTCTTGGTGTTTTGACAAGTATTTGGGGAAGAGGACTGCTGCAATAAAACATCATCCTGCTGTCTTTGACGTTTTCTAGCCTTTCTAATTCTATTTTTTGTAGGCATTTTCCAAACTATGAAAGAATCTGCAGTTGAATCTGTGGAAAAATATAATAAAAAATGTTATTAACCACTATTACCAAACAGTAAATGAATAACAGTCATCAAAAACTTAATGCCCTACTTATTATTTAACATAGCAAATCTTTTGCACCAGCACTGCATCACAAAAATGACACACAGTGGTACAAAACAGGCATACAACAGTCATAAATCTCTCCCTAAAAAAGATGTATGACCCCAAACAACCTATTATCGAGCAAATGCTCTTAGCCATGTTATCCACCTTCCATTGGATAACATGGCTAAGAACTGCTCGCAAATGCAAAAAAAAAAACGGCCGCAATGCATGAATATCAGCAAATGCTCTTAGCCATGTTATCCACCTCCCATTGGATAACATGGCTAAGAACTGCTCGCAAATGCGATAAAAAACGGCCGCAATGCATCAATATCGCTGAAAAGTCAGCGATATTCATGCATTATCCAGCAAATGCTCTTAGCCATGTTATCCACCTTCCATTGGATAACATGGCTAAGAACTGCTCGCAAATGCAAAAAAAAACGGCCGCAATGCATGAATATCGCTGAACAGTCAGCGATATTCATGCATTTTCCAGCAAATGCTCTTAGCCATGTTATCCACTTCCCATTAAATAACATGGCTAAGAACTGCTCAGGGCCCCATGAGGAACACTATCCATTTTAAAAGGAAAACATAACATCAAAGACACTCAAATGCAGCGACGGCTCGTGGAGGGAGTTACGGTGGGGCAGGAGGGCGGGGAGGGGGAGGGGCAGGGTGGAGGTTGCTAAAAACCGGCATATGGATAATTGCAGGTAAGTAAACAATTTAATTAATAAAACGAATTTCGTAGCTCGCACTGCATTGCATTTTGCGATGCAAGGCGCACTACGAAATTCGTTTTATTAATTAAATTGTTTACTTACCTGCAATTATCCATATGCCGGTTTTTAGCAACCTCCACCCTGCCCCTCCCCCTCCCCACCCTCCTGCCCCACCGTAACTCCCTCCACGAGCCGTCGCTGCTCAAATGCCTTATAAATATGGCCCAAAACAACCTATGAAGCTCTAACAGTACATATCCAGAAATGTAATTGATTTCAAAATTCGTTTTTAAACACAGCATATAAATCAATTGTATACCTGTTTTCAAGAGGAAAGGACTGAAAATGTCCTAGAGACACAGGAAAGCGTTTTCTTGAATGCCCTACCACCATTGTTTGGACATTATTAACATGGCTATGTAACTCCCATAATCAAAATCTAAATTTGCAAAGCACAAGTGGGAGCGTATTTACAAGAAATTTGCACCATTAAGAACGTAAAATAGCATAATAGACACTCAAATGCCTTATAAATATGGCCCAAAACAACCTATGAAGCTCTAGCAGTACATATCCAGAAATGTAATTGATTTCTAAAATCGTTTTTAAAAACAACATATCTGTTTCAGCTTACATAACAAACCATGGAATGGGCTCCATGTACCACAATAACTTGTGTTACTGCATGCCAGAATGCTACACCGAATATGCAATTACAATTTCTCAAAGTAACAAAATCTATTTCTATATCACTACAGACAAAGCCACAGTTTTAAAACACAGCTTTCTTCATCATTTTCTCCTTAATTCATACTATTCTCTATCTAAAATAAATAAATCTTTTCTCACCTTAGCAAATACTTTTTGAGTTTTGAAAACAGTCTCAGAAATACACCAAATTGTCTTCAGCAGAAGAAAAACGATGCACTCCAGAGGCTGCAGCTATTGAAAGCACAGAAATACAGATATTCATTTCACATATCTCTCATATTAGCCAATCATAACTCTTCCCTCACTTTTTTCAAATCAAAACCCTTCCCCCCTCTGCCCTCTCTGCCTTTTTTCCATAGCAACGACCTCCTGGAAGACCTCTCATGTTTGCAAATTCACACAACAATGTTTCAATTGAACTCTGAACTCTCAGTGCACCTGCGTATCCAGTGCAATCTTTCATTAAATGTTTCTTCCTTGACCATTCAAATTACATCTTTCAAAGAACACATCCATGCACCCTAACTTTCTGTTTTCAGAAATGGAAATGCACCAATCACTGCTAATGATTCATTAGCATTGGAAATCCACAGTTTTTTTTCTTTCCTGACCTGTTAATAGTGCACTGTGGAGGTAATGATTTGGGCACTTTGACAGGGGTAGGTCTGGAAATGCTTTTAAAGGACACCTTTGAGCAATTAATGGCACTTTTTCCTCAAACTGCTTTGGTATATTCCAATATATGCCAAAGACAGAAATGGAGGTGGTCCAACCAATTTTCTCCACAAATTGAGAAAGCGAGGAAGCATGTAAACAAATCTGTTTCAGCTTTCATGAGAGACCATGGAATGGGCTCTCTGTACAACAATAACTTGCGTTACTACATGCAAGATATCTACAGAGGAGATGGAGTTCACTTCTCAGATGAGGGCAACAGAATTTTCATTCTGAATTTAAGACTGTGCATTGGTACCTACTTATAAGTACCTAAATGTACCATAAACCCAAAAGCTCTTCTCAGAGCTACCCTTCATCTGATCACACACTTTTATTATTTTTTAAAGAGCGCTATCCGGTACGCGAACTGGAAGCTAACCGCGCAAAATTTCAAAAAAAAAGTTTTTCCTCGCACATATAGTCCTCCTCAGCCACCCTCAGAAAACGTAGGGGGGCAAAATACTTGTACCATGCCCCCTTCTACCCATTCAGAACATTATTTACCCGCCATTTTATACCTTGATTCGACCGAAACACAAAATGGTGGACTCCCGTTACGCTCCTAGTTCGCGGACCGGACCGCTTTCCGGGAAACGGTCCAAAAAAAGGTGGGAAAGTAATTTACAGAAAAACGACTAGAGACACTCTCACCAAATATAAATTAGCTCATACTACATAACAATCCCTTTCATTCTCACAAATTTGATTGAAATTTAATTTAGCCATTTAGCCTGTAGACCTCTCCAAGTACCGTGAGGTAAATTACTTCACAAAACACATCTGAAGTGTTGGAATTGACAACCAATGAAAATGTTACTTTCATTTTCTACTTTTATTACCTGACATTTGATTGGTTATATACTTGAATATATAAAGGAAGAGAAGAAAACACAGCCATTTTGACTACTACTTCTTGTTGTACATCACATTTCAATAGCTTCCAAAAACTTCAACTTCTTTGTGAAGGTAAGTTATAATTTTTAAAAATGAAATATATTGTGCACTATAACTTAATATAGTAGACTTTTTCTGCTAGATATACACTATCCCTCTGTACTAGGAATGTATTTAGATAGACTTCTCTGTTATAGTTATGAATGGAGTTAGGCTTGTCGTGGTTAAATCACATACACTTTTTTATAGTCCTATTTCCACTCTGATACTATACACTGCCAAAAGATAAATTCACTGATAAAAAATGACTATCTAAAATTAATCCCAACAGTGCCCTATCTCTACTAATATATATTTTTTTAATCCAAATTTCAGGCAAAATGGAAGGCGAAAACGAAGTTTCTTTTGAAATGGACCTGCAAGAGAGCAGCCAGGAATTGATTGAACAAATTGACATGGAATTTATGGATCAAAGCTTGGATAATGAACTGCTGCAATGTGTCCAAGCAGTAGATGCCCTTCTTGCAAATGAGGACATTTTACAACCTCACAGATTGCAAACAATATTTCAAGAAAATAATGACATTTCAGACACTGAAATGTTAGAAAGTTTAATAAATTATGAAAAACAATCAAAATAAAAAAAAAAAGTTAAAAATAAAGAAAACAAAAAAAAACAACAAAAACAACAAACAAAACAACAAACAATTAACATTTAGTCTTTGAAAAGTATATCATTCTATTATCCTTATAGTACGCTGCCTAGAACGCTTTCCGGTTCGCGTACTAGGCGCTCATCGCGAAAAAAAAAAAGAAAACATTTTTTTGAACCCTGCTGGGCCCTTTTAAAACCTCCACATAAAACCTAGGGGGTCAGGGAGGATCTACTATGCCCCCTTATGGAAATTTCCCCCTTTCTTTTGGCCTCCTCTTGTCTCTCGATCCTACCGAGAGACAAGATGGCGGCTGCACCGGACTGTTTAGAATGTTGACAGACACCGAAGAGCCAATCAGCTTTCCGTGCGCAAAGTTCTGTTACGCGAAAAGTACGCGAACCAGATCGCTGCCCGGAGCGCTGTTACAGATATATATCTTGATTTAAACGTTAATTTCTCAAAATCCACTGAAGCACATATATTGAGACCTAGCAAAGGCACATCGGGCTAACAGTCCCTACAATTTTGCCAAGTTTCGTGTAAATCCATTCAGCCGTTCGGGCTAAAAGTGAGTCCAACCGCCCTATGGAAATTAACATGGGAAAAACGTGTTTTGGGACCCCCCTTTTTTCTCAGCCCCCCCTTGACGAACCCCCCCCAAATTTCCAGGAGCTGCTCAGAAACAAAATGTGCCATTTTCCTGAAAATTTCAACCGATTCCGTCCACAAACGCCAAAGTTATTAGGCATAGAATTTTCAGAAATCCCATAGGGAAAAAATCCTAACTATATATACCTACTGGCGACCGCCAGTAGGTAATATATATATATATATATATATATATATTACCTACTGGCGGTCGCCAGTAGGTAGTTATAGTTAGGATTTTTTTCAATGTTAAATCTCAAAATTCTATTTGGAATAACTTTGGCGCCGGTTGACGAATCTGCCTCAAAATTTCCTCAAAATGGCCTCGCGGCGTTCCGGTCCTTCCCTGAAAGTTTGGGGGGGATTCGTCAAGCGGGGGCCGAGATAAAAGGGGGGTCCCAAAACGCGTTTTCCCCATGTTAATTTCCATAGGGCGGTCGATTTCACTTTTAGCCCGAACGGCTGAATGGATTTCCACCAAACTTGGCAAAATTGTAGGGACTGGTAGCCCGATGTGCCTTTGCTATGTCTCAAGATATGTGCTCCAGTGGATTTTGAGTAATTAAGGTTCAAAAAAATATATATATCTAGAGCCGCTCCCCGGTACGCGCACCGGGGAGCTTACCGGGCGCGCCACGCGACTTGCGTACGGAAAGCTGATTGGCTCTCGGGTGTCTGTAAACATTCTAAACAGTCCGGAGCGGCCGCCATCTTGTGTCTCGGTAGGATCGAGACACGAGAGGTGGCCAAAACAAAGAGGGAAATGACCATAAGGGGGCAGAGTAGACCCCCCTTGACCCCCTAGGTTTGATGTGGGGGTCATTAAAGGGCCCCGCGGGACAAAAAAAAAAAAAAAATTTATTTTCGCGGGGGAGCGCCCGGTACGCGCACCGGTGCGCGTACCGGGGAGCGTACCATGGGGGAAAAGAATGACAGTTTTAAAAGCAGCTGTTTAAAAAAAAAATGTTTTTTTTTTTATACATACACACACATATATATAAATGCATATGCATATATATATGCATATATGTGTATATGTGTGCGTGTAGAGAGAGGTAGAGAGGTAGAGGTGTAGAGGTAGAGAGGTAGAGAGGTAGCGGTAGAGAGGTAGAGATTAGTAGAGAGAGAAGAAGAGAGAGGTAGAGAGTAGAGAGTGAGTAATAGAGAGTAGAGAGTGAGTAGTAGAGAGTAGTAGAGAGCAGTAGAGAGAGTAGCAGAGAGTGAGTAGTAGAGAGTAGTAGAGTGAATAGTAGAGTGAGTAGTAGAGAGTGAGTAGTAGAGAGTGAGTAGTAGAGAGTAGTAGAGAGTAAGTAGTAGAGTGAGTAGTAGAGAGAGCAGTAGAAAGTGAGTAGTAGAGAGTAGTAAAGAGTGAGTAGTAGAGAGTGAGTAGTAGAGAGTGAGTAGTAGAGAGTAGTAGAGAATGAGTAGCAGAGAGAATAGTAGTGAGTAGTAGAGAGTGAGTAGTAGAGTGAGTAGTAGAGACTAGTAGAGAGAGAGTAGTAGAGAGTGAGTAGTAGAGAGTAGTAGAGAGTGAGAAGTAGAGAGTGAGTAGTAGAGAGTAGTAGTGAGTAGTAAAGAGTGAGTAGTAGAGAGAGAGTAGTAGAGAGTGAGTAGTAGAGAGTAGTAGATAGTGAGTAGTAGGGAGTAGTGAGTAGCGAGTAGTAGGTAGTGAGTAGTAGAGAGAGTAGTAGACAGTGAGTATTTGAGAGTAGTGGAGTAGGAGAGAGTAAGTAGTAGAGAGTAGTGGAGAATATTCCAAAGTTTGGCACAGCACCACTTTCACAATGAGTCCAATCAAATCATATCACTTAGTGTCCTTATTGAAGCGCTGAATCTTGGTGTATATTCAAATGCTTTTATTTTCCTTAAGTTTATGTACCACAGCCAGCCGAAAGGTTTCGTTCTGTACAACAGAACTTCTTCAGGGCGTTCTTATTTCCTTCAAGTTATGTCGGTATCCAGTTGTCATATAACTAGATATTTCTTCCAAATGTTAGACGAGACATAAGTATATTCTTATTCAAAGTGACTAGGTATCAATTTTACCCACACAATTCGGGCAGACTTGAGTAATTTATAGCATCCTCAAAGTCAGTCTTTCAAAAATTCCAAAGTATAGGACATGATAATCCAAATCCAAATGTTTCTCAAGAAAAGTCATTTACAATCGTTCGGAATATCGGTGTTTGGGCAGATATGATCCAGGGACCCCCAGTATGCAAGGGGAATTAGTCCCCCCTCTGCAAACGCGCCAGTGGCCTGCATTGCAGAGAGGTGTAACAAGGGTGTGGCCTCATTACACTTCTCTGCAATGCAGCTCCCTCGCGCATACTGGAGGCTCCTGGTGGACTAGTTGACCCCAGGGACCCCCAGTATGCAAGGGGAATTAGTTCCCCCTCTGCAAACGCGACAGTGGGCTGCGTTGCAGAGAGGTGTAACAAGGGGCATAGTCTCATTACACCTCTGCAATGCAGCCCCTGGCGCATACTGGAGGTTCCAGGTGGGCTAATTGGCCCCCAGGGGCCCCCAGTATGCAAGGGAAATTAGTTCCCCCTCTTCAAACATGCACGGGGGCTGCGTTGCAGAGAGGTGTAAAAAGGGTTGTGGCTTCATTACACCTCTCTGCAATGCAGTCCCCTGGCGCATACTGGAGATTCCTGGTGGGCTTTCAGGTCTTATATAGTTAGGAATTAGCATTAAAAAACCTTTGAAATTCACTGAAAAAACCATAGGTTTCACACCAGTTATAGTTAGGAATTAGCATTTAAAAAACCTTTGAAATTCACTGAAAAAACCATAGGTTTCACACCAGTTATAGTTAGGAATTAGCATTTAAAAAACCTATTAAATTCACTGACAAAACCATAGGTTTCACACCAGTTATAGTTAGCTGGAAATTTTACTGACATAAAACCATTGAAATTCCCACGTTATAGTTAGTTGGACTCACTATAACTTGCGCGCCTGCAATGCACTGCTGATGACGTCACATATTACATCACTCATGACATGGTCAGTGACATCACTCATGACATCACTGATGACACCATCCTTGTGACAGAGTGACAGACCTAATTTCAGTGTAATGTAACGCTTGAAACACATATTCAAAAATAGAAACAAACATTTTCAAAAAAATGGAGATACCCAAACCAGTAACAACAACCAATTCAGTAATTCCACCATCTATATACACATCCACTCATTCACCAACAGTTCTATATAGTCACTCATATATATACTCACTCATCATATGTAGTGATACACCTATACATCCTGTTACACATCAGCAGTCATCCAAAAGTTACTCACACACATACTCACACATGCAAATAAACTATTGAACATCCATTTATTTGCATATACATTTATACACACACTACCACCTTACTTCTAAGGAAACTTACACATACTTACTCTCTTAAACAATCACTTATAGAAACACATACTTATTTAAACAGGAACTCCTACAATCTTTCACTATATATACTATACTCACTTATATACATCAATACTCACATATACTAGATTAAAAGATATGTCGTTACTAATGAAGACACTAGTGAGACAGTCATTCACTCACTAACACACACATATACACACTCATCCACCCATACAGTCCTGCACATATGCTGTCTTCAAAACACATACAAACAGTGAGTCAGTCACCAAACCCTGCAGCCACTTATACACAAAGAGAAACACTGATACAAACATTTAAATATTTAAACAATACTCGCTAATATATGTATTCACTAAGATACACTTAATAAGCCAGTTAACCAACCAATTTTTTTTTTAAAAAACATCCATTTACACACTTATTTAAACATTTATTCTTCCATCGACCTTTACAAATACATATATAAAACAAATTTATTTTTCAGAAAGACACACATTCACTGGATGGTGCCATCAGTGATGTCATGAGTGATGTCACTGACCATGTCATGAGTGATGTAATATGTGACGTCATCAGCAGTGCATTGCAGGCGCGCAAGTTATAGTGAGTCCAACTAACTATAACGTGGGAATTTCAATGGTTTTATGTCAGTAAAATTTCCAGCTAACTATAACTGGTGTGAAACCTATGGTTTTGTCAGGGAATTTAATAGGTTTTTTAAATGCTAATTCCTAACTATAACTGGTGTGAAACCTATGGTTTTTTCAGTGAATATATATATATATATATATATATATATATATATATATATATAAAATATTTAACAGACGGGGGAGTTGGCAATGAAGAAACCCTTTTCGCTCCTGATGGACTCCGTAGAGCTGTGACATAAGTGTTAGGGTGCAATGAAATGAGGAATGGTTTAGAATGTTGAGTCTGCAGTTACACGCAGTTGAATAAAGACGTGTAATACTAAGCTCTGGGTGTGGTGTAGTCATTGGCGGATACCCAGGATGGGGAGGATGCTACAATGATGTTATAGTTTGGTGTTGAAATGAGACATGAGCTAACTCTGAAAAATCTGAAAACAATTAAAATACACCAGTTACAATTTAGTCAACTTACAATAACTTATATTCTATGACATCATTCATAAAAGCATTGCAACATTTGCAGCGAAATTATTGATCAGAAAATTGTGCATGGTGGGGGTGTGTGTTATAGTTACCTTAGTGCACAAGATAGAGTTACTTGAGATAACTATAATTATAACTGGTGAATTTTAGTGGTTTTTAGAGTTTAAAAAGTTATGTTGTTACTGAACATTTCACCTAACTGTAACCTTACTTTAATCTTTGGTTTTTACAATGAAAAGTGATTTTCTTAGCACCGCATTTAGAGATTTTCTGCACTACCTGATGTAAATTTAACCTGACTATGCACCTCCTTACGAGTGTTGCTTTAGTCCGTTTTTGAAAAAGGCCCAATAAAACATTTCCGGATAAGGCATGTTACTATTATTTTATTTTTACAGATTTATGCCGGATGAGGCCCTAGGGTACTTTAAAATCAATACTAATATGAATATAAAGAAGCACAATGTGCAGAAATCCAGAATGGTCAACATCTTAAACAAAAGCACCATTAATGTTATTTTTCATAGAAGTAAGGTGACTGGTTATCTGTAATATATGTGGTGCTTGGGATTCAGTTGAGAATCTTGGATAATGTGCCTTTAAACTGGTGCTATATTCATGTTTTATTTATTGTTAAATACACGGATGATTCTCAAATCTGTAAAAATGACTCTCTAATTGATCAGATTCTAGCCAGTTTTTGCACCACTTCTCCCTTTTAATCAGAGAATGACATCTGTACCCTGCAAAATTTAGCAAAACTGACATATTTCACAATCTCACCAAATTGTGGTACGTCACCTTCATAAAACTTAACCTACCAACGAAATTCACTGCGAAAAAAACTTTTTGTTGGAAATTTTTCTTGCACGACTTGGGCTGAGAAGGTGGCAGGTTCTGTGTGTTTCTCTGTTTTTACACTTTTATGCTACTTGGTGAACATGGCAAAGTCTTAAAAAAACTTTACAAAGTTACCAACATTTCAGCGCCCCTAATTACAGGCTGCGACGTTAATTTGTCAATGTGTTAGTTCACCTGCCGAAGCGCCAATAGCGAGGCGCTTGGGAGAGCAGCGTACCTGCACGTACCCCACCCAGCCTCACTCTCCCTCCAATCGTAAGTCTCCATTCTGGGAATACAATGCACCAGTGAGCAGTAAAGCCCCTACTTTCCTTTTCACAGCGCTGATCCAGCCAATCTCTCGCTAATCCTGACCTCCTTGTCTTCAGGGAAAAGCTGCACCAGCTGCCTGCACTAGAGCAGGCTTTGTGACTTAAATCTGTTTGACTCAAAAGATAAAAGTACACTGTCACACGTGCTTTTAATTTGCTGATGAACTTGTAAAAATTCTTAACAATTTACAAGTAAACATGCTGAGTTTCTCAAATGTTTCTCAGTGAAAAAAACATGTAAGCCTAATAAACCTAATCCCATAACAGAGAGAAATTGTCGCATCATTACATTTGTGTACTTCTGAAAAATTGCTCTCGCATATACTATTATTATTACTATCATAATAATAATAATTGTTGCTGGTTGGCACTGGGGTGAGACTTTCTATCTGGGCCTGAAAAAAACACATTATCATTATACCACTTCATACAACCTTATAAGCTGTTGGGAAACAATGGGCTCAATTCTCTAAAAACATCACACATTTCCTTCCATAGTTCTACTCACGTTTGGAGTGAATTCCTGACTTTTTTGGAACACACATATGATTTCTGGATTATTTAAGGGTGGTTCTGAAGTTCTTTTGTGAATTCCAAGTTACATATAAGCTGAGGGATCCAGTCACTCTTAAAAACTTTAGAGTTCATTTTTTCCTTGTAAAATATTTATTGCATTGGGAAGACCCCGTACACCCGCCAATAATTACAGGTGTTCCCTGACTATTTCCTCCCTGGACATGTAGATACACTGGCCCTTCCCAGGGGTATCTTTCTGACATTTCAGGGCAGGAATGAGATATCAACCCTGCTAACAAATATATTTAAGTCTGTTAGTAAACCTGTCTGGAGATTTGAGCAATTAAGTATGCAATTGGCTTCGAGAATCTGCCTTGGGTAACCAGTTCAGCCTTTTTTATCCGACAACCCTATGGGTGCTGTGCGTTGTGGTCAGTTTGGTCATTGTTTGCTTCAAGTACGGCAATGGGACAATCGCACCTGATGTCTTTGATTTGTAATATAACACAACCGTAGTGAAAAATGGTGCACAGGAGACACAAAGCAAGTCTGCAAATGTAACTATACAAGAAGACCGGTAAATTAGTTCCATTCAGATAGAATTCTGTTGCAGGGCGAGACTCTCCGATTATGCCTTACTTCCTTTGCTGACAGCAACAGCATCCAAGTACAAAACTATACAGTAGTACTCTGTATTACAAAATGAATGACATAGAAAGCACATGAACAACCACATTCCATCAATGCATACTTAACACTACGTAAAGGCAGTTGTCTGTCTCACTGTCCTCTTTCTTTGCTGCCTGCAGCACCCGAGATAAGTTCCATTCTTTTTCATTTTGTGGAATTGGATTGCCATTGTGTTGGGATTGTTTGTATTGATATTTTCAGTTTTTACATTTGTATGTGTGCATGCGATCCCTTCCCTCCCAGCGGCTTTCTCCCTCGCTGTGCTTCTAGTCTTTGTTGAGTCATGTGTCGATGCACCTCAGGGGTTGCGCAGACCTCATCTGCTGGTGGGTAGCTCTGAGATAACCAGGGGCGTAGCTTGGTCAATAAGATTGGGGGGATGTGAGCTTCCGATTTTCCGACAATCAGGCTGGTATATATTATTTAAATACATTATAGGACAAGCAGGGTGCATGACAGGGCGTAAGGGGCAGTGGAAAGTGAAAAGAATGCGAATTGGTAGGGGTACTAAGAAAGAAAACACAATATTTTTTAAAATAACCAATATTCTGTGGACTTTCAAAATGAAGAGGGAAGAGTGTGTGTGCTGTTTTGCCTATGTGTATGTAAAATTCCTTGGTGAAATCCGACTGACATCTCACAATACTAGACAATGATTGTCTCTCACAATACCCGACTCAAAGCACCTGTACCTAATACCTATTTTTCAGAAAATACATTTATTTTGGGGGAGCGTAACACCCCAAACATCCCCCTGAAGCTACACCCCTGGAGATAACAAGCAGAGCATGAGTGGGCTGGGCCGTTCACATATGTAGTGCCGACATGAGGGGATCTGCAAGCTCTTAACTTTGCCTAGCAACAAGGGACGCACCAGCCATTGTATTTCAAGCGGAATACCGCAGTTGATTGCAATGATTTTTGTCCTAGTTCTGAGTAGAATTTAATGTGGGGAGTAGTTAGGTAGGTTATACAGTGCTTTAATTACCATCACTTGACCCCTCCTTCAATTGTACCTTTATTGGGGGAAGATGTCTTACAATCATGAATATGTGAAAAAGCAATGGGTCTTGGAATCGTACCTGTAGGAATCGAGATGTAAACTGACCTTCCTCTGATGAATGATTTTGCTGTTACCAAATTGGTGGAAATTTCAATGTCCAATGTCTAAACAAATTGCAGTACACCCCTGCCATGACCTCAGGTGGATCTCTGGATGAGCCTGCCCAGATGTGCTGGATAGGTGAAGGTGGGTCCACCAGCAGGGAGCAATGCTATGATGAGCCCATTTTGCAGACATAATCATTTGGAAAGTTGTGTAGACCTCTCTCAGACCATCATGATTAGGTAGCAGAGCCTAGTGACTTCTGTGCTCAAGTAAGGGACACTGCTTTTGATATTACTTCAGATCAGAACCAAGGGGATAGTGATGCCAAGGAGTCCTAAACACAAAGAGAGGCCCTGAAGTTGGGGAGCAAGGCAAAGCTCAAAGGGGGGGCAAGACAAAGCTCAAAGGTAATATGGCGATCCCCACCAGTGAATGGGTTCAGCAGAAAAGCCTCTTTGATCTTGAAGATATCAGGCACCCTCGCTCTTCAGAGTGGAAGCGCATACCCAGGGTCACTTACAATATGGATTGTGTCAGCCTTGAACAATAATGATAAGAGTGGAATGCTTGAGACCCTCTATAGAGGATAAGGTTGCTGCTGTGCAAGAGATTGACTCCACTTTACTGAACCTCTTGGGCAAACGCGTTAAGAACCACAAACAAGACAGCATGCCGGATCAAGCTCCTGGTCACGTCAGGGCAGCTCACAAAGATCATAAAGCTATCCAAGGCGGCCAATTTGAGGAGGGACAAGGTTGATTTGGAAGTACTCTGAGGGAGAGTACACAGGATGATTAGCATTTTGGCAAACACAAACTGTGCTCTGTCTACAGACGCAGATGATCAGTCTTGTTAAGACCAGATCCCAAGTTGGGGGAATTGACCTCTTGGGAGAAATGTCCCAGTTTAAATGGAAACTTACTTGGGGACACCTCCGTAAAGGACCTTCCTAAATTTGTCCAGACCTTAATGGACTGGACATAGTGCAAACTTCCCTGAAACTTGTTTTTGCCCCCAAGATTTTTGGCTAGCCAAGACTTGGATGGGAACTCTCCTCCTGCCATGCATTCAACCTAGGCCCCCAAGGAAACCAGGCTTTAAGAAGGCTAGACTGGTTTGACCAAAGATAGATGCTCCTCATTCTTCCCATCGAGAAATAAATTCAGCAGAGCCCACACTGTATAAAGTGGTGGCATAGGCACCCCTTCAATTCAACAGGTAAGAGTTCAGTATTCTTGCCTTGTAAAGCTGGGGGGGGGGGGAATGCAGAGTGTCTTCACAAATGGCAAGAAACTTCCTCTGATGCATAAGTCCTTTAAACAGTTCAGTGGTTCAGAATAGAATTCTGTGATACCCAGTTCCAGACAATAAGACCATTTCTAATAGTGTGCTCAGAGTAGGTGGACACCTTAATAGAGCAGGAGATCCAGGTCTTTGAAAACAAAGGGGCAATAGATAATTGTTTTCTACACCCCAGGGTTACTTAAGCAACATCTTTGTGGTAAGAAAGAAAGAATAAGGAGTGAGACCAGTTATCAGCATTTGGGTACTCAACGATGGCAGGTCTGCAGACATTTCAAGATAGAGGGCATCCATCTCCTAAGTGATCTTCTCAGACAAGGTGATTGGCACATATACCTTTAGCTCATGGACGTTTATCAGACGATTCCCATTTTTCCATCCCATGATGGCTTTCTCCAATTTATTTGTCAAAATCAGGTATGAGAGTTCAAAGAATTCCTATTTGGCATTTTTGTCCGCCTCACGTTTTTCAAAGCTACTTAAACCTGTGGTGGCATGCTATTGCTTGAAGATTAATGATTTACTTGGATGACCTCAGCTTCATTGCTCAAGAGAGGTGGACGTGCTGACCCAGGTCTACACAGCTAGCTATCTCTTGGAGAACCTGGGTTTCCTCATCAACCAAAGCAAATCAGACCTGGATACCAAGAGAAGGCTGGACTTGCTCAGATTCACAAGAGTCACAGAGGGCAACTCTAGCTTTAGCACTCAACAAGATCAATTTGATCAGGGAGGAACTGAAGTACTTAATTACGCTGGAAATAATTTCCTTGTGAAGTCTTCCTAGAGAGGCAGACCCCCTTTCATCATAAATGTAGGTGATCTTCCTGAGCCTGTTGTATTAGCGGGCCCTCCCAAGGTTCAAGATCAGATAATTGCAGAAGGGACTATTGCATTCAGAGGATGTTCCACTATTAGGGGAGGCTAAAATGGAGGTCACTTGGTAGCTCAACCACATGGAAGCGTGGAAAGGATGAATAAATTTTGGTTCAGTCCCTGACATTCTAATAAATCAGATGCCATCATTTGCATCTGAGGTGTTGGATGTGGGGAGTTCTCTACATGAGGGAGATGGTCCCAAGAGGAATTAGCTGTTCAGATTAAACAACTGGACCTCCTGGCAGGGCCTTTTGAAATCCAAAGTCTAGCAAAGGACAAGTTGTGTTTCTGCATTCTCTTGAGGATAAACAATATCTCAGCAGTCCATTATATGTCAACAGGTTATTACCAATGTCTTCTGCCATTATTGCCTGCTGAAGGGAATGTCAGTGAAGATGGTTCATCTCCCGGGTTCCTCAACACTATAATGGACTGGTAAAAAAAAGCATATTCACAAGTTACAATAAGGTGGAGTTTATTCAGAGACATTTCGATAAACCATAGAAGCAATCAGAATGGAGCCCTAAGGCACTGCTATTACAAATCATGGCGCGGACAGGTCATCCAGGTCAACGCTAGGAGGCGGACTATAAATATCCCCACAGTATGTGTTCCAGGCCCCCCAAATCAACAACCATTTCTTCGGGCACCCCCTCGCAACATAGATAATCTTTTCCCGGAACATGCACCATTCCATGTTTTTTTTACATTCCGAAAGCATTGGAGAAGACATGGCTCCCCACTGTTGAGCAATATTCCTTTTCACCAACATCAGACCCAGCTTCACCCAGGTCTAGCCCATTCATCTCAAGTCTGTGGGTTTTCACAGTTTCAACAGGCATATCTTCACCTCAAGCAGGATATCGAGACTCAGTACTTCACTCAGCACCGTATGAATTTGGCGCCAGTATCTCTGAATACAGTCGCACTCCCATATTATATGCATGAACATTCCCTCGGAGCCACACTGTCGTCTGCATTCACTTCCCTCAGTTCGCCTCATTTGGACCAGACAGGGCCCAGTGACATACACTCTGTGAAGATTTTTAAGATGAACTAGTCGCAACCTGGCCAATACAGCCAATTTCCTTGAAGAGGATAACACTTCTTGCCACTCCTCATCATCTAACTCGAGGCCATCCCTTTCCCATTTTGCCCTGAGTCCCTGGAGGGGTTCAGCTACATTATTAATGAGTTTTTTGTATATGAGGGATATAGCTTCGTCAGGTAGGTACCCATCCAGCAGTCTATCCTCGAGAGGAGTATAGTCCAGGAGAGTGGAGCCTGTGGGTATGTTTGTCTGTAGTGCATGACGGATCTGGAGGTAACAAAAATATTCAGAGTTGGCTAGTTCATACTTCTGCTGCAAGTAGTCAAAAACACCACTGCCCCCCAACCCACATATCTCCAATGGTTGAGATCCCAATAAGGTTTCATTTGTCAAATCCCTTTGACTTCCAGAGATCACTTAGGGTCTCGGAGTCCAAGAGAGGCATGGCAGTGTGAAAGACATGTACTAAGTGTTTCGTCGGCCCAGTCAAGGGAAAGCGTTTTGTTTGGAGTAGAGTGCTCTGTAGTAGTTTCCACCTGGGAGAAGCTACCTGTCCATTGCGTTATCTGGGTCATCCAATCTTCGGTACATGCCGTGATTAATAGCTGCTAAATGTGCTGCCTAATAATATTTCTTTAGATCGGGGAGACTGATTCCACCATCATACCAGTTAAGGGCAAGTTTGTGAAGTGCTATCCTAGGCTTCCCTTCCCATAATAAATCCCTCTGCATGCCTTCGATTTCTGTAATATAACTGGGAGGCACCGGGTCAGGGAAATTTTGCAATGCATATAGAAGCAACGCAGGGACATCATCTTGAAGAGTGCCGCTCTGCCAAGCAACAATAGTGGGAGCGCTCTCCATGCTGTGATATCTCGCTTCAGTCTTTGCAGTGCCGGGAATAGGTTATCATTGTAACAAAGCTGGGGGTTGGACGTCACGTAAAGTCCCAAATATTTGAAGCCCTCAGTGGTGATTTGGATTGGACAGTCCTTGGGGACTGCTGGGCGGTCGCCATTCAGAACGTAAAGGAGGGATTTGCCCCAGTTAATGGAGTATCCGGAGAATCTCGCAAAAATTGCAAATATATCCAACAATACAATCAGCGACTTCGTGGGAGCGGCTAGGAACAATAGAATAGTGTTGCCGTATAATGAGATGCAGTTCTCCCTTGACGGAGCCCAACGCAATCCCCATATGGGTGGGTCCCTCCGGATCCATGCCGTGACAGGTTCCAAAGCTAGGGCAAAAAGGAGGGCGGAGAGTGAGCAACCCTGCTGGTACCATGCTCCAATGCAAAAAGTGTAGACCTTCTATTGTTCACTACGACCTGCGCTAAGGGTTTGGAATAAAAGAGCCTGATCCACTGAATAAATCCCTCCACAAATCCCAACTTTGAAAGCACTGCGAAAAGGTAGGGCCATTCTATGGTGTCGATCACCATTGTGGCATCTAGGGAGACTACAATCGCTGGCTCCCGCAACATGCCCATCACGCCATGTAGCCTCCGAAGGTTCAGGGCTGTGTTACGGTGGGGCATAAAGCCCGACTGGTCTGGGTGCACCAGGTCACTGATCAACCTAACAAGACGGTTAACTAGTAATTTAGCAGGAATTTAGGAGGGAGATGGGTCTATATGACATACAGTGCGATCTGGCCCTCTTTGTGGACTGTGACTATCGTGGCTATACGCTGGTCAAGCGGCAACTCCCCTCTCTCACTTCTCTCATTAAACATAGTCTTCAGACGAGGGGCCAATTTATCCGGTACCAGTTTGTACAGCTCAATTGGGAGGCCGTTGGGGGGCGAAGCCTTGCCTGCCTGGAGGCAACAAATTGCCGCAGAGATTTCGTCATTGGTGAAGTCCCTGTCTAAGAGCACTCGGTCCTCAGATTGCAGGATGGGAAGGGCGATGTCTCTGAGCAGGGATTGGGAGTCTTCTTCCGAGTAGCAAGTGCGCAGGCCGTATATGCTGCTATAGTGTGCTGTGAAGGTTTTGGCAATGACTTGTTGGTCGGTGAGTGTTTGGCCATCATTATTAATATTTTCTGGGACCAGCCTGGATGCCATCTCTTTTTTGTCCAGCCATGCCAGGAGTTTCCCGGCTTTATGGCCTAAGTCATATACCCTACCCTCGGATTCCCTATCGTAATTCTTTGCACTCTCCATGGCTATAGCCTTGTATTCATCCCTTTTGAGCTGCAAGGTGTGAGTCTTTTCCGGTGTCACCCCATTCTCTAACTCTCTTTCTAGGCCAAGGACTGCTCGCTGATTTCCACCAGGTCCTTCAGTCTATCTTTGCACTTTCCAGCTATTAATGAGAGAGCCTGATTACTGTTTTGAACGCTTCCCACAATGTCAGGGAGGAGACGACTGTGCCCTCATTTTCCTGGAAGTATTGGTTCATGGCTAACAAGAGGGCCTTGCGTATGGCTGGGTCACGGTCGTGTCACAAGTTGATGTGGGCCACTCTGCCGTCTCCCCCTCCGCCCCAGCGCCACCAGAGTCCACACTGGAGAATGGTCAGATATGCCTCTTGCCAGATGCCGTATTTCACGGATAAATGACAGTTGTGTAGCTGGGACAATTTCATCATCTATTCGTGAAAAGCTATTGTGAGCACCCAAGAGAAACGTGTGTTGGACGCAATCAGGTTGGAATGCTCTCCATACGTCGGCTAGCCCGAGTGCCTCCAGAAAGTCCGTTAATCACCTGGCAGCTGTACCTATGTTACGCGGGGGAAATCTGTCCAATGTTCCTGAGACCACTGAGTTAAAGTCCCCCCCCACCAGTAGTAGGCCTTCTGGCAGTGAAAGCAGTGCTGACCCAAGGTCCTTGAATGTACAAGACTGCAGTCCAGGTGGGACATAAATTGACATGCAAGTGACAGTGCGACCCTCGCATTGCCCCGTGATACCTATGTAGCGCCCTAGGTCATCTGTCCATGTGGATTGGATCATGAAGAGAAGGGAATTTCGCACCATTATACCCACACCTCGGGAACCAGTAGTGAAGCCTGCGTGTGCCACTAATTTGAAGCCCCATCTATTTAGCGCCTTGCAGGAATTTCCCACCAGGTGGGTCTCCTGGAGGAGAACCACGTCCTGTGCATGTCTCCTGATGTGTTGGAGCACCACGCAGCGCTTAATCTTGCCCCGCACCCAATTTACATTCCAACTTAAAAGCTTAAGATTGCATTTCCCCTGCATGTGTGTGCAGGTGATTGAAAGTCATCAGCTCCTCCCACCTAA
The DNA here is from genome assembly GCF_964263255.1 of Lissotriton vulgaris. NCBI lineage: Eukaryota > Metazoa > Chordata > Amphibia > Caudata > Salamandridae > Lissotriton > Lissotriton vulgaris. The sequence continues at coordinate 1,247,546,481 of NC_141687.1, read as the reverse complement.
TGATTTTTTTCCGTGCTGACTTGTAATGAACAAAACCAACAACCTTTTCCCAATCCCAACAGCCCCCCTTCCTGCTCCCCTGCACTTTGGGCTTGAAACTGCCCATGCTTCAAACCTGCAGAGGGCCTGTCACCCAACTTGGAACTAAAAGTGGAAGTGTGGGCGTGAAAGAGTCCCTACATCCCCCCTTCCCCCAAAGTTACAGTTAGTGTCTCTGCTGCTCCTCGAGATGACGAGTCTCAAGAGTCCTGCCACTCCAATCACTGTTGAGCCCCTTAAGTCCGTGGCAACCCCCATGCCCCGATAACTGAGGCCCTCGCCGATGCTGGGAGCTATATAGTTGCACAGGAACATCTATTGAGCCCTGTTCTTTCATCAAGTCAGTGACCAGAGAGGTGCGCTAATCGTCGGAGCCAGGGTTACGTTCTCTGGTCCCCCACCAATTCTCCAGCCAGTCAGACACAGATTCCGGGTTGTCAAAGAACCAAGTTTTATCATATTCCTCCACCTGTAGGCCGCGCGGGAAACAGCATGGCATATTTCAATCCTCTTTCTCGGAGCATCTTCCTTACCGCTAGGAAGGCTCTGCGCTGCCGCTGAACTGCCTGCGTGAAGTCCGGAAAGAAGGAGATCATGGCATTTTCTTACTTGAGTGGTAGGCTCGCCCTGGCATTCTGAAGGATAACGTCTCTGTCTCTGTAGTTTAGTACTCGTGCCTGTTTCGGCTGCGGGGGGGGGGGGGGACCAGGTTTCAGCTGTCTCCCCGGGACTCTGTGCGCCCTTTCTATCACGAAGGATTTGGAAAGGCCTTTAGGTTGGAGGTGGTTAAGTATGAGTTCCTCAATGAATAGATCTGGGGGCTGCCCCTCCACGCGCTCTGGGACTCTCAAAATGCGCACATTATTGCGTCAGGTGCTTCCCTCATAGTCGTCGAGCTTGCTCTCTGCAAACTTATGAAGAGTTTTCAGCTCACATATCTCCGTCTGCAGCTGGGAGGTGTCGTCTGCCAAACTAGTTGCAGTGATTTCCAGTTGTTTGATTTTTTCGTTAATTTTCGACAGGTCTGCTCGTAGTAGATTGACGTCTGAGGATATTACATCCATTCTGTGTTCCAGGGATGACCTGACACCAGATATAGCCTCCATTTCGTCTTTGAGCATGAGTTCTGTAGGGTTTTCCTCCGTTCCACTGCACACCTTGTCTCTGGTCC